>NC_136469.1:78107482-78707482 GCF_902686455.1 Sciurus vulgaris
GCGTGTCCTTGTCCAAATTGGAAATGAATTAATGTAGTCAGTTTATAGGGTGTTTTAATAGTACGTCCTTCTGTTCCTTCCCACATGTCCAGGATTTTTTTGTTTTTTTTTTTTTTTTTTTTTTTTGCTTAATAATATGTATTGTGCTTTTTAGAGCAAATCTGGATAAAATGCCAGACCCTTTTGCACAAATAAGCTTAATGTTTTATGATTTTTAAATAGGAAATAAGGACTTAATCTTTCAGTTACAATAGAGATAATTCAGAGAGATTTTTAAAGCTGTGATGTACTTAACACTTCATAGACATTGAAGTGATGAGGAATTAAAGGAATATATACTGTATGCGTGCTCATTTGCTTCAGTGATTTCCCCATTTCTTAAAATTTTGGGGGTGGTGGATTAGAACTTTAAGGTACCCCAGCTTAGGGATTTGAATATGTACCTAGGAGTTTTGAGTCATTCTGAAATTTAAACAGAAAATCTAATAGACTAGGATTAAGTCAGAATAGTTTTTCCTATCGTGTTTTATTTGTGAAATTGTACATACTGGTAAGACAGTTGTAAGTTTCTTAAGTGTGTTACCAGCATTCAGGGAATTGATGCCCATGAACTTGGATGGGAAGTTCTTTATGGTTACTACTTCAGTGAGTTAGTACACGTTCATCCTTGAGTGATCATTTAAGGCTGATGAGTCAGCTTATTCAAAAAATAGTTGACTAGAAAATAACATGAAAATAGTGTGTACTATTTGGTATTAGAGTGAGGTGGTTGAATAATCGTTTTGTGTGTGGGGAGTTGCATTACTAGGCACATATTAATGAGCAAAAATCAGTATCAAGTTAAATTTCATGGTATCTAAATTGGGGATCTACCTAAAAATCTGCAGACAGCTATGCTCATTTGTTTACATATTATGTATGGCTGCTTTTGTGCTACCATGACAGTTGAGTAGTTTTATAACAAACTGGAAAGCCTAAAGTGCTTGTTTTCTGGCCCTTTACAGAAAAAAATTTTTGACCGCTGGTTTAAATCAGTGGAAAGAATTTGTTGGAGTTGTAAGGCAGCTATATTCTGGAAGCAGTATGCTTATTTCATGTGATTATGTCACATCAAAATCTTCTGAAGAGATTGGGCTGGGGATATAGCTCAGTGGTAGAGTTTGTCCAGCATGTTGTGAGGCTCCAGGTTTAATCCCCAGTTCTGCTCCCCACCCCACCCCCCCAAAAAAAAAAAAAAAAAACAGGTGTAAGATTGAATTTAAATTGTTTAGCATAGGTGATGGAATGCTACTAGATTAATTTTGATTCTTTGTTAAAATATTTACAAGTCCCATATTTTAGCACATTTAATCAGTACAAAATGAAAAACTTCTGTATTCAGATTTGTTTTACCCTGATAATTACATGTTCAAATTTTAGAGTTCATTCTGGCTATAAAAGTTGCGCTTGTACTTAGAATTGTGGGGGGGACACCTCGGTATTTCTACTGTTTATTCCTTGTATCTAACACATTTTCAGTCCTCTTTTAATATCCAATATAGGTATCTCTTGACTTCAATAAACATTTTTCTGTCTACCAGGCACTAATTCTCAAATTAATCATCAAAAGGTTTCTCTGTGCAAATCCATTTGGGCAGCTTCATGTTTTTCTTGATGGTAACTATTTGGAACTTTGCAGTCATTCCTAGTGTTCCCTCTCCCTTTCACTTTAAATTTTTTTCTTAGATCCAGAGTTTGTTTTGGTGCAATACAACTTCCAATAGCTTTGAAACCTTCCTATTTATATACCCAAACTAGATAACTAGTATTACAGGATAGAAAATGAAAGGTTTGATTGAAGAAGTTTGATACTCTTGAATCTTGAGCTTACATACGAAATCTTTTTATTTGGAAATCACTAAGGATGTTTTTCATTTGTCACTAGTGTTCTTAAATTTCGTGACTGTCTTGGTTTTATCCATCATGCTGGGTACTCATTGGGTCTTACAGTGTATAAACTTGCTCTTTGGTTCTGGTGTTATATTAATGAATTGATTAACTACCGCTGTCTTTTGTCCCTGGAATTCTTGTTACCAAGCATCTTTCCCCCTTCCATTTCACTCTCTTATGAGCAATTTGTACAATTTAATCTTTCAATCTTTAAAAACGATTTTTTAAAATACCAGTCATTTCTTAATTTCAAAGACCCCGCCCATCAGTAATTTTATCAGTGATGCTTTAAGAGTTGACTTCAAGATGCTTTGCTTTCCTGTTGATTTGGCTTCTGGCTTATATGTAAGGAATTTTCCTCAAATATTTGGTGATATGGGGCTCCCCCTTAGGAGTGGAGTACTTAAACTAATTGGATGTTGTCAACATTTGTACTGGTTGGGAGAAGAGCTTGTGAACCCAGGAAGGTTTACTGCTGAGTAATCTGCATTTGTTTTATTGAGAAATCCCTAGAAATATCCATTGTTTTCTCCAGCTATCAGGTTCAGCAAAGCCTGAAGGAGTAAAAACTTGGACTGCCAGTATTCTGATCCTGGAGGTACAGTGGTAAGGCCAAGGGCTCTTCATTTCATTACTGCCTGTTCAGTCCAAGAAAAACTCTTACCTGGTTCTGAGATTAAATCTCCTATTTCTTAATTATGGAGGAATCGGTTGTCTGGCAGTACCGACGATAAAGGCTGTCAGATTTTGAAGCAAACCTTGTTAGACCTCTTTTTACCTATACTTCAATTGGTACTTGGGGCTCTCATTTCCTGACCCTTGCTTGAATTCTGTTCTCAGGCTTTCTGAGAGATGTCCTCACTACTGAGAATATTCAGTGTTCAGTCAACATTTGTTAATAGGCTTTGCACTTTCTCAACTATTGCTGTTTTCTCCTTTGTATTTTGTTTTGAATGTCTTTTCTCTCCCCTCTTCCTTTTGAAATTGCTAGATTTTAGTAGGATTTCAGAAGGATGATCTTAACATGGTGTTTTTGAGTTTTGGGGTGGTTGGTAAAAAGATTTAGGGAAGCAGCAGCAGGTAAATTAATAGCTCAGTACCTTTCTAGAATTTGACCGACAATGTTCACAAGTGGTTGGCTAGATGAATATAGAATCAGTCTGTATTGGTGTTACATAGCTTTGATTTCGGTTCTTGTGTGATATACTTGAAACTACCAATCACCTTGTAAAGTAATGAAATTTTCAGGGACTATTTTCCTGAATCAGATTTTGATATTTTGGAATCTTTTTGGTTTACTAGGTATCTACTACCAGGTGAGTTAACTTCTCTTCCTGGGGTTCTGTGTCTTTTTATTCCTTTCTTCATTGTGTATCATAAAGTTGTAAGACTTTACAACCATATTATTTTCCACGTTGTGATGGCAATTTTTTCATTGTATTTTGTGGTGCCTGAGTTATAATCCATTATTTGTGGAATATCTGTTCAGGTGCCAGTTCACAGTGAGATAGTAGTCTAAACTACATTAATATCCAATTTTAGGCATCCTAAATATTAGAAACTCGGTCTGTGTGCTTTTATTTTATTGATTGGGTTTATTTTTAAGACTACTTTGTAAGTACTTCATGTTTAGGTTTTTAAGGTATTAGGAATTTTGGAAACGAGGACGGAACCCACTGTCTACCAGTGTCTTTTTGTTAATCCTGAAGTGAATTAAGTTTATTTGGTTTGGGATCAATTAATCTGATAACGTCAAAATCTAGATCCCATACATAATACAGTGACATATCTCAACAAAATTTATTTGGTCAGTATGTTAACATTTAAGTATCTCAAACTACTCATTAAAGGTGATTTTTTTTAAACTTCCTACTTTTAACAATGTTGAGAAGGTAATATGTTAGCACGTTTAAGCTATTTTGATTTAGCATAGAAGTCTTGCTTGAAATTTTTCATGAGTAAAATGATTACAGCAAGATAAGTATCTAGTTGTGCAAATTAAATTTGCCTGGCTTATAACTCTCAGTTGCCTATAATCTGGTAAACTGGGGAAGGGCTGATCATAATTGGTTGGCATTTCAAAGAGGCCTGAAGGTCCTCTCTGTTATCAGTTGTTAATGGTGTTGCCTGGGATTGTTTTTACATACCCCGAGTGATCTTAGCTACCCTAACATTAAGATGGTGAAAGTTACAGTTCATTTCATAAGTCTTTTGAGATTTCAGTTTTACCTCCATAGAAAGACAAAGGCACACATTTCATAGTTACACCGGTCAGCATTTTAATCATGGTCTATCATGAACAACACAAAAGATTGTTAGCATTCTAATGAATGTATCAAAGACAGTGATAGTGATTTACCAAGTGGTGGAAGAGAGGTGGCGTGAGTTAGTTTTTGTTTTTACATTCTTTACAGGCAACATACCTTTTCTGTATCTTGATCTTCGTGCTTTTGGTTTGTCACTGGTCTTAGTCATCTATTGCATTATAAATTGATAACCAGTAACTGAATGAAATTGACTTCCTGTTGTCTTGAATTGGGCTGGTGATACATTGTCCTTAGCACCTTTTAGATTATAAAGAAGAATGTGTATACTTCTAGCAGCCCCTCAGATGGACTTAAGTAAAGAACATGGGACCTGGTGAATTGTAATTTAGAGCAGTAATGTAACTGCTAAATGTTGGTGAATTTTCACCAGTAAGCCCTGTAAAGGCAGAAAATTGGGGGTGATGAATGTTATAAGGGAAGGGGAAAAGGATCTTAACAAAATTGTACTGGTTAAAAATGATGAATGCTTCAGAAGAATTAGCTCATGAGTAAGAGCAAGGTGTTCTTGTTATAGCAGTCCAAATCTGTTTTAACTCGGGAGGCATTCTTTAAAAGTCTTTAAATAACATGGTTAGGTACTAATTCTTTGGTGATAATAGAAGTTACAGGATTCTACTTGGGGAAACAACTCCCTTGATGTGTTGGGAAGAGGATTAAAAGGTTAATTTGTATACATTTTATTTTGTATCAGATAGCTGTATTCCCTTTGCATTCTAGAATTTGAGATCGTTTACTTTATCCTTTTTCAAAATTTCTCTTAGAAAAACAAGTTTTGGACAGAACCTGAGAAGTTGGTTACTGCCAGTACTTAAATGTGACATTTAACATGTCATGGAAACTGCTTTGAATAAATACTTGAGAAAAGGAATAATGTAATTGCTTTTTTTATTTTTAATGGATGGTGTTGGATTCCGCAGTTTAATCACGTTTTTATAAAATAACCAGTATGAGACTAATGAAGTGGAACCTTACTAAAAAATTTTTTTGAAAGATGAGTGATTATTACAGAGTAGTTCAGAGACTAAGGGAGTAAATTAAACTTTGAAATGCTCATAAATTTGTTGTAAATTGCCTCTACATTCACTGATATATAAAGCATGCTACTACTAATCAATTATTTTTATGTATTAAGACCTATCAGCATGTCTTTTTTCTTAGAACCTGGTTGATTTGATTTTTAAATTACATGTTTTCTGTACCATTTAGCATTTTCAAGACATACTTTTCCCAAGCAAATTCCACTGGAACCAGTGTTTCCATTTCTAGAAGTCTAGAGTCTTCATTTGAAGTTTATAGTGGGCTTTCATGGGGTTTTAATTTGCACTAAATTTTCTTTTATGAAAGATTATGTTCAAATTACAATGTAGTAGTGCTTTTGTCTTATGATTAAACTCTTACAGCACTCATGCATTTTTCGCTTTGTCTTTTTTTAACAAGCTTTCTCTTGGATGAATATCTTGAAATACATAGGTCTTAGTTTTAGTTGACAGGGCAACTTCCATAATATTTAAACATAAGAATTTTAAAATGAGATTCTTTTAAGATTTAGTGTGTGTGTGTGTGTATATATATATATATATATATACACACACACTATATATATATACTTAATATGTATATATGTACTTTATATATATATTAAGTCAAAATGTGTTGCAAGTTGAAGAGTCGCTGAATTTGATATATGAAAAAGGGCAATTACTGTTTTCTCCAGAATGCTCATGAGGTGGGATATTGAGAATAGGAAGATTTTGTATGGGGGTGTTTAGATTTTGGCTTATGCTGGGTTTGCTGTCAAATGTAGTGAGACCACTAAAAGTGTTAATATGCATTTACTGGGTTTTTATTGGGGGGGGGGTACCAGGGATTGAACTCAGGGATACTCTACCACTGAACCATATACCCAGCACTGTGATGGTTTGGGAATGAGTTAGAAGAAATGGATACTAACATTTCCCCTTCTATTTGTTTGAGCATGGTTCTGGAATGTGTAGGTCATTTTTTTTTGGGGGGGGGGGGGGTGTCGTGGGTATAAGACCATTGAGTGGCTTGGCACCTCCTAGCTCAGCCTCCCTAGCTGCTGGGATTACAGGTATGCATCATTGTGCCTGGCCTGCATTTACTGTTTTATGCAGATGTACAAAGCTTTCAGAAAATGATAAATTGAATTAGACATGTAATAATAAAAATGTTAACCAAGGGACTCATGCTCCGAAGTCTTAACAGTATTGTTTTTACTATTCTATTTCATTTTGTGTGTTGAGAATGTTTAAAAGAAGGTGGGTCACCTAGTGCTTGCCTGTCATTATATGTGGGGTCATGGTGCAGTGCTGAGCCAGGTCTTCTGTGCCCCAACAGATGCCCTCTTTGTGTTTGTAACCAGCTTGTGGTTTGCTTTTTTGTTGTACAAAAAACATCAGAGGCCAGAATTAAACAATGGGTTTCTTCGTAAATTCTAGATTCTGCCATAATTCTACAATGAGATTCTCTGAGAGACCTTGATTCCTTAATGGGATAATATAAACTTTGCAAAGAAGTCCCAAATACCTTTTCAGATCTGTTAAAATGTATGGAACATTCCATTTAGCAGATTTTCAAAATTTCTAAATATATTTAATGAAATGAATTATTTCAGATGAGTACTTCTGAGGTCTAGTAATGTTGGGCAAATTAAGTAAATCTCAGCTTTTCCAACTGTAATTTTATCTTCTTCAAGCATGGATATTAAATTGGCATGTTAAAATGCTTTGAGGTTGGCAGTTATTAAACCTTATTACAAAGCTTAACACACTTTGAAGCCCTAGCC
Organism: Sciurus vulgaris; assembly: GCF_902686455.1. Classification (NCBI taxonomy): domain Eukaryota; kingdom Metazoa; phylum Chordata; class Mammalia; order Rodentia; family Sciuridae; genus Sciurus; species Sciurus vulgaris. Next base: position 78,114,545 of record NC_136469.1, read on the forward strand.
CATAGTAAAGCAGAATTTTTAGGATTGTAGCCCAGTTATCTGTATGATTAAGATCTCTAGGTGATTCTGATGCTGAGATAAAAACCAAAGCTTCACATTTTGTTGCTATTACTATAGTCTCTTAGTATATTTAAGAGCTATGGAAGTTAAGAATATGAAAATACTAGATATTAAATACCTATGTGAGATGTGTAGACAATATGAAGAGTAGTATGATGAGGCCGGGCTTGTGGGGGTTATGTCAACTATGATGGGAAAGAATGCTTTTTCTCAAAACTTGCCTGGGCACTTCTTTTCTGGGCTTCCCTGACTTAAAAATCTTCAGAAGCTTTGAGAAATTCCATACTTTTGGTAGCTCATTTGGAAATGACAAGGGGAGTCGAGGTAGTGCTAACATGGTTCTCAGTTACAGGATAGCTGTGTTGACGTTCATAGAGATAGAAAATATGATCACACAAGTAGGTTTTGTGAGGAAAGAAGGATGGCTATATAGATGAGTTTGGAGAACTAAAGTTTAAAGTGTGTGCATGATATCCAAATAGTTGTATCCAGTAGAGATTTGGAAAATAGTTTGATCTTCAGAACAGATGTTAGAGCTGGAGAATGCAACATTATGGGAGTGAAGAAAAGCACCCTGGAGAGTGGGACGCTGCAGGCCATATGAATGAATGATAGGTAGCATGACTGAATTCCAAGATTTAGTCTATCTTGTGCACCCTCATCAGCAAGCAGTATTCCTTTTGTTTCCTCTTACTAAACCAGGGATTCGGGCAAGTTACAACTTGTGCTTCAGTTTTCTCATGTTTAAAATGGAAATGAAACTATCTCAATGTGCTTGTGAGGATTAAATGATTCTCTATACTTAACAGTTATTAGCAGATCATAAGTGTTCAAGTTAATTATTATTGACTGCCTTGACCTATTGACATGAATTCATTTTCTAGTGAGATCCATTCAACCCTTTATAACCCATGAAACCTTCCTGAAGTGACTCAAGCCTGTGTCAATCATCTTACTCAGATGACTCATCTTCCTCTGCCATGCAACCTGCCAGTTACACAGCTGTTGTTGTTTTAACATGTTAATTTTTGTTGGACTTGCCTTTTAACTGGGATGTAAGCTTTCCTTAGGATTAGGGCCCTGTCTTACACAAACATTCTGTTTTTCAAACATCAGTTATTTCTACCTATGTGGTAACTTACTTCGAATGAATCCTAATTGTTAAAACTTGTGCAAAGTAGGGGGCTCAAAAATATTTGCACAAGCAAATCAAAAATTGAACTGTCTTAACATGTTTGTTTCTACTCATGTTTGTTCTGACATTTCTAGCACAAATAATAGGGAAACACTGCTTGATAAATGACTACTTTCCTTATTTCCATGCAGGTCTCAACAGTTCACAAATCTAAACTCTTTCGAAAGTTTAAGATTGCATATGAAAACAGCATTTTATGGGACCTCTTGCCTGGAACTAGGATGATAACTAAAATGAGGCCAGGAGAAAAGAACTTTAAGAAGCTTACTATTCATTTAGGCTTGGCTTCCTAAATGAAATAAAATGATGAGGGGACAGATTATATGATCTCTTAAGTTCACGATTGTCTAGCAGTAATTTATGGTAGTGATCAGAATACAAATGATTGTTTTATACATTAATTACAAATTAAATGTTAAGAGACAAGTTTATTAGGACTTCAAAAATAATGGCAGCAGAGGCCGGCCGCCCAGTGGCAGAGTACTTGCCTTGCACACAGAAGACCCTGGGTTCTGTCCCCAATACCAAAACAAAACAAGAATATCACTGAAATACATAATTTCTTCTCCCATACTACTCTTCAAATTGTCTTTTCCCTAAGAACCTATCAAATTGGTAATAAAGTAGTACTGTTTTGTGTGACCCACAACTAATAGGTCAGACAGTATATTCTTAAGTTAAATGAGTTTTGTGACTAACACCATAGTACTTAATACAACTGCAGCTTTCTAATTGTGTGACCGTGAATATGTCATCATCAACTTGGCTATTTTCTCATGTACAAAGTAAAGATAATATAAACTCATATCGTTTATATACCAGCCTCTTAGTGTCTTTATAAAACTCTAGGTACCCCTCCCCCAAAGCACTTAGAACATTGTTATCAGAGTCAGTATTCAATCACTTCCCTTTTCCTATGTGAAAACTACAGAAACTACTACGTTTCTAATATTTCAAATGCCCGAAATATCTGGTGAATGGGAAAGTGGGATGTTGGAAGAATAAGAAACTTGGTGGCTATTTAAAATTCTGATGTTTAATAATTGCCATAATTAAAAAGAGTTATCTAGCAGTCAGGATCCTCTGTTCCTAATGAATCACTAAATGATTTTTAAAACTGACTTCTTCAGACCTTAAGTTCCCACTTGGGAAATAGAACTCATCACACCTTGTTAGTAACTGCAAAGTTAGTTAGATGTTATAGTTACTAGAAAGCATGGTGATTTAAGGTTATTGAATGGTGGTATATTTTTAAAAACAACAAAGGCTGTAGATTAATAATGGATGGACAGGACCTGTGATTTGAGAGAAATAATATGACTGGTTTTTTAACCTTACACAAGGAAATGGTGCATCTAAAACTGGTTTGGATTTTCATTTCAAATAAATATGTAGAAGAGGTGGATATTTCTGGGCTGTCCTGTTTCTAGACAGATCAAAATCATTTCTGGTTGAGGGGGACAATTATAGGTATTGATGAATGGCATTAATGTAATCATCTTTTCCTATTAATACCAACAACTCTATTCAATAAGTATCAATACCATTTTACAGGTGAGGGAAAAGGGCCACGGGTTAACTTGTCCAAAGTCACATAGATGGTATGTGGCAGAGCTGAAAGTTGAATTTTGGCAGTGTGATTCTTTTTTTTTTTGAGGTGGGGCAGGGTACTGGAGATTGAACCCAGGAGCACAGAGCTCTACCTCTGAGCTACATTTTCAACCTTTTTTTTTCTTTTGAGATAGGGTCTTGCTAAGGTGTTCAGGCTAGGTTCACATTTGTATCCTTCTGCCTCAGCCTCCTGAGTAGCTGGGGTTACTGGTTTCATCATGTCCTGCAGTTCTTAATTTTTAAAAAGGAAGAGAGACCGGGAAAGTAGTGGAACATGGCAAAGAACAAATAGTATTACAGAAATAAAAGAGGTACAGAGGCAGTCAAGGGGCACCATAGGGACAAGGAAATACTTCTAACCTCCTTTCCTCCACTTTCTCTAGAGAAAGATTTCATAATTGTTGTAGGACTCTAATTACATATAATAATTTATTGGTACCTGTTGGGGATGGGGAAAAGGGTCAAGGTGGTATTACGTTTATACTTAAAAGAATGATAATAATTGAAAGGAGAATTGTCATGCTGATAACTATAATCTTTTTGAAGTATTTCCACCATAGCCTCCTATGAATTTCTCTTCTGTTTTGGAATTCTTTGGCCTGAAATAAAAATAAACACAAATTTAATATTTTATTTCCATTTGTGCATTAATGGGCTCACTCTAATACTTAATGAGAGCTATCTGAAAGAACAGATTTAGTATGGGTTTGACCAATTCCAAGAGTTCTAACAGGACCCAGCAGCTTTTATAAAGTGATGTACCAAGATTCTAGGTGCTTGTATTTAGCTGTTAATTTGAATCACTTTATTGCCTTTTTGACTTTGCACAAGTTTGTAATTCTTTGAGCCTCAGTTTCTTCCTTCATGATTTTAAAGACCACCATTCCTTACAATCTATTTAAAATTGCTGCTCCAGTTCCATTCAAGACATGCTATTCTCTTTCAATTTTTTACGTTCTAGACAAAGAGTAAAATTTACATAGTGTTAGATAAGAGACAAGTACTGTGCAGGAAAACAAGTTCCATGGAGGCAAGATTTTTGTCTGTTTCACTCACTGATACAATCCCAGCATGAGACAGTGCAGACATACAGCAGATGTTCAATGAATAATTGTTAAATGAATGAATTAATCTGTCAGATGGGGATGAGAGAACCTACCACCGCAGAATCACAGATTGAAGAAACTGAACATACTACATCTAGACTGCCCTATGAGAATCTTGCCATTACTACAAGGATTAATATTTTTCATGAGCAATAAGGATTTCGTTAAGTTTGTTTTGGTTTTTGGGACCAGGGATTGAGTCCAGGGGTGCTTAACCACTGAGCCACATCCCAGCCCTTTTTATTTTAAAATTGTATTTGTTTTAATTAGTTATACATGGCATAGAATGCACTTTGATACATTATATATAATGGAGTATAATTTCTCATTCTTCTGGTTATACATGATGTAGAATATCACCATATAGTTATATATGTACATAGGGTAATAATGTCTGATTCACTCTACTATCCTTCCTATCCCAGTACTGCCTTCTCTCCCTTCAATCCCCTCTACATAATCTAAAGTAACTCTATTCTTCCTTACCGCCCCCCATTGTGCATTAGCATCTGCATGTCAGAGAAAACATTCAGCTTTTTGGTTTTTTGGGATTGGCTTATTTCACTTAGGATGATATTCTCCAGTTCCATCCATTTACCAGCCAATGCCATAATTTCATTCTTTTTTAAGGCTGAGTAATATTCCATTATGTATATATACCACACTTTATTTTGAGTCAGGGTCTCACTAAGTTGCTAAGGTTGGCCTTGAACTCGTGATCCTCCTGCCTCAGCCTCCCTAGCCACTGGGATTACAGGTGTGCACCACCGTACCCAGCCTCATTTAACTCTTTCAAATGTTCTCAAGTACTTATTATATTAATAATACACTTGCTCTTACATGAACTTTTGCTGTCTGCCACATGAATAAGAAGTAAAACTATTTGAAACATGTTTCAATTAACTTTATTATTTACTGTCAGGTTAGCTTCTTTACTGTCAGAATATATGGTGACTTTCCAAGAGCAAAGTCAATGTAATGATTACAGTGCAGCACTCATGTAGCCTCACAATTCTAACGTATGACAAGTTATGGGATCCCAGGTTTACATACCCAAAATACTGTTGGTTATTCCCAAGGATCTGGCATATGGAAACTAGGTCTCTGGATGTACTTTTCAAGATGTTAAGAATTTATTGAGTGCTTTGGTAACAGGCACTACATACCATGGATTTATATATATTTCTGCACAATAACATGCATTATTTATAATAATCTTGTCAGCATTCTTATTTTACAGTCAAAGAAAATGAGGCTCAGAAAGGTTTAAATTACTTGCCTAAAGTTAATGTAGATAGCAAGTGGTGGAGCTGGACTTCAAATTTAGAATTGCATGACTATACTATCTGGTTTGAATTTATTGTGTGTGTGTGTGTGTGTACCGGGACTGACCCCAGACATGTTCTACCTCTGAGCTACATTCCCAGCCCTTTATTTTTTTATTTTGGGGCAGGTTCTCACTAAGTTGCTAAGTCTGGCCTTGAACTTGAGATTCTCCTGATTCAGTCTCCAAATGGTTGGGATTACAAGTGTGCACCATTATGTCCAGCTGAAAATTTATTTAAGGTGTAAATGGACTTTATATTCTTCTCTTAAATGATATGCTCTCTCTTTTTAGTAGTGAATATATATATATATATAAAATGCATGTATATAGTTTGAAAAGTCAGAATTTGACAAGACTTATGAGTAATAATGATAGTTTCTTACTCCTTCCCATTTTCTTGATCATTCTGTTTCCAATGAAGGAAAAGAATTTAACTCTCTTAAAATTTTTTATTAGTGTATTCCAATATGTTAATGGTGGGGTTCATTGTGAAATATTCCTAATGTGTATACTTTACTCTAAATCATTCTCTAGTACTTCCCCTTTCCCTCCCTGCCTCCCAATTCACCATATATCTATTTATATTTGGCACTGGGGATTGAACCCAGTGAACCATACCACTGAATTACATCTCCCATCCTTTTTATTTTTCAATTTTAAGACAGGGTCTCACTAAATTGCCAAGGCTGGCTTTGAACTTGTGATCTTGTTGGCTCAATCTCCTAAGTAGCTGGGATTACAGTCATATGCCTTTGTACTTCTTTGTACTTAGTTACATGTATATCTTTTTCACTCATACATTATAATTATACATAGAAGTGGGATTCATTGTGGTTTATTCATACATGCATAAAGCATAATTTGGTAAATTTTGTTCCCAATTCTTCCCATTTCTTTCCCTTCCTCTTTCCCCCTTGATCCTCTACCTACCTTTCCTCTACTGATCTCCCTTTTATTTATGTGAGATCTTCCTTTCTTAAAAAATTCCTTTATTCTCTAGATTCTTCATAGGAGGGAAAACATATGACTATTGACTTTTTGAGTCTACCTTATCTTACTTAGCATGATTTTCTCCAGTCCATCCATTTACCTGCAAATGACATAATTTCATTCTTTATGGCTGAGTAGAACTCCACTGTGTATATAGACCACATTTTCTTTATCAGTTCATCTGCTTACAGATACCTAGGTTGGTTTCATAACTTGGTTGTTTGAATTGTGCTGCTATAAATATTGGAATGCATATGTGACTATAGTGTGCTGATTTTGGTTCTTTTGATTAAATACCAAGGAGTGGACTATGTGAACCATATAGTGGTTCCACTCCTAGTCTTCTTTTTTCCCCCTTTTTATCGGTGCATCCTAATTATATATAATAGTGGGATTCGTTGTTACATATTTGTACATACACTCAATATATCAGTATAATTTGGTCCATTTCATTCCTCAATACTTCCCCATTTCTAGTCTTTAAGGAAACTTCATACTGATTTCCATAGTGGTTGTACTAATATAAAATCCAAACAACATACAAGTATTTTTTCTACCCACATCCTCACCAGCATTTATTATTATTTACATTCTTGCTGATTGCCATTCTAACTGGGTTGAGATGAAATCTCAGTGCAGTTTTGATTTGCATTTCCACAAAGAATTTAAGTCTTATAATGCCCCCAAAACTCCTTTCCCAAACACACATCTTTTTCCTTCTCTTTTCTAATCTTTTAAAAAAATATTTTGTTTTAGTTGTAGGTGGACATAATACCTTTATTTTATTTTTACATGGTGCTGAGGATCAAACTCAGGGCCTCACACATGCTAGGCAAATACTCTAACACCAAGCCACAACCCCAGTCCTGTTCTTTGTTTCTGTTAAATCAAAACTTTGTAAATATTTGCTAGGCTATGGATTACAAATGACTTCAGTGTAAAACTTTTTGGTTTCTTTAGAGTTAAAAAATATATCTATTATTAATTTGGTTATTAATATTTTGGTTTCTCTAAAACTAATATTCCTATAATAGGTAAAATATACCCATAATTAAAATATTATTTATTAGTTTTAAATATACCCAATGCTCCAAAGGAGTGAAATATATCCTTCCTCTGCTCATTCCTGTGTTGGATCCTTTTGCTTTATCTTGAAGAAGTCCCTAACAGAGCCTTCTGACCTTCTGTAATTTGGTTTGGCTGGGCTCCAGATTTCTTATATAGTTTTAATCTTGGAATATTATTTCACCAATATCCTAGGATTATCCTTCTCTGTGTTGGGACTTTTTGTTTTCTCAATCTCACATCTTTTTCTTTTTTCACCTATTCCCTTTATTGGTGGAAAATATCTTCCAAAAACTTCCTTAAATAGGGTGAGTAGGAGGTACATTTCTAAGAATTTACATACCTACAAAATGTCTTTATTTTACCTTTATACTAAGTTGGTAGTTTGATTGGATATAGAAATCTAGTTTGGAAATAATTTTCAGAAGAATAGTAAAAGCATTTTTCCATTTGTCTTTAGCTTTCAGTATTGCTATTGAGAAATGTGCTGCCATTCTAACTGCCAAGTCCTTGTTTTTGCTTTCCTCCATCTCTGAAAGACTTTAGAATCATTATTTCCTTTTTAGTGTTCTATAATTACAAGATTACATGTCTAGCTATGAACCTGACTTTTGTTCATGGAATCTAAATACTCATATTACTCAGTTCTAGACATTTTTCTTGTATTACTGAATTTTTCTGATGTCTTCATTTTCTTAAAAACTTCTATTATTCATGTTTTATTTAGACTGATTCTCTGACTTTATCTTTCAGCTCTAATTTCTAAGAGATTATCTCAACTTTATACTATAATAATTACATATTGAATTTTACATTTTTAGTATCATTTTAATTTCCAAAAACTCTTTTTTGTGAATATTTTTATATAGCTTTCTGTTCTCGTTTCAGGAATATACTATCTTCTATTATTCCTCTCAAAATGTTAGAGAATTTTTTAAATGATGCTTCCTTTTGCTCCTGTATTATCTATTTTATCTAGTTCCTCCCCCACCCATTTCTTTTGTTTTTTATTATTATTATAGAGACTTTCCTCAAATACCTCATGACTCAAATTGTTGATTTACTAAAACTGACTCAGAACTCAGTGTGAGTATGGTTTGATATTGGTGGACTTCACTGTAGAAATCTGGTATGGACCTGACCATTTAATTGGGGTTATCTATAGATCTTTTTCCTTGGCTTAATCTCCTGCATGATTGAAACTGAGTGGGAGAGATGTTCATGAGTAGTCTCTGTATTCTTATTCCATCTTATTTTAATATGCTGATCACTCTGTTCACAACTGTACCTGATGTCTGAGTTTAGAACTTCTTTGGTCTGTTGTCTGTAGAGAGAAAATTTCTTCTCCTTTGTCAGAGATAAGGAGAGGAAGTAGTTGGCTGTATACAACAGGGAAGGGACTCCATGGCTAATGTGTTCCTTTAAAGACTTTACACGCAGTCTCTTATTTCTAGACCTATGCTGGACATCTACTTTTAGAAGTATCATGTATCTCCAATTTCTGAGTCTTTCCAAGGTTCTAATGCCTGAATCTATTTGTGTCTCAATTTATTCTCCTGATATATTGTTTTAGGTTTTTCTGTTTTACTGAGACCAATAACTACTTACATATCTACTCTCTAGTTCCAGAATTACTGATGTTTCTTACCTGCTGTCTTTTCTTCTTTTTTTATCCTAGTAATTTATACTTTGAAATTTTAATTATTGTTTATTAATCATTTTATTGGATTTTTGAGAGAATACCAAGATAAAGGTATACAATAACCTGCCAAATTTAAATTGATGACCACATTTATCTATAGAAAGATCGACAGATAGTTTATTGGACTACTTTTTGTTAAAAAACCAAATATGCATTTTAATACTATTCAATAGAATCTTTTACAAAAATACTATGGGAAAAAAGGGATGTAAAATTAATTTAGGTAGGCAAAAATAGTTTCGTGAGAATGATTATGTGCTGTGTGAGAATTATATGAGAAAAAATGTTTTAAAATATGTAATTCAAATTTCATCTTTTATTAAGCTGCTTCTATTCAATGGGCTATAAAAAGGAAGTCATTTGGGGGCCACAGCTTACTAGGGTTTAGATGTTGCCTCCTTTCCTATGAGGAAAAAAATTAACCAGTCCACTGAGATGATGGATTATGTTGCCCTATAGCACTGCTACTATTACTAGCTAGAAATGCTAGATAAGATATATAAGAAGCAACTTCACAGTAGTATTATTCACAATAGCCAAAAGGTAGAAACAATCCAAATGTCTATAAGATTAATGGACAAATTGTGGTATATGGAATAGAATATTTTTTAGCCATAAAAAGGAATGAAGTACTTAATACAAGCTACAACTTAGATGAAGCTAAAAAATATCATGCTAAGTGAAAGCATCCAGATACACAAAATCACATATGATTTAATTCATATGAAATATCCTAAATTGGTAAATCTACACAGACAGAAAGTTGATTAGTGACTGCCAGAACCTGGGGAGTTTCTGAGCGATGTGAAGGTTCCTTATTTTGGGATGACAAAAATGTTTTGGAACTAGGTAGAGATGATGGGTATATAACGCTGTAAATGTACTAATTGTCACCCATTTGTATACTCCAAAATGTTAATTTTATGTTATGTGAATTTTGTTTATTCTTATGTGGTGCTGAGGATCTAACCCAGTGCCTCACACGTGCTAAGTAAGTGCTCTACCACTGTATTACAACCCCAGCCCACATGATGTGAATTTTAATTCCATTCAAAAAAGATTCTGCCCTATAGTAGAGATTAAATTATGTAGGCTTCCTATTCAAACCTAGTGGCCTCAAGGTAGTTGCAAATAAAGATTATGAGAAAACAGCAGGTTTGGTGGTACACACCTGTAATCTCAGTGGCTGAGGAGGCTGAGGCAGGAAGTTCTCAAGTTCAAAGGCAGCCTCTGCAAAGGTGAGGTACTAAGCAACTCAGGAGACCCAGTCTCTAAATAAAACATAAAACAGGGCTGGGGATGTGGCTGCATGATCGAGTGCCCCTGAGTTCAATCCCTGATACTCTCCCCACTGCCAGCAAAAAAAAAGGTTAGGAGAAAATAAAACTAACCATAGGCACAAGAAAGACTAAAAAAATTGAGACTACAACTGCACATGGCATTTTGTACATAGTTTTTTTTAAACTTTAGTACTGGGGATTGAACTCAGGGGTGCCATACCACTAAGCTATACCTCTAACCCTTTTCATTTTTTATTTTGAGACAGGGTCTAAGTTGCCCAGGCTGGACTTGAACTTGTAATCCTCCTTACTCAGCCTCCCAGGTTGCTAGAAATACAAGTGTGTACCACTGTACCCAACTTCAAACTAGTTTTAAAAATATTTCCTAATAGAGAAGTTCATAGATATCCAAAAGTTGATAGAATGATGTAATGAGAAATATAACGTTGTACCTGAGAGATGTAATAATAAGCACTGTGCTGGTCACAAACTATTGTTCTTAGGCCCCCATGCTTGAGCACACAATCTTAAATTAAGCGACCAAATCTCTGATAATTCTTCTAATTTGGCCTCCCCAAATCAAACCCTAAACTCAGAAAAAAAATATTTTGGATTTAGATAAATAAATAAATTTAACCATTCTAAAAATAAATAAATATGTATTTACATGTAAAAATAAAGAATGATATAATGAACCTCTATATACTCAGCATCCAGTTTTAGCAATTGTCAGTTGATGACCAGTTTTGTTAAATTTATACTTTGCTTCTCAGTTATTTTGAAGCAAATGTCAGACATATAATTTCAATCATAAATCTTTTAGTACAAATATCTAAAAATGTCTTTTTAAAAAACATAACCAAATACCATTATCATACCTAAAAATTATTAATAATTCCTGAATGGCATCTGCTATCCAGAATTCAAATTATCTAATTATTTTAAAAAATAATAAGTTTTCATTTTTACAATTGGAATTGAAATCTAAGCATCACACATTACAATTGATATAACTTTCAAGTCCATATTTATTTATAAGTTCTCCCTCTTTTTTTCCCTTGCAATTTTTTTCCCTTGCAATTTATTTGTTGACTAATCTATGTTTCATAATATAAAATATCCTTCTTTTATAGAAGTAAACACATCCTAATTCATTTGGTTTCTTTTTCATTGTTTTATAATTATTCTTTTAATATTTTAGTTGTATTCTAAGTATTTTTTTCTACATTTTTTATTGGTACATCATAGTTGTACATAAAGATGGGATTTGTTGTTATGTGTTTGCACATGCACACAATATAATAATGTGATTTGGCCAATATCACTTCTACCACTTACTCCCCTTCTTCTCCTCTTCCCACTCCCTGGTCAATAATTTTTTGTGTAAAACCATAGATTGTGACATAGAATTATTTCATAGCAATTTGTCTTAAAGGCAGCAATCTTATGACCTGGAGCACTGTTTGGACATCAACACAGCTGTGAATCACTTACAGTTGTTTGGGAATCATTTGTTCTATTGAGGAAGATACTCAATCTTTCTTCTCTTTCCAAAATTACATCAATATTTTTCATCATAACATTTTTTACATCAGTCACTTGACTCTTGATTGTGGAAACTGGGCTGTCATCTTGGTTTTTATTGAATATCATCTACATAGAAGTGAAACATAACACAAGTTTTATTTTTTGTAAATAAAATTCATTGTACAAATTGAAACAAAAGTATCAAAGGCATATCTCACTGTGTAAGGAATCAAGTAAACTCAATTTTTCCTTTAGTCTTGGCAGGGGAAAAGGGTTTTAATTTAATTATTTTCAAAAAATACTTTAATACAGAGTGGCACATTTGTGCCTCTCCTCCCATCTGTTCCACCCAGCCACTTACCTACCTACCTTCCATTCTTCCTCCCTTCCTTAATTTCCTTTCCTTTTTCTTTCTTTCCAGTGCTGGGGATTGAATCTAGGACCCTGAGCATGCTAGGCCACCACTGTACCACTGAGCTACATATAATTTGAGTAATACAGCTGTCATATAATTTGAATATAGTCTATAACCTTTTCAGATTGGTTTCTTTCACTTACTAATACACATTTAAGTTTCCTCCATGTCTTTTCATGCCTTTATACCTCATTTCTTTTTAGCAACAAATAAAATTCCACTGTTTGGATGTATCACTATTTATTAATTTACTTCCCAAAGGACATCTTGGCTGCATCCATGTTTTGGCAATTATAAATAAAGCTGTTATAAGTATCCATATGCAGGCTTTTGTGTAGGCATGTTTTCAACTCATTTGGGCAAATATCAAGGAACATGTTTAGGTTTTTTGTTTATTTGTTTGTTTTGGATACAGGGGATTGAGCCCAGGGTGCACTTAACCACTGATGCACATCCCCAGCCCTTTTTATTTTTTATTTTGAGGCAGGGTTTCACTAGGTTGTTTAGGCCTTTGCTAAATTGCTGAGGCTGGCTTTGAACTTTAATCCTCTTGTCTCAGTCTTGGGATTCACTGGGACTATAGGTGTGCACCACCACGCTGAACTGTATGTTTAGTTTTTTAAGAAACTCAAACTGTGTTCCAAATTAGTTGTACCATTTTGCACTCCCACCATCAATGAATGAGAGTTACTTTTGCTGCACATCCTTGCCAGCATTTGGTATTGGATTTTGGTCATTTAAATAGTTGTGTACAACAATTTCATTGTTTCAATTTACAGTTTCCCAATGACAGTACTGAGCATCTTTTCTTTTTTTTTTTTTTTTAGTTGTTGATGGATCTTTATTTTACTTATTTATATGTGGTGCTGAGACTCGAACTCAGTGCCTCACACATGCTAGGCAACCGCTCTACCACTGAGCTACAACCCCAGCCCAAGCATCTTTTCTTATGCCATTAACAATCTACCTTTTTTGGTGAAGTATCTGCTGAGCTTGTTTCTCTTTCTCCTTTCCTCCCTCTTTTTCTTTCTTCTATCGATTTAATCCAGAAGAGTTGTATATCCCCAGTCCTTTTATAAATTTTTAAAATTTGTGGTAAAGTCTCTATGTTGCCCAGGATGCCCTAGAACTTGCAATCCTCTTGCCTCATCCTTCCAAGTAGCCAGAATTACAGGTATGTGCCACCGTATCTGGCCTACCCATTTCTTAGTTTTGTTGTTTTCTTATTGTTGAGTTTTAACAGTTCTTGATATATTTTAAATTATCAGTGCTTTATCAGATTTTTCTGTTGCAAATATTTTTTTCTAGTCTAGCTGTCCTCTCATTCCCTTGAGAGTATATATCAAAGATCCTTCTCATTTTTTAAGTTTTTCGTTTTAATGTAGTCTAGCTTATAAATTATTTTTCATCAACTTTGCCTTTGATGTTCTATTTATTAAGTCATTGTTATACCGAAGGTCATCTAGGTTTTTCTCCTATGGTATCTTCTAGGAGTTTCATAGTTCTGTATTTTATGTTTAGGTCTGTGATCAATTTTGAGTTAGTTTAGTGAAGAGCATATGATCTACCTTGACTCATATTTTAGAATGTGGATGTCTAGTAGTTCCAGCACCATTTGTTGAAATAGTAGTTTTTCTCCACTGTATTGCGTTTGTTCCTTTGTCAAAGGTTCTGTCAACTATATTTATGTGGGTCTATTTCTGAGCATTTTATTTGGTTCCATTGGTCTATTTGTCTATTCTGTCACCAGTGCCACACTGTTTTGATTGTTGTAGATTTATAGTAAATTTTGAAGTCAGGTAATGTTAGCCTTCCAACTTTGTCCTTCTTTAATTAAAGCTGTCATGGGTCAGTCTTTTTCCTTTCCATATAAATTTTAGAATCAGTTTCTCAACATCCACACAATATCTTTCTGGGATTTTGATTGGTATTACACTACATTTATAGATCGAGTAGGAAGAACTTGATCAATTTTGAGCCACACTATACATGAACATAGTATATCCTTCCATTTATTTAATTTTTCTTTGATTTCTCTCATTAGTATTGTTATAGTTTAGTTATGAGGTGTCCCCCAAAAGCTCATGTGTGGGACAATGCAAGAAAGTTTAGAGGTGAAATGATTGGGTTATAATAGTTTTTACCTAATTGGTGTATTAATCCCCTAATAAAAATTAACTGGGTGATAACTATAGGCAGATAGGGTATGGCTGGAGGAGGTGAGTCACTGGGGGTATGCCTTTGGGATATATATTTTGTCCCTATAGAGTGGAGCTGTCTCTTTCTCTTGCTCTGATTCTTGATTCCATGATCTCAGCTGCTATCCTCTGCCACAGTCTTCTGTAATGATGTTCTGCCTCACCTTGTACCCAGAGCAGTGGAGTTGACTATCCGTGAACTAAGACCTCTGAATCTGTGAGCTCTCAAATAAACTTTTCCTCCTCTAATTGTTCTTGTCAGATATTTTGGTTGGTCACAGCAGTGAAAAGGTTGACTAAAACAAGTATTTTGTAGTTTTTCTTCTATAGATCTTATACTTATTTTTCTAGAATTATACCTAAGCATTACATCTTGAGGGATGATAATGTAAATAGCATTATGTTTTAAATTTTAAATTCCACTTATTCATTGCTGGTACACAGAAAACAACTGCCTTTTTTATTCTGTTAACATTGCTATAATTGCTTATTAGTTCCAGGAGTTTTTTTGATCAATTCTCTTGGATTTCCTACATAGACAATCATGTCATCTACAAAGAGTTTCATTTCTTTCTTCCAAACAGTATACCTTTTATCTACTTTTCTTTGTCTTATTTTATTAGCTAGAATTTTTGGTATTAAGGCTTGGGTTGGTCCCCAACACCATAAACAAACAAAAAAATATAGATTCAAGAAGTACCAGAGATTAAGATTTCACCCATTGTATGAATAAACCCAGTTTTCTTTATTTCAAAAGTATGTATAAACTTATGTTATATACATTACGAATACACCCACACACAAAAAAAATTCAGGAAGATTATGTACCAAATCGTTAAGAGTTCTCACCTAAGAGGTTTTGATTCAGATTACAGAGAGATGTTTGCATTTCCCTAATATACTTCTATATTATCTAACAATATTAATAAATACTACTTTTGCAAAAGAAAATTTTATTTATATTCTCTGCTCAGGGCTGAGGATATAGCTCAGTGGTAGAGTACTTGCTTAGCATATGCAATGGCCAGGTTTGGTCCCTGACACTGCAAAAAATAAATAAATAAACAAACAAAAATGTAAAAAAATAAATAAATAAATAAATAACAAAACCCTGTTCTAGGAAAGTGATCTAATCCACTTTAAACAGAACTCTGATCTTCTTGGTCAGTGAGCCATGTGTCCTGCAATTGATTTTCTGTGAGGTGCTCACCATTTAGATGTAGAAAAGGGAGGGTTCTGAGTTGAATTATGTACCACCCCAAAATATGCTGAAGTTCTAACTGGATACTTGTGAATTTGACTTTATTAAGAAATAGTATCTTGATATATACAAGCAAACAAAGAAAAATAGCTCATACTTGGTTTTTCTTTTAGTTCCTTTTCTCTTCTTGTTTTTTTAATGGTTAACTTATTGGACTCTAAGAGAATCATCTAAACTTTGTTAAGTATTCGTTATCTATTCAATGACATTTGGTACATTTATACACATATTTTCACAATTTAAAAACTACTCTTTTGGGGCTGTGTACATTTTATTATAAGAAATTTAATGTTTCATAACAATTTCTATAGATTAAAGCTTGCCAAGTTTGTTTATAAATGTAAAATAGAAATTTCTTTGATTTAAATGTGTTGATTGCTTAAATATGCATATTTTCACATTTTGACAAGCACTGTGATGATCCCCAGTGAGTCACATCCCTATATAATTCCCTATTCTTGAATGTGACTTTCTTCTAACCAACAGAAACAAAGGCAATAGAATGTCACTCCTGTGATTATGTCATGTATATGAAACTTGGTAGACTGGAGTGAGAGATTCCTCTGCTGGCCTTGAAGAAGCAAGCAGCCACGTTGAGGAAGCAGCATGGGAATGAAACGCCGTCAGTCTCTAGGACATAAGAGTAGTAGCGTTTAGCTAACACCTGGTGGAAAGCTGTATCCATATAGGGCCATAGATCTGGACAACCTGAGCAAGTTTGAAAGCCAATTCTTCCCCAGAGCCTCCAGATGAGAACACAGACTAACTGACACATTGACTGTACTACTGTGTGAGACCCTTAGCAGAGAATTCAGTTAAGCCCTGCCTGGACTTCTGATCCATGGAAC
This sequence comes from Sciurus vulgaris, assembly GCF_902686455.1. NCBI lineage: Eukaryota > Metazoa > Chordata > Mammalia > Rodentia > Sciuridae > Sciurus > Sciurus vulgaris. The sequence goes on from NC_136469.1 coordinate 78,131,130, forward strand.
TGAGATAATAAATGGGTGTTGTGTTAGTTTGCTAAGTTTGTGGTAGTTTGTTATATACAAATAGGGAACTAATAGAGATATACTTAAAATATTTTTATTATGGAAAAAGTTCAGACACATACTGAAGTAGTGGGAATTGTTTCATGAATCCCCATGTACTCATCATCTAGCTTCAGCAGTTATGCATAGTCAATCTTGTTTCATCTATACTGCTACCCCTTCCCCAAATATATAATTTTACAGCAAACTCCAGAGTTTCTACCATTTTAATCTGAAATGCTTCAGTTTATATTTCTAAAAGATATGGATGGCTTCACTTTTTTCTTAAAAACAAAACCACAAATACCATTATCACTTCTAAATATGTTTCTTAATATTATTAAATATCTAGTTTGTATATGAATTTTTTTTTTTGGTGCTAGGGATTGAACCTTGCATGTGGTAGGCAAATGCCCTACCACTGAGCTATACCCCCAGTCTATACATAATGTATCAAAAGCAAGTCATTTTTTATAATCCTTCTGTTGAACAAGGATACAAAATGTACATATTACATTTGACTGAAATTTCTCTTAAGTCTCTTTTAATCTATGGAGTCTATGGATTCTCCTTTCTTTTCCCCTGGAAATTGCTTGCAATGGACTCTTTTGGTAAGCAAATTTCAATGCTTGCTGTATACTACTCATTGTGTGACATCAGAAAGTACTATCTCTTATTTTGAGGTTAGAAAACATCAGTGGGTTTTGGTGTCTGAGTTTTTTTCATCCATTATGTAGTTCTTCAGAAGTTTTTAACCTAATTTTTGATCAGTTATCAATATTGTCTAAAGGTCTATCATTTTATGAGGAATTGCAATATTTTATCACTTCATCATTTATTAGCTGGAATACTTCCATAAATAAAACACTTTTCCCCATCAACTGGTTCTTTTGAGGAACAGTTAATATAGCGAAGAATAAATGCTTGAACCTTTCCTTTATGTTTTCAGAGTAATGGGTGTATTTAGAGTATCTTCCAAAATGCTAATGAGGGATATTTTCCCCCTTTGATAGTATTGAGGAACTGATGAAGTTTAACATATTCAATGCATTACAACCCACTGCATTTAGGTTTTTCCTTCCTCCCTCCCTCCCTCCTTCCCTTCCATTTTTCCTTTCTTCTTTCGTAGTAGTGGGAATTGAACCTGGGGTACCATACCATAAAGCTACATCCCAATTCTTTTCATTTTTTATTTGGAGATAGGGTCTCACTAACTTGCCCAGGCTGGCCTTGAACTTGCAAAACTTCTGCCTCAGCCTAGGACCCAGTAACTGGGATTAGAGGCATGCACTACCATGCCCAGCTCATTTAATATTGCTTTTGATGTTTGAAGTATTTTATCATTAGTGGTAAGTAGCCTCTTCAAGTTTGTTCCTGTCTTTTGACCTGAGGGTCTTTGTGGTAGGTATGGTTCTGGCTTAAATGTTTCTGTCCTGTATCTGTAATTGAGCCTGATTCCTTTTAGTGGAAAATGATATCTACAGACTATAACATAGATACTTGGGTGGCTCACAACCATTGATTAGTCTTTTGTTTTTAGCCTTTTTCAGTGTATATGCAAGAAACTTTAAAAAAAGAATTTTTTTTAAACTTGAGGTTAGGTTTTATTTAATTTCTTTGACTTTACATTTGTAAATCTTCCTTCTGAGATTCTTGATTCTTAATTATTCAAAGTAATATATTTATAGCTATATAAACCAAATTCAGAATAACAATACCAAACTACTACTAATGATGTGACTCTTGAAAATAAAAAAGTAAACTTATTTTTAGTTTTTTTTTTTTTTTTCATTAAGGTATTTCCCACTAGGAATATACAAATTACAAATTTAGAGTCACTTGAAATAAATTATTACTATCTTTTAAGGCTTTAATCAATATACGGTTCTTTCATTTTGCTTTGGGTTTTAGGGATTACTTTAAAAATTAAAAATGTTTATAATAATATATATACATAAAATTTATCATTTTAACAATTTTTAAGTATATAGTTCAATGGCATTAGTACATTTACACTGTTATGCAACTATCACCATCATCCATCTGCAGAACTTTTTCACTTTCTCAAAATTAATTTCTATACACATCAAACATTGACTGCCATTACTACTTTCTCTATCCCTGCAATCACCATTCTACCTTCTCCCAAGAATTTGACTACTCTCAGTACCTCACTAAGTGGAACCATAAGAATGTCTGTCCTTTTGTGACTTCTTATCACAAAGGGATAAAAGTAGTAAGGGCTACTTTTTACATTTCAACTTTAATAGTATTTCATAATTATACAAAACATTTACCTGACACCAAAGTCAAATTTAAAATACAAGTTTCATACAGAGGCCTGGATTTTACTTTAGTCCCTTTAGTCACTTTAGTCTCCCCATCGCCCCATGGGTAACCATTTAAGTGTGTTTGGTACATCCTTCTCCTGCCCTTTTATTTTTAAATAGTAAGTAAGCAAATACATATTTGCATTTATTCCCTCTTTTACATATAAGCATGGTAAATACATAATAGTATATACCATACATACTTTGTCTTGCTTTATTAACTTTATGAGAATATTATGGATCATTTATTATCATTATAGATAGTTCTCATTCTTCTTTACAGATCTTAACTCCAAACTCAAATGTCCAGCAGCTCTGGAGGCTGAGACAGGAGGCTCTCAAGTTCAAAGCCAGTCGCAGCAAAAGTGAGGCGATAAGCAACTCAGTGAGACCCTGTCTCTAAATAAAATACAAAATAGGGCTGGGGAATGTGGCTCAGTGGTCAAGTGCCTCTGAGTTCAATCCCTAGTACTCAAACCAAACCAAACAAAAACCTCATTTGTCAGCTGTAATAGAGATAATATCTAGGAGTACAATTTGAGGTACATACCATATAATTTCCTAGTACTTGTTGAAAATCTGCAGCAACTGCATTTGAAGGAGAAAAATAGTCTTGTGACATCAAAGGATTTCTTATTAAAGTTTCACTAACCTGGGGAAATTAATGGAAATATGTAACCTATATAGGCAATTTCAACTGGAGAATTAACAGAGCAAACGTTCATTTGAAGAGAAGTCTGGCAGAAACTAGAAAATAAAAGAGACCCAAACATTTCTGGCTTTTTTTGTGGCAGGGCGTCCTTTCTACTTTAAGATGCAGTATTTATGAAAACTGAGTTTACCCTGAGCTTATCCTGCTGCTGTACCGATTAGAAACTCATTCAGTACAACTGCAGAGGCTGCCTTCATTCTTCAGCAGATATGAGGACTGAAGGGAAAAGGCAGATAGCTGTGGCAGACAAGGAAAGCTGGGGGACCCATATTTCCTACATAGCACTGTAATTTCCCCCTTTTGCCCCTACCTTCAAAATCCACCCAACAGTAACAATGCTAACTATACTATGACTTTCTATCAAACCCTAGTTACTGGATAGTTCAAAAATCTCAAAAAAAAAAAAAAGTCAAAAACTGTTTATATTTAATGTCACTTTTCTCAGAGGCAGTAGTAAAAATTATGTGCTAGCAACTTTGTGTCACCTGCTTTTGGAAAGGTGGTCGAGTGGGATGTTAGTCATTACAGAGAGATAGGTAAAAAATTTAGAGTATATCCAGTTAAATGGCTAACAGTGTTTAGCATCTGGAATTTAGCAAATATCTAGACAGAACTGAAAAGTAGATTACAATATTTAGCCCTTATAATAGTTTACTCTACAATATAGTTACAGTTTGAGCTGGGTCAATGCAAGTTAGTACACTGAGCAGATAAAATAAATGCATGATACATGAAGGCGATTACACACGTGTCTAGAGAATAACTATTAGTAACTGTAGTATGGCTAAGTTTTCCATTAATATCTGTCATTAAAATATTTGTTCTGAATTATATATTTGTAAATGAAATTAAAGGCTAGTATTATTTACTATTATTGATTTATTTAGTGTACTGGGGATCAAACCCAAAGCTTTGCACATGCCAGGCAAGTGCTCTAGCACTTGACAACATCCCCAGCCCAGTATCACTTTTTAAAAAAATATTTCTTAGTTGTCAATGGACCTTTATTTTATTTATTTATATGTGGTGCTGAGAATCAAACCCAGTGCCTCACACGTACTAGGCAAGCACTCTTCCACTGAGCTACAACCCCAACCCAGTATCATTTACCTTTAAAAATAAGAAATAAACATAAAAATTACTATGATGATGGTTGAGTTCTAGTCTGTCTCTAGATTGCCTTTCCTGAAATCTCCTTCTTTTGGCTGGGGCTCAAACTTGAGGTGATAGGAACAACAGGCAATATCTCTTGAGGTTAATTACTCTTTCAGAAATTTATAAGATCTCCTATATCTACATAGGTATGTACTATATCGACCATAGTTTATAGTTGCTGGCAGTTCTCAGTTAAAACATTCCCTGAAGATAATATGCCTTGATTTTTAAATTACATATATATATATTTCATGTTTTTATATTTTTATATAACTATATTCAAATTATTTGTTACATATAACATATATTTTTAAACATATATATTTACCTTAAATGTTATGTATATTAATGTTTATTTTATATATATTTAAAAACATACAAGTATTTTTAATATTTATTTAATATAGTATGTACATATATTTATTATAAATGTATAGTTCAGTGGCATTATATATAATATATAAAATATACATTTATATATAATATTTAAAAATATATATTTATAATATAAATGTACAAAATATGTATAAAATATATATTTATATATTGATATATCAAATATATTTATATTATATATTCTATATGTAACATATATTTCTATATGTAATATAGAAATATAATATATAAAATATATTTTATTATATATAAAGAAATATATATTTCATATATATCATATATATATGATATATATGTATTTATATACATATATGTATGTTTTCTGGTACTGGAGATTGAACCCAGAGCTTTGCACATGCTCGGAAGGTAATCTACCACTGAACTACATCCCAATGCTTTTTGTTGAATAGGGGTACTAAGGACTGAATGCAGGGGTGCTTTACCACTGAGCTACATCACTAGCCCCTTTTATATTATATTTTCATTTTGAGACAGGGCCTCACTAAGTTGCTCAAGCTGACCTCAAATTTGCAATCCTCCTGTGTCAGCTTCCCAACCAGCTGAGATTACAGTATGCACCACTGTGCCAGCTTAAAATAATACTTTTTAGGGCTAGGGATATAACTTGGTTGGTAGAGTGCTTGCCTTGCAAGCACAAGGCCCTGTGGGTTCAAGTCTGCAAAAAAAAAAAAGTTAACTTTCATAGTTGATTTTATATGCTAATGGAAATGTCTTTTATAATACTGGTCTCAAAATTTTCTGGTCACTTATCTCCCCATGCATATAATTATTTGCAAATACAATACAGTTTTGTTAAAAAAAGTATATTAAATATTGTAGTATAATTTCTATTTTTTTTTTTTTTTTTTGGTACTGGGGATTGAACCCAGGGATGCTTTGCCACTGAACTAAATCCCCATCTCTTTTTTTTTTTTTTTTATTTTGAGACAGTGATTCACTAAATTGCTTAGGGCCTCACTAAGTTGTTGAGGCTGGCCTTGGACCTGTGATCCTCCTGCCTTAGCCTCCCAAGTTACTGGAATTACAGGTGTGCACCACTGCACAGGGTTCTTTCTTAATTTAAAAAACAATAAATATAAGCCAGGCATTGTGGTGCACAAGGTTCTAATAGATCTGAGTGGATGTTTTCTGCAGTCCTTGCTTGAGAGTCAGGGGACATATAGAAGCAGTATACAGATTAGGGATGAGGTTACGAGGTCTCTGAAGGTCATTAATGACTCTGCATATTATAGGATATTAATAATCTGCTTTTGGTTAGTGATACTATTACTAAATAAAGTATAAATCATAGACCTCATAATTTCAACAACTTTCAAGTCCCATGGTAGTATAAAAAAGTTACTTACTTTCTTAAGAAATGCAGATGGTGCCACCTTATCCAAGGCACTGTCTGTAGCACATAAGTAAGTGATTCCGTTGATAAAGAGAGTATGGTAGATATAGCTTTGGAAAGAATACGAACACTGAAGGAATTAAGTACCCACACAGAGAATTTAACTTCATTTTCAAGTTGTCATTATAAAAACTATATAGGTTAAGTTTTTATAATCAGAATAATTAGAAGAGCTTTAATCTGTTTGAAACAATAAAGTAAATGATGTTAAATCAAAAGTGTTTAAAAGTGTATTTAAAATTTCATTGATAAATTAACATTGAAGATGAAATTAATAACATGATTATAAATATATAACATATATTTGAAATGGTTTTGACAGAAGTCACATGCTAACACTCAATCAAGATTGTGACAGAATAGAAAATGCTATTATGTTCACTGATTTTTTCCTATCCCTATATTTTATGTAGGCATATTTAATTTTGGCACTTGGCTTTCTAATATGATAGGCTAGCATTCTAATATGAGAGATTAGAATTAATATCATTGCTATGTAGTCTGCTTTTATTGAACAGGTTCAAAATTAGTTGTTTTGGGTACAAACAGTCAGAAAGGAATGGTGGAGGTAGACCCATTATGACTGGACTATGTCAGTTTCCTTCATCTCCTATTTACCACCCAGATAAAGGGCTATTTTTACATGAAAAAAAAAAAGAATTAATATGATAGGTTAGGATATTCTGGAGAACAGGATGAGTTGGGGAGAAGGGAATTACACTCCTACCATGCTGAAGTGTGCTTATCCTGAGCATTCCAACATCTAGACATTTCTGCCTTCTCAGAGTCATATATTAGGAGGCTAGATGACTCTTGCAAAGAGCCTCCATCATTTACTGCACTTAGACTTCAGTCTTTTTTGAATACTTTATCTCCAAATGTTTAACAGGCAACAGACCTTGTCAAATGTTAAACTGTGCTCAGAAATATGTAGAAAGGATAATCCTACAGGCCCCCAATTTAAAGTATACACCATTTCAACATAAATCCTCATATCATATCATGAATACAATAGACTAAAATATTTTAGTGATGATACTGATACACATAATGTCCATCTGCAAAATATTTTTATTCCTAAATTTGGAAGAGTCTGTTGGAAAAGAGTTGCTAATTCTATTTTCTACCTGAAAGTTACATATGTGGTTGGAAATAGAGTGGCACTAGATTTGAAAGAGAGAGAGATATTTTAAATTTATGCCTAGTATGTTACTGATGAGTAACCCTAAGGAATTTTTTTTTCAGTAGTGGGGATTAAACCCAGTGACACTTTATCAGTGAGCTACATCCCCAAGTCCATTTTATTTTTTATTTTGAGACAAGGTATCACTTAGTTGCTGAGGCTGGCCTGGAACTTGTTATTCTTCTGCTTCAGCATCTCAAGTCACTGACATTAGAGGTGTGCACATCACACCTGGATGCAGGTGACTACTATCTTGAATTTGATGTTTATTATTTATATTCATGATTTTACACTTTTACATATAGAAGTTCTCCTTTCTGCAGGTTCAATTAAGTGTATGTGGAACTGGTTTTTTTTTTTATCTTTCATCATTGGAAATTAGTTGGTAATTGTTAAAATGACTTGCATTAGGACATACCTTACCTTCCCATTTGAATTATTGTCTTTGTTTCAGCTCTAAGAAGTACAAGTCTAAGGACTTTCGCTGCTGCTTCCTAAAAATAAATAACATTTAATTTATGAAGATTATAGTATTTTTCATTATTTTCCTCCTAAATTTTACAAATGTTCTGATTAGTTAATTAAGGAAAAACTTTTTCCTAGAAGAACTAATGGATATTATTCATAATGTATTGGCAAGAGGCAAGAAGTCATAAAATATTCATATGTATTTGGAAGAAAATACTAAACTTATGTAAATATACACATAATTTATATATGCACATATAAGTGTACAAATATAGGTTGCCATACATAATTTTATTTTTACAGTCAAATGTTATGTTTGGCTTCAAGGCTATCAGCACTAGCTGATGAAACATCTTTTTAGTGACCACTAGTCCAGTATAATTGAAATGTTAATGGATTAAAGATATTTAGCTCTTATTCTCTGACTACCTTTAGCAATACCTTCTATCTTTTTTCAAATATAAAGTTATATTCACTATTATTCATTTATCTTTTAAAAAACTAAGTAACAGCCAAGAAATTTTATTCCTGTTCCTTATAAGGATCATTCATTGGGGGAAAATTTGCAAGATACTACACTTATGCAGAATACCTTAAATATAGTCCATTATATGGAATCCCATTAATTTACTTTAGAAGCAGAAAAGGAATCTGAAATTTACCTAAGAAGCTTTGGATAGCTCTACTCCTATTTTCAACAAAATGACACTTTAAAACTTTTATGGAAGGGTAAAGCTTATTACTGGTAGAAAGTAAAACCCACAGCTCTTCATATTGTCTAAAATGTCAAGGCAATATTTTCTAGGAAAGGATTTCCTAAGAAACTTGAAATATTAAAGGCATGCATAAACTTCCTTTTATTTTGCTATTAGTATTAGAAAATATTCCTTCTCCCAAGTGTCACATTTGGAGAATATTAAACACTGCTCTTGTAGCAAACAAATATTGAAACAAAACACATGACAACACGGGGCAGTAGAAAATGTGACGAGGTGGGTCCTAGGTGTGTTTCTGGAATTCACGTGCTACAGACCCAGTGACTTGTCTGACCTGTTTCTTTGTGGAAAGAATGAAGACAGAGATCTTTAGATCTTGGTCAGCTCTAGAACCCTTTAGCTGTAATTGATTGGATCTCATGATTAAGTGTCGGTATTAATATTTTTCAAAAAATAATATTTATTTATTTATTTATTTTGCAGTCCTGGGAATGGAACCCAGGCCCTTAAGCATGCTTGGTAAGCACTCTACCACTGAATTACATCCCCCGTCACCTTCCCCAACATAAAATTTTTTGTGACAATCATTGGCATTGAGGGAAGCCATGGTATCTTTCTCCTATTTCTCAACCTGAAGTGTTCCTTAAAGCTCCTTGTCCTCCTTTCCCTCTTCCCTGTCACCTTTCTGTACCACAGTAATTCCATACTGCAAATGCAATTGTAGATATAGTCCTGCTCCCTTCTAAATTCTTACTTTCCTGCCTGCTTAGAAAGTCTTTAAATTCCTCTCTCCCTCCTTAATAAATGTGTTTGAGAAGACCCCAAAAGTGCAAGAAATAAAGCCAAGAATCAATCAGTGGGATGCATTAAATTAAAAAAAAAAAAAAAAAAAAAAACTTCTGCACAGCAAAGGAAACAAAGAGAATTAAGAGAGAGCCTATGAAATGGGGAAAAAAATCTCTGCCAGCTGCTCCCATGACAGGGGGCTAATATCCAGAATATATAAAGAATTCAAAATATTCAATGCCAAACTCCAAATAACCCAACCAATAAATGGGCAAAATAATTAAACAGAAATTTCTCAAAAGAAGAAATACAAATGGCCAACAGATATATGAAAAAATGTTCAACATCTCTAGCAATCAGGGAAATGCAAATCAAGACTACACTAAGACTTCATCTCACTTCAGTCAGAATGACAATTATTAAGAACATACATAGTAATAAATGCTGGCCAGGATGTGGGGAAAGGTACAGTCATACATTACTGGTGGGACTGTAAATTAGTACAACCACTTAGGAAAGCAGCATGGAGATTCCTTGAAAAACTATGAATGGAACCACAATATGATCCAGCTATTCAACTCCTAGTATTTCTACAAAATAACTAAAATCAGCATACTATAGCAATACATTCACTTCAATGTTTACAGCAGCAAAATTCACAATAGCCAAATTATGGAATCAGCCCAGATGCCTGTCCCTAGATGAATGGATCAAGAAAATATGGTTTTATATATATATATACAATAGAGTGAACAAAAGCCATAAAGAAGAACGAAATAATGGCATTTGCCAGTAAATCGATGGATATGGAGAAAATCATGCTAAGTGAAATAAGCCAGACTCAGAAAACCAAGGTCAAATGTTTCCTCTTATATGTGAAAGCTAGAGCAAAATGAGGGAAAGAAGGTAGTAAGCAATGGAATAGGGTATCATAAAGATACAGGGAAGATCATTAGAGTAGAAGGAGAATGAGAGGGAGGAAGAAAACAAGGGAAAGGGGACAAAATATGGAATCTGTTCAACAAAATCATGTTATATACATAAATATATAATATACACATTATATATAATATAAATGTAACAAGGGAATTTCACCTTTTTGTTTATGTAAAAAATATCAATCAAAAATAAATAAAGGAGTGAAAGGAAGATCAACAGAGGAAGAAGAATAGGGGGAGAAAAGAGAGGGGGAATGGGGTTTGAAATTAAATTCCTTGCATGTACTATTTTGTCAAAATGAACCCACATACTATGTATAATTATAATGCTCTAATTTTTAAAAAGTGTGTTGAGAATCTATGAATTAAAGCATCATATACTGGGAAGACAGAGATGAAAACAATCCCTGTCCTGAAGTTCAATGGCAGAGGCAGGTAAGAGAAAATTCTAGTTCAGTTGGAGTAGTTTGGTAGAGGGATGTCAATTACACTGGGCTAGAGAAGGCCTCAAGAAGGAATTGAGAAAAGTCTCAAAAGCACAGAAGAGGTTATACTGCCCCAAGGTGGAGGAAAGTGGTCTCTGGATAGAAGGAGCAGGAGAGAGAAAAGGAGACCTTGATCTGGAGAACAGCAGGAAGTTCAGGATAGTCAGAGAACAGGAGCATCCAGGGAAGGGAAGGAGACAGTCATGGAAAAGCTCTTCCATTCAGGGAGGGCCTTGACTGCCAAATGAAGGAGTATTGGCTTTATTCTGAATGTAATCAAGGAAGCATCAAATGATTTGAAGCATTGCATTTGCTTTTAGGAAGGATCACTTGAGCAGCAGTGTGGAAGTGGGTTTTGAGGAGGACCAGGCTCTGAATTCTGGGAGATTAATTAGGAGGCATTTTCAATAAGCTTTGGTGAGAAGTTATCAAGGCCTGGATGAAAACATGGTTCAAAAAAAGATGGATTCAAGATATACTCAGGAGAGAGAACTAATATAACCCGGTAATCAGGGCCTCAACTCCAGCCCCTACACATTGAGACCCTGTGCTCTAGCCACACTGGGGTTCCTGGGGATCCCCAAACACTATGCTGTTCCCTTTGCACGAACTTCTCATCCCCCTGCTCTGTGCCAGGATAGCACTAATTCTTACAAGGCTTACAAGCCAAGTACCCTAATCTGTGGACTAGTCAACTCTCCGTAGCTGGCAGTTACCCATCCTGGCTCCACTGAAATACCTTTTACACTCTAAGACATAAAGGTTAGATAAGGATTCCAGGGACAATGTCAAGTCCATTTTCATCTATGCATCCCTCACATTCTTTGCTCTGGGATTTGGTAACTACAACATGTTCACTAAATGTGTGCTTAATTGCAGGTCATTTCTCCGCAAGGGAAAGAAAATCTTTAAGATCTACTTAATTGGACAATGGTACAAATTAATTAATTAATAATGGTACAATAGTGCCAAACGTGGCACGTGCAGTGCCAACCAAAACCTCTGGGGGGCGCACGTATGGCTTCCGCCCCGGAGCCCGGGGCTCTGGCGCCCCCAGAGTTCGGGGTCATTCCGCGGCACCGCGTCCTGAGGAAAGGGCCCCCACAGGCTTTAGTCCTCAGGAGCGAACCCCGGGAGGCGGAAGCGCGGACCCGCAGGTACCTGATAGGAGCCTCCAGTCAAAGCCAGTTCGGCTAGGACCACTCGGCCATTAGCAATGCAGCTGTAGGTAATCGTCATAATGGGCCAGCCAGTGGAGGATAAGATCCAGCCAGGGGTAACTGCCCTCCAAGATCTCGGGGCGGGGCTCCCAGAGGAGGCGGTGCCTGCGCAGGCGCGAGCTGTGATTGATTGACAGGGAGGGAGGCGGGACAGTCTGCAGGCTGAGCTGAGCCTCCTGTGAGACCTTTTCTAGGTCTGTGGAAAAAACTCTTCTGTGTAGGTGAAGCCTTCGTGGTGATCGTTAAAATGGCTTATTGGGTGCCTGCCCCTGTAGTCCCAGCGACTGGGGAGGCAGAGGCAGGAATATATTGCAAGTTCGAGGTCAGCCTCAGAAACTTAGGAGACCCTGTCTCACAAAATAAACAGGACCGCGGATGTATTCAGTGGTAAAGCGTCCATGGGTTCAACCCCTAGTACAAACAAAAAACAAAAACAAAAAATCCGACAACCAAACAAATAATTTTACTTCAAAGGACTTACGTGCTTTTGATTATACCATTTTTTCCTCCGCACCCGGGATTGAACCCAGGGGTGCTTAATCACTGAGCCACACATTCTCAGCCCTTTTTATTTTGAGACATGATCTTGCTGGTTGCTTAGGGCATCGATAAGTCGCTGAGGCTAACTTTGAACTTGGGATCCTCCTGACTCAGTCTCCTGAATCACTGAAATTACAGGCATGTGCCACCACACCTAGCTTGACAATGGTTTAAAATAAAATTCACTAATTAATTCAACAAACATTGGTTGAACTCCTGTTATGTACTAACATAGACTGATATGGAACCAGACCCTGACTTTAAGGAGTTCATTTTCTAGTAATTATTAGAGGAACACGCAGATAAATGCCACTGTCCTGTGATATGTGTGTGCTGTGATAGAAAGTATTGCACAGTATTGCAGAGTTGAGGTGGAGGCTGCTAATACTCTCTTGGGGAGCAGCAGCGTCACTGTCCAACTTAGTGGATGAATGATCTGAGATGCTCTAGGTGGGGAGGAAGGAAAGGAAATTAGGCAGAGCAACAGCTTTTGTAAAGGCTGTAAGGGAGGTTGTTGGGTTTGGGGAATGGGTAGAAGTCAGGATGGCAGAGAAAAGATGTATGGGAGAGTTGGTAGGAGATGACAGTCATGACAATGGTAGAATGACTTTTGTTACACTATATATTGGGTGCCTTGACAAGAATTTTTTCAAGTAAAAGCTTAATATGACATAATTTCATGAGCAAGATATTGCAGTAGAGTAGAAAGAGCATGAACTTGGATTCAGTTGTATGCACTGCCATTTACTCTGAACAGAGCCTTTACTGTAACAACCTTTCTAAGACCTGGTGTCCTAATCTGTAAGGTGGGAACAGTTGTCAGGTTTAAATGAATCGTGCAAAGTACTAGCACACAGTAGATACACACTTGCAATCCTGATTGTGATGAGTTCATTAATGAGAATTACTCTCTTCCTCCCAGTAATATAACCTTAAAGACAGGCAGTGTCCTTCTGGAATGCCTGACTGCAAGTGGTCTGGACTGTAGGTCCTGTTGAATCATGTGTCCTCCTCTATAAAGGAAATCTTGAATCTTATCAGTTTAGAGGTATTGTCTATTATAGGTAAGGTGACTGAATAAAAACACTGGTCATATTGCTCACATGTTGGAAAATGAAATATGTTAAACCTGAGGTAATGCTATGGTATATTATAGTAAAAATAAGTTAAATAAATTGGCCACATTGCAGTGCCCTTCTTTTTAGTGGAGTTGAAAGCTATTGGGCAAAGAAATCACAAGCTGTAGTTAATAACGCAAGCATCTGATAGTTGGAGAGGTCTTAGTGTCACCTTATATTATTAAAACAGCCCTATGAAGCAGGTGCGTTGGGTTTACTTGGCAAAATCCACATATTCAAGACCACAGTAATGTGAAACGTAATTTATAATACAAAGTTTTCTTCCTTTTAAACCCTTTCTCTTCTCCCTGCCTAGCTATCAGCACAGTGGTAGTTCCACATCTCCTCCGGTTGTTCCATCTTTTCACTTTCTCACCTTCCTGCATGCCATACTTTGCTTGATACCTGTGACTTCCTCTAGTCAAGACCAGCTTCTGAAGGTTGATTCAGGATTGCCCCCTTTCCCTTCTTTCTCCAGGGTGGCCTGTCTGTGGGGAGAAGGATCTTCTGACACCTGACCTTTATCCTTGTTAGCTGGCATCTGCTGCTGTTTTCTGTCTGTGGTCATCAGGTCACACCCTCCATTTGCAACGTCAAGGCCTCTGTGGGTGCTCTCTTAGCCACTTTTGTGGCCCTCTCAGGCTAAGGAAAACTTTTCGCTGCTCCCTCCTGCCATTTTGAGACTGTAGGGGTCTCATAGCATGCAACCTCCTCTCCTGTCTGCTGTGTCACTTGGCTGTCATGTGAGGAGTTGTTCTTGGACCTTACCTCATGGGGAAGCAAGCCCTAGGGTCTTGCTTACTGGGAGTCTCCTCATTACTGCAGCCTTTTCCCCTCACCTCCTAAAGGGACCTTGTTAGCTAAATGAAGTGCTTCCTTCTGACTCTGCCTTCCTTCTGCATGTGGAAATTCCAATCTTGATGGGGAACCTTGAACCAACCTAGCTAGCTGTTCTTCCCAATTTATGCTGTGAACATGGGTTTCTGCTGGCTTTTTCTTTCCATGTACTTTCTCTTCTGGGACTTTCAAAAATCTGTTTTTAAAAGCTGAGAATTTTCTTCACCCCTTCTTGCTCCTCTTTCTGTCCCTCCCCCACCTTTCTTTTTTCTCTATTTCTGTGTAAAAGGGAAAACAGAATAAAAACACAGCAGAAAATATAAAATGTCACAGGTATTTCCACCATTCCCTTGATGATTTGGCAAAATCTTGAGGGTGGAACAGAAAGAGAGGAGGTAGTAGGATTCCTGGGAAGGAGAAGTGGGGTATTTCACTAGCTTCTTTCTCAGTGTGTTTTCATGCTTTATCATTATTTTTGTTGACTAGCAGAGCATTGCTTTGGAGATTTCAGTTTCTCAGGAGGAAAGGTCACTAATTTTTGAATCATGTGACTTCTTAGATCACTAAATTTGTAAATACTTCATCAGCTGAGACCTTGAAGCACCTCTCATTCAGGATGATTCTTACAAATACTCCTTGAAATACTCCTGTGACTGATTTTTTCTTATTGTCCTAGAAAATCGAAATATCTTTTTATATTTTTTCCTATGCATGTAATCACTATAAAATTTCAAGAGTAAAATCCTCTGTTTATCATCCCATAAAATAACCACTGCCAGGAATATAATGTATGTTTATGCTTCTTTTTATATATTTTGTTTAACACTTATGAATATATATTTTCATGAAGCCTGCTTTTTAATTTTGTTTCTTAAATTAATAGTATGTTATTTTCTTTGACCATCATATATATTTCATATATTTTCCTTTGAAGTTTATCATTTGATTTTCCTTTTTCCTTTAGGTGTCTATTTGTTTGCAGAAGTTTTTGTTTCTTGCCTACTTAAACATCAATATATTTTATTATGATGTTGGACTTTAGTTTTGTACTAGGCAAGTCTTCCTTTCCTATCCTTGTTTAAAAACAATTATTTTTCTTCGTTTACTTTTGTCTTTGTTTTACTATTTGAATCTTTAACCTACTTGGGATTTGTTTTGGTGATTCTGGTTAGGTAGGGATTTGTGTCTTCCTAAATGGACAGTGAATTGTGTCATATCACTTACCGAGTACTCTGTTCTTTCCCCACTAATTTGAAATGCCACTATTACCATAACTAAATGCCTCCATATGCCTTGTTAATTGCACTTTAAATTTGACTTATATGTCTGTTTCTGTGCTAATATCACAGTGATTCAGTGATTGCAACTCAGACTGCTTTAAAATGAACAGATTGGAGAGGAAAAAAATATACAATATTGAGTCTTCCTAGCTAGGAATATTGGTTGTCTTTCTCTTTATTCTTTATACTGTCTTTCTGTAAAAGCCCTATAAGTCTTTTCATAAGGACTTGACAAATTTTTGTTGTTTATTCTGGGGTATTGTAGCTTATTAATGGAACTTGTTCCCTATTATGTTTTAAAACTGCCTTATTTCATATATAGAAAACCTATTGCTCTATTTAATTTATTTTGCATGTAGCCCCTACTCCATTACCTTGTACTTCCCTTAAGTCTTGGGCTTCCCATAGAGTGCATAGGACTTTGCTCAGTGTGAACATGACAGAGGATACTGCTGTTGACTATGGTATTAGCCTTCTCCACCACTCTCAGCAGCCAGAGGAGGAGAACCTCATGTAACAATGGTATGTGGCAATAGGATGATTCAGGGTAGTATAGTAGGAAGAGACTAAACGGACTTTGGAGTCAGGCTGATCTGGATTTGAACCCTAACATTGTTATGTAAATGTTCCATCTCTAAACTTCGATTTTTTCCTAAGTCTCTGAACCTAATTCATAAAATGAGCTAAAGTGTACAAAGTATGAAGCGTATTGTGATAGACCCTTAGTGGGTATTCCTGAATATGTGGCTATTGTGATCATTATGATTTTGTATTGTCATTTAACCAAATCTATCTAATTATAAGCACATTTAAGAAAGCCTGGCCTGGCCTGTGTGAGATGCCTGTTTAGACATGTTATACATTCAGTGAATATATTTGAGTCATAATTTAAGGCAAATGTTAAAGAAATGCCCTAAAATTCTTTATTCTGAGAGGTGTTACATGTCAATTTCTCCTCTCTAGCTTGTAAATTTCCTGTGAACTGAGACCAAAGTCTTTTTCCCCCAGCACATCACAGAATGGTGGACACAATTGAGGTGACCACATTTCATAGAATGAAGTACAATAACTTATTCAATAATTTATTTAACCATTCCCCTCCTAGCTCCATTTCTTCTTTTCTTTCCTCCTCCTCCTCCTCCTCCTCCTCCTCCTCCCCCTCTTTTTGCTAATGCAGAAGTGATAGAATTCTCATCTTTGCTAGGAAGTGTAGCTAAATTTAAGAGAGGTGTGTAGGCATTACACTTAGTTGATTTTAAATCTAATTGCTAAGTCAGAGCCAGCAGAGGGAGCACAGAGCACAGCTTTGAAGGAGAGCAAACTAGCTGTGCTGGGGAGGAATAGAAAAGGCCGATTAGGAGAGAAATGAGATCTGGGAAGAAAGTCATTTCTCATCTACATTCTCATCTGCTATGTTCTCTTTTGTAAAACATTCAGGCTCAAACAGGCTTGTTCTAGTCTTTCCTTTTGTTCCTTGCTCCGCAACTTTCTACAGCCCTTTTCCTTCCTTTGTTCAGTTACACAAGAAGGTCCTCAAGTGCCATCTTGTTCATTGTGTTGGCTTCTGTTTTGGCCCAGCCAGTTACATAGCTCATAATCGGGGGATAAACGAGAGGTCATAGAAACATGCAGGACCCCAGGGGCTTGGATTCACCATCCCCACCTGGTAGAACCATGGGGTCCGGAGGGGTAGGAGAGAGGGCTGAAGTTGTTCTTCTGGCATGAGGAGTTAAGGCAAATGAATCGGATAGGATGTGCAGTAGAAGAGGGCTTTCTGGACAGTGGAGGGAATGCCACATTCTGCTTTATTTCTTGCATAAACAGCTCTCTGGCAGACACAGGACCACTTGTGACATGTCCCCAAACCCAAAAGCTAATATAGACCAGAGTTTCTCAACTTTGTCTATGGAATACTGGAATGTTAATTTGTACTAGGAGAGAATAAGATTTGTTATGAATTAAATGTGTGGAAACTCTGAGTGAAAAGAATTGAACAGGTTTCTCAACTGTGGGAATTCTTAGGATCCTTTGGTAGATAAATCAATATGGTTTTTGATTATCTGGTAGAAGGGGATATGATGTGTGTTTCCCCAAACTTATGTATATTGAACCATTTTAATAGATGGCAGTTCATGGGACAAGGATTGTATGAATTACATTTTGGACACGTGTTGCAGTAGATTTGCCCTGTGTTTAGGAAATAAGGTAATTAATTTATGATATACAGCCAAGAAGCACTTTCAAAAGGACAGTGTTTTCTAAAGTCTCTTCTGGATTTCCATTCCCATTGAAGGAGGTATGGAAGGACGTGTGGTGAAGAAAGGCATTTCATAATCTTGAGTGGGGCTTTTTAAAATCCCTTACGTCCCTCAAAAACCTTTCCTCTACCCAAGATTTTGATACCATTCTTACTCGCTCATTCCTGTATTTAAGGACCTCCCAGATAGAGAACCTCTGCTGTGAGTGGGAATGATTGCATCTTTCAGGTGTATTGGAGGAGAGAAAACAGTTATAAACCATTGTCCTATAGGTTGAGATTAATATTCTTTGTTGTTCAGGATTTGCTGTTGTCTTCATATCTGTAACCTTCTCCTCTCCACATTAACTGCTACCTTAGCAATTTAGTCTGCTGAATTATCTGAGGTCATATTATTCTAATTATGGACTGGAAGATTTTGTTTATGTGATCCTTTCCACATTCTCCTAATTCCTCTTCCACCCAGTTTAAGTCTCACTTCCTACCAAGGCCTTCTGTAGCTCACACCTACACTTACTGTTTATTCATTATTGGTTCCAGCCATTAATTCCATTCAGCCAATTCTTAGTTAACAAATCTGTTGAGTTTCAAAAGTTTATAAGGTGGTGGTTTGGAATGGAGAGCACATTTCTCTGTAGAAGAATTGTAGCTGAGTAAAGGTACATTTGCAAAAAAAAAAAAAAAAAAAAAAATAGAAAACAATCTCCAGTAATTAATATAAATCAGTAATTCTAGTGATTAAACAAAACAGAGAATCAATAAGCCTGAATTATCTTACTCTCATTCATCTTGGTGCTAGTAAAGTTTAAGGAAAAGTAGGTTTAATTAAATGAGGATGAAGTGGTGTTGGAAATTCTTACGTGTTCTGAATGGGCGTTATGGGACAATTTCACAGAAGACACTTTCTGTTATATCTTCATTACCTCATAATTCTTAGGTTTCCATTTCCATGATGTTGGTGTCTTGTTAATAGTACCTTTGTACTTAGCCATTATTTGGATTTGGAGTTGGGGTGCTTGAAAAGGTTTGTGGGAGAATGTCAGCAAAAATGGAAGAATAAGGAGGTCTAGAAAATAGCTCTTTCATAAAAGCAATGAAAACCTATCAAAAGATCTCAGAATTAACTTTTCAGAACTCCAAAAATTAACCAAAGGTTTGCAGTAAGCTGGCTATTGTTCATTCAAGAAAAATGGCTAAATATTAGTAAGAACAGTAACTACTATGCCATTTTGACTTTCTTTATTCCTACCTACCACTTTTAGCCTTGCAGTGGCCTTAAAAAACAATAACCCATATTGCGAGGCAGATTGACAACCATTGCAGAGAGCAGAATGAATCTGGAACTCTTTCAAAACCCCATTCTCAAAGAATAGTTTTGATCTGATTTACTTGATGGTTCCCTGGGAAATCTCACTTTCACAAGGCTGATTCAGAGCTCACTCAATGCTGAAAAGCATTCTCCTCTAGAGGAGGACATTGTCAAAAAGAATTACAGTCACGTGTTCTACCTTTGTAGATGCCTGAGGTGATGCTTAAGAGTCGGGTAAACAATAGACTGATAAAAAGACGAGGATGAGCAGCTGCTGAATGAGCTGTCCATAGAGGCTTTGAAAAGTTTTATTCCTAGTCACCCAGAAGCCATGTATTTGAAGGGGCTGTCAGCGTGCTGAGGAACGCACTGAGAAGGCCCTAAGCTTTCACTTCTGGTTTATCTTGAGATGATGTGCAGGCAGGAAGCAGAGGCTAAAGTGGAGTCACGAACTTTCTGAGTTTTAAAGGTGTGCACCGACACTTACACAAAATCACTCGGCAAAGTCTGGGAGATTTACTGGGTCCAGGTATTTAAGAAAATCATGAGCTCGTCAATAAAGTACCCAAGTGGAGACATGAACATGACAGAAATACAGACTTTCTAGAATTATTCTGGAAAAGTCACTAAACGAACAATCAGACAGACAACAACAAATCCTGCATACGAAGGTGGGAATCTGAGGGCAAAAGTTATTATGTTGTATTATTTTAAGTTTCTAGTTTTCAACCAAAAATATGAATCATAAGCTGGGTGTGGTGGTGTATGCCTGTAATCCCAGCAGTTTGGGAGGTAGAGGCAGGAGGATCCTGAGTTCAAAGCCAGCCTCAGCAACAGCAAGGCACTACGCAACTCAGTGAGACCCTATTTATAAACAGAATACAAAAAATGGCCAGGAATGTGACTCAGTGGTTGAGTACCCCCAACCCCAACTTGCAAATCATATATGGATGCAAAATTTTCCATTTAATCAAAGAAAAGCGATCAATAGAAACTATTCCTAAGGATCCAAGATGTTGGCTTCACTAGACAAAGACTTTAAAATCAGCTGTTTGAGACATGTTCAAAGAATTAAATCAGATCATGTCTAAAGAATTAATGTGTAATAGAGAATAGAGAATATCATAAATAGAAATGAAGAGCAGTAAACAAATAGAAATTTTTGAGTTTAAAATATAAAAATTAAAAGAGAACAAAACAAAACAAACCCAGTAGAGAAGCAGGCAAGAAAGAAGAATCAGGAAACTTGAAGAGAGACACATCAATATGATCCAGTCTGGGGAACAAAAAAAAGAAAAAAAAATACAACAACAAAGGATTGCAGAAGAACGAAGAGAACTTTAAAGAAACCAATGGAACACTCTAAAACATACCAACGTAAGTATATGAGAGGAGAAGTGAGAGAAGAGAGTAGAAATAATGGTTAAAAATTTCACAAAGTCGATATCCAAGAAGTTAAAAAAACTTCCACATAGGCTGGCTCTGCTTCCTGATCATAATGTGAGCTGCTTCCCTCTGCTACACTCTTCTGTCATGATGTTCAGTCTCACTTTGAGCTCCGAGGAATGGAGGTTGGCCTTCTATGAAATAAGACCTCTGAAACTGTGAACCCACAAATAAACTTTTCCTCCTCTACAATTGTTCTGGTAAGATTGTTTTTTGGTTGTTATTTTGTTTTTTATGCTATTTAAAACAATCAGGCTGCAACAATGCATATGGATAGAACTTTCAAAGACTTTAAGAACATTGAGCTGACATCCACGTGTAGAATTAACAAGAGCTATTTATTCATCATATCTCCTTTGGAAGCCACAAAAAATAATCACACTTTCAGAACAAATGGCAAAAATTACTGTTTTTCTAAATATGTTTTGAAGAATGGCCAGGGGATCAGCCATCCTGGTGAGATCAGTCTCACCAGGTGCTTTTTTTTTGTATTGTTTGTTCTATTTAGTTATACATGACAGCAGATGCATTTTGATTCATGTACACAAATGGAGTATAACTTTTCATTTCTTTGGTTGTACTCAATGTAGAGTCATACCATTCATGTAATCATATATGTACTATAGGGTAATGATGTTTGTCTCATTTCACCATCTTTCCTTCCCCTGTCCCCTCCCCTCCCCTCATTTCCCTCCACACAATCCAACATTCCTCCATTCTTCCTTTACCCCCTCCCCCCTGTTATGTGTCAGCATCACTATCAGAGAAAACATTTTTGGCCTTTGGTTTTTTGGGATTGGCTTATTTTACTTAGCATGATATTCTCCAACTCCATCCATTTACCTGCAAATGCCATAATTTTATTCCTCTTTATGACTGCGTAATATTCCATTGTGTATATATGCCACAGTTTCTTTATCCATTCATCTGTTGAAGGGCATTTAGGTTGGTTCCACAATCTAGCTATTGTGAATTGAGCTGCTATATAAATATTGATGTGGCTGCATCCATTTTTTATATGTTTGTTGACCATTTGTATTTCCTCTTCTGTGAGGTAACTGTTCAGTTTCTTTGCCCATTTACTGATTGGGTTACTTGTTTTTTGGTGTTAAGTGTTTTGAATTCTTTATATATCCTGGAAATTAATGCTCTGTCTGGAGTGCAGATGGCAAAGATTTTCTCCCATTCTGTGGGCTCTTTCTTCAGGTTTTTGATTGTTTCCTTTGCTGTGAAGACTCTATCTTAAGGGCTGGGGATATGGCTCAGTTGGCAGAGTGCTTGCCTTGCAAGCACTAAGGCCCTGGGTTCAATCCCCAGCACCACAAAAAAAAAAAAAAAGAATCTATCTTAGCAATTTTTTTTTTTTTTTTGGTAGTACTGGGGATCTAACTCAGGGCCTTGTGCATGCAAGGCCAGCACTCCACCAACTGAGCTATCTCCCCAGCCCTATCTTAGCAATTTTTAAGGCAGCACATCCACAATTCTTCACATTCTTAGTGTGGAAGGCATGTGTGAAGGTGTAGCTGTCCTTTAGTGAATGCTTTAAAAAATTTTTTTTCTATTTGTTCTAATTATTTATACATGACAGAATGCATTTATGCATTTTGATAAATCATACATAAATGGAGTATAATTTCTCATTTTTCTGATTATGCATATTGTAGGATCACATCAGTCATGCATTCATATGTGTACATGAGGTAATAATGTCTGTTTCACTCCACTATCATTCCTTCCCCCATACTCCTTCCCCTCCCTTCACTCAGCTCTACCTTTAGTAACTCTATTCTTCCCTAGTGCCCTCCCCACCTTATTGTGAATTAGTATCCACATATCAAAGAAAGCATTTGGCTTTTGTTTTTTTGAGTTTGACTTACTTTGCTTAGCATGATATTCTCCAATTCCATCCATTTACCAGCAAATTCTATAATTCCATTATTCTTTAAAGCTGAGTAATTAATATTCCACTACACACACACACACACACACACACACATACACACACACACACACATACACATCTCACATTTTATTTATCCATTAATCTGTTGAAGAACACCTAGGTTAGTGCTATAGTTTAGCTATTGTGAGTTGCGCTACTATAATCACTGAAGTATGTTGATTTTAAGTCCTTTGAGTATAAACTGAGAAGTGGGATAGCTGGGTCAAATGGTGTTTCCATTCTGATGTCCTTGAAACTCTAGCCAGAGCAATTAGACAGAAGAAAGAAATTAAAGATATACAAGTAGGTAAAGAAGAACTCAAACTATCACTGTTTGCTGATGACATGATTCTATAGTTAGAAGATCCAAAAAATTCCACCAAGAACTTCTAGAACTAATAAATGAATTCAGCAAAGTAGCAGGATATAAAATCAATACCCATAAATCAAACATGTTCCTATACATCAGTAATGAATCCATGAAAAAGAAATTAAGAAAACTACCCCATTCACAGTAACCAAACAGTGAAATACTTGGGAATCAATTTAACAAAAGAGGTGAAAGACCTCTGCAATGAAAAGTACAGAACACTAAAGAATGAAATTGAAGAAGACCTTAGAAGATGGTGAATGCTTTTGAGGCTGGTAATTATTGAGAAACCTATTTTGCTAAGATTTTTAGAAGATATTTTTTTCTGAAAATTGGAAATACTTTTCAAATAACATTATTATATAATTTGAAAAAAAAAATACTTCCACATAGGAGAAACTCAAAGAGATCCATGTACAGGCCTGCCTTCTGCTGCTTACCAGCCAGCCTCCTGCTCTCCCCCCAGCACCAGTCCCATGCTCTTAAGGTCCTAATCCTCCCTGCCCGATGTGCCCTGGCTGTGGTTTTCCCACATTGTCCCTAGAATCAACCACTCATGTCCTAGAATCAATTAGTGACCTACCAGCATCAACCAGTCATCTGGAGTTAACCACTGATGTGGAGATAACTACTGATCTAGAGGTAGCTAGGAACAAGATTCAACCACTGACCTAGACCAGACCACCGACCTAGATTCAATCACACACATGTACCTGGAAAACATACAGACCACTGACCTTGAGATAGCTACCTCTAGCTTTTTGAAAGAATCCAGTAAGGCCCCAGATAATATAAAACATATCAGACAGAGGGATCTGTAAGACAGAGGGGTCAGCACCTCATGGGAAGCAGTGAGTCCATCTCAGTGTATCTTTAAAATGAAGCAATGTCTCCATCACCTGTGACTATCACTCTGTTTTCTGCCACTTTCTGAGAAGACTTGAACTTTTGAACCAATTGACCAATACACTGTTGGATATTGAATATGGAGGAGAGGAACTGTAGAAAACTATCAAGCCATGGGATATACCCATTTGGGGAGAAACAGCAAGGCATTCACCTTGGGCAAGTGTTGTGAATTATACACAGATGGGAGAGGGGCATTTTTAAGCTATGTCTGAGATATTTAATATGGGCTTAATAAATTTTCACTGGAATTGAGAGAGAAGGAGAGTGAGAGAGAGAGAGAGAGAGTGTGTGAGAGAACTGACCCATGTGAAGATGTAGTATAAACTGTCAAAAGACAGGAGAGAATCTTGAAAGTGACAAGAGAAAACAGACTCATCACATATGTGGCACATATGTGGCATCTTCATCTACTGATTTCATGATTACTGATTTTTCATCAGTAATCATGAAATCCAGAATGCAATTGGATGACATATTCAAAGTGCTGAAAGAAAAAAGTCAAACAAGAATTTTGTATTGACAAAATGGTTCTTCAAAAATGAAAGAATTATTAATATATTTAAAAATGAACAAGAACTATAAGATTGCTAGTAGATCTGCCCCACAAGAAATATTTAAAAAATAAAAATGAAAACCAGCATAGGGATGAATTGCACTAGAATAGTCAAAGGATAATTAAATCTGAATTACGCATTATAAATATACAAAAGTGGCACAAAATAAAAATCATCTCTGTATAATAATATTGAATGTAAACAGTCTAAACTCTTCAATCAAAAAACATAGATTGGTATATTGAATTGAAAAACAAGACTCCAAAATATGTTGTTTGAAAGATATTCAGCTTACAAAAACATCCACAGACCGAAGGTAAAAGGATGGGGAAAGATATACCATGCAAATGGTAGCCAAGAGCAAGCAGGGTTAGCTAAAAAACCCTGCTTATCAGAAAAAGTGGACTTTAAGCCAAAACCTGGTTATCAGAAAAAGTGGACTTTAAGCCAAAATTAATCAGAAGAGACAAAGAAAGTCACTTCATACTGGTTGAGGGAATTATTCAACAATAATATATAATGACCGTAAATATTTATGCCCCACATAAATATCATCTATGTACATAAAACAAACTATTCTCAATATAAAGAATCAAATAGACCACACTACTATAATGCTGGGTGATTTCAACACATTCCTCTCACCACTAGATAGGTCATAGAGACATAAACTAACTGAAAATTTTTCAGAACTAAAAAATACTCTTAATCGAATGGACCTAACAGGCATCTACAAAATACTTCATCCATAGACAACTAAATTCACTTTCTTCTCAGTAGCACATGGAACATTATTTAAAATACATCATATTTTAGAGCACAAAACAAATCTTAGCAAATACACAAAAAAAAATAGAGATAATTCCTTGTACCCTATCAGATCAGAAAGTAATGAAATTAGAAATTAATGACAAAATAAAAAACAAAAACTAACACCTGAGATTAAATAATACTCTCTTGAATGACAAATGGATAACAGAGGAAATCAAGGGAGAAATAAAAATTCTTAGAAATAAATTAGAATAGTAATATAACATATCCAAATTTCTGGGAACTATCCCAGAAAGGCAGAAGGCAGTTGTAAGAGGAAAGTTTATAGCCCTGAGTTCCTACATTAATAAAAGAAAGATACCAAATAAATAATCTAACATCATACCCAAGGACCTAGAAATAAGAACAAATTGACACCAAAATAACTAGAAGACAAGAAACAATTAAAATCAGAGTCAAAATCAATGAAATTGAGAATAAAAAAACAATACAAAAGATCAATGAAACGAAGAGTTGGGTTTTGGAGAAGATAAACGAGATTGATAAACCCTTCGCCAAACTAACCAAAAGAGAGAGAAGACCCAAATTAACAAAATTAGAGATGAAAAAGGAAGTATCACCACCTGTACTACTAGAATCCAGAGGATCTTTAGAAGCTATTTTGAAAATTTATATTTCAATAAGCTAGAAAATCTTGACAATATTGACAAATTCCTAGAGGCACAGGACCTATATACAACATGAACCATGAAGATATAGAAAACTTAAGCAGATCAATATCAAGTAATGAAACTGAAGCAACTATCAAAACCCTTCCAACTGAGAAAAGTCAAGGACTGGGTGGATTCTCAGATGAGTTTTACCAGGCCATTAAATAATTATTAACACCAATTATTAATTACTGGAGAAGGAGGGTAGGAGGAAACACTGCCAAATTCATTCCATGAAGCCATTATCACCGTGATGCCAAAACCAGACAAAGACACATCAAGGAAAGAAAACTTCAGGTCAATATCCTTGAGGAACATAGATGCAAAAATTATTAACAAAATATTGGCAAGCCACTTACAAAAACACCTTAAAAATGTAGTGTACCATGATCAAATGGAGTTCATCCCAGGGATGCAAGGTTGGTTCAACATATGCAAATCAATAAATTTAATTCACCACATAGAGTTAAGAACAAGAATCATATGTTCATCTCAATAGATGCAAAAGAAGCATTTGACAAAGTCCAACGTCCTTTCATATTTAAAACACTAGAGAAACTAGGGATAGAAGGAACTTACCTCAACATTGTAAAGGCTGTACATGACAAACCAAGGCCAACATTATCCTGGAGAAAAACTGAAAACATTTCCTTTATAAACAGGAACAAGACAAGAGTGCCCACTTCACCATTACTATTCAACATAGTCTTTGAAACTGTAACCAGAACAATCAGGCAAAAGAAGGAAATTAAAGGAATATAAATAGGAAAATAAGTCAAAATATCTCTGCTGATGGTATGATCTTTTATTTAGAAGACCCAAAAACCTCCACCAGAAGACTTCTAGAACTGATAAACAAATTTAGTAAAGTAGCATGATATAAGATCAACATGCATAAATTAATTGCTTTCTTATATTCTAATAATGAATTTGTTAAAAAAGAAATTAAGAAAACTAGGCCATTCACAATAACCTAAAAAAAAAAAAAAAAAAAAAAAACCTTGGGAATTAATCTAATGAGAAAAGCAAAGGACCTCAATAATAAAAACAATAGAACACTGAAGAAAGGAATTGAATAGGATCTTAGGAGATGGAAAAACCTCCCATGTTTTTAGATAGGCAGAACTAATAGTGTTAAAATGATCATATTACCAAAAGCATTATAGTCAATGTAATCCACATCAAAATACCAATGATATTGTTCACAGAAATAGCAAAAAACAGTTTCAAAATTTATTGAAAGAATAGAAGACCCAGAAGAGCAATGCCAGACCTCAAATTATACTACAGAGCTATGCTAACACCAGTATTTGGTGCTATGGGCAACAAAACCGACACAGATCAATGAACTAAAATACACAGACCAATGGAATAGAAGACACAGAGACAGACCCACATAGACACAGTCATATGATACTCTACAATGATGCCAAAAATGTATGTTGGAGAAAAGATAGCCTTTTTAAAGAAATGGTGCTAGGAAAACTGGTTATCCATTTGTAGAAGAAAAAAATGAACTCTCTCATTCTGCACAAAAGTCAACTCAAAGTGGATTAGAGACCTCGGAATTAGGTCATAAACTCAGCAACTACTAAAGGAAAACATAGAATCAAGACTCCAACATAGTGGCACAGGCATTAACTTCCTTAACAAGACTCCTAAAGCACAAAAATAAAATCAAGAATTGATAAGTGGACTGGGGTTGCAGCTCAGTGGTACAGCACTTGCCTAGCATGCCTGATGCACTGGGTTCAATCCTCAGTGATGCATATAAAAAATAAAAAAAGGTCCAATGACAACTAAAAAATATTAAAAAAAAGAATAAGTAGGATGGCATCAAATTAAAAAATTTCTGCAAAGCAAAAGGAAATGGGCATGAGGAGAGAGCTTACAGATGGATCTTTACCACCTGTTCCTCTGATAGAGGATTAATATCTAGAATATATAAAGAACACAAAATATTTAACACCAAAAGAACAAATAACCCAATCAATAAATGGAAAAAAAAAACCAAACAACCCAACAACTAATCAGACATTTCTCAAAAGAAGAAATACAAACAGACAACAAACATATGAAAAATGTTCTATCTATAGCAATCAGGGAAATGCAAATTAAAACTATACTAAGATATCATTTTACTCTGATCAGAAGGACAATTATCAGAATGGCAAATATCATTATTTGTATTCCTCATTGTGACCCCTCCCCTTCACCTCTTTCTCTTTCTCTCTCTGTGTTTCATGGCAGCCATGAGCTGAGCAGTTTTTCTGCACAACCACCCTTGCACCATGAAGTTCTACCTCACCTTAGGCTGAGAGTAAAGAAGTTAGTCAACCAGGGACTGAAACTCTGAAACCATGACCAAACTAAACTTTTCCTCTTCTAAGTTGTTCTTGTCAGGTGTTTTGGAAAGCTGACTAACATAATTCCAACAGGACAGATAGCAACCTGGAGCCCTGAGAGCAGGGCCACTTGAAGCCATGTCAGAACCATTGCCTAGAAGAGTCTTGAAGGCAGGATTACTACCTCAATGGGTTCTTGGTATAAGACTGTTTCTGCAGGGGATCTGGAATGTGGAACCTCTGTACCAATAAGTCTAGAAGGTGGGATCTCCTCCCTAGTGACTCTGGAAGGCAGGAACTCTGCTCCAGTGGGTCCTGGAAGTGAAATTGCCACCCTAGTGGGTCCAGAATTCAGAGCATGGAGCAAAAAAAGATGATGATGATGATGATGATGATGATGATGATGATGATGATGATGATGATGATGATGATTATTTTGTGTGGTGCTGGGGATTGAACCCAGGGCCTTGGGCATGCAAGACAAGCACTCTACCAACTGAGCTATATCCCCAGCCCCAAAAGATTATTTTTGAGCCTTAAAATCTCATGGAGTTTGCCTTACTAACTAAGTTTTCAACTTACTTGGGATCTATTACCCATTCTTTCTTTCCTTTTAATCCCTTTGTGGAGTGGAAATATTTATCCTATTTTTGTTCCAACATTGGAATTTTTTTTTTCAGTACTGGGGATTGAACCTGGGGTGCTCTATTATGGTCTACATCTCCGGCTCTTTGAACTAATATTATTTTGAGCAGTCTCACTAAGTTACAGACTGGCTTCAAATTTGTGATCCTTCTGCCTCAGGCTCCCAAGTTGTTGGGTGTGTGCCACCACATCTGGCCCCCTGTTGTATTTTGAAAGTATATAATGTGTTAGGTGTTATGGTTTGGATCTGGAATATTTCTCCCAAAGTGCATGTGTTAAAATCACGATCTCCAATGCAGCATGGTTCAGAGGTGGGGCTTTTAGATAATGGTTCAGGCTCTGACTTTATCAGTAGATAAATCCATTTTCTGTATAAATCTTCTGATAGTTAAATGAACTACTAGATGGTAATTATAGGCATGTGAGGTGTGACTAGAGGAAGTAGGTCAGTGGGGGCATTGCCTTGGATACTATATCTGTCCCTGGTTTCTTCTCTCTCTGCTTTCAATTGCCATGAACTGAGAAGCTTTCCTTCACTATGCCCTTTCTCCATATTCTGCCTTACCTCAGGCCCAGAGCAATGGGGTTGGCTGATCACAGATTGAGATCTTTGAAACCATGAGCCCAAAACAAATTTTTCCTTCTCTAGATTGTTCTTGCCATGTATTTTGGTCACAGTGATGAATATATATTAAAAAAAGAGAAAATTATCAAAAGTAAATATTGGCTCTAACAAAATTGAGTGAAAAATCAATTGACGAGAGGGTGAATAATTATTTACATGTTGGGGAAAATGGACTTGAGACCCAAATCTGCTACTAAATCTCAGATGTAAGTTTGAGGACTTCCTTTAACTTTCCTGGGTTCCAAGTTACTTATCTTTAAAGTTAAAGGAGTTGACTAGGATTCAATAAATTTATTTAAACAGATTTACTCTATGTGGGTCTTCACATTAATATAATTCTTCTTGTACCAGATGCAAATTATTCTGTGTTGCGAACTGACCTAAACCAGTTGGCCATTATAAGTGGCCGATTCTTTCAGTAAATATTGGTACCTGTTATCTTTTAGATATGAGGTGTCCCACAGAAGCTCATTTGTTTGCAATGCAAGAATCTTCAGAGTAGAAATGATTAAATTATGAGGTCTAACCTAATCAGTGGATTAACCCACTAATATGGATCAACTGAGGGGTAACTGTAGGCAGGTAGGGTGTGAATAGAGGAGAATAGACACTGGAGGCATGCCTTTAGGGTTTACATTTCATCCCTGATGAGCAGAGTTCTCTCTGCTTCCTATGGCTATGTCCTGTTTTCCTCCACCATGCCTTTCGCCATGATGTTCTGCCTCACCTTGGGCCCACAGCTATGGAATCAGCTGTCTATGAACTGAGACCTCTGAAATTATGAGCCCTAATAAATAGTACCTCTGAAAGCTAGAAGTGGTGGAGGTTATATTTGCCATAACCTTGCTACCTGGATGTCTTTTATGGTGAAAGCAAATTTCAGAATTAAATTCTGCCTTAGGTACAAATATTTATTGTCTGGCTACTACAAAAACAATTATATAGTATAACTTGCTCCTGTAAGCTCAGTGAAGTCATTCTCTGTAGATTTGGTTGCCCAAACAGCATTTGCATGAAATGCTCACTTGAAGGCCAATGCAAAAATATTGTGAGGGCAGATCAGCTAGCCTTCCAGTTGAATGAAGTAACCAAATTCTTTGTTTTGATATAGGGGAGGGGGTCCTATGATTGAATGCACTTTTAATTTTGGTATCAACTGTGAAGGTGTTAAGCTACTTGGTCTTGCCTGATTACATACCCTGTTCATCAAAGGGCAGAGTGTTTGTATGATATGCTAAGCCACACATCATGATGACCATACATTTCACCAGTGAGCTATATTTAATTTTATTGTATCAGCGATCTATTACCACAGCAATTATACATAATAAGCAATCAGAAAGTCTTAGAAGTATAAGAAAGTTATTACTCATATGCCTGGGTTCATTGGAAGGCCCATTTGTGGCTCAGGTGACCTTGGCTGCATTTGCCTACAGGTTGGGTTTTAGCTTGCTGTTGGCTGGACTGTTGGGGTAGCTTAGCCCTCTGCTCCATGTACCTGTCATAGTATTTTTTTTTTTTTTTTTTTTTTGGTGTTGGGAATTGAACCCAGGGCCTGTGCTTGCAAGGCAAGCACTCTACCAACTGAGCTATATCCCCTGCCCTTTTTGTCATAGTATTTAGGGCATCTTCTCCTGGTAGAAACAAGAGCAAATGAAGGATAAGGAAAGTTCAATCTGAGCTACCTCTTTCCAATCTTCTGATGATGTTACATCTGCTAACCTCCTATTGGTCAAAATAAATTACATGACTGTGTCAGAGTCAAGGGGTGGGGCAAACATACCCTCCACAGTGCGAAGGTACTAGTGCTCTCACTGTATTATTCTTCCATGAAATGTTGCCTGTTTCTGTTTTTCTGTTTTTGAAGTAGGCATAGAATCACACACACACACACACACACACACAGAAAAAAAAGATAAAAGCAGCGAAAACCATGTTGCTTTCATTAAGTTCTGAAGTTGTGAATTAATACTTGGCATGATTTCCTATGTCAGAAAACAGCTGTAGCCTTTATTCTAGTTGTTGGTGTCCATGAAGGAAACATTTACTTGCTATTATACATTCTAAGATCAGCTGTGTTAGTTCTGTTCAGGTCGATGCCATAGTTTAAATGGTACTGGATACTCTTTTACATGGCTTATGTTTTGATATGCTCCATCTTCAGTTAGTTCTACTGGGAATCTTCAGACGAGCCTGAAATTAATAACCCTTCACTAACCTGTGAGGTTGGAGAATGGAACTAGAAAAAGCTGAACATTGGATCATATAAATTAATTTTTGTATTGTCCACTTGGTGGTAGAATTGTTTTTAAAAAGCAATGTGGAGAGTAATAAGCCAAGAGAAATAGAATCTCATGAATTCTTAGCCATCAGAAAAATACAGTGTATATTTTAAAGAGGTATTCCCCTAAGCAATGCTTCTTTTATTGAAGTATATGAGAGAATGTAATCCAAGGTTGGTATGTTTGTATAGTAGTGTTTTTCCCCCCTTTCTAAGGAGGAGTGATATTTCCATTTGTAATTTCTTCATAAATCAGATGAAGTTATTGATTTACTGGTTAGATTAGTGCTCAGAAATAGATTTTTGAGATTGTCTTAAGTTGGATAACCTTAGTTTTATAAAATCCTCTTCTTTTTATTTTTAAATTTAGAATAGTCCTTGTATGAAATAACTTTCCTTTCAAAATGTTGTCTAAGTTCTTCCTACTCAAGTATGGTCTGCTGATCAGGACTACTGACATCACTTTGGAGCTTGTTAAAAAAAAAAAAATCTTGACTATTACCCCATCTACTAAATCAGACTATAGCTTAACAAGGGTGATTCCCCAGGTGATTTGCATGGTGTGAGATAAATGTTTCTTGTACATATAACTTGTACCTAGACATTTACTTCTGAAAACTTCTAAAATATACCCAGTGATCAGAGACATTATATGCTTTAACAATTAAAAAAAATGATAGGTAACTATTAGTATGATTCCAATCAGGAGAAAGGTTGTATATCCACCTGGGGTTCTTGCCAAAATCAAAGGGATGATTTCCTTTTCTAGGCTTAGTGATCTTGAAACATTTGTGCTTGCATGTCTTCTCCAAGCATTTGGAAATAAACAAGCAAGTAAGCAAACAGTAATATATTCCCCAGACATTTTTAACTTGACATCCAAAAATTTTTTATCATAAATTTAAATAATTGTGAAAGATGCAATTCCTTACTATAAATATTAACATTTGTATTAGAATAGTTAAAGAGGGAAGTTGTGAAATCTACAGGGTAGACCATCCTATGTTTTTATAATTCTTATTTATTTATTTATTTATTTATTTATTTATGGCACTGAGAATTGAACCCCAGTGCCTCACACATGCCAGGCAAACAATCTACCACTGAGTTACAACTCCATCCCTATAATTCTTATTATAAGAAATAATTTGGTGAGGAGAAATTAAAGATGGCAGATTAGAGTCAGGCTTCACTTTCTAGTCACTCTGAGCTCAGGATTCCAGGAGCTTAGGATTCAGTGAGGTAGGTGACAGAGAGAATTCACTGAAATTCAGTGTCAGACAATCAGAGAATCATAGAGACTCAGGGACTTGAGTGCTTTGAGCAGAGTACATTGGTCTAAGCTGGTGGTGGCAGCAGCACCAGTTCACCACAGAAAGAGATGCAACACAAACAGGGAGATAGAAACACAGTGTAAAAATTTGACAAAGAACAATTTGTAAAATGTAAAAGTAGTCCGAATTTAGTTGAATCAGAAGCTACACAGCTCTATGTTTCTCAGCTGGCAAGTGGAGAACGGAGGTGGAACCATTTTGAAGAGGCCACAGCTTGTGCTGTGGGAAACTGGGAGATAATAGCAAACATTGCCATACTGTCCCAGCAAGCATGTATCGTGTGGCTTAGGGGTCCATGGTGGGGTCTGATTGACATGGGCAGAGAGGATCATGCCTAGGGAAATTCAGATTGGAGATACAGAGTGGAGTGTAGCTTGCTTTTCCTTTGAGTTTGGTGGCTCACAGGAGCAGCAGAAGAGGGTCCAGAAACATAACAGATGGGTATGATTTCGCTCAGGGACCAAATCTTGGAAGGCCACATTCATGGGTGGCCAATTTTGTGAGACCTGTGCATGGTTTGTTACCCCACCCTATGAGTGGGATTCCTGGGATGTCCCAGAGAACCACATGCCCAGCAGAGATTGGCATCTGCCCAGCCCTATGGTGTGTTGATATATTTCTCTGGAGCAGATACCACCTGACAAGTTTCTGAAGTTCTGATCAGAGCTAAACTGCAGCCACCAGAACTTCCCATTTAGAACTTATCTGTCCTGCCATGAGAATGTATTCATATAGTCTATCATGACAGAACTCCAATTGATAGTTCTTCCCATGTGTCCTACCTTATACTCATGAGAAGGGAAGCTGAAAGCTATTTCAGCTAGCTTCAGTTCTAGGCCACTGCAGCCGGCATCTTGGTGAGCAACACAAAAAGACGAGGGGGTTAACAAACCCTAGCTTTTGCTCTCTGTAAAGGATATGTAACTCAAGAAAAAACAGAAAGAAAAGAACAATATGGCATAGGTAGTGAACATCCATCCTTGTTGGTAATTTTGAATACTCAGGGGAGATAATACCCTCATTTCTTTTTTTTATTATTATTTTTATTTAACTTTTAATTTTTTACAGACTGCATTTTGATTCATTGTACACAAACGGAGTACAACTTTTCATTTGTACACGATGTAGAGTCCACCATTTGTGTAATCATACATGTACATAGGGTAATGATGTCCATCTTATTCTACCATCTTTCCTTTCCCCCACCCCTCCCCTCCCCTCATTTCCCTCTACACAATCCAGTGTTCCTCCCTTCTTCCCTTACCCCGTCCCACCCCCCATTATGTATCATCATACACTTATCAGAGAAAACATTTGGCTTTTGGTTTTGGGAGATTGGCTTATTTCACTTAGCATGATATTCTCCAACTCCATCCATTTACCTGCAAATGCCATAATTTTATTCCTCTTTATGAATGAGTAATATTCATTGTGTATACATACCACAGTTTCTTTATCCATTTATCTACTGAAGGGCATCTAAGTTGGTTCCACAATCTAGCTATTGTAAATTGAGCTACTATAGACATTGATGTGGCTGTGTCACTGTAGCACACTGATTTTAAGTCCTTTTGGTATAAACCAATGAGTGGGATAGCTGAGTCAAATGGGCCCATTCCAAGTTTTCTGAGGACTCTCCATACTGCTTTCCAGAGTGGCTGCACCAATTTGCAATTCACCCGCGGTGTATGAGTGTACCTTTTCCCCCACATCCTTGCCAACACCTATTGTTATTTGTATTCTTGGTAATTGCCATTCTGATGGGAGTGAAATGAAATCTTAGGGTAGTTTTGATTGGCATTTCTCTTATTGCTAGAGATGTTGAACATTTTTTCATATATTTGTTGAGCAATTTTATTTCTTCTTCTGTAAAGTGTCTGCTCAGTTCCTTAGCCCATTTATTGATTGGGTTATTTTTTTTTAGGGGGGGGATGTTAAATTATTTGAGTTCTTTATATATCCCGGAGATTAGTACTCTATCTGAGGAGCATGTGGTAAAGATTTTCTCCCAATCTGTAGAGTCTTTTTTTATGTTACTGATTGTTTCCTTAACTGATAAGAAGCTTTTTAGTTTTAATCCGTCCCATTTATTGATTCTTAATTTTACTTTGCACTTTGGGAAACTTGTTAAGGAAGTTTGGTCCTAAGCCGACATGATGAAGATTTGGGCCTACTTTTGGGCCTCTTCTGTTTGGTGCAGGGTCTCAGGTCTAATTCCTAGATCCTTGATCCATTTTGAGTTGAGTTTTTTGCAGGGTGAGAGACAGGGGTTTAATTTTATTTTACTGCATGTGGATTTCCAGTTTTCCCGGCACCATTTGTTGAAGAGGTTATCTTTTCTCCATTGTATGTTTTTGGCATCTTTGTCTAGTATGAGATAACTGTATTTATGTGGGTTTGTCTCTGTGTCTTCTATTCT
Source organism: Sciurus vulgaris (assembly GCF_902686455.1). NCBI lineage: Eukaryota > Metazoa > Chordata > Mammalia > Rodentia > Sciuridae > Sciurus > Sciurus vulgaris. The sequence continues at coordinate 78,166,664 of NC_136469.1, forward strand.
GTACCATTGATACCTGTCTGTTTTGGTGTCAATACCATGCCATTTTTGTTACTATTGCTCTGTAGTGTAGTTTAAGGTCTGGTATTGTGATACTTCCTGCTTCACTCTTCCTGCTCAGGATTTCTTTGGCTATTCTGGGTCTCTTATTCTTCCAAGTGAATTTCATGATTGCTTTCTCTATGTCTATGAAGAATGTCATTGGGATTTTAATTGGAATTGCATTGAATCTGCCTAGAGCTTTTGGTAGTATGGCCATTTTGACAAATTAATTCTGCCTATCTAAGAACATGGGAGATCTTTCCATCTTCTAAGGTCTTCTTTAATTTCTTTCTTTAGTGTTCTGTAGTTTTCTTTCTTTAGAGGTCTTTCACCTCTTTTGTTAGATTGATTCCCAAGTATTTTATTTTTTTTTGAGGCTATTGTGATTGGGGTAGTTTTCCTAATTTCTCTTTCAGAGTATTCATCACTTATGAATGGAAATGCATTAGATTTATGAGTGTTGATTTTATATCCTGCTACTTTGATGAATTCATTTATTAGTTCTAGAAGTTTTCTGGGGGAATTTTTTGGATCTTCTAAATACAGAATCATGTCATTGGCAAATAGTGATAGTTTGATTTCTTCTTTTCCTATTTGTATCCCTTTAATTTCTTTGGTCTGTCTAATTGCTCTGGCTAGAGTTTCAGGAACTGTGTTGAATAGAAGTGGTGAAAGAGGGCATCCCTGTCTTGTTCCAGTTTTTAGAGGAGATGCTTTCAGTTTTTCTCTATTTAGGATGATGTTGCCTTGGGCTTAGCATAAATAGCCTTTATAATATTGAGGTATGTTCCTACTATCCTTATTCTTTAGTGTTTTGAGCATGAAGGAGTGTTGTATTTTATCAAATGCTTTTCTCACATCTATTGAAATAATCATATGATTCTTAACTTGAAGTCTATTAATGTGATGAATTACATTTATTGATTTCCATACGTTGAACCAACCTTGCATCCCTGGGATGAACCCCACTTGATCATGGTGCACTATCTTTTTAATATGTTTTTGTATGCAATTTGCCAGAATTTTGTTGAGAATTTTTGCATCAATGTTCACCAGGGATATTGTTCTGAAGTTTTCTTTCCTTGATATGTCCGTCTGCTTTTGGTATCAGGGTGATACTAGCCTCATGTAATGAGTTTGGAAGGGTTCCCTCATTTTTATTTCATGGAATAATTTGAGGAGCATTGGTATTAATTCTTCCTTGAAGATCTGATAGAACTTGGCTGCGAATCCATCTGGTCCTGGGCTTTTTTCATTTGTAGGCTTTCAATAGTGTCTTCTATTTCATTGCTTGAAATTGATCTGTTTAAATTGTGTATGTCCTGATTCAGTGTGGGTGGACCATGTCTTTAGAAATTTGTCAATGTCTTCAAGATTTTCTATTTTGTTGGAGTATAGATTTTCAAAATAGCTTCTAATTATGTTTTGTATTTTGATAGTGTCTGTCATGATATTTCCTTTTTCATCGTGATTTTAGTAATTTGAGTTTTCTCTCTCCTTCTCTTCATTAGCGTGACTAAGGGTTTATCAATTTTGTTTATTTTTTCAAAGAACCAACTCTTTTTGGTCAATTTTTTCGATTGTTTCTTTTGTTTCAATTTCATTGATTTCAGCTCTGATTTTAATCATTTCCTGTCTTCTGCTGCTTTTGGTGTTGATTTGTTCTTTTTCTAGGGCTTTGAGTTGTAATGTTAGGTCATTAATTTGTTGCCTTTTTATTCTTTTAATGTATGAGCTCAATGCAATGAAATTTCCTCTTAGCACTGCCTTCATGGTGTACAGAGATTTTGATATGTTGTATTGGTGTTCTCATTTACCTCTATAAGTATTTTTTTATTTCCTCCCTGATTTCTTCTTTTATCCATTCATCATTCAGTAGCATGCTATTTAGTCTCCAGGTTTTGGAGTAGCTTCTATTTTTTATTTTATCCTTGATTTCTAGTTTCATTCCATTATGATCTGATAGAATGCAGGGTTGTTATTTTTATTTTTTATTTTTTGTATTTGCTGAGAGTTGCTTTGTGGTCTATTTTGGAGAAGGATCCATGTGCTGCTGACAAAATAGTATATTTGCTCGTTGAAGGATGGAATATTCTATGTATGTCTTTTAAGTCTAAATTATTGATTGTATTATTGAGTTCTATGGTGTCTTTGCTCATTTTTGTTTGGAAATATATCCAGTGGTGAGAGAGATGTGTTAAAGTCACCCAGTATTATTGTGTTGTGGTGGTTTATTTGATTCCTGAAATTGAGAAGGGTTTGTTTGAAGTGCATAGATACTCCATTGTTTGGGGCATATATATTGATGATAGTTATGTCTTGTTGGTGTGTGATTCCCTTAAGCAGTATGAAATGTCCTTCTTTATACCTTTTGACTAACTTTGGTTTGAAGTTCACTTTTTCTGATATGAGGATGGAGACCCCTGCTTGTTTCCACAATCTATGAGAGTGATGTTTTTTCCCATCCTTTCTCCTTCAGTCTGAGTATGTCTTTTCCTTTGAGATGAGTCTCTTTAAGGCAGCATTTTGTTGGGTCTTTTTTGTAAAATCCAATCTGCCAGTCTATATCTTTTGGTTAATGAGGGTAGGTCATTAAAATTCAGTGTTATTATTGAGATACGATTTGTATTTCCAGTCATTTTGGCTTATTTTTGGTTTTTAACTTGACTTGGTTTCTCCTTTGATTGACTTTTCCTTTAATGTAGTTCCTCCCTTTGCTGACTTGTATTGTTGTTTTTCATTTTCTCCTCAGGGAATATTTTGCTGAGAATGTTCTATAGTGCAGGCTTTCTATTTGTAAATTCTTTAACTTTTGTTTATCATGGAAGGATTTTTATATCATCATCAAATCCAAAGGTTAGTTTTTCTGGGAATAAGATTCTTGGTTGGCATCCATGTTCTCTCAGAGCTTGAAATATGTTGTTCCTGGCACTTCTAGCTTTTAGTGTCTGGATTGAGAAAATGACTGATATCTGTATTGATTTCTCCCTATTTGCAATCTGATGCTTTTCTCTCACAGCCTTTAAAATTCTCTTTTTTTGTATGTTGGGCATTTTCATTATAATGTGCCTTGCTGTGGATCTTTTGTAATTTTATACATTTGGTGTCCTGTAAGCCTCTTGTATTTGATTTTCCATTTCATTCTTCAGGTTTGGAAAATTTCTTGATATTATTTCATTGAAAACATAGTTCATTCCTTTGGTTTGTATCTCTATACCTTCCTCAATCCCAATAATTCTTGAATTTGGTCTTTTCCTGTTATCCCATAATTCTTGGAGGTTCTGATCATGATTTCTTACCATCTTCTCTGTTGGTCAACTTTATTTTCAAGATTAAATATTTTGTCTTCATTGTCTGAGATTCTGTCTTCCAAGTAATCTAGTGTGTTGGTGATGTTTTCTATTGAGTTTTTCCATTTGGTTTATTATTTCCTTCATTTCAAGGATTTCTGTTTTGATTTTTTTTCAGAATTTCTATTTCTTTATTGAAATAATCCTTTGCTTCCTGCATTTGCTCTTAGTTTTATCTGTTTATTGAAGTGAAGTTTAGTGGTTTGTTTGGGGTGCTTTCTACCCTTGTTTTTTCATGTTGTTTATGTATCTTCCCTTGTAGCAGTGCAGATCTGAGGTATTATATTTTCCCCCCTATAGTTTTATAGTGCATCTGCAGGTTTTCAATACCTCACTTTTAAGAAGAGATCAATATTAACAGCACTCAATACAAACAATATGTCACCTTAAACCAAACAGCCCCTATTAAGATCTTAACTGTATTGTCATAATAAACAGAGATGATGAGTTTGATTATTATCTACAGCTTAAACAATTGGTTTCTAATGGTGGCAAAGAGAATGGGGGAGGGGTGTAGGATGTAATGTTAATGAGGTAAGAAGTAAGAATATAGAGGTACTAGATCATAGGATCAGAGTGAAAGTGGACTCTAAGAAAGTGGTTAGCAGGAGAAAAGGAAGAAAGAGACTCTGAGGAAACAAATAAGAGGAAAATAGAGTGAGAAAAATAAAAAATATAAAATTAAGATTAAAATAAAAAAAAAAAAACCTACCACAAAACTGTAATATACTATTCAGACCTCCCAGTCTTCAGTAGCCTGATGCATGAAAGGTATTTGATTTCAAAGATGATAGGGATGTGAGAGCAGGAAATGAAAACAGAAATAGAAAAAATAAGTGAGGAAAAGAAAAAAGAAAGAAAAAAAAGAGTCTTGAAGGAAAATTGAATAATTGTTTCTGTTAGAGTTCAATATCTTCTCTGCCTCCCTTCTCTTCTGATAGGCAGGAATGTCTGGAGTTTTCTGGATGATGAGAGTTACTAAGGTGGGAGGATTAGACTTGGAGGTGGGACTCCTGCGGGGAGGGTATAGTAATCACCAGTCCCTCTGGAGGATGCACCCCAGGACTCTTCCTTTGGGGTCCACTCGTGTGACACAGAAGCCTGTCTTAGCCACTTCCCTCACTTGTGGACCCCACAATTCTTGGTCTATAATTTAGTCTCTAGTCCTGATTGACTTTCCAATCAGGAATCTCTCTCCCTGGAGGTCCTGAGGGCTGAGATCTGGGACCTGTATGTCTATCTCAGAGAGTTGTTCTGTATTGGGCAAATCAGGACCAGGCATTGAAAGGTGTGTGCCAGCCATGTAGCTGGACTAGTTGGTGGCCAGAGGATGGTCGGGAGACTAGGGATTTAGGAATCAGAGGGCCCTGTTGGTTGCCAAACAGGTGGGACAAGTGCTTGGTGGAGTTGTGAACCAGGTTGATGTTGTGTTCCAGCAAGTGCTCCCAAGTTGTCTCTGGGATCCCAGTGGGTGCTGGGCTGGTTGGCTGGACAAGCTAGGATCAAGCTGCCCTCACACTCTCTTCCTACCTACTGACCCCTTGCAAGGCTGTCTCCTGCCTCTGCAGCCAGATGGTGGATATTAGCACAGCTAGCAGGGATACCTCAGATGCAACCAAACCTTCAGGGTCCTTGATGATGATCTTTTAGGACCTGGCTGATATCCTTGGATACAAGTGGCCACATCCCAAGTCATGGCCTCAAGGGTGGCTAATCTGTAGGTACCTTGATAATGAATTTCTAGTCTCCGGCAGGTGTCCCAGGATGGAAGCTGCCCCAACTAAAGATGGTGATGTTGGCGTTGGAAATAATCCAAGATGGAGGCAGAGGCATCCCAAGGTGGCTAGAGCTATAGCATAGCAGCGCTTGTGTGGGGCTTGGGCTGGCTCTGGAGATCCATGTAAATAATAGTTTAGAAATGTTAACATAACTCAATAAGTTAGTTGTGACCTGATGAGGGTGCTCTTATTCAACCCATGGTTTAAAAATTGATGTTCAATCTAGCTGATTATGCCAAAAGTTTTTTTTACATAAACGAGTGTGTGAACATATTTATTTTGGATCAAATAAAATATTTCAGTTTAATCTCACCTTTAAAAGATATGTATAAGGAACTGGATTCTTATCTTTCCCCTTAATGTGAACAATAAAGGATATTCCAAAGGTGGAATTGATTTAACTCTGCTCCTGGAGAGAGGCTGTGAGAATGAGAAGTGAGGCTGATCCATTCAGCACTGAGGAGATGGTCAGCAGCTGGCTTGACTTTAATTTCAACCCTCTTCCCCAAACCCACTCCTAGCAGTCTAGGCATCATATAAATGGGATCCCCTTGTGCATATCCTCAATTCTGAGATTAGCTTGCTTAGATTTTTGACTAACACTAAGATTGTGAAATTTACGTTTGTCCTTGATTTTTTGATGAAAGAATTAACCTTAGGTTCTGCTTTTGTATGGTAGCTGCCCATTTATGGATTGATGTGGGTAATACCTTCCTGACTAGACTCCCTTTGCCCACCCACTACCATCATACACATGCTAATGCATTAATTTATTAATGGAATATTTGATTGCTTAAATCATGTAGAGGCAGATAGCAGTGACTCTGCCACTTCCTAGCCTGAATGCTGGCCAAGTTACCTAACTTCTTTAGGTTTTAATTTTCTCATTTACAGAGTGGGTTAATAATATTACCTACTTAAAGTATGGTTCTGATGATTTAAAGATTCCTTAGGATAACCACTTAGCCTATGGACTGATCATTCTCTCTAGAATGTCCTTTACAACTAGGGCTTTGACTTCATACTTGTGGACTTCAACCTTTAAAAATGTTTAATTTTACAAATCATTTGTATTTGATTTCTTAAATGACAAAACACCATTTATTTATTATTACATATTTATTGTTGATAAATAATATGATAAATATTCAATAATATCAAATGTACTTGGTCATACTCTCCAACTTTAGGGTATAGAAGTTTTTTTTGAGGGGAGGAGTGAGCAGGACTCATAAGAATAATCTTAGGAACAATAACTTGAGAGAGGGACCAAAGGAAAATTCCCATTACCCCCAAAACAGGCACTTAATGCTAAGAATTTAATGAGGAGAGGAAATTAGTGGTCATTTTGAAATATAGCATCCTGGACATGAGTGGCAGTAAAGGGAGCTTGCTACACTGGGGGTCCAGCAACTCTGTCCCTAAGCAGTCACACAGGAAAGATAACTCAGTGCTCAGTATCTCCAGGTTGAGGGCTGGAGCAGCTCAAGCGAACTCAGATCATCCCATGCATTGGTAGGAAGAAATGTAGAAATATGTACATAATGGCCCTGAAATGATGAAATCCAAGTGTTTAATCCTTTGCCTCAGTTTTTCACTCTGTCACACTTTATGTATTTGAGATAATATAGATGTCTAGGATTTATCTAACTAAAACAAGCTTATTTGGAGATCTCAAATGTTTTTGATTTGGCCTACTTCTTATATCATTGGATTATTGAATCCTTACCAGAACACTTAAAGTGATATGATTAGTATGATATGATTTTTAATGCTGAAAAATAGGGCATTTTCCTAAAATATATAAAACCTTCTTGTGAGCTCTTTTTTTAAACCGTTATTAAAATTTGCATTTAAACCTATCATTGTCTTCCTTCTCTTCTTCTCAGCTTCTTATATACTACAGAGAAAAAAAATGCAGTAGAATTGGTGTGAACAAGACTTTACTAAGAAAGGAGGATCTATTAGGATGCCTGTGGACTTAAGAAAAACTACCAAATGCTTGTTTTTCTGCATGTGTTTGGGAGCTAGACCAAGGACAGTTATGTAAAAGGAGGTATGTGTTCAGACTGAAAGAATTAAACCTGAACTATCTGTCTTTTCTCAATGACGTTTTGATTCCAGAATCTAAGCAAAGTATGAGTCCTTGATGGAGACTGTAGTAGTTAGGTTGGCCTGAGCTATTCTGTGGAACAGATAAGCCTGAAAAATCTCAGTGGCTTAACACAAGATTTATTTATTTTTCTCTTATATTCCAGTCTGATGTAGGTCGAATGGTTCTTCTGCCTGGCAATTCACCAAGTGGTCACTCAGGAATTAGTCTCAGGAAAAAGTTTTTCTCTTCTACATAGTGGTATGATTTTTCATTTTCATATTTTTTTGTAGTCAGGAACTTTAAATCTAATGTTAATGACTGTCTTATCTCATTTTTGATAGTTTCATATATCTTCTTATGTTTCTGAAATCATTTTATGGTTTTGTTTTTGACTGACCTATTGTATTTTCTAAAGAAGTTTAAATTGCCACCTTCCCTTCTAGTTATAGCTGGTATATTAATAAGGATATTTTTAGCTGCAACAGAGAACCAACAGATACTGGCTCAAGTAATAAGATTTTATTATCTGGCATAACAATTCTGCAGTCCAAGAATTGGTTAATCCAATGGTATAATGGAGAGTATTATAATTTAATGGTATAATAGAGAGTGACTATGTATACTCTTTCTGCTCTACAAACATCAGTATTTGACAGTGTCTCCCCTTCCTTTCACAAATAGCTTAGTTGTTCCAGATGCCACATTCCATGCCATGGTAGGCCTTAGTCAGGCCTGGGTCTTATGAGGGAGAGGACAAATGATCTTCATAGACTAGTCATGTTGCCACCTGTTGCACTGCCACTAGGTATGCATCATGCCTCCTCATTCTATATAATACGATTACAAAACCTGTGGAGAATGTTACAAAGTGTTGCTGGTGGCAGGGTATAATAGTCAGCTTTCTGTTGCAGTTAGGAAATATCTGAGATAATTAACTTATAAAGAGAAAATGTTTATTTTGACTCATATTTAGAAGTTCAAGTCCATGATCAGGCAAACCTGTTGCTTTTGACCTCTGGTAGGTGTGCTGGCCAGAAAAAAAGAAAAAATAAGTAAATAAATAAAGGAAGAGGCTGGCTTCTGGCTGGCCAGAGGGAAGGTTTCATAAATTTCCAATATCACCATCCTGGGGACCAAGCCTTTAACATGTGGACCTTTTGAGGACATTCAACATTCAACCCATAGAACAGGTAAGAAATGATATCTAGGAATTGGATGTTAGGTCTAGTCAAATGACTTGTTGAAAAAAGATTTCTATTTAGAGAGAAATTATGTTGGTGTGTCAGGAGACGTGACTGATGGGAAGTGTGGGTGGGGATGTTTGGACAGTGTGGGAGTGATAGAGGTGGTAAGATGCATCTGGATTCTGGATATAGTTAGAAGAATTTGTTGATGAATTGGACATGAGGGGAAAGAGATAGATGTGGAGATTGGTTTGAAACTTTTGGCCTGAGCACAGGAGGAGGGGGGTTACTATTTGCTGAGATGGAAAAGACTGGAACAAACTCCAAGTTGTTCCATAAAATAAAATGTATGCTTTTGGCAATGACTGGAGGTAAGACATTGCAAGGGATCTGGACTGGGGTTGGGAGAGAGAGCTAAGATAGAGAGCTAAAATCAGAGTGCTGCCCCAGGTCCTAGGAATCAGCCAGGCAGAAAAGGTATATGACATGGAGAAGGACTCCAGAATGCCGGAACTTTGTCCTCTCTCCCAGGTCATGCTCACTTCCAGTCTTCATTTGGCATATTTGGTTAATTTTACAAAGAGCTCTAAAACCCATTATCCTATTCGACCCTTAGGGAGAGACTTGAAACATGGTAACTGCTTTACACCCTTAACTAAATACTTGAAAATAGTCTCAGAAAAGTTGTCATTCCTATATTAATTTAATGAACTATCTAACAAACATTTATAAAGTATTTGCTGTATGTCAGGAAATAAACCCCAGTGGTCCTGTTTTAAGACCACTGTTCTTTCCATATACCTACTTCCAAACATTGATTTCCACTTCCCTTTTCTTTTATATTTGGCTCCTAAACATTCCCTTTCTGTTGTGGTTTGAAATGCTTACAACTTTATCCATACTTCTCCCTTTAAGAAGAGGAGTCTAATTCCCCTTCCAGTGAATGTAGCTGATTTATTTTTAGTGAATGGAAATAAAATGATGGTGTACAACATTGAAGTCCATTTCATAATAAGCACCATGACTTCTTAGTTCCTTGCTCTTTCTCTTGCATCAGTTGCTATGGGGGAATTCAACTGCCATATTGTGAGCAGAACTATGAACAGATTTACATAGTGTTGTGGTTTGGATATGAGGTGTCCCCCAAAACTCCTGTATTAACACAGGAACATTCAGAGGTGAAATGATTATAGATTGTGAGAGCTATAACCTGTTTTATTCAGATTTTTTGTTGCTGTGATCAAAAGACCTGATAAGAACAATTAGAGGAGGAAAAGTTTATTTGACTCATGTTTTCGGAATTCTTAGTCCATAAACAGCTGATTCCATAGTTCTGGACCTGAGGTGAAGCAGAACATCACTGCAGAAGGATGTGACAGAGGAAAGCAGCTCAGGACATGGCAACAGGAAGCAGAGAGATTAAGAATTATTCTCATTAGGGGCAAAATATAAAACCCAAAAGCATACCTCCTGTTATGGTTTGGATGTGAGGTATCCCCCAAAAACTCATGTGTGAGACAATGCAAGAAGGTTCAAAGAAGAAATAATTGGGTTGAGAGAGTCTTAACTCAATCAGTGATTTAACCCCCTGATAGCAATTAACTGAGTGGTAACTGAAATGGTAAGTGTAGCTGGAGAAGGAGGGAATGGGGCATGACTTTGGGGGATATATATATATATATATATATATATATATATATATATATATTATATAATATATATATATATATATTGTATCTGCTAAGTGGATTTTCTGCTCCCTGTTCACCATGATGTGAGCTCCTTCACTCTGTCACCCTCTCCTACCACAACGTTTTGCCTCACCTCAAGCCCCAAGGAATGGAGCCAGTCTTCTATGGACTAAGACCTCTGAAATGGTGAGTCCTCAGATTAACTCTTCTTCCTCTACAGTCGTGCTGGTCAGATCATTTAGTCACATCAGTGAAAGAACTGACTAAAACACTCCCGGTGACCTAGCTGCTCCAGCCATACCCTACCTGCCTATAGTTACTACCCAGCTAATCCATATCAGTGACTCAATCCACTAATTAGATTACAACTCTCATGCTCAAATCATTTCACTTCTGAATGTTCTTGTATTATCTCAATGCAATGAACTTTTGTGGGACACCTCATATACAAACTATAACAAACTTAATTAATCCACCCTAGTTTGAATGGACTAACTGGTGGTAACTATAGGCAGGTGGGGCATGGCTGGACGAGGTGGGTCAGTGGGGCATGACTTGGAAGAGTTCATCTGCCTGGCCCCTTCTCCTCCTCTCTCTGTTCCCTACCACTGTGAGGGGAGCAGCATTCCTCTGCTCCCTTGTGCTATGATGTTCTGCCTCACCTTGGGCCCAAAGCAATGAACTCAGCCAACCATGGACTGAACCTCTGAAATTGTGAGCCAAAATAAACTTTTATTCCTCTAAGTTGTTCTTTTTGGGTAGTTTGGTCTCAGACACAAAACTGTCTAACACATACAGTAAAAAACTACATGAGTGACCCTGCAAACAGATCCTGTAGCCTCAGCCAAGACTTTAGATGAGACTACAGCCTCAGTTTGCTTGCTTTCTTTTTTTCCCTTTCTTTCTCTCTCTTGCTCTCTCTCTCTCTCTCTCTCTCTCTTTCTCTCTCTCCCTCTGTGAGAGAGAGATGGATACTGGGTATGAACCCAGGGCCTCAGGTATTCTAGGAAAATACTCTACTATTGAGCTATGTCCCCAACTCATTCTCTTGGATTTCTGAATTTCAGAAACTGTGACATAATATAATACCTGTTCATTTTTTTTTTTTTTAAATTAGGTTTTCAAAAGGTACTGAAAAAAACTAACAAAGAAGGGCTGGAGTTGTGGCTCAGTGGTAGAGTACTCACCTGGCATGTGCGAGGCCCTGAGTTTGATCGTCAACACCACATATAAATAAATGAAATAAAATATCCATTGACAACTAAAAAGTATTAAAAAAAACTAACAAAGAAGAAAAAAGACAGCCCACAATCTTGCTACATGAAAATGAATACTTAACCATAAAAAAATTTCTGTAGTATTAAAAGGAAAAATTCAAATAAAAGTTCCTTTCTTCCATCCCTGATCTCTAGTTCTTCCCAAAGTGATCAAGTAATTCTTCTAGAAATTTTTCATTCATAAGCAGTATATGTGTAAATCCTTTTGATATTCACCAAAAGCTCATATTATACTCTTTTGAAAAACTTAGTGTTATATCTTAAAGAGATCTTCATGTCAGTATGGACTCATCTGTCTTATTCTTTTCAATGCATTTTCCATATATAAACATACAACATTGATTTTATATGGACATTTAGGATATTTCCAGTTTAGTTTTCAATTATAAAAATGCAGTGATAAAATTTTTATGCTTTTGTGAGTACTCATAATTACCCCATGTAGTAGCTACTATTATTATCTGCTTATGACTGGTGGGAAAACCGAGTTATTGAGGTTAAACAAATTGTTTCAGGTCATACCACTAACAAGGGTGGAAACAGAATGCAAATGATACTGAATTAAAAAATGAATCAAATGATTATGACTTGATCATTGGCTTGAATGATTGAATTACTTCATCATTGCTCTATTGAGTTGGCTTCTCTTTCGTTTTTATTGATAAAAGCTTTTTTTATATTATGAATATAACCTTTTTCTATTTTACAAGTTGCAAGTATTCTCCCTAATCTGTTACTTATCTTTAACTTATTTATTTGCTATTCTTTGGCATTCATTTCTTGTTCACCTTAGAAAACCCCAGAGTGGTAGTTAAAAATATGACCCCAGATGTTGTTGTTCAAAAAATACTTGGGAAAAGAAAAACATGAAATGCTTGCATTTGAGAAAGGTAATAATCATAATTTAGGTATTCAGAGGAACTATGATGTGGGAAATATTGAATCTAAGTTAATCCAAATATGAAAAATGACCACAAGGGAATTAGTTGCTTTTTTACATTGAGGTACTTTAAAAATTACAATTCCCCTTTAGGCATATTTATAATTGAAGCTAAAGGAGTTGAGGGTTTTCATATTTACTAGACTGGTGTTTGAGAAAATGAATTTTTAACTTCATCTGCAACAAATGAATCCTAATCAGTAAGTGACTTTGGGCTAAGGAAACTATAGTAACTTTCTTTTTTTCTCATTTTGTGTTCGATTTTTTGAAAAGTTCTTTCTGATCTCATGAAACTCTCCCAAGTTGCTGAACTGAGTCACATTTCACTTTCTGGGAAGCCTCTAAGCATTTTTGATCCCCTGAAGAGTTCATCAGGGAGACTCTGGCAGACATTTTTCTTGCTGTTCAAGTTCTAGTTTGTTTGGGTATTCACTTTCTATCCTCTTCTCAGAAATGTGATCATGTCTCTAGCCTATGAGGTCCAATCAGAATTGGTCTAAGCTTAGGCCAGGATTCTCAAACTTTAGCACATGCACCCAGAGGGCCTATTAAAACACAGATTGCTGATCCCCACCCCCAGAATATCTGATTCAATACATCTGGGGTGGGGCATTTTGATGACATTTTGAGATAATACTTACACTGATGATCTATCTATTGATTGAACTTTGAAAATCACTAATCTAAATCAGTCATGATGATCCATATTCCTCCCATGATTGGTTTAGGTATATGGACATGTACCCTACTGGCCAATGGGGCTTGAGGGAAGTCTTCTGGGGGGCTGCTGTAGAAGGGTCTTACTAGCAAAAACAAATGCATGAAGGGATATTGTCCTTTGTTGGATGTATTCCTGTCTTCTTGTTAAGACCTGGAAGTTCTGTAGTCATCTTGTGAGCAGAGGATAAACACATAGAAACATGAAGGATGACAGAGCAAGCAAAAGAATACAAAGGATCCTTGATGATGTCATTGTGCCACTAACTTGGAACCAACCTAATTAAGCTTGGGCTTCTTTGCAGAGGTATCATAAAGTATTTTGTTGAGTTTTACAGATAGTTTATAGTAAGTACTGAATAACATTAATTTATGAAATCTAGAGAATAACAATATATGAATACCCATTCACACAAGGTTTAGGATAAGAACATAGCGGGACCATTACCCTAGGTCTCCCAAAGACAATAATGAGTATTGAAGGTACCAAAGGTAATGAGAGTGCCCCTCTAACCCCCACCCCCAATAATCTTTCCTTTCCCCTGAATTTTGGGTACCTCTTTCCCTATATTTTAGTTTTTAACCATGTGTTTGCATTCTTAAAAGTGTGTTAGTTTTGCCCAGTCTTCAGTTTTATAAAAATGAAATGAAATCGTATTGTATGTGTGCTTCATTAACTTCTCTTCCTTCCTTCCTTCCTTCCTTCCTTCCTTCCTTCCTTCCTTCCTTCCTTTCTTTCTTTTTGTGGTACTGGGGATCAAACCCAGGGCCTTGTGCTTACAAGGCAAGCACTCTAACAACTGAGCTATCTCCCCAGCCCTAACTTATTTTTCTTTAGCATTGTTTCTTATATCTATGTTTTTATCATTGTAATTTATTCATTTTTCACTCTGTAGAGTATTCCAATATATGACTATTCTGATAATGGGAGTTTTTTGTTATAGAAACACTAAGAATTATCTTTCTTCTTTCTCTCTCTCTCTCCCCCACACCCCACCTCCCTTCTCTCTGTCTCTCTTCTGTGGTGTTGAGCCACAAATGGGTTACTAGGGATATGGTGGTATTTGATTCCTCTGGCCCTTATGGCTGGGCCAGGTCTGGGCAGATAGAGCCTTGGAGCTTGTCACCCTCAGCCCAGTGAACTCCAGTTCAGAAAAAGGAAACCTATCTAAGAATGAAATTGCTGGGTTATATGAAGGCACTTCCTGACCCTGCTAGATAAAGATGAATTGACTTACAATGGGGTTATATTTGTTTATATTTTCTCCACAGAAAGTAAGTGTTCTCTTGCTCCACATCCTGGAGAATCTTTGCTATCTTTTAACTTTTGACAGTTTAAAGTTGTGAAATATCTCACTGAGATTTTTAACTTGAATGTATTTGATTATTAATGATGGGACCATATTTTCATTTATTTATTGTTGTTAGGCTATCTTCTCTGTAGAGTACCTGTTTGATTTTTTTTATTTATCTTTTAATTTTTTACAGATTGCATTTTGATTCATTGTACACAAATGGGGTACATCATTTCATTTCTATGGTTATACACGATGTGGATTCATACCATTCATATAATCATACATGTACATAGGGTACATGTACATGTCTCATTCCACCATTTTTTAATTCCTCCCTCCCTCTCATTTCCTCCTACATAATCTAAAGTTCCCCCATTTGTAGATCAGAGATGGGTTTGCTGAGGGTGAAGACGAATGATGCCTACTCTTCTTAGCCTTACCCAGCGCACTTACTCAGGCATTGGAGATGGAGCTCTGAAGGCATGGATCTAATTTTATTTAGGATTGCACAGGACATATATAGGCACATTATCCAATCAGGTTGACATGCTTGTTAAAGTATAACAGAGTCAGCCTATAGGTGAACTATACGTTGAGGGTCCAGGTAGCGTAAACAAACCAAGCATGCCTAAGTAATTCTGCCCAGCAGCAGGTCTGAGACAAAGTTCTGGGGAAATGGCAAGCTCCTGCACACAGCATGAGGCAAGGCAGTGCAGGCAAGCTCACATCACAGCTTTCTGTGATGCATGTCAGAACGAGGCCTCCCCTCAGTTCAAACTCAGCCTCAACAGCTACAAAGACCTTCATTCCATGGTGAGTCTGTACCATTACCTCAGTTTCTCTGTTCAAACTGTTTGGCTTACTTAGACCATGGTGTCAGTGACTGCTGTCAGATAAGCTTGAGGAATGTTCCCTACACCCATTCTTCTCTCCCTACCCCCCATCCCCATTATATATCATTCTCCACTTATCAAGGAATACATTCAGCCTTTGTTTTTTTGGGATTGGCTTATTTCACTTAGCATGATATTCTCCAATTGCATCTATTTATTTGCAGATACCATAATATTATTCTTCTTTATGGCTGAATAATATTCCATTGTATATATATATACATATATATATGTCAGAGTTTTTCTTTATCCATTCATCTATCGAAAGGCATCTAGGTTGGTTCCACAATCTAGCTATTGTAAACTGAGCTGCTATAAACATTGATGTGGCTGTGTTACTGTAGTATGCTGATTTTAAGTCCTTTGGGTATAAACCAAGAAGTGCGATAACTGGGTCAAAGGGTGGGTCTATTCTAAGTTTTCTGAGGATTCTCCACACTGCTTTCCAGAGTGGCTGCACCAATTTGCAACTCCACCAGCAATGTATGAGTGTGCCTTTTTCCCCACATCCACGCCAACATCTATTATTGTTTGTATTCTTGATAATAGCCATTCTAATTGAAGGAAGATGAAATCTTAGAGTTGTTTTAATTTGCATTTCTCTAATTACTAGAGATGTTGAACACTTTTTCATATATTTATTAATTGCCTGTATGTCTTCTGTAAAGTGTCTGTTCAGTTCCTTGGCCCATTTATTGATTGGATTCTTTGTATTTTTGAAGTAAAGTTTTGTAAGTTCTTTATAAATTTTGGAGATAAGTGCTCTATCTGAAATGCATGTGGAAATGATTTTCTCCCACTCTGTAGGGTCTCTCTTCACGTTCTTGATTGTATCTTTTGCTGTGAAAAAGCTGTTTAGTTTGAGTCCATCCCATTTATTGATTCTTGCTTTGATTTCTTGTGCTTTGGGAGTCTTCTTGAGGAAGTCTGATCCTAAGCCAACATGATGAAGATTTGAGCCTACTTCGTCTTCTACTAGGTGCAGGGTCTCTGGTCTAATTCCTAAGTCCTTGATCCATTTTGAGTTGAGTTTTGTGCAGGGTGAGAGATAGAGGTTTAATTTCATTTTACTGCATACGGATTTCCAGTTTTGCCAGCACCAGGCTATCTTTTCTCCATTGTATGTTTTTGGCTCCTTTGTCTAGTATGAGGTGACTGTATTTATGTAGTTTTTTTCTCTGTGTCTTCTATTCTGTACCATTGGTCTGCCTGTCTATTTTGGTGCCAATACCATGCTGTTTTTGTTACTATTGTTCTGTAGTATAGTTTACTGTCTGGTATTGTGATACCTCCCGTTTCACTTTTTCTACTCAGGATTGTTTTGTCTATTTGAGGTCTCTTGTTCTTCCAGATGAATTTCATGATGCTTTCTCTATTTCTATGAAGAATGTCATTGGGATTTTAATTGGAATTGCATTGAATCGGTATAGCGCCTTTGATAGAATGGCCATTTTGACAATGTTAATTCTGCCTATCCAAGAACATGGGAGATCTTTTCATCTTCAAAGGTTTTCTTCAATTTCTTTCTTTAATGTTCTGTAGTTTTCATTGTAGAGGTCTTTCACCTCTTTTGTTAGATTAATTCCCAAGTTTTTTTTTTTTTTTTTTTTTTTTTTGAGGCTACTGTGAATGGAGTGGTTTTCCTAATTTCTCTTTCAGAGGATTCATTAATAGAAATGCATTAGATTTACACATATTGATTTTATATCCTGTTACTTTGCTGAATTCATTTATTAGTTTCAGAAGTTTTCTAGTGGAGTTTTTTGGATCTTTTAAACATAGGATCATGTCATCAGCAAATAGTGACAGCTTAAGTTCTTCTTTTCCTATTTGTATCCCTTTAAATTCTTTGGTCTGTCTAATTGCTCTGGCAAGTGTTTCAAGGATGATGTTGAATAGAAGTGGTAAAAGAGGGCATCCCTGTCTTGTTCCAGTTTTTAGAGGGAATGCTTTTAGTTTTTACCATTAAGAATGATGTTGGCTGTGGACTTAGCATAGGTAATCTTTACAATGTTGAGGTATGGTCCTACTATTCCTGTTTTTTCTATTGTTTTAAGAATGAAGGGATGCTGTATTTTATCAAATGCTTTCTCAGCATCTATTGAAATAATCATGTGATTCTTAACTTTAAGACTATCGATGTGATGAATTACATTTGTTGATTTCTGGATGTTGAAACAACCTTGCATCCCTGGAATGAACCCCACTTGATCATAGTGCACTGTCTTTTAAATATATTTTTGTATGTAATTTGCCAGTATTTTGTTAAGGATTTTTGCATCTATGTTCATCAGGGATATTGGTCTAAAGTTTTCTTTCCTTGATGTGTCTTTGTCTGGTTTTGGTATCAGAATGAACCAACTTTTTGCTTTGTCAATTTTTTGAATTGTTTCTCTTGTTTCAATTTCATTGATTTCAGTTTTGATTTTAATTATTTCCTGTCTTCTACTGTTTTTGGTGTTGATCTGTTCTTTTTTTTCTAGGACTTTGAGATGTAATATTCGGTCATTTAGTTGTTGGCTTTTTATTTTTTTAATGTATGAGCTCAATGCAATGAACTTTCCTTTTAGTACTGCCTTCAGAGTGTCCCAGAGATTTTGATATGTTGTGTCATTGTTCTCATTTACCTCTAAGAATTTTTTTAAAATTTTTTCCCTGATGTCTCCTGTTATCATTGCATCATTCAATAGCATATTATTTAGTCTCCAGGTGTATGAGTTGTTTTTGTTTGTTATTTTATCATTATTTCTAATTGCATTCCATTATGGTCTGATAGGATACAGGGTAGATCTCTATTTTTTTTGTATTTACTAATGGCTTCTTTGTGGCATATCATTAGTCTGTTTTGGAGGAGGATCCATGAGCTGCTGAGAAGAAAGTATATTCACTCGGGGGATGAAATACTCTGTAAATATCCATTAAGTCTATATCATTGATTGTATTATTTAGTTTTATAGTTTCTTTGTTCAGTTTTTGTTTGGAGGATCTATCCAGTGGTGAGATCAGGGTGTTAAAGTCCCCCACTATTATTGTGTTTTGGTCTATTTGATTCTTAAATTTGAGAAGGGTTTGTTTGATATACACAGCTGCTCCATTGTTTGGGGCATAAGTATTTAAAATTGTTATATCTTTCTATTTTATGCTTCCCTTAAGCAGTATGAAATGTCCTTCTTTATCCCTTCTGGCCAACTTAGGTTTGAAGTCCACTTTATATGATATGAGGATGGAGACCCCTGCTTTTTTACTGGGTCCTTTTTTACTTGTCCTTGTGTGTTTTCCCCCTCCTTTCACCTTTAGTCTGTGGATGTCTTTTTCTATGAGATGAGTCTCTTGAAGGCAGCATATTGTTAGGTCCTTCTTTTTAATCCAATCTGCCAGTCTATGTCTTTTGATTACTGAGTTTAGGTCATTGACATTCAGGGTTATTATTGGGATATGATTTGTATTCCTGGTCATTTTGGCTCATTTTTGGTTTTTAACTTGACTTTGTTTCTTCTTTGATTGGCTTTTCCTTTAGGGTAGTTCCTCCCGTTGCTGACTTGCATTGTTGTTTTTCACTTTCTCCTCATGAAATATTTTGCTGAGAATGTTCTGCAGGGCAGGCTTTCTATGTAAATTCTTTTGACTTTGTTTATCATGGAAAGATTTTATTTCATCATCAAATCTGAAGGTTAGCTTTGCTGGGTATAGGATTCTTGGTTGGCATCTGTGTTCTTTCAGAGCTTGAAATATATTGTTCCAGGCCCTTCTTGCTTTTAGAGTCTGGGCTGAGAAATCTGCTGATATCTGTATTGGTTTCCCGGTATATGTAATCTGATGCTTTTCTCTCACAGCCTTTAAAATCCTATCTTTATTTAGTATGTGAGGTATTTTCATTATAATGTGTCTTGGTGTGAATCTGTTGTAATTTTGTGCACCTGGTGTTCTGTAAGCCTCTTGTATTTGATTTTCCATTTCGTACAAGATTTTCCTCTTGTATTTTAATTTTTTCAGGTCTGGGAAATTTTCTGATATTATTTCATTGAACAGGTTGTTCATTCCTTTGGTGTGTATCTCTGTGTGTTCCTCAATCCCAATAATTCTTTTTTTTTTTTTCAACAGGGTACTATTATGGAATTTTCTTTTTTTTTATTGTAAACAAATGGGATACATGTTGTTTCTCTGTTTGTACATGGCGTAAAGGCATACCATTTGTGTAATCATAAATTTACATAGAGTAATGTTGTTTGATTCATTCTGTTATTTTTTCCCTTCCCCCCACCCCTCCCACCCCTCTTTTCCCTCTATACAGTGCTTCCTTCCTCCACACATGCCCCCCTCCCTAACCCTAACTCTAACCCTAACACTAACCCTTCCCTCCCCCCATTATGTGTCACCATCCACTTATTAGCGATATCATTCGTCCTTTGGCTTTTTGAGATTGGCTTCTCTCACTTAGCATGATATTCTCCAATTTCATCCATTTGCCTGCAAATGCCATAATTTTATCATTCTTTATGGCTGAGTAATATTCCATTGTATATATATACCACAGTTTCTTTATCCACTCATCAATTGAAGGGCATCTAGGTTGGTTCCACAGTCTGGCTATTGTGAATTGAGCAGCTATGAACATTGATGTGGCTGTATCTCTGTAGTATGCTGATTTTAAGTCCTTTGGGTATAGGCCAAGGAGTGGGATAGCTGAGTCAAATGGTGGTTCCATTCCAAGTTTTCTAAGGAATCTCCACACTGCTTTCCAGAGTGGCTGCACTAATTTGCAGCCCCACCAGCAATGTATGAGTGTACCTTTCTCCCCACATCTTCGCCAGCACCTGTTGTTGCTTGTATTCTTGATAATCGCCATTCTAATTGGGGTGAGATGGAATCTTAGGGTGGTTTTGATTTGCATTTCTCTTATTACTAGAGATGTTGAACATTTCTCCATATGTTTGTTGATTGCTTGTAGATCTTCTTCTGTGAAGTGTCTATTCATTTCCTTAGCCCATTAGTCGACTGGATTATTTGAATTCTTGGAGTAGAGTTTTTTGAGTTCTTTATAGATTCTGGAGATTAGTGCTCTATCTGAATTATGATTGGCAAAGATATTCTCCCACTCTGTAGGCTCTTTCTTCACATTGCTGATAGTTTCCTTTGCTGAGAGAAAGCTTTTTAGTTTGAATCTATCCCGGTTATTGATTCTTGCTTTTATCCAATAATTCTTAAATACGGTCTTTTCATAATATTCCATAATTCTTGGGGGTTCCGTTCATGACTTCTTAACATCTTCTAGTTTGTTCAACTTAATTTTCAAGATTAAATATTTTGTCTTCCTTGTCTGAAATTCTGTCTTCCATGAGATCTATTCTATTGGTGATGCTTTCTATTGAGTTTTTAATTTGGTTTATCATTTCTTTCATTTCAAGTATTTTGTTTGTTTTTTTGTTTTTCAGAATCTCTATCTCTTTATTGAAGTGTTCTTTTGCTTCCTGCATTTGCTTTTTTAACTGTTTACTGAAATGGTCATGCATTGCCTGCAATTGCTCTCTTATCTCGTCTTTTGCTTCATGGATCATTTTAAGTATGTAAATTCTAAACTCTTTTTCTGTCATTTCTACTGCATGTCCTTGGATTCTATCACAATAGCATATTGGTTTGTTAGGGACACTTTCTTCCCCTGTTTTTTCGTATTTTTTCTATATATTCCCCTCTAGTAATGAAGATCAGAGATACTGAAGTTCCCCCCTTGCAGGCTTATTGTGACCCTGCAGTTTTCCATTCCCTCTCCTTTGAAGGGGAGATCAATACCAGTAGCACCCAATACAGAGAAAATGCAGCCCTGAACCAGATAGATCCTATAAAGACTTTAACATTATTGTAATGAACAGGATGAGTTCGATTACTATTTACAGTGTTTCTAGTTGTGAACAAGAGGATGGGGAAGGGTGTAGGATGTAAGTGAGTAAATAGAGGTACCTGTCAAAGGGCCGCCAGTCTCCTGTAGGTGTCTCAGGAGGGGAGCCGCCCTTCCAATGATGATGGCCATGCCCTCAGGAATAATTCAAAATGCCTGCACCAGCCTCCAAAGAAGCTGGGGAGCCCCAGCGAGGTTGCACCGAGTCAGCACAGAGGCAGGCGCAGTGTCCCTCAGCAGTAGGGGGGCAGGGGGACAGGCTCAGCTACCAGCCTCTGTCCTTGGTGTGGGGGCAAGCTGGGGAGCTCAGAGTCTGGTCTGATCTCGGTGTGGGGGGTTGGGCTCAGTGGCAGCATCCAACTGTGATGTGTGTGGGTAGGCTCCTGTTTGATTTTTTTGAATCATGTTTCTTTCTCTTGGTTTATGTGAATTTTACTTATTGATTTTTAGGAATTTTTTACATAATCTAGATGTAAATAATTTTATAGTTATTTGAGCTACATATATGTCTTAGTCTAAACTTGATTTTTGACTCATTTTGGCTTGTGTTGAATAGAATTTAAAAATTTAAGTTACTCAAATTTATTATTCCTGTTTTTTATGACTCTGCCTCTTGTGCCTTATTAAAGAACTCCTTATCTACTTTGAGTTCATAATGTCTTCTAATTGTTTTAGAGTTTTACTTTCAGAATTAAATATATCATCCACCTGGAATTGGTATGAGGCAGGAGGTTCAATTTATTATTACATTTAAAAATATGGTTAGCCACTTATTATAGGAATATTTATTGGCAAGTTTGTCTCATTGACCTAGAATATCAGTTTCAGCTTAGTGGGTTTTTTTTATATGGAGAATTTCTTTATTTTTTTTTTCCTTTTTTTTTGCAGTGCTGGGGATTAAACCCAGGGCCTTATGCTTGCAAGGCAAGCACTCTACCAATTGAGCTGATATATCCCCAGCCCTAGAATTTCTTTATTCTTACATCAATAGCCGTATCTTAAAACCTTATACTAATTTTTATATCCAGTAAGGTAAGCTCTTTTGCCCCCAACTTATTCTTATAAATGATTTCTTGGCTATCCTTAACCTTTTGCTTTTCTGTAGGTAGTTTAGAATCAGCTTAAGTTCTAAAATCAGATTATCCAATTGGGAATTTGATTAGAATTATGTTGTATCCATGGATTGATTTTATGACAATTAACATTTTTGTGATATTGAACTTTCAAATCCATGAATATAATTTTTAGCTATCTTCTAAAAATTAAGTTTTATGATTTTCTCAACAAAAGTATTACATATCTTCTAATAGGTTTACTATTAGAAACTTTGTATGTTCTGGTGCTATTATACATGTATTTACTTCTTAAATATTTTCTATCTACTTGTTGATAGTGAATGGAAATGCAATGGTGACTTTGTGTTGTTCAACCCTGTTATACTCTTATTAATTATATAGATTATTTTTACATAGATAATCACATCATTTGTGAATAGGACTGTTTGTTTCTTCCTTTTGAGTATTAAATACTTTCTTTGTTTTTCTTGCTTTGCTGTACTGATTAGGACATCCAACCAATGTTCAATAAGAGTGGAAATGTCAGGCACTCTTGTCTTGTTCCTTAAAGTGAAAGCTTTCAGGGTTTTACCACTAAAAGTAATGTCCTACAAGTTTCTATGGATATCCTGTACAAAATTTCTGGTTTGCTAAGAGTTGATACTATAAGCTTCATCAAGCACCATTTTCTGGATCTATTGAGATGATCATATAATTCCTTTCATTAATCTTTGATGTGGTGAATTATATTTTTAATTTTTTGATGTAAAACTAGCTTTTCACTTCTGGGGTAAAACCAATTTGTGATATATTTTCTTTTTTTCTGCATTGTCTTATTGTTTGCTACTATTTTCTTTAGGATATTTGCATCTGAACTCCTGAGATATTGGAGTATTATTTCTTTTCTTCTCTGCCCTTGAAAAGTTTTGGAATTAAGGTTTTGTTAGATTCCTAATCAAATGAGTTGACTTGTAGATGTATTCCTCCAGTCTCTGCCTCCCTAGTCAAATGATGTTCTCTCCCTGACTCTGTATCTGAATGGATTATGGTCTACTCTGATTGAGTATGACTTCATTTTAACTTCATTATATCTGCAAAGACTCTGTTTCCAAATGAAGTGACATTCACAGGCATCAAGGGTTAGGAGTATGAACATATCTTTTGTGGGACACAATTCAACCTATAACACTTAGAAATACCTATATTTAAGTCGCCAAAGTAAAAAATATGTTAATATCTTTACCTTCCTTTAGATAACATAAGGGGTTGAAACGTTGTATGCTTTACTGCTTTAAGTCTCCGTAACTTTGTAGACATTGCTGGGTATATTTTAAGCACACAAGGCATTTATATATTGTGCTTATTGTCTCCACTTGCTTGTGTTTAAGCATGTATTTGTACTCCCTTTGCTCATCAACCCATGGTCTTCTTGTCCACATTATTACTGTTGTGCTCTCAGCTCACAGATTGTTCTTTGCAGATAAGCTGCCTTTCTTCTGTGGATGTTTTTAGAACAAAACTTTTTTTGCTTTCTCACTGAAGTTTTATAGTTGCAGTATAACTTGCTTAGCTATGTTTTATGCATCCTTTTTGTAATTTACTAGAATCTCCAATCAGTGAATTACTATCTTTTTATCAGTTCTGGAATACTCTTAGCTATTTTATGTTTAAATATTGCCTTCGTGTGTTCTCTCTCCTCTCCCTTAAAATGAACAAAAAAGTCCTATTAGATGTATATTATTAGTCCTTTTTGTTCTCTCTTCCATGATATTTAACTTTATTCAAATTTCCATCT
This sequence comes from Sciurus vulgaris, assembly GCF_902686455.1. Taxonomy (NCBI): domain Eukaryota; kingdom Metazoa; phylum Chordata; class Mammalia; order Rodentia; family Sciuridae; genus Sciurus; species Sciurus vulgaris. The sequence goes on from NC_136469.1 coordinate 78,190,669, forward strand.
TTTGATGCTATTTTCTATTTTGGGTAATTTTTGTTTTCAGATTAATCTTCCACTTCGCTGATTTTTTTTGTCGACTGATGAATTTTTTCAAATCTTGGAGATTTTTAGTGTCTTGTTCTTTGCTTATATTTTTAATGCCTCATTTATTTCTGTGTGTGTGTGTGTGTGTGTGTGTGTGTGTGTGAAAAAGGGAAAAAAAAGTTTTATTGCTTTGCTAGCAAAGGAGAAACACAGGGGACTCTTGTCCCAGAGTCTATGATTCTGCCCATCAGGGAGAGCAGGGGGCTTTTAAAGAGGTGAATCAAAGACTACATTCCAGGTGTTTTCTGTCCAGAGTTGTAATTCACTTGTTAATTGGAATTCATTTGTTCCTAATGCTATACTATACTATGCTTATGCTATGATGCATCAGTGTTCGCAGTATCTGAAGTCTTATCGATCTCATTCTGCTGACTGCTATTTCTGCCTCTTTTGTAGCATGGTATATTGTATTCATATGTGTTCTGCGTCTGTTTTGTTTGTGTTTTGAACTCATGTTTCTTGGAACTTATCTGTAATGAATCTTTGTAGCTTGGGTCAAAGGTAGGTTATTTCAGATTATTTGCTTTTGTATCAGGTAGTTGCGGGCACCACCAGTTCTATTTTAAATTCTGAGTAATGTTGGATTTTTTTTTTAATGTCTTAAATATCTTAAATTACTTCTTTTTTTATTTTTTTAAATTTTATTGTAAACAAATGGGATACATGTTGCTTCTCTGTTTGTACATGGCGTAAAGGCATACCATTTGTGTAATCATAAATTCACATAGAGTAATGTTGTTTGATTCATTCTGTTATTTTTTCCCTTCCCCCCACCCCTCCCACCCCTCTTTTCCCTCTATACAGTGCTTCCTTCCTCCACACATGCCCCCCTCCCTAACCCTAACTCTAACCCTAACACTAACCCTTCCCTCCCCCCATTATGTGTCACCATCCACTTATTAGCGATATCATTCGTCCTTTGGCTTTTTGAGATTGGCTTCTCTCACTTAGCATGATATTCTCCAATTTCATCCATTTGCCTGCAAATGCCATAATTTTATCATTCTTTATGGCTGAGTAATATTCCATTGTATATATATACCACAGTTTCTTTATCCACTCATCAATTGAAGGGCATCTAGGTTGGTTCCATAGTCTGGCTATTGTGAATTGAGCAGCTATGAACATTGATGTGGCTGTATCTCTGTAGTATGCTGATTTTAAGTCCTTTGGGTATAGGCCAAGGAGTGGGATAGCTGAGTCAAATGGTAGTTCCATTCCAAGTTTTCTAAGGAATCTCCACACTGCTTTCCAGAGTGGCTGCACTAATTTGCAGCCCCACCAGCAATGTATGAGTGTACCTTTCTCCCCACATCCTCGCCAACACCTGTTGTTGCTCGTATTCTTGATAATCGCCATTCTAATTGGGGTGAGATGGAATCTTAGGGTGGTTTTGATTTGCATTTCTCTTATTACTAGAGATGTTGAACACTTTTCCATATGATTGTTGATTGCTTGTAGATCTTCTTCTGTGAAGTGTCTATTCATTTCCTTGGCCCATTTGTCAAATGGATTATTTGAATTCTTGGAGTAGAGTTTTTTGAGTTCTTTATAGATTCTGGAGATTAGTGCTCTATCTGAAGTATGATTGGCAAAGATATTCTCCCACTCTGTAGGCTCTTTCTTCGCATTGCTGATAGTTTCCTTTGCTGAGAGAAAGCTTTTTAGTTTGAATCTATCCCAGTGGTTGATTCTAGCTTTTATTTCTTGTGCTATGGGAGTCCTGTTAAGGAAGTCTGATCCTAGACCAACAAGGTGAAGATTTGGACCTACTTTTTCTTCTATAATCTGTAGGGTCTCTGGTCTGATTCCGAGGTCCTTAATCCACTTTGAGTTTAGTTTCGTGCATGGTGAGAGATATGGGTTTAGTTTCATTCTGTTGCATATGGATTTCCAATTCTCCCAGCACCATTTGTTGAAGAGGCTATCTTTTCTCCATTGCATATTTTTGGCACCTTTGTCTAGTATGAGAAAATTGTATTTATTTGGGTTTGTGTCCGTGTCCTCTATTCTGTACCATTGATCTACCTTTCTATTTTGGTACCAATACCATGCCGTTTTTGTTACTATTGCTTTGTAGTAGAGTTGAAGATCTGGTATTGCAATACCCCCTGTTTCACTCTTCCTGCTAAGGATTGCTTTAGCTATTCTGGGTTTCTTATTCTTCCAGATGAATTTCATAATTGCTTGCTCTATTTCTGTAAGGTACGTCATTGGGATTTTAATTGGAATTGCATTGAATTTGTATAGCACTTTAGGTAGTATGGCCATTTTGACAATATTAATTCTTCCTGTCCAAGAACATGGAAGATCTTTCCATCTTCTAAGGTGTTCTTTAATTTCTTTCTTTAGTGTTGTATAGTTCTCATTGTAGAGGTCTTTCACCTCTTTTGTGAGATTGATTCCCAAGTATTTTATTTTTTTCGAGGCTATTGTGAATGGGGTAGTTTTCCTAATTTCTCTTTCTGAAGATTCATCACTTATGTATAAAAATGCATTGGATTTATGAGCATTGATCTTGTAACCTGCTACTTTACTAAATTCACTTATGAGTTCTAAGTTTTCTGGTGGAATTTCCAGGTTCCTCTAAATATATAATCATGTCATCAGCAAACAGGGATAGTTTGAGTTCTTCTTTTCCAATTCGTATCCCTTTAATTTCTTTGGTTTGTCTAATTGCTCTGGCCAGAGTCTCAAGAACGATGTTGAATAGAAGTGGTGAAAGAGGGCATCCCTGCCTTGTTCCAGTTTTTAGGGGGAATGCTTTCAATTTTTTACCCTTTAGAATGATATTAGCCGTGGGCTTAGCATAAATGGCCTTTACAGTGTTAAGGAATGTTCCCACTATCCCTATTTTTTCTAGTGTTTTGAGCATGAAGAGGTGCTGTATTTTATCAAATGCTTTTTCTGCATCTATTGAAATAATCATGTGATTCTTGACTTTAAGTCTATTGATATGGTGAATGACATTTATTGATTTCCTGATGTTGAACCAACCTTGCATCCCTGGGATGAAACCCACTTGATCATGGTGCACTATCTTTTTAATATGTTTTTGTATGCGATTTGCTAAAATTTTGTTGAGAATTTTTGCGTCGATGTTCATTAAGGATATTGGTCTGAAATTTTCTTTCCTTGATGAGTCTCTGTCTGGTTTAGGTATCAGAGTGATATTGGCTTCATAGAATGAGTTTGGGAGGGTTCCCTCCTCTTCTATTTTATGGAATACTTTGAGAAGTATTGGAATGAGCTCTTCTTTAAAGGTTTTGTAGAACTCGGCTGAGAACCCATCTGGTCCGGGACTTTTCTTTGTTGGTAGGCTTTTGATGACTTCATCAATTTCAGTCCTTGAAATTGGTCAATTTAAATTGTGTATGTCCTCCTCGTTCAGTTTAGGCAATTCATATGTCTCTAGAAACCTGTTGATGTCTTCGAAATTTTCTATTTTGTTGGAGTATAGATTTTCAAAATAGCTTCTAATTATGTTTTGTATTTCAATCCTGTCTGTTGTGATATTTCCTTGTTCATTCCGAATTTTAGTGATTTGGGTTTTCTCTCGTCTTCTCTTTGTTAGTGTGGCTAAATTTTGTTTATTTTTTCGAAGAACCAACTATTTATTTTGTCAATTTTTTGTATTGTTTCTTTTGTTTCAATTTCATTGATTTCAGCTCTGAGTTTAACTATTTCCTGTCTTCTACTACTTTTGGTGTTGGTCTGTTCTTCTTTTTCTAGGGCTTTTTTTTTTTTTATTGTAAACAAATGGGATACATGTTGTTTCTCTGTTTGTACATGGCGTAAAGGCATACCATTTGTGTAATCATAAATTTACAGAGTAATGTTGTTTGATTCATTCTGTTATTTTTCCCTTCCCCCCACCCCTCCCACCCCTCTTTTCCCACTATACAGAGCTTCCTTCCTCTATACTTGCCCCGCTCCCTAACCCTAACTCTAACCCTAACACTAACCCTTCCCTCCCCCCATTATGTGTCTTTTTCTAGGGCTTTGAGCTGTAGTGTTAGGTCGTTTATTTGTTGAGTTTTACTTCTTTTATTAAATGCGCTCCGTGAAATAAATTTCCCTCTAAGTACTGCTTTCATAGTGTCCCAGAGATTTTGATATGATGTTTCTTTGTTCTCATTTACCTCTAAGAATTTTTTAATTTCCTTCCTAATATCTTCTGTTATCCATTCATCATATAATAGCTTATTGTTTAATCTCCAGATGTTGGAATAGTTTCTGTGTTTTACTCTTTCATTTATTTCTAACTTCAATCCATTATGATCTGATGGAATACATGCTAGTGTCTCTATCTTCTTGTATTTGCTAACATTAGCTTTATGGCATAATATATGGTCTATTTTAGAGAAGGATCCATGTGCTGCTGAGAAGAAAGTGTATTCGCTCTTGGTTGGATGGTATATTCTATAAATGTCCGTTAAGTCTAAATTATTGATTGTGTTATTGAGATCTATGGTTTCTTTGTTCAATTTTTGTCTGGAAGATCTGTCCAGTGGTGAGAGAGGCATGTTAAAATCACCTAGTATTATTGTGTTGTGGTCTATTTGGTTTCTGAAATTGAGAAGGATTTGTTTGACATACATGGATGAGCCACTGTTTGGGGCATAGATGTTTATGATTGTTATATCTTGCTGATTTATGCTTCCCTTAAGCAGTATGAAATGACCTTCTTTATCCCTTCTGACTAACTTTGGCTTGAAGTCCACATTATCGGAAATGAGGATGGATACTCCAGCTTTTTTGCTGAGTCCATGTGCATGGTATGTTTTTCCTCATCCTTTCACCTTTAGTCTATGGGTATCTTTTTCTATGAGGTGAGTCTCTTGCAGGCAACATATTGTTGGATCTTTTTTTTTAATCCAATCTGCCAGTCTGTGTCTTTTGATTGATGAATTCAGGCCATTAACGTTCAGGGTTATTATTGAGATATGATTTGGTTTCTTGGTCATTTGGTTCATTTTTTAAATTTTATTTATTTATTTGTTTGACACAACTTGATTCCTCCTTTATTTGACAATTCCTTTAGGATAATTCCTCCCTTTGCTGATTTGCTTCTTTGTTTTTCATCTCTTCCTTTTGGAATATTTTGCTGAGAATGTTCTGTAATGCTGGCTTCCTTTTTGTAAATTCTTTTAGCTTTTGTTTATCATGGAAGGATTGTATTTCATCGTCAAATTTGAAGGTAAGTTTTGCTGGGTATAAGATTCTTGGTTGGCATCCATTTTCTTTCAGGGCTTGAAAAATGTTGTTCCAGGACCTTCTAGCTTTTAGGGTCTGGATTGAAAAATCTGGTGATATCCGTATTGGTTTCCCCCTGAATGTAATTTGGTTCTTTTCTCTCACAGCCTTTAAAATTCTGTCTTTATTTTGTATGTTAGGTATTTTCATTATAATGTGCCTTGGTGTGGGTCTGTTGTAATTTTGTGTATTTGGAGTCCTATAAGCCTCTTGAACTTGATTTTCCATTTCATTCTTCTCATTTGGGAAATTTTCTGGTATTATTTCATTGAATAGATTGTTCATTCCTTTGGTTTGTTTCTCTAAGCCTTCCTCAATTCCAATAATTCTTAAATTTGGCCTTTTCATGATATCCCATAGTTCTTGTAGATTCTGTTCATGATTTCTTACCATCTTCTCTGTTTGTTCAACTTTGTTTTCAAGGTTAAATATTTTGTCTTCAATATCTGAGGTTCTGTCTTCCAGGTGTTCTATCCTACTGGATATGCTTTCTATGGAGTTCTTAATTTGGTTTATTGTTTCCTTCATGTCAAGGATTTCTGTTTGTTTTTTTTTTTTTCATTATCTCTAACTCTTTATTGAAATGATCTTTTGCTTCCTGTATTTGCTCTTTTAACTGTTGATTGGTGTGATCATTCAATGCCTGCATTTGCTCTTTCATCTCATCATTCAGTGTGTGCATTTGCTCTTTCATCTCATCGTTTGCTTCCCTGATCATTTTAATTATGTACATTCTGAACTCCCTTTCTGTCATTTCTTCTGCAATGCTGTCATTGGGTTTTATTGATGTACCATCTAGATTTGTTTGCAGCATTTTCTTTCCTTGTTTTCTCATATTGTTCAGGTATCAGTGGACCGCTGAGATATTGCAGATTTCCTCTATTGACTTACAATGTCCCTGAAGATTTCTATATATATCCCCTCTTAGCCTTCAGTAGGCTGAAGTCTTGGAGGAAGTTGATAGTGCAGTGCTCCACAAGGAAGCTGCCTCTCTAGGAGTGGTGGTCTTCAGGTGGGGTATAATCCCTGCTAGTGGGCAGAGGTGCCTCCACTTGTTGACCAATGGTCATCCAAAGGGGAACTAGACTGCGGGCTGAGGCAAGGCCGTTTGGGCCTGTGTCTCTGGTTTTACCGTCCTTGTGGGGAAACCTCACCCGGCAGGGAAGACTCACCCCGTGGGGAGGTCTCGTTGGTCAGTTCCCTCCTAGAGGTTCCCCTCAATTTACAGCTACAGCCTGGGCTGGGCTGCCTTCCTCTGCAAAGTTCCCAGGGGCCCGGCCCTACCTCCTGGGCCTGGGAGCCTCATCCTTCGCAGATGAATCTCCTTAGGCTGCCCCTCCTCAGAGAATCTGCCCGCAGTCCTGGAACCTTCACTGCGCTCCTAAGCGTGCCTCTGTGGGGCTCTTCCACCAAGAAGCCTCCTAGATCCTGGGACCCTGCTGTGCACCTAATCTCCTGGCTATGCGGCCCCTCCTCTGAGCAGCCACCCGGGGCCCCGTACAATTGCTCTGAGTCCCAGAGACCCGCCACACACCTCTTCCTCCAGACAGCCGCCCAGTATTCCAGTGCGGTCACTAGGAGTCCAAGCAACTCACTGCGTGCCTTCTCCCACCAACCACCCGTAGCTCAGGGCAATCAATTACTCCGAGTCGAAATGACCCTCCCCGTTCCTCCTCCTTTTCCTGGTAAGCCCCCGGGTGTTCAGGAGTGGTCGCTCTGAGTGGCTCTGAATCCACTTGACCCGCTGCACGCGACCTCTGGGCAACCGCCCGGAGCTCTGGTGCGGCCACTTGAGACCAAGCGACCCACCGCGCTCCTCCTCCAGGCAGTCCCCCTGTGTTCAGGAATGGTTGCTTTACGTCCGAACAACGCACCAATCGCCTTCTCCTCTGAGCACTCGCCTGGAGGTCTAATGCAGTCACTGCGAGTCCAAACGACCCGCCGTGCTCCTCCTCCTCCTCCTACTCCTCCGGGCAGGCCCCGGTGTTCAGAAGTGGTCTGAGTCCAAACAGCTCGCCACGCAGCCCCTCCTCTGGCAACTGCCTGTAGCTCTGGTATAGCCACTCCGATTCCAAGCGGCCGCACTCCTCCTCCTCCTCGTCCTCAGGGCACGCCCCGGGGTTCAGAAGCAGTCGCTCTAAGTCCAAACAGCTCGCCATGCGGCTTCTCCTCTGGCAATCGCCTGCAGCTCCGGTATAGCCACTCCGAATCCAAGCGGCCACCCTCCTCCTCCTCCTCCTCAGGGCAGGCCCCGGTGTCCTGAGTCCACACAGTTCTCCTCGCCGCTCCTCCCCTGGGCAGCCACCTGAGCCCCAGTGGTTGCTCTGAGTCCCAGCGCTGTGCCAAGCGGCCTCCTTTACGGCGCTCCCAGTTGTCCGAGTTCACTGCTCCAGCAGGGGGAGGGGCGTCTCGCCGGCAGCTCTATTTCACAAAGTTGCCTGCGTTCCGGGACTACCGCCCCATCCTGGACGCCTCCCCAACGGGAGAGACTCACCTGGCTGCTTTGAGTTGGTCCCAAGTCTCTCAATATCTCCTCTTTTGAATCCTGAGTCCTGGAGCAACATGAAATGCAGCCACCCTCTAGGCCGCCATCTTGAAACCTCGATGTTGGATTTTTTAGAGCAATCAGTAGCAGTTTGGGCAGCTGTGAGGGCCAAGTGGTGAAGACAAAATCCTCAGGGTTAATATTTTATTCCCCACTTGGCATGGGATTGAAATGGACCATTTTCCTTTTAGACACCTGCTCCCCTCTCCCATCCACAAGCATTCTGAGGGTTCAGTCTCTTTCTTGGGTGAGGGCACTTCTTTATGTAGGTATATCTTCTATGTTCCTCATGTCTTGGAATGACTGGGATTCCTATTTTCTGTGGCCTGTGAGGCCTTGATAAGGTCACAGCTCAAGTTCACACAGTTCCACCGAATCCTTCAAAGTTCCTCTCTGGGTGCCGTTTTCACCCAGTGTATTTCCTTGGAATATTTAACTGGAATGTTCAGCCTTTCATTTAAAAGTCCAAAAACGTTTTACTAAGATTTTTTTTTTTTATTGTTTATAGTAGCAGGATTAGTCAAAGCAGTTAGTCATCCATGTTGCGGGAATTGGAAAGCCAACACCTTAGTTTAATTGGCTCTTACATCAATTGGCTACATTTAATTTGCTTTTAAATTAAGTGCAGTCAAAAACATCTGACACAGATATATTTTTACTTACTCATATGCTATTTGGTATTTGATATTTGATTTTTTTTTATGCCTTGTTCCCTCAGTGTGGAAAGTATTTTGCAAGTAGGAACTCTATCTCATAGCTATTCAGACATACCCCGTTTTCTGGAATGATTTAAAAGTCTCTTTCTTGTAGTTGCTATGAGCTTTTGAAGGTGCACCAAAATTCCAGTATGTTGCAATCCACATTATATCATTCAGGCCGAATATTATATCTCAAAAGTGACACAAAAATAATTTCTCAGATTATAGGTCTTGAGATGTACTGTGTAAAATATAGCCACATTTTATATGATTTCTGTGTTTTTGTTTCTAGGGACTGTACACATAATACAGATACAAGTACTCAAGCGGTATATAAGCTCTTCTGGTCTCAACTGCTCTGGGAGCAGCAGCTTACGGTGCAGACATGGCCAAGTCCAAGAACTACACCACACACAACCAATCCTGAAAATGGCACAGAAATGGCATCAAGAAACCCCGATCACAGAGATATGAATCTCTTAAGGGGGTAGACCCCAAGTTCCTGAGAAATATGCATTTTGCCAAAGAAGCACAACAAGAAGGGCCTGAAAAAGATGCAGGCAAACAACGCCAAGGCCATGAGTGCACGTGCTAAGGTTGTCAAGGCCCTGGTAAAGCCTAAGGAGGTTAAGCTCAAGATGCCAAAGGGTGCCGGCCGCAAACTTGATCGCCTTGCCTTGCTTGCCCATCCCAAGCACGGGAAGCGTGCTCGTGCCCACATGGCCAGGGAACGCAGGCTCTGTCGGCCAAAGGCCAAAGCCCAAGCCAAGACCCAGGCTGCAACTCCAGCTCCAGTATCAGCATCGGCTCCAGCTCTGGCTCCCGCCCCCAAGGGTGCCCAGGTCCCTGCAAAGGCTCCATAATAAAAACCTCTGTGAATGTGAGGACAGAAGGACTGGTGTGACCCCTGACCCCCTATCTATGGGGACTGGTGTCCTCCTGTGCTGTTTGTATAAATAAATCCAGAGGCAGGATCTGTTAAAAAAAAAAAAAAGAAAAAGAAAAAGGTGTTTGCTGTCCCATACTGCAGGTTAACAGGGTCTGTGAAGAAACCTGGCACGTGGATGTGGATATCAGCCTGACTTGTTTGAATTATGTTTTTTCTTCATTGCACTAACTACACGTATTTGGGCAAATGACTTAATTTCTTGGCCTTTGATTTTATCATTTGTGAGAACAATCATTCTGATCTTGTGGAGTTGTCGTGAATATCAATAATAATGTTTGCAAAGTGACTGTCATATATTAGACATTCAAGATGCAGTGATGATTATTATTATTGTCCAGGAAAACAGCCAAGTTTTCCTGGACTTTTAAGCTAGTAGCAACTTAATTTTTAGCTGTCAAAGCCCTACCATCAGAATCCTAAGAGTCACATTCTTTGTTAATAACATCTATGTGTCTCCTAGATTATCTGGTCCCTTCTGTCATTTCTGTAGCACCTAACTGTTTTATGAATTAGCATCCTAACTGGGAGTAGGAAGCAACAGAGATTGCAGCAATTACAACTTTGTCCTTCATTCTCTGCACCTCTGTGTCTTGGTGAATGTGACTTCTGAATGGTAAATGATGACTATCACTAAGTGGCAGAAAATCGCTGGTTTCTTTTTAGCCGACCAAAAGAAGGATATTCTTTGAATTACTTATCAAGGTCAAGCCATTCAGTATTACTTCTAGTTACTTGTGCGATTTATTTAAGAAGATAGGGAGATGTTGCCAAAAGGTGGACTTAAAGTGTTTGTCTTTTTCTTTCTCAATATAGTCTCAAGGAGGAGCTCTAAACCAAGCATATGAGTGCATCCCTATATTCTCAGTGGCGCTGGAGGCTGAGACAGGAGGATCAAAATTTTGAGGCCAGGTTTTCAAGATGGCGGCCTAGAGGGTGGCTGCATTTCATGTTGCTCCAGGACTCAGGATTCAAAAGAGGAGATATTGAGACGCTTGGGACCAACTCAAAGCAGCCGGGTGACTCTCACCCCCTGGGGGGGCATCCCGGATGGGACGAGGGTCCCGGAACGCAGGAAACTTTGTGAAGTAGAACTGCCGGTGAGACGCCCCTCCCCCCACTGGAGCAGTGAACTCGGATAGCTGGGAGCGCCGTAAAGGAGGCCGCTCGGCACAGCGCTGGGACTCGGAGCAGCCACTGGGGCTCCGGCGGCTGCCTAGGGGAAGAGTGGCGAGGAGAGCTGTGTGGACTCAGGACACCGGGGCCTGCCCTGAGGAGGAGGAGGAGGAGGAGCGTGGCCACTTGGATTCGGAGAGACTGCACCAGAGCTACAGGCGGTTGCCAGAGAAGGGGCTGCGTGGCGAGCTGTTTGGAATCAGAACGACGCTTCTGAACACCGGGGCCTGCCCTGAGGACGAGGAGAAAGAAGAGGAGCACGGCCGCTTGGATTCGGGTGACTACACCAGAGCTACAGGCGGTTGCCAGAGAAGGGGCTGCGTGGCGAGCTGTTTGGACTCTGACCACTTCTGAACCCCGGGGCCTGCCCGGAGGAGTAGGAGGAGGAGGAGAAGGAGCGCGGCGGGTCCTTTGGACTCGCAGTGACTGCATTAGCGCTCCAGGCGGCTGCTGAGAGGAGAAGGCGAGTGGTGAGTTGTTTGGTCTTAAAGTGACAGCTCCTGAACACAGGGGGCTGCCTGGAGGAGAAGCGTGGTGGGACGCTTGGTCTTGAGTGGCCGCACCTGAGCTCCGGGCGGTGCCCAGAGGACCCGTGCAGCGGGTCACGTGGATTCAGAGCCACTCAGAGGGACTGCTCCTGAACACCCAGGGGGTTATCTGGAGAAGGAGGAGGAACGGGGAGGGTCACTTCGACTCGGAGTGATTGATTGCCCCGGGCTACGGGTGGTTGGTGGGAGGAGGAGGCACGAAGTGAGTTTCTTGGACTCCTAGTGACCGCACCGGCATACTGGGCGGCTGTCTGGAGGAAGAGGCCTGTGGCGGGTCTCTGGGACTCAGAGCGATTGTTCGGGGCCACAGGTGGCTGCTCAGAGGAGGGGCCACGCAGCCAGGCGATTAGGTGCAGAACAGGGTCCCAAGATCTAGGAGGCTTCTGGGTGGAAGAGCCGCACAGAGATAGGCTTAGGGCGGAGCGAAGGTTCCAGGCCTGTGGGCAAATTCTCTGAGGAGGGGCAGCCTAAGGAGATTCATCTGCGAAGGGTGAGGCTCCCAGGCCCAGGAGGTAGGGCCGGGCCCCTGGAAACTTTGCAGAGGAAGGCAGCCCAGCCCAGGCAGTAGCTGTAAATTGAGGGGAACCTCTAGGAGGAAACTGAGCAGCGAGACCTCCCCACCAGGTGAGTCTTCCCTGCCTGGTGAGGTTTCCCCACAAGGACGGTAAAACCAGAGACACAGGCCCAAACAGGCCTTGCCTCAGCCCACAGCCTAGGTCCCCTTTGGATGACCATTGGTCAACAAGTGGAGGCACCTCTGCCCACTAGCAGGGAATATACCCCACCTGAAGGCCACCACTCCTAGAGAGGCAGCTTCCTTGTGGAGCACCGCATCATCAACTTCCTCCAAGACTTCAGCCTACTGAAGGCTAAGAGGGGATATATATAGAAATCTTCAGGGACATTGTAAATCAACAGAGGAAATCTGCAATATCTCAGCGGTCCACTGATATCTGAATAATATGAGAAATCAAGGAAAGAAAATGCTGCAAACAAATCTAGATGTTACATCAATAAAACCCAATGACAGCATGGCAGAAGAAATGACAGAAAAGGAGTTCAGAATGTACATAATTAAAATGATCAGAGAAGCAAACGATGAGATGAAAGAGCAAATGCAAGCATTGAATGATCGCACCAATCGACAGTTAAGAGAGCAAATACAGGAAGCAAAAGATCATTTCAATAAAGAGTTAGAGATAATGAAAAAAAACCAAACAGAAATCCTTAACATGAAGGAAACAATAAACCAAATTAAGAACTCCATAGAAAGCATATCCAATAGGATAGATCACCTGGAAGACAGAACCTCAGACATTGAAGACAAAATATTTAACCTTGAAAACAAAGTTGAACAAACAGAGAAGATGGTAAGAAATCATGAACAGAATCTACAAGAACTATGGGATATCATGAAAAGGCCAAATTTAAGAATTATTGGGATTGAGGAAGGTCTAGAGAAACAAGCCAAAGGAATGAACAACCTATTCAACGAAATAATATCAGAAAATTTCCCAAATGAGAAGAATGAAATGGAAAATCAAGTTCAAGAGGCTTACAGGACTCCAAATACACAAAATTACAACAGACCCACACCAAGGCACATTATAATGAAAATACCTAACATACAAAATAAAGACAGAATTTTAAAGGCTGTGAGAGAAAAGAACCAAATTACATTCAGGGGGAAACCAATACGCATATCAGCAGATTTTTCAATCCAGACCCTAAAAGCTAGAAGGTCCTGAAACAACATTTTTCAAGCCCTGAAAGAAAATGGATGCCAACCAAGAATCTTATACCCAGCAAAACTTACCTTCAAATTTGACGATGAAATAAAATCCTTCCATGATAAACAAAAGCTAAAAGAATTTACAAATAGAAAGCCAGCATTACAGAACATTCTCAACAAAATATTCCATGAGGAAGAGATGAAAAACAAAGAAGCAAATCAGCAAAGGGAGGAATTATCCTAAAGGAATTGTCAAATAAAGGAGGAAACAAGTTGTGTCAAACAAATAAATAAATAAAATTTAAAAAATGAACCAAATGACCGGGAAACCAAATCATTTCTCTATAATAACCCTGAATGTTAATGGCCTGAATTCATCAATCAAAAGACATAGACTGGCAGACTGGATTAAAAAGAAAGATCCAACAATATGTTGCCTGCAAGAGACTCACCTCATAGAAAAAGATACCCATAGATTAAAGGTGAAAGGATGGGGAAAAACATACCATGCACATGGACTCAGCAAAAAAGCTGGAGTATCCATCCTCATTTCCGATAATGTGGACTTCAAGCCAAAGTTAGTCAGAAGGGATAAAGAAGGTCATTTCATACTGCTTAAGGGAAGCATAAATCAGCAAGATATAACAATCATAAACATCTATGCCCCAAACAGTGGCTCATCTATGTATGTCAAACAAATCCTTCTCAATTTCAGAAACCAAATAGACCACAACACAATAATACTAGGTGATTTTAACACGCCTCTCTCACCACTGGACAGATCTTCCAGACAAAAATTGAACAAAGAAACCATAGATCTCAACAACACAATCAATAATTTAGACTTAACGGACATTTATAGAATATACCATCCAACCAAGAGCGAATACACTTTCTTCTCAGCAGCACATGGATCCTTCTCTAAAATAGACCATATATTATGCCACAAAGCTAATGTTAGCAAATACAAGAAGATAGAGACACTAGCATGTATTCTATCAGATCATAATGTATTGAAGTTAGAAATAAATGAAAGAGTAAAACACAGAAACTATTCCAACATCTGGAGATTAAACAATATGCTATTATATGATGAATGGATAACAGAAGATATTAGGAAGGAAATTAAAAAATTCTTAGAGGTAAATGAGAACAAAGAAACATCATATCAAAATCTCTGGGACACTATGAAAGCAGTACTTAGAGGGAAATTTATTTCACGGAGCGCATTTAATAAAAGAAGTAAAACTCAACAAATAAACAACCTAACACTACAGCTCAAAGCCCTAGAAAAAGAAGAACAGAACAGCACCAAAAGTAGTAGAAGACAGGAAATAGTTAAACTCAGAGCTGAAATCAATGAAATTGAAACAAAAGAAACAATCCAAAAAATTGACAAAATAAATAGTTGGTTCTTCGAAAAAATAAACAAAATTGATAAACCTTTAGCCACACTAACAAAGAGAAGACGAGAGAAAACCCAAATCACTAAAATTCGGAATGAACAAGGAAATATCACAACAGACAGGATTGAAATACAAAACATAATTAGAAGCTATTTTGAAAATCTATACTCCAACAAAATAGAAAATTTCGAAGACATCAACAGGTTTCTAGAGACATATGAATTGCCTAAGCTGAACGAGGAGGACATAAACAATTTAAATAGACCAATTTCAAGTACTGAAATAGAAGAAGTCATCAAAAGCCTACCAACAAAGAAAAGTCCGGGACCAGATGGGTTCTCAGCCGAGTTCTACAAAACCTTTAAAGAAGAGCTCATTCCAATACTTCTCAAAGTATTCCATAAAATAGAAGAGGAGGGAACCCTTCCAAACTCATTCTATGAAGCCAATATCACACTGATACCTAAACCAGACAGAGACTCATCAAGGAAAGAAAATTTCAGACCAATATCCTTAATGAACATCGACGCAAAAATTCTCAACAAAATTTTAGCAAATCGCATACAAAAACATATTAAAAAGATAGTGCACCATGATCAAGTGGGTTTCATCCCAGGGATGCAAGGTTGGTTCAACATCAGGAAATCAATAAACGTAATTCACCATATTAATAGACTTAAAGTCAAGAATCACATGATTATTTCAATAGATGCAGAAAAAGCATTTGATAAAATACAGCACCCCTTCATGCTCAAAACACTAGAAAAAATAGGGATAGTGGGAACATTCCTTAACATTGTAAAGGCCATTTATGCTAAGCCCATGGCTAATATCATTCTAAATGGTGAAAAACTGAAAGCATTCCCCCTAAAAACTGGAACAAGGCAGGGATGCCCTCTTTCACCACTTCTATTCAACATCGTTCTTGAGACTCTGGCCTGAGCAATTAGACAAACCAAAGAAATTAAAGGGATACGAATTGGAAAAGAAGAACTCAAACTATCCCTGTTCGCTGATGACATGATTATATGTTTAGAGGAACCAGGAAATTCCACCAGAAAACTCTTAGAACTCATAAGTGATTTCAGTAAAGTAGCAGGTTACAAGATCAATGCCCATAAATCCAACGCATTTTTATACATAAGTGATGAATCTTCAGAAAGAGAAATTAGGAAAACTACCCCATTCACAATAGCCTCGAAAAAAATAAAATACTTGGGAATCAATCTCACAAAAGAGGTGAAAGACCTCTACAATGAGAACTATACAACACTAAAGAAAGAAATTAAAGAACACCTTAGAAGATGGAAAGATCTTCCATGTTCTTGGACAGGAAGAATTAATATTGTCAAAATGGCCATACTACCTAAAGTGCTATACAAATTCAATGCAATTCCAATTAAAATCCCAATTGTGTACCTTACAGAAATAGAGCAAGCAATTATGAAATTCATCTGGAAGAATAAGAAACCCAGAATAGCTAAAGCAATCCTTAGCAGGAAGAGTGAAACGGGGTATTGCAATACCAGATCTTCAACTCTACTACAAAGCAATAGTAACAAAAACGGCATGGTATTGGTACCAAAATAGAAAGGTAGATCAATGGTACAGAATAGAGGACACGGACACAAACCCAAATAAATACAATTTTCTCATACTAGACAAAGGTGCCAAAAATATGCAATGGAGAAAAGATAGCCTCTTCAACAAATGGTGCTGGGAGAATTGGAAATCCATATGCAACAGAATGAAACTAAACCCATATCTCTCACCATGCACGAAACTAAACTCAAAATGGATGAAGGACCTCGGAATCAGACCAGAGACCCTGCAGATTATAGAAGAAAAAGTAGGTCCAAATCTTCACCTTGTTGGTCTAGGACCAGACTTCCTTAACAGGACTCCCATAGCACAAGAAATAAAAGCTAGAATCAACCACTGGGATAGATTCAAACTAAAAAGCTTTCTCTCAGCAAAGGAAACTGTCAGCAATGCGAAGAAAGAGCCTACAGAGTGGGAGAATATCTTTGCCAATCATACTTCAGATAGAGCACTAATCTCCAGAATCTATAAAGAACTCAAAAAACTCTACTCCAAGAATTCAAATAATCCAGTCAACAAATGGGCTAAGGAAATGAATAGACACTTCACAGAAGAAGATCTACAAGCAATCAACAAACATATGGAAAAATGTTCAACATCTCTAGTAATAAGAGAAATGCAAATCAAAACCACCCTAAGATTCCATCTCACCCCAATTAGAATGGCGATTATCAAGAATACGAGCAACAACAGGTGTTGGCGAGGATGTGGGGAGAAAGGTACACTCATACACTGCTGGTGGGGCTGCAAATTAGTGCAGCCACTATGGAAAGCAGTGTGGAGATTCCTTAGAAAACTTGGAATGGAACCACCATTTGACCCAGCTATCCCACTCGTTGGCCTATACCCAAAGGACTTAAAATCTGCATTCTACAGAAATACAGCCACATCAATGTTCATAGCTGCTCAATTCACAATAGCCAGACTGTGGAACCAACCTAGATGCCCTTCAATTGATGAATGGATAAAGAAACTGTGGTATATATATACAATGGAATATTACTCAGCCATAAAGAATGACAAAATTATGACATTTGCAGGCAAATGGATGAAATTGGAGAATATCATGCTAAGTGAGATAGGCCGATCTCAAAAAACCAAAGGACGAATGATATCGCTGATAAGTGGAGGATGACACATAATGGGGGGGAGGGAAGGGTTAGAGTTAGGGTTAGGGAGGGGGGCAAGTATGGAGGAAGGAACTACTGTATAGAGGGTAAAGAGGGGTGGGAGGGGTGGGGGGAAGGGAAAAAATAACAGAATGAATCAAACAACATTGCTCTATGTAAATTTATGATTACACAAATGGTATGCCTTTACGCCATGTACAAACAGAGAAACAACATGTATCCCATTTGTTTACAATAAAAAAAAAAAAATTTGAGGCCAGGCTTAGCAACTTAGCAAGGTCCTAAGAAACTTAGTGAGATGCTGTGTCAAAATAAAAAATAAAAAAAAGTTTGGGGATGTGGTTCAGTGGTTAAGCACCCCTGGTTTAATTCCCAGTATCAAAAAAAAAAAAAAAAAAAAAAAAAAAAAAAAAAAAGTGAAGGAGCTATGAGAGTACTCTGAAGTCAAATTCTATAGAACTTATTGTAATTCATCAAACCACTTAGACCTTAACCAAAGATGAAGACTATTAAAACTTAAAATAAATCTTGATGAAGTGACCATTTTCCCTAAATTGACTTCTACCTTTAGTACTTGTGGTCAATAGTGTTTGATAATGTTCATGTCACTATCTCATGCATTCCTACTGGTTATTCATTTAAAATCAAATTTTTCAGTAGGGCAAGAATTTACTCTATTTTTTTGAAAACTCTGACTCCAGAAACCATTAGAACTTTCCAAATGTAGTTTTACTGCACTTATACCCACTCAAGGTTGCTTTTCCAATCTGTCCTAGTGGGACTATGGAAACTTTTTAGAGTTGTGCATGGGTTACATAATTATAAATTATGAGTTACATAATTATAAATTATAATTTCTTGATAATTTTGATGCATTTGGTATTTTTATTTTTTCCTTTGGTATTCTTTAACAAAACTTGAAAGGCCAGGGAAAATGTTTTATAGGGGAAAAGCAATAGAGTAATCTTATTTTCTCTTTATTGGACCAATGTAATTTATTTTTCTTTAAAAGTGTAATTGCCTCAAATTACCAACCAGTAAAAAAAAAAAAAAAAAAAAAAAGCAGTCTTGAAATAGATGACAATATAAAATTCCAAAACTGGGCTTTGTTCCAGTTTTTCTAAGGATAATCAAATTGTAAGTATAGTTTCTAATCAACTTAGAGATCATTAGAAGTCACACATATTAAACCAGTTTGAATTTTCTGAGATTATCACTCAAACTTATTTACTAATTATTTTTCTAAATAGCAAGATAAATCTCCACTCAGTCTTTCCCCCTCTGATGGTCCCATAAGAAATCATTTTGCTATTAGCCTGGAAATGTTCCAAAAACACAACAGTGTAGTGGCAGTCTGCAGCACAGCCTCAAGGGAGACATCAGATATCAGTTCAAATGTGACTTTTATGCTCTCGATTGCACATCTGAAAGTAAGGATGCAATGTGTTTCTGAAAGGGAGGTGCTGAATAGGAGAGTTCTATCTCTGTCAGCTCATCAGCCTCTGGGGAAGAGCAATCTAAAAGCCATCAGTGGACTCCTGGGCATTGCCTTTAATCTGAGTCTTTTTGGGGGTCTTGAAATATGGTGGGAATAACCAATTTGAAGCAAACAAATGCTAATCATGCAGCAGCCAGCTGTATGAGCAGCTCTTATCTGGGGATTTAAAAACACTTTGCAAAACATAAGTCATTAATCTTCAGTGTGGTCCTCTGGAGTCATAAACATCCATCACCACCCATCTTTGCCATTGGGAAATCTGGGATTTCACAGGCATGATGCAGGGCTGCACCCAGCGTTTCAGGAGGATCCTATCCACAGAATCAGACCGTTGAGGGCTGAAAATGATATAGTGATCAAGGTACAACGGTCTTGTGGGGAGAGATGGCAGGTGGGACAGGGCCCTGTTTGGGTCTGTGAAAGTGAAGGTTCTATCTGGACCCTGCTCAGGTGGCATCCAAAGGAACATTAAAGGGAAAAGACTGAACTATTACTTCTGGTTTTGGTCTTTTCCTTTCTCTGATTTTTTTCTCACTGCAGAGCTCTCTATTGCTTTTGATTTGATTCCTCATGCTCGAAGTCATAGATTCACAGCCTTTTAAAATAAAGAGACCTCAGAAATTGACCACTTTTAATCTCTGTACATTTTTTTCTTTTTTGCCATACTGAGTCTCCCTAAGTTGCTGAGGCTGACCTTGAACTTCCAATCCTCTGCCTCAACCTCCCAAGTCTAGGATTACAGGCATGCACCATGGCCTGTGTGCCTGACATAGCATTTTTAAAAATCTAGGAACTGGTCCAGGATCAAGGGTTTCACTAGTTTCCCATAAAAGTATGTTGAGTGAGTAAATAAGAATAGAAGTCCTGTGGGAAGGAGTTCCTTTATTCTCTCTTCCCTTCTGAGCAGGAAGATTTCAGCACAGAGGCAGAGCAGTCTCCAGTGAACCAGCGGGTTCTCAGGAACAGGACACTAGTGTACCACCATGGTCAGTTTCCTGACCCCAGGGGTTTTGGTTGATCATTCTGCCTGAAAGAAAAAAGGATGAGGAGATTAGAAACAAGACTTCAGATCCCAATTTTAAAAATTAGAAAACTTGGGAAGTGTTATCACAACATAACTTGTGATGCAAGAACTAGAAATAATTTCTATGGTGACCTAAAAGACTGGGGATCACATTGTACATTACATATCAGACAGTAAGTTGTGAGTTATTCATCTGATGGAATGTTATGTGGTTAACATTTGTTTGGATACTTTTACCTGTATTTAAAACTTCAATAGCAGTAATAACAGCTTCCTGCCTAAGTAGCTCATTCACTAGAAACATACTTCATCCCCAGGAAAGGGTGACATCTTATCAGTAAACTTATGGGGGATGTTTTTGTCCCCTACTTTCCTCTTGGACCAAGCTTACAGAACTATATCCATCATTGTCCTCTGTTCAGGATATTTTAAATTCAGTCAGAAACCCAACTTGATATCTTGTAACCTAAAGACTACATTGTAAAGTTAACCACATCTACTACTTTATATTGAATAGAAGTGAAGGTTCACCTGAGAATAGTATCCTCCTGTACATGGACAGCTCTCCACCTCAGATTCTATTTGGGAACCAAATCTAAGAGAGGCTGGAAATTTACCAGAGAAATTATTCTGTGGCCTGCAAAAGACATCTGTGCTTTAGTTGGCATGCTGGATGTCTATTCTATATTTTTTTTCCTAGCAGGCCTTCTGTTCTCTTTTGGAAATTGTTATTGCCTGTAACTCCAGTCACATTATTTATTGTTAAGTCTTACATATTCTTATGTGACCCCACTTTTTGTAATTCTTTTTTTTTTTTTGTCTTAATTGAGTCCAAATTGGAATTTCTGTTTCTTGCAACTTGAGCATTCTTTTAGGTATATTAGTCAGTTTTCCATTGCTGTGACAAAGTACCTGAGATAACCAATCAACTTCTAAGGAGGAAAGTTGGTTTTGGCTCATGGTTTCAGAGGTTTCAATCCATGGTAAGTTGACTGCATTGCTCTGAGCCTGGGGCAGCGCAATACATCATGGCAGGAGTGGATGGTGGAAGAGTCTCACTGCCTCGTGATGAGTGGGAAGTGAAGGAAAGAGGAAATGACTTGGGGTTCCAATAGGCATGCCACCAATGACCAAACTGCCTTCTGCTTGTCCTCACTTCCTAAAAGTTCTACCAGCTCCCAATAATGCTACAGGCTAGCAGCATAGCTTTTGTAGCATATGGGCCTTTTGGGGGGGTGTTTAAGATCCAAGCCATAATACTAGGTTAAAGCATTATTTTACAAACAAGCAAGTTATTAGGCCTGCTTTAGATTAACACATGGTAGCCAGTAAAGGGAAGGTTTTAAGACTGGAGAGGTGCATTAAAAAATATAATATTGTTATTTGTTCTTTAACATGAAAATCAATGCTTATTGTAGAAAACTTAAAAGTAGTAGGGAGAAATCTCATAATTTTATTGCCCAGAAATAATTACTGTTTGTGGTTTTATTTTTTAATATCCTTCTACCATTTCATCTAGGGACTATATGTTTATGTACACATATTTTCTTTTGGAACAATGGGATTATTCTGTTGGTAAGTTATGTTAAAATTATTTTAAGACATTGTGAACATTCTCATGTTGTTAAGTACTCTTCTACCACATACTTTTTAATAACTTGGTAGTATTCCACCACAGAGTTGTTTCATGATTCATTTAATCAAACCTAAATTTGATTATTTTTAAATTATTGTGATCACCAATGACATAGTGAATGAAGTCTTAAGCCCAATATTTGATACAATTCTTGAAAGTGTAATTGCTGTATCAAAATGTTTGTAGGTTTTAAGACCTATGATATGCCTTTGATATGAACTAGTAAATCAGTTTCTAAAAGGATGGCATTACCTTACATAGTCACCAGCAATGTATGAGAGTGCACTGCTTTCTTTGGTACTGATGATTGAATCCAGGGCACTTTATGTGAGCCACATCCCCAGCCCTTTTTATTTTTTCTTTTGAGACAGGATCTCACTAAGTTGCTTAGGGCCTCTCTGAGTTGTTGAGGCTGGCCTAGAACTTGTAATCCTCCTGCCTCTGCCTCCCAAGTCGCTGGAATCGCAGGTGTGCACCACCACACCCATCTGAGACTGTACTTTATCTAATGTTGAGTTATTTTCATAAATCAATTTTGTCAATTTGATAGACAAATAGTGTTTTTAAAAATTCTTATTTCTTTCATAACTAATAGAAGAAACATATTTTCACATATTTATTCTCTCTCTCTCTAAGTATGTTAATTGCTTGTTATGTCCTTAATCCACATTTTCTTGACATGTTAGAATTTTTCTATATTGTATAATGCAGGTTTTTTCCTAGTTTGTCTTTTGTCTTTTAATGTTGTTTAGAGTGTCTTTTGATATATGCTGTTAAATTTAGTAATAGTTTTTCCCATGGCTTCTGTTATGCTTGGCAAGACATTTGCCAGCCCTAGGAGGTAGGGTCACCCGCAGGGGGAGACACAGGGGAGTAGAGAAGGAGAGAGGCTGATGAAGCCTGCAGCTGATTCCACACTCCTGATGAGGGCCTTGGAATCGTGACTTCTACCTTCTTCATTTTACAGATGAAGGAGCAATGGTCCAGGGAGACTAAGAACAAGATTGAAGTAGCAGATTACAAAGTCTCCAAATAACAGCATTATGTGTGATGGCATTTTTATAAAAAATAATTAATTTCATGGGAGTAAGAAGGAAAAATCCTTTTGTTCTTAGATTCTTATGCTGACTACAACATTGAAATAAGGAATTAAAATGCCCCTGAAAGCTGATTACATCTTTACACTTAGAATTGATAGTTCTAATTTCTTTTTATTGATTGTGTAGCATTTTATAAAAGCTATATATGGATGTCATGGTGCTTACCCAAAGCAAACTCACTGCAGCAACCAGCATCCATCTGTAATTGTTAACAGTGTCCACAAATTAAACTGGAGCCCCTGAAGTGAAGAGAAAGAATAGGCTGTGCAGTATTCAAAATGTGGTGGTTTGTCTTGTTGGCTCGAGGACAAGAAACAAACAGCTACTCACTGAAGTTTCCAGAAGCAGGCCTTGCATCTACGAGGTAGGAGGTAGGATGGCCAGATTTAACAAATAAAAGTGTGGGATACTCAATTAAATTTGAGTTTCAGATAAACAATGAATTATTTTCAATATAACTATATCCTATGCACTATTCGGGACATTCTAGTACTGTATAATTGTCCTTTGTTTATATGAAATTCAAATTTAATGAGGCAATCTGTATTTTATCTGGCATCCCTAGCAAGAGGGATCATTTGTCATACACATTAAACACTAAATTCATTCATTGCTTGTATAAGAGTGTTCATCACTGCAATCACAGTAGTTGAATGAACTAGATATTTTCAGATAGTCTACCAAGAATCTCACATAAATGTGAAAATTACCAATGGGTGGTAGACATGTTGTATTAGTTTCCTAAGGCTGGCTCGAGCGATGTACCACAAACTGGGTGGCTCAGTGTAACACAGAAATTTATTATGTTACAGTTCCAGAGGCTAGAAGTCTGAAATCAAGGTGCCAGCAGCATCCTGCCCATTCTGAAAGCAATAGAGGAATCCTTATTTGTATTTTCCCAAGTTTCAGGCAGCTTGTAGATAATCCTTCTTTTTCCTTGGGTTGAGCTCTTCCATCGGGGCCCCTGCCATTGTAGGGCAAGCTCCTTGTGCATATTGTTTTTACATTTTCTTAGGTTAGGACTCATGCTAATGACCTCATTTTAACTAGATTGCATCTGCAAAGAGGCTGTTTCCAAATGAGGCCACTTTCACAGGTACTGGAGGTTAAGATTTCAACATATTTTGGGGGACACAATTTAACCTATAACAGATATGACTGCCTAATATCCTTGGTTATATTTTTAAAACTGGAAAAATAACTTTTACTGTAGTCATTTCATTGTTTGCCAGTTACAAGTGCGGACACTGTTTAAATCAACTTCCATTCAGTTGTTAAATGGAGAGATTTTCATTTTTGAAAGAATAAATAGAAAATTTTATGTGGCATCCTAGAATTTAAGGTTGCATCTTTGGCCTGCAGCTTGAACTTAATGTTGGAAGGAGGAAGCTCTGGGGACTGTTTTATTAATCAAACAGAAGTTTACATTCCCTGAAGATAAGGTAAATTGTGCTTTTACAGGAAAATACAGTAATGGTGCCATGGCTCTCAGGTATGATGGTCAGCAGGAGGCGCCCTCTAGAATCCCAGAGGGACCCTTCAGGGCTCCATTAGTGATTTCTAGTACAGTTGTCGTAAGGGTAGAGGAGACATTGTAAAACTTCCTGGAATTTTTGCTCTAAAAACCTATAGAGCATTTTTGTCTTAAAGTGCTTTAGACAACAAAGTCAGAAGAACTCCTTAGCAGTAGACAAGTTGTAGAAAAGAAACAAAGTGGCCAAGTAATGCTATGCAAACCTATGTTTAAATTATGTTATCAGTAGCACATAGTATAGTTAATCAAAGGCTCGATCAGGTCAGCTTTCTAAGTCAGACTAAGTCAAGGAAAGGAGGATGCTAGAATCAATCGATTGGTAAATCAATCAATCAGCCTCTCTTTCTTCACCTACCCATCCAGCCACCCACCCATCCATCTATCTATTCATCCTTGGAAAGATGATGTAACAGCATTAAAGAAAAATTTGAAAAAATTAAAAGTACCATAATCTCAGAAATTATATACAAGTATGTTAATTTCTGTGTATCATCTTCCACTCTTTTTATAATTCAATACTATACCATTTTAAGGTTGGTGGTTTTCTTATGACAAATAAAGTCTATTTTTATATTTTCATCGTGTTTTCCTCTTTGAAAATAAAGCCTACCATCTTTAAAAGATCTCTTTGACTTGGACCTATCATACAAAAAAAACTTCAATGAAAGTGTTAAGAAATTTTTTGACATGGTAAATTTTGAAAGGAGGATTGATGTTGGAAGAAGGAAATGGTTTGTTATGACAGGGAACATTGGATGGGCCTTGGGAAGGGTTGTAAGCTCATGATTTAGGTTTGCAAATGTTTCAAATTGTTGAAGTCTAGATATTATAAGTTCTTTTTTTTTTCAATTTGTTCTTTTACTTTCCATAATTTATGTGCTAATTTTGAGTAGGAGAGACTTCTTAAAAAAATTTTTTTTTAGTTGTAGATGGACACAATATCTCCAATTTATTTATTTATTTTTATGTGGTGCTGAGGATCAAACACAGTGCCTCATGCATGCTTGGCAAGCACTCAACCTCTGAACTACAACCCCAGTGCCCAAGAGAAGCTGCTTTTTCAACTGGATTTCTCTCTGATATGTTTGTATTCTTAGACAACGTCTTTTAGTCTTTACTAGTCTCTGAAAGCTTTCAATCTTTAATCAGAAAAATGAATTTTCATGGTGAATTCTGACACAATATAACTTTTGGTGCTTGAATATTTCCAAGACAGGAAAGATCTTGGCTTGGAGTAGGTAGACTAGCAGATGATGGGGGAGCAGCATGGGCAACTTTTCTTGTCTGGAGCCTGTCAACTTGGCCTTGTTTTTGCCAACCTTCTCCCAAGAGCCAGAAGCTGCTTCTGCTTCCCAGAGAGGTCAAAGTATTGCTTTCCACTGAACAAATATTATAATATAAACCTCAAGTCTTTCTTCTTTTTTTGGTACTAGATATTGAACCCAAGGGCACGTAACCACTGGGCCACATCCCAGCCCTTTTTGTATTTATTTTTATAGAGACAGGGTCTCACTGAGTTGCTTAGGGCCTCACTAAGTTGCCTAGACTGGCCTTTTAAAATTTTTTATTTGTTCTTTGTAGTTATACATGACAGTAGAATGTGTTTTTTTTAAATTTATTTTTGTTATAAACAAATGGGATACATCTTGTTTGTTTGTACATGAAGTAGAGGCATACCATTTGTGTAATCACACATTTATCTAGGATAATAGTTTTTGATTCATTCTGTTATTTTTTTCCTTCCCCTCACCCCTTCCACCCCTCTTTTCCCTCTATATCGTCCCTCCTTCCTCCATTCTTGCCCCCTCCCACCCCCCATTATGTGTCATCATCTGCTTATCAGTGAGATCATTCATTCTTTGGTTCTTTGAGATTGGCTTATCTCACTTAGCATGATATTCTCCAATTTCATCCATTTGCCTGCAAATGCTATAATTTTATTATTCTTTATGGCTGAATAATATTCCATTGTATATATATACTACAGTTTCTTTATCCATTCATCAATCGAAGGGCATCTAGTTGGTTCCACAATCTGGCTATGGTGAATTGAGCGGCTATGAACATTGATGTGGCTGTATCTCTGTAGTATGCTGATTTTAAGTCCTTTAGGTATAGGCCAAGGAGTGTGATAGCTGGGTCAAATGGTGGTTCTATTCCAAGTTTTCTAAGGAATCTCCACACTGCTTTCCAGAGTGGCTGCACTAATTTGCAGCCCCACCAGCAATGTATGAGTGTACCTTTCTCCCCACATCTTCGCCAACACCTGTCGTTGCTTGTATTCTTGATAATCGCCATTCTAATTGGGGTGAGGTGGAATCTTAGTATAGTTTTGATTTGCATTTCTCTTATTACTAGAGATCTTCAACAGTTTTCATGTATCTGTTGATTGCTTGTAGATCTTCTTCTGTGACGTGTCTGTTCATTTCCTTAGCCCATTTGTTGATTGGGTTATTTGTACTCTTGGTGTAGAGATTTTTGAGTTCTGTATAGATTCTGGAGATTAGTGCTCTATCTGAAGTATGAGTGGCAAAGATTTTCTCCCACTCTGTAGGCTCTCTCTTCACATTGCTGATAGTTTCCTTTGCTGAGAGAAAGCTTTTCAGTTTGAATCTATCCCAGTTATTGATTCTTGCTTTTATTTCTTGTGCTATGGGAGTCCTATTAAGGAAGTTTGATCTTAAGCTGACATGTTAAAGATTTGAACCTACTTTTTCTTCTATAAGATGCAGGGTCTCTGGTCTGATTCCAAGGTCCTTGATTCATTTTGAGTTGATTTTTGTGCAGGGTGAGAGATAGGGGTTTAGTTTCATTCTGCTGCATATGGATTGCCAGTTTTCCCAGCACCATTTGTTGAAGAGGCTATCTTTTCTCCATTGCATATTTTTGGCACCTTTGTCTAGTATGAGGAAATTGTATTTATTTGGGTTTGTGTCCATGTCCTCTATTATGTACCATTGATCTACTTGTCTATTTTGGTGCCAATACCATGCTGTTTTGTTACTATTGCTTTGTTGTAAAATTGAATTTCAGGTATTGTGATATCCCTTGCTTCACTCTTCCTGCTAAGGATTGCTTTAACTATTCTGGGTTTCTTATTCTTCCAGATGAATTTCATGATTGCTTGCTCTATTTCTGTAAGGTACATCATTGGGATTTTAATTGGAATTGCATTGAATCTGTATAGCATTTTTGGTAGAATGGCCACTTTGAGAATATTAATTCTTCCTATCCAAGAACATGGGAGATCTTTCCATCTTCTAAGGTTTTCTTTAATTTCTTCCTTTAGTGTTCTGTAGTTCTCATTGTAGAGGACTTTCATCTCTTTTGTAAGATTGATTCCCAAGTATTTTATTTTTTTCAAAGCTATTGTGAATGGGGTAATTTTCCCAATTTCTCTTTCTGAAGATTCATCACTTATGTATAAAAATGCATTGATTTATGAGCATTGATCTTATATCCTGCTACTTTACTGAATTCACTTATGAGTTCTAAAAGTTTTCTGGTGGAATTTCCTGGTTCCTCTAGATATATAATCATATCATCAGCAAATAGGGATAGTTTGAGTTCTTCTTTTCCAATTCATATCCCTTTAATTTCCTTGGTCAGTCTAATTGCTCTGGCTAGAGTTTGAGGACAATGTTGAATAGAAGTGATAAAAGAGGGCATCCCTGCCTTGTTCCAGTTTTTAAGGGGAATGCTTTCAGTTTTTCACCATTTAGAATGATATTGGCTATGGGCTTAGCATAAATGGCCTTTACAATGTTAAGGAATGTCCCACTATCCCTGTTTTTTTCTAGTGTTTTGAGCATGAAGGGGTGCTGTATTTTTTCAATGGTTTTTCTGCATCTATTGAAATAATCATGTGATTCTTGACTTTAAGTCTATTGATATGGTGAATTACATTTATTGATTTTCAGATGTTGAACCTTGCATCCCTGGGATAAAACCCACTTGATCGTGGTGCACTATCTTTTTAATATATTTTTCTATGTGATTTGCTAAGACTTTGTTGAGAATTTTTGTATCAATGTTCATTAAGGATATTGGTCTGAAATTTCCTTTCCTGGATGTGTCTCTGTCTGGTTTAGTTATCAGGGTGTTATTGGATTCATAGAATGAGTTTGGGAGGGTTCCTTCCTCTTCTATTTCATGAAATACTTTGAGAAGTATTGGAATAAGCTCTTCTTTAAAGGTTTTGTAGAACTTGGCTGAAAACCCATCTGGTCTCGGACTTTTCTTTGTTGGTAGGCTTTTGATGACTTCTTCTATTTCATTACTTGAAATTGATCTATTTAAATTTTGTATGTCCTCCTGGTTCAGTTTAGGTAATTCATAGGTCTCTAGAAACTTGTTGATGTCTTCGAGATTTTCTGTTTTGTTGGAGTATAGATTTTCAAAACGCTTCTAATTATGTTTTGTATTTCACTCGTGTCTGTATTGATATTTCCTTGTTCATTCTGAATTTTAGTAATTTGAGTTTTCTCTCTTTCTCTTTGTTAGTGTGGCTAAGGGTTTATCAATTTTATTTATTTTTTCAAAGAACCAACTATTTTTTTTGTTAATTTTTTCTATTGTTTCTTTTGCTTCAATTTCATTGATTTCAGCTCTGATTTTAACTATTTCCTGTCTTCTACTACTTTTGGTGTTGCTCTGTTCTTCCTTTTCTATAGCTTTGAGCTGTAGTGTTAGGTCGTTTATTTGTTGATTTTTTCTTCTTTTGTTGAATGCGCTCCATGAAGTAAATCTTCCTCTAAGTACTGCTTTCATAGTGTCCCAGAGATTTTGATATGATGTGTCTTTGTTCTCATTTACTTCTAAGAATTTTTTATTTCCCTCCTGATGTCTTCTGTTATCCATTCATCATACAATAGTGTATTATTCAATTTCCAGATGTTGGAGTAGTTTCTGTTTTTTATTCTGTCCTTTATTTCTAATTTCAATCCATTATGATCTGATAGAATACAAGGTAGTATCTCTATCTTTTTGTATTTGCTAATATTAACTTTGTGGCATAAAACATGGTCTATTTTAGAGAAGGATTCATAGGCTGCTGAGAAGAAAGTGTATTCGCTCTTTGTTGGATGGTATATTCTATATATATTCATTAATTCTAAATTATTGATTGTGTTATTGAGATCTATGGTTTCTTTGTTCAATTTTTGTTTGGATCTGTCCAGTGGCGAGAGAGGTGTGTTAAAATCACCCAGTATTATTTTGTTGTGGTCTATTTGATTTCTGGAATTGAGAAGGATTTGTTTGACATACATGGATCAGCCACTGTTCAGGGAATAGATATTTATGATTGTTATGTCTTGCTGATTTATGCTTCCCTTAAGCAGTACGAAATGTCCTTCTTTATCCCTTCTGACTACCTTTGGTTTGAAGTCCACATTATCTGATATGAGGATGGATACTCTGGCTTTTTTGCCGTGTGCATGTGCATGGTATGTTTTTTCCCATCCTTTCACCTTTAGTCTGTGGGTATCTCTTTCTATGAGGTGAGTCTCTTGCAGGCAGAAAATTGTTGGATCTTTCTTTTTAGTTCAATCTGCCTGTCTGTGTCTTTTGATTGATGAGTTCAGGCCATTAACATTTGGGGTTATTATTGAGATATGATTTGTATTCCCGGTCATTTGGCTCATTTTTTTTGGACAGGAATTGGTTTCTCCTTTATTTGGCTGTTCCTTTAAGGTAGTTCCTCCCTTTGCTGATTTACATCGTTTTTCATCTCTTCCTCATGGGATATTTTGCCGAGAATGTTCTGTAGTGCTGCTTTTCTTTTTGTAAATTCTTTTAGTTTTTGTTTATTATGGAAGAATTTTATTTTGTTGTCAAATCTGAAGGTAAGTTTTGCTGGGTTTAAGATTCTTGGTTGGCATCCGTTTTCTTTCAGAGCTTGAAAAATGTTGTTCTAGGCCCTTCTAGCTTTTAGGGTCTGGGTTGAAAAATCTGCTGATATCCATATTGGTTTCCCCCTGAATGTAATTTGATTCTTTTCTCTCGCGGCCTTTAAAATTCTGTCTTTATTTTGTATGTTATGTATTTTCATTATAATGTGCCTTGGTGTGGGTCTGTTGTAATTTTGTGTATTTGGAGTCCTATAAGCCTCTTGAACTTGATTTTTCATTTCATTCTTCAGATTTGGGAAATTTTCTGATATTATTTCATTGAATAGATTGTTCATTCCTTTGGCTTGTTTCTCTAAGCCTTCCTCAATCCCAATAATTCTTAAATTTGGCCTTTTCATGATATCCCATAATTCTTGTAGATTCTGTTCATGATTTCTTACCATCTTCTCTGTTTGGTCAACATTGTTTTCAAGGTTAAATATTTTGTCTTCAATGTCTGAGGTTCTGTTTTCCAGGTGTTCTATTCTAGTGGTTGTGCTTTCTATGGAGTTCTTAATTTGGTTTATTGTTTCCTTCATTTCAAGGATTTCTGTCTGATTGTTTTTCAATATCTCTAACTCTTTATTGAAATGATCTTTTGCTTCCCGCATTTACTCTTTTAACTATTGAGTGGTGTGATCATTCAAAGCCTGCATTTGCTCTTTCATCTCATTGTTTGCTTCTCTGATCATTTTACTTATGTACCTTGAACTCCCTTTCTGACATTTCTTCTGCCATGCTGTCATTGGATTTTATTGATGTAGCATCTAGGTTTGTTTGGGACATTTTCTTCCCTTGTTTTCTCATATTGCTCATGTATCTACCCCTCTAGTAGTGAAACTCTGAGATATTGCAGATTTCCTCTATTGATTAATATTGTCTCTGTTTATTTCCAATAACTCACCTCTTAGTCTTCAGTAGCCTGAAGTCATGGAGGAATTTGATAATGCAGTGCTCCACAAGGAAGCTCCCCCTCTGGGGGTGATCGCCTTCAGGTGGGGTATATTCCCTGTCAGTGGGCAGAGGTGCTTCCACTTGTTGACTGATGGTCAGCCAAAGGGGGACTAGACTGCAAACTGGGGCATGTCTGATCTGTGCCTGTGCCTCTGGTTCTACTGCCCTGGTGGGAAAGCCTCACCCAGCAGGGAAGACTCACCGGGTGGGGAAGTTTTGCTGGGCAGTTCTCCTCTGAGAAGTTCCCTTTGGTCCAGAACTACCACCTGGACTGGGAAGCCCTCCTCTGCGACATTTCCAGGGGTCCTGACCTACCACCTTGGCTTGGGAGCCTGTCCCTGTGAGGGACTCCCTCTCTGAGCAGCCCTCCTCTGCTACATTCCCTGGGGCCTGGAGCTACTCCCTGGGCCTTGGACCCTCACTCTGCATCTAAGCCTCTCGCTGTGTGGCCCTCCTCTGCAATGCTCCCGGTTGACTGGGTACTCGGCTCCAGCAGGGGAGTCTCACTGGGCCACTCTACTCCACGAAGTTCTCTGTGTCCCGGGATCACTGCCCCATCCCGGGAGCCCGTCCAGTGGGAGAGACTCACCCGGTGGCTCTGAGTTGGTCCTGAGTTTCTCAATACCTCCTCTTCTTGACTTCTGGGTCTTGTCAAAGGTCCTCTAGCCTCCGGTAGGTGTCTCAGGAAGGGAGTTGCCCTCCCGATGATGATGGCCATGCCCTCAGGAATAATTCAAAATGCCTGCACCAGCCTATAAAGAAGCTGGGGAGCCCCAGCGAGGGTGCACTGAGTCAGCACAGAGGCAAGTACAGTGTCCCTCAGCAGTAGGGTGGGCAGGCAGGCAGGGGGGCAGCTACCCTCTGGCTAGCTCTGTGATTCAGGTGGGCTGGCTAGTCTGCCGGCTTCATGGTGTTCAAGCGGGGTCGCTCAGTGATGGCATCCGACTTCGGCCTGGTGGTTGGGCAGATTAGGTGCCCGCCGGCTTGCTCCACGACTGTGACCAACCAGTGATCTAGAATGTGTTTTTTTAAAAAATACTTTTTTAGTTGTTGATGAAGCTTAATTTAATTAATTTATTTATGTGTGTTGCTGAGAATTGAACCCAGTGCCTCACACATGCTAGGCAAGTGCTCTACTACTGAGCCACAACCCCAACCCTTAAAAGTGTTTTGACATATTATACATACATGGAGTATAACTTCCCATTCTGTGGTTGTACATGATGGGGAGTTACACTTGTGGTGTATTCATATATGATCATAGGAAAGTAATATTCAATTCATTCTACTATCTTTCCTATTCCCAATTCCCCCTCCCTTCCCTTTATTCCCCTTTGTCTAATTCAAAGTACTTTTATTTTTCCTCCGCCCCTTTAGTGTGTGTTAGCATCTGCATATCAGAGAGAACATTTGGCATTTGGGCTTTTGGGATTGGTTTATTTCACTTAGTATGATAGTCTCCAGTTCCATCCATTTACTGGCAAATCCCATAATTTTATTATTCTTTATGACTGAGTAATATTCTGTTGTGTATATATACCACATTTTCTTTATCCATTCATCTATTGAAGGGCACCTAGGTTGGTTCTATAGCTTAGCTATTGTGAATTGAGCTGCTGTAAACATTGATGTGATTGCATCTCTGCAGTACACTGATTTTAAGTTCTTTGGGTATGGGATATGAATGGGATAACTGGGTCAAATGGTGGTTCCATTCCAAGTTTTCTTAGGAATCTCCATACTGCTTTCCAGAATTGTTGTACCAATTTGCAGTCCCAACAGCAAATGCATGAGTGTACCTTTTTCCCCATGTCCAGGCCAACATTTATTGTTCCTTGTATTCTTGATAATTGCCATTCTGACTAGAGTGAGAAGAAATCTCACTGTAGTTTTAATTTGCATTTCTCCAATTGCTAGAGATGTTGAACATTTCTTCTTTATATATTTGTTGACTGATCATATTTTATCTTCTGTGATGTGTCTGTTCAGTGCCTTCTCCCATTTATTGATTGGATTGTTTGTTTTTTTTTTTTTGAGTCCTTTATATATCCTGGAGATTAATGCTATATCTGAGGTACAGGTGGCAAAGATTTTTTCCCATTCTGTGGCTCTCTCTTTACACTCTTGATTGTTTCCTTTGCTGTGAAGAAGCTTTTTAGTTTGATACTATCTCATTTATTGATTCTTGATTTTACTTTTTTTTCTTTCAGAGTCTTGTTGAAGAATTTGGTTCCTAAGCTGACATGGTGGAGATTTGGGCCTACTTTTTTTTCTAGTAGGTGCAGGGTCTCTGGTCTAATACTTAAGTCCTTGATCCACTTTGAGTTGAGTTTTGTGCAGGGTGCGAGATAGGGGTTTACTTTCATTTTGCTATGTATGGATTTCCAGTTTTCCCTCACTATTTGTTGAAGAGGCTATATTTTCTCCAATGTATATTTATGGTAGCTGAGGCTAGCTTTGAACTCACAATCCTCCTGCCTCAGCCTCCCAAGCTGCTGGAATTACAGGTGTGCTACTGTGCCCAGTGCTGTTTCTTCTTTTTAATGCTAAGCAATATTTTATTTAATCCAATAAAGTCAAATCATTATTTCAACAAGTAATCAACATAAACAGTGTTGAATTACTTTTCATTCTTGAGTTTTTCTTGACTCTGGGTTCATAGCTGCTCTTTTCTGCCCATGTACCAAGTGACCCTGTCCCTTTCTTTTGGACTGCCTTTGAGGTTCATTTTTTTAACAATTGACATTGTCTCCCTTCTACCTAGTCCATGTTCCTGTGCTGTCTTTAAGTGACTGATTCTGATCCTATATGCTGGATCCTTAATCTCCTTCTCTTCTTGCCCTATGTAGCTGTGAAAACCCATTCTGTTATATCCTGAGTTCTGAGATTTAAAATAGGCCCACTGTTTATGAACCACTAGTGGATTTTTGCTTGAGAGTGTTCAGTCCCCTGATACTGGGGATTCCTGAGTTCTTCGACTTCTTTTTCTGTTCAGGACCATGTTAGAGACAGCATATAGCACATATCCAAAAAGTACTTATTAATTAATGAGTACATGAGCAAATTAAGGAAAAAAACCTTTGAAGGTTGTTCAGAAAAAAATCCAAAATTCAATCCAAAGCTCAGGAAGGTTATCTCCTGAGGTCACTCACAGACACAGTAGAGGAACTAGAATTCAGAATCTATTCTGTCTGACTTCAGTGCCTATAGGAAAACATCAAAAGTGACAGCTAATTTGTGTAATGGGAGAAATACTCAAAATTTTCTCTCTAGCCAGAGGGTGTTTCAACAGTTAAAGAGGAAACATTGAAAGGTTCTAACCTTTCCCTCTGGCTCCTAGTTTTATTGATTGCATATTTGGAGTGTGGACTGGGATCTGCTGTATTACTGTAGTGTCTGTCTGAGGAATGGTGGTTGCTCTGTGTTGACCCAGGCGGTGTGTGATGCATGCTGAGACCAGGGAGAGTAAGGGGCCCTGTTGTGAGACCCCTGGAAGGAGAAAGTTACCATGTGGGGATTTGAGGCTTGATGGTCTTTTTTGTTCTTGTTGTGGGTCTTGGGGTGAACACATATTCCAACCAATGAGTCTGATGCTTTGTGGTTGAACACTAGAGCAGGTCTGGAAGAAGGGTGCTTTTCTTATCCCAGACAAGGTCTTTGGAGGTTCCTGTAGATGCCCCAGTTCTTGAGACACTCTATGAAGAGGTTTGTAATCTGTTTTATTATAGTTTTGTGCCATGCAGCTCATGTAGTCAAAAGGTTTTGGAATATATGAAATAAAATATATAGAATAACAAAGAAAGCCAGGATTTTTGAAACCCAATTTATTGCAGCATAGTAGGTCTAATAACTGCTGTGATTTTGAAGTAGTCATGTTTGTTAAAGGTTTGGCCAAGAATATGGCACAGTGTGATGTGATGTGACAATCCTGGGATTTTAATTGGATCCAGATTCATAGATGATGCTAATACACTCTGGTTTGTACCCTGCATTATAATGGAAAGAAACTTAAGTTAGAGGTTTGTGGGGAAAAAAGAATATTTTCCCATCCAGGTTCACAGTGGCCTAGGTGAAGAACTCTTTTTCTTTGGGTAGAGGAATAAGCCGACTGCAAAGCACAGACTTGGTCATCCAGGCCTCACCATAGGTGGCAGAGAGATCTATAAGGCAATTACTGTGTGACAGTTGAGCCCAGATTCATCACCTCACCTCTTTATGCATCACTTTCTTCCTGTCACTGAATGAGATGTGCTAGCCCATTCTTCCCCAAAGGTTAAATGTAGTGATCTATGTCAAATAAAATATGTCACATGCCTTCAGGTCCTTAGAAGCAAAGTCAATATTTAGTAGGTATAATTTCATCTAGACAGATGTAGGGAAAATTAAATGGGAGAGATTAGTTTTCATTATTCATGATTCTTTCTTTATCCAGTATTTTTCTCTTTGATGCCCTTCCTAATAATTATTACCTCATAATGATAATGTGTAGGATCATAATTTTTTAAAAAACACTGGGATAGTCCCATACTTTCTTTAATAAGTTTGGTTTGTTATCTCTTTATCATTATTAATTAAAAGTTTCATTATTAGTTGAAAGATACTGAAAAAAAAAAGTCTGGAGGAGGAGGAAATCTGCAGTTCCTCAACTATTTTGGAGAGCTGTGTAAAGAAAAGAAAGTGATTCTGTTCTCTGTATCCTTAACCCACAACAGAAACAGGTTAAAGTAGTGTAGTTTTAAAAAGAATTTTCAACTTTTTCCAACTGGGGCATGTGTGTGGGGGGGCTTGTGTATATGTTTGTATTTGTGTGTGTCTTTTATTGGTCCTTGCAATCAACTATGGAAACTCTAATGCTTTCTATCTGGGGGCACTTTTCCATACCTTTCCCTTGGCATGATTAATCTTTTGAGGATGGCATTTCTATTTGTGTGGTCTTTGGGTTGGTCTCAGGGAACTTCTGTCTCCCAACACAGGGACCAGCCATTGAGACCTGAGTCCAGCTGGCTAAGGGAATTGTTGCTAAGTTTAGCAACAGGAATTGGAAGGATATCTACATTGTTTCTTTTATCAATCTTTCATTTGTTTCCATTGCTGTGGAGTTTGGAATGCTAAATTTTCTGGTGTCCCTTTGTGGTGGGAAGGCCTGTGTCACTATTCTGCAATAAAAAGTGAAGAGGAGGCTGCTGAGGGTTCTAGGAAGGTTCCTGATACAGATGCTACTGCTTTGTTTTTCCTGCCCTGTCCCCTGACACATGCAAGTTGGAGCCCCAGTTTCTGTCACATGACCCCAGGAAGACGGAAGATTGCAGTGCCTCTGAACCAGGCTAGCAACTGCCTACTCTAGGGACTTAATGTGGAAGAAACCCCAACTCATACGTGTCGAGACTATGAGCAGGTTGGGTTCTCTGTCACTTGTCTCCAGATGCAAACCAAACTAAATCACATGTTCTCAATCTGTTCTTCCTGAGACTTCTCTGTGGGAGCTGATGGTTACTAGAAACCACCGTTCTGCTTTCTGTCTCTGTGTATTTGTATTCTAGGTATCTTACACAAATGGACTCATAGGATATTTGTCCTTTTGTGACTGGCTTATTTCTCTTAGAATTATATCTTCAAGGTTTATCTATGTTGTAGCCTATGTCAGCATTTTTTTCCTTTTAAGACCAAATAATATTCCATTGTGTGTATATGCAATGTTTTGTTAATCCACTCATCTACTGTTGACATTTGGGTTACTTCTACTTTTTGGATATTTTAAATAATGCTGCTATAAACATGTTTGGACAAATATGTCCCTGTTTTTA
The DNA here is from genome assembly GCF_902686455.1 of Sciurus vulgaris. Lineage (NCBI taxonomy): Eukaryota > Metazoa > Chordata > Mammalia > Rodentia > Sciuridae > Sciurus > Sciurus vulgaris. The sequence goes on from NC_136469.1 coordinate 78,227,230, forward strand.
ATTCTTTGGGGTTTATCTCCAGAAGTGGAATTGCTGGATTGTATGATAACTTCCATTCTGTCTTCTCTAGTGGATATACCATTTTATATTCCCACCAACAAAGTACATGGGTTCCAATTTCTCCATATCCTCTGCAACAGTTCTCCCTCCCTCCTGCCCTGCCCTTCCTTCCTTTCTTTTTCTTACTTTCTTTTTTGATAATAGCCAAAATCAAAATAGCTTTTGATGGGTATAAAGTGATATCACATTGTAGTTTTAATCAGCATTTTATATATAAAGTGTAATAATCATTTGTGAGTTAAATCATAACTAATTTTTTTAACTCAAAAGAACTGAAGTTATAGTTTATTTAAAAACCTAGAGCAGAGTGTAGTTTCTTTAATGCCTTCAGCTTCATCTATGGGCATCCCAAAGTGCTTTCCTCAGTGGGATGATAAAGGGTAGAGGTATATTTTGTGTGCCAGGAATTGAGTGAAACTTGTAGAGTCAGTAATCTGAGCATATCCATTTCATGTGCATGTGAATATTGCCAGATGTTAGTAAAGCAGAATAAAACAAAGTCCTTATAGATTATTAAACATTTACAGGTGTGATGAATATTTCTTTTCCTTTAGGTCTTATTTTTTCTTGAGGTAGTAGGAATCGTACCCAAGATTTTGTGCATGTTAGATAAGCACTCTACCATTTAGCTATAATATCCCAGTCCTGGTGAATTTCCCTCTCTCTCTCTTTCTCTCTCTCTCCCTCTCTCTCTCTCTCTGTGTATTCATATAAAATTTCATATATATATATATATATATATATATACGAAAATTTTAAATCAGTGTTGTTAGTGAAATTTGATGTAAAAAAATGGTCAGCTATTTCCAAAACCTATCAACATTTGTATTGGACACAGACTTTATACTTCTTCTCAGCTACCTTAAGAAAACTTTCTTCTGAAGGGGCCACCTTCCTCCCAATGATGTTGTCTTTGCTACTTCCTTTCCTTTCTAGAGTCTGAGCTGAAGCCCTAAATCTGTTTGTTATTCATAACACAAATACTGAGTCCCACCTGCACAAAGTACAGCTTTATTTCCACACTTGCATTCGGTGCTGCTCAAAGCATAGAATCCAGCTGCTGAGGGGCTGGATGGCCAGCTCCCACTAGACCAAGATGAAGGGGCACTGGAGACAGCAGGGAACTGGCAAAGATGTCCTCCTCCTTTGCCCCTTCTCTGGACTTCTTCGAGGTGGTTATTTATTGTTGACAATCACAGAGAAGTCTCTGTGCCAAGGGAGCATTCCTGCTGAGTGACCTACTGTGTCTCTACAAACTGTTGTAAGGTAGTTGGTGGGCAGGAAGTTGGCATCAGAATCACATGGATTCACATCTTTCCTTGTTTCTCTTCCCTAAAACCATTGCCATGGTTTGCAATTTCCAAATAAAGTATCAGCATTTTAATCCTTGCCCAAAATTCTGCTTTCTAGAGAATCTGGGTGAAGACATTGCTCAATGCATTTTTTGTAATGAATTGTCTTTAACTGGCAGTCCTTATAGTTATGGATGATCTAAAGACTGTAAATTCTGATATTTCCCGAAATGCCTTTTTAAAAAGCAACTCATATTAAGGCATATTGCTCCTTCATATTAAGCTATAGTTATTGAAGTCACTGAAAAATTCTTCTTCTTTTTTTTTTTTTTTTGGTACTGAAAATTAAACACCCAGGGGTGTTTTACCACTGAGCTACATCCCCAATCCCTTTTATTTCTTATCTTGAAACAGAATCTCACTAAGTTGCCCAGACTGGCCTTAAACTTGTGATTCTCCTGCTTCAGCCTCCTGAGTCACTGGGATTACATGTGTGCGCCACTGTGCCCAGATGAAAAATTCTTATTAAAAAAAAAATAAAGCCAGGTATGTTCTAGTGCATACCTATAGTCCCAGCTACCTGGGATGCAAAGGCAGGGGAATCACTTGAGCCCAGGATTTAGTTCAAGGTCAATCTGGCCAGCATAGTGAGATACCATCTCCCAAAAAAAGAAAAGAAAACAAAAAGGTGACCACTTCTCTCATCATCATATATGATTTTCTTTTACTGATCACATTTGTAACACATGTTCACTGCAGAAATGTAGGAAATAAGAGAAAAGATAGTAGTCAATCACAACACAGAGACCATAATTAATATCTGTCTAGCCACTTTTCATATATATATATATGTATTTGTATTATCTTTTTATGAAAACAAGACCAAGCAATCTATTCTGTTTTGTAATTAGTGTTTTGTACTCCATATAGTATATTTCCATGTCATTAGTTCTACATTATTCCTTTGTCTGCTGCATAGATTTCATGATTGGTGTAGTATGATCTAAGATTATTTTAAGTATGCCGTTGTGAGAATTAAATATAGAGCAACGGATTTAATAGTTTTAGTAAACTGTAAAACATTACACTAATGTAAATTATAATTATTCTTTTCTGCTATACTAGAAATTTGAAGACATTTTGTTTGTGGTTATGTTTTTCCATCTACTCTATCACTTTAGGATTCATCTTTAAAAACATTTTTTTTTGTAGTTGTAGATGGACAGAATGCCTTTATTTCATTTGCTTATTTTTATGTGGGGCTAGGGATCAAACCCAGTGCCTCACACGTGCTAAGCAAGCATTCTGCCACTGAGCTACAGGCCTAGCCCCTAGGACTCATCTATTCAGAAAAGATAATAATAATTGGAATTAGTGAAACTTTCCTGCTATAGGGCATGAGATTTGTATTCTGCTGCCCTGAAGAAAATGTTCAAGGGTATTATATGAGCTTCTGTCATCTTGTCTCTTCAGAGTACTGGCAAAGCTGATTAAAAAATGAGCTCATTTTGGATAACTCTGTATACATGCTCATCTTTTTACACTCTTAAGGAGACATGCATGACCACTGCATACTGTTAGGAAGCAAATGTGTGGTATAATTTCAGGCAAGTCAACCCTTTCTGACACTGCCTAATGACTTTTGTTATGCAAAGAATAATGTCGCCTGGAGGGGCTGTATTAATGAGCAATTTCTTTATCAATAATAGATAGAACTAGTATGTGTCAAGATCCAAATTGTTAGGTAAGTTGGGACAAGTCTCTAGTGGTCACCGTTTCTCCATGGTTATCAGGGAAGACTTCCACTTACTGAATGGATAAGAAGCCACGCAGGTAGTTTATGTATGTCTCTTAAGGGATATTGTTTGCCTAATAGCACATTCATGGGTTTGGAGAGGAATTGGTAGAACATTACATTTGTGTGTTGAAATAATCTTTAGTTAAAGTTGTTAAATGTTTGTATTTTTCTTGCTCAGGACGTAGTTAAGACACACACACAGTTAAATAATATAAGACACTGCTTTGTTTGGCAGCCCAAGACAAGCTTCATTATTTTACTCAGATATTGGACTATGGTGTGCATGATAGCTAAAGCATTTTTCAACTTTGAAGACAGTCGGAGGGTTTTACCCTAGTGAGAAAATCTCAGTGATGGGAACAAAGCATTTTCTTGAGTAAACACTTCTGAATTTGGCCCAGAAAAATGTGGATTGGTCTCCAGCAGAGTATTCTTTTTTTGAAGGCAGAGTTAATAATGATTAATGTTTTATTTAAAATGTTAGCTAGAGAAAATGCAAGGCTGTAGCTACAGAAAGCTGCCTAAGGAATCAGAAAGCAAATCCTTCCCTTTGCTAGTGAAAATACTATTCCTTATTGCAACTGGAGGAGGCTTAGAAATACCTGGAAGGCTTGGGATTTACCTTACTTTCCAAACTGCTCCTGAAATTGCCTTAGCCACTGGTCACCCAACCCAAAAGCCTATTAGATGACATATTGGAGAACTATAGCAAACTGGAATTGAATACCTAAAAATTTATTGGTGTTAAAAAACATTTATGGTATTATTTCCTTAAGCAACTTGCAATGCCATAATGAAGCAACAGAAGCACAAAGCTGATGTAAATTGTTTAAGCATTTTTAATAGTATTATTTAGAGTTTTGGTGTCTGTCAAAACACAAATCCACCTCCTGTGGCATTGATCAGAAGATCAGAATGTTTGTGTTTCTTTCCAATTAAGCTCAGTGGTATTTACCTTATTGGATGATTTTTTTTTTTTTTTTTTTGGAAGAAGGGTGATAGCTTTTTATAATAATATTAGTGGTTAAGATGTTGCACTTGACTCTGGATCTGCTTCCTTCCAGAAAATAGATTCTATCATCTGTGTTTGTGACATTTGACATAGTTTTCATTAGCAAAACTGCCTTATGTTCAATTCCAATAACTTTTTTTGAGGCAATTTCATACTCCTTTTCTTCTGTGAGTCTTGGAGAATGCTGTGTCTCTACTGTAAATAGTCACTCTGTCATTAGGTCAGTAAGGAAATGTCCTTGGAGAAGGTCATTGGGATTGAATGGGAGGTGAGATTCATCTTAATAATATCCATTCTGTCACCATGCCCTTTCATAGTTCAGAGAGTGATTGTCCCTGCTTCGCCCATATTATTTCCAGAGACTTTACCAACTTTCTGTTACCACCTTGGATTTTACATATTTGTCTCCTGGCTACACTTTTCTGCTCCTGCCCTCGACAGGTAATAACACCACCAGAATCTACTCTTTTTGAAAGACACAGGAAGACATTGTTTCTCTTTCCTCTTCAATTGTGTGGACATACTGCTCACATTTTGTTAATTGTGGAGTTCCGATGTGGGGCCAGGAGTATGCTGGAGGGAAAAGTGGAGAATTTCTCATTCTTCAGAGCTATTCTTTAGCTCTTTTTCTGTTCCTTTTTTTTCTGTCTTTTCTTTTCTTTTTTTGACAAAATTTTGCCATGTTTCCCAGGCTGCTTTTAACTTGTGGTCTCAAATGATCCTCCAGCCTCAACCTTCTGAGAAGCTGGGACTCCTGAGAAGCTGCACCACCTTGCCTGGCTTCTTCATCTTTATTTAATAGAGTAGCACCATGCCAGTAACATAGCAGTTGTTAAAAAATATTTGTCAGACTGTTCAAAGCCACATTTAATTTTGTGGGATGCTTATGATATGCTGAACACTATTTTTAAGTGCTTTATATGTATCAGCTCATTTAATTCAACAAATGAACCAGGAAAGGTAACAGAAGAAAATTCTCTGCTGGACAGACATTAATCTGGTCAATATTTTATTGAAATGTTTGGACACATTCCTAACTTTGGAATTTAGTGGAAAATATTTTCTAAATGTACATACCTAGCATTGCAAAGTTTTCACTATACATTTCTGTGCCTAAGGGCAGAGTTTAAAATCTTCTCAGGGGTCTGGGGCTGTGACTTATTAGTAGAGCATTTGCCTAGCATGCATGAGACCTGGGTTCAACCTTCAGTAACACACATACACACACAATCTCTTCAGGGATTTGAGGAGACAAATTTATTTCTCTCCTTTCTCATATTTGATAGAGTGACTGGAAATTGGAAGTTGTTGTTATAATCCAAAATTATTAAATCTTTTTTTTTTTTTTTTTTCGTGGTCCTGGGGATCGAACCTAGGGCCTTGTGCTTGTAAGTCAAGCACTCTACCGACTGAGTTATCTCCCCAGCCCCCAAATTATTAAATCTTGATAGTATTTTCTCTTATATGTTTGACAATAGATTTTACAGTTTTCCCCTCTTTTGGGTAGTGGGGATTAAGGAGTTGAGGGGTTCTTAACCACTGAGCCACATTCCTGGCCCTTTTTATTTTTTATTTTGAGACAGGGTCTCACTAAATTGCATTGGTCCTGACTAAGTTGCTGAGACTGGCCTCAAACTTGTGATCCTCCTGCCTCAGCCTTCCAAGTTGCTGGGATCATAGATGTATACCACCCACCTGGCTGATTTTACAATTTTATGCCACAACAACTTGTACAGTCATAAACTCTTAGATTGTTTTTTGATGTGTCATACAAATATCCCTGAGAACTCATCAATAATGATAATTTGAAAGGCAGACAAAAAGAATCATCTATATTATCTCAATATATACATGCATTATTAGTATTTAGGGGTATCTAATATCTGATGTTTTTTCTCCCCTAAGAATAATGACTGCATTCTCCTATTACTATTATATTCTTTAGAACCATTATTTCAATTTTTTAATGGAAATATCTTTAAATCTTTTTTCTTATTACAACAGGAAAGATACACTAATTTCAAACCTTTAGACATGCATTAAGTACAAAAAGAAAATTCTTTATAACTTTGCTTCCCAGGGATAACATGCTTAACTGTTTTATCCATCATTTGAGATACCTACCTTTCAGTTGGTGTAGCCATAGTTTGCTCTTAGGTTTTTTAAAATTATTTTTGGACATTTAAGGTTTTTCTTTCAAATTTTGGTATAATATGTAATAGTCCAGTGAATATTTTTGCACTTAAATATTTGCCTATGTTTATTTCTCTCAAAAATTTCTCAAAATGGACTTATTGAGGCAAAGGCTTTGAGTGAACTTAAGGTCTTTGAGAAATATTTTCAAATTGCTTTGAAAATGATTATGCCTAAATGTATTTTCAATGTCGTACATAAAAATACCAGGTTCACAATACTTGTTCCAGTGTGGAATATTTTCATTCAATAAAGTATTTGCTTAATTTCATGATAAGAATAGTACATTACTGTGGTTTTATTATGCATTTCTTCATTTCTGTTGGAACATTTCCAAGCTTATTTATTAGTAGTTTTGTGTGTGTGTGTGTGTGTGTGTGTGGATTGTCTGTTATGTTATTGGGGATATAATAACACATTTGTTATTAACAATCAGTATAAATAGCACAATCCTGTTGTACATTTAAATGCCAAGTTATAAAGACTGTTCTTTTCTACTACATAAACTAATTTTTTTTAAGTTTATATGTTTTAATTTTTTTTAACTTGGAGAAGTTTCCAATTTTTTAATATAAGTGGCCTATTGATCTTTGTTTCTTCATTACTTTTGATCTTAGGAATTCCTTTTTTCTCCAGAGGTTTTATCACTTTTCTATGCGATAAGTTAAAACTACCCTACTTTTGGATCCATCTGAAGATGATTTTAGTTGTGAAAAAGAAATTTCCCTGTTGGTTTGTTTTTCAATTTTAATATTATTTTAAAAACTTAAATTATTAAATAATTTTTCCTCTCTCTACTGGTTTATGATGGCTATAAGATCATATTTTCAATATTTAGGCATCACAAGTTCTAAATCGGAATTGCTTAAATCTAAGCATGTGAGCCTTTTATTTATTTGTGTTTATATGACTTGACCTTAATTTTATGATTAATTTACAGTGTATTTGAAAGTTTACCTGTATCAAGCTCCATAACTCATTAATAATCTCTTCAAGTTTTTACTTGATATGCTTACCTACCTATTCTTTCAGATGGATATTATAATATTTAAAGTCTATTAATCCTGTTGGAATTTTAATTACAATTATAAATTTTTGCAAGTGTTAATATCTCTATAGTAATTTTCCCATTCTCTATTTAAATTTTATTCTATAGACAATTGTAGTTTTTTACAATGTATATATTTTTCATAGAAATTCTCTTTAAATTTTTTTGTTGTTTCTATTGTAAATAAATATATTTAAAATTACATTATCTAACTAGACTACTATATAGGAATGCTGTTGATTGTCTTTTTGTGGGGGCTACTGGGGATTGAACTCAGGGATACTTGGCCCCTGAGCCACATCCCCAGCCCTATTTCGTATTTCATTTAGAGACAGGCTATCACTGAGTTGCTTAGTGCCTTGATTTTGCTGAGGCTGGCTTTGAACTTGAGATCCTCCTGCCTCAGCCTCCCAGGCTACTGGGATTACAGGTGTATGCCACTGTGCTCAGCTGTTGCTGAGTTTTAAAAAATATTTATGTTCTGTCTGGCCATTTTTTCAAACTCTTAATCCTAGTTTTCAGAATTCTCTGTCTGGACAGTCAAGGTAGTCATGCATCTTCAAATAATTATAATTTTATCTTTTTCTTTGCTGCATTTATAACTTTCATTTATTCCATAAATGTAATACAAAATATGAGAGAGAGCTTCCTTCTTTTTTGCTTAATTTTAATATCATGCTCATAGAATTTCTTTATTAAGCATAAGACTGGTTGTTGGTTTGATGTAAAAAACTTCTCTGATTTTTGGGTGCTAATCTTCTTCCAGGCACTGTGATATGTATACAGGAGCTTAATGATGGTATTTTTATATGAACTTGAATGTGTTTAACTTCAAAATCTTTCTTCCTTTTTGTCCTATTTTTAAGCTAGTGACAAAATCAGGAATTGAGGCTAATTTTGTCAAATGCCCTTTGGTATCTGGGGAGTTTTTTCTACTGATGCTATGATGTTATGAATGTACAGATGATCCTTTTGTTGCCAAACCAGGTCCGTTTGACCCTATACAAGAATGCCAATCACTGACACAATTTTTCCAAAACAGTTTACTTGCAAGATGCCTTAGCTGAGACAGGAAATCCAAGCCTCAAATTCACCTTCTGGAGGACAGAGTTTCAGGAGTATTTACTGATAAAGAAGAGAATGATCTAAGGGGAAAAGTACTTGAAAGTGAAGTGCTCAGTGCTCTGCATAATAAAGCTCCATAGATCTTTATAGGGTATGTGTGTTCAGAAACAGGGGCTTAGCATGATCTGAGGGTAGAGTTTTCAGCTCTATGACCTCAGAAGGTTGCACATGAACACTTGCACAGGTCCAAGTGAAAAGTCAGTAGTTTCAACAAATGTGGCTTCAAGTCCCTGAAAAATAAGGTAGGCAACCATTATCATAACCTGCAGCAAGCTAGCATCAGGCTCAGCCCCATGACCTCCAAAATTGGAGGTTATTTTTTCTTCCCTATTTTTTTAATTGGTGCATTATAGTTGTATCTAACGGAGGGATTTGTTGTTAGTGGTTTTTAAAGTCAACTAAAACTGAATAACTAAAATCAAGTGAAGTTAGAGGTTTATTCCGGTTGTCCATAGTGTGACTTTGTATAAATTGATATCCTTCTTTGTTCAAAGAAGGCATTTCAGTAACTTCCAAGTTTTCATGTATCAGGATAAAATAATAGGTAACTACATGGGGCAAATGATTAAATGGAGAATTACAGATCTTCTTGGTTAGCTTTTTGTTATACCATATTATATTAGTAAATGTCATACTATCGGGTCATTCAATTTGATTGAATTATATTTGCATATATGTTTTGGTAATTTCAGCCTTTTATTGATAAATACATTTTTTTCTGGAAGAGACTCCTTTCCTCCCTTCTCTCTCCTTCCTGCCTTTCCTTCCCTTTTTATTCTCTTGCCCTTTCCAGAAACTTTTTTGTACTATCTTGGTGAGGTTTTGGTATTCAGACTATGTTTATAATCAACTATGTTGTTCTCATTTATTCTTTATATTCTGGAGCTGGACCCATTTACTTAGTATGGTGCTATCTGTTCCTGAACACTTGAACGAATTCACTTGTAAAATAATGTTAGCCAGGAACACAAGTGTTGTGGTAAATAAGTGTGAGAAGGAAGATAGTACATATTTTTAATTCTTTGAAAATGTCTGCCCTTCTTTATAAGTTAATTTCCCTTCTCAAATGAGAATAATAAGGACCTTTGTGCCTTTGAAATTAATCAATATCTTAAACTGGAATTTTCCTGGAGCAATAATTACATTTACTGCACCATCAGTTCAGGTTTGATGGTCTGTTGACATTAGTGGTTCCTGAAAAGCTTCTTGATGATTTATTATTATGTTCCTGTTCTGCCCAGGTGACAAACCCACTTATTTCCCCCTATGTTGGCATCTTGTTAGGAGTATTTCATTGTACTAAGGGCGCAATGACTTTTCTCCTTTGGGAGAAAGCACAGTACAGGGCTGAGAGCAGGGCTACTTTGAAGATAGATGGATCTAGCTTTCCAGGCCAACCATGCCACTTATTAACTGCCAACATTTCTCAGTCTCATTTTCCTCATCTATAAAGTAGGAATAGAAATAAAGCTTCAGCCATTGGTTTTATGTGAAAATTAAATGAGAAAGTTCTTTTAAAATGCTGAGTACAGATTCTGGCACACAGTAAACAATAAATGGTAGCTCTTATTATTTCATGCTTTATAGTCACTTCCTCTTTTTATTACAACCACAGTGTCAAAATGTATTCAGGTATGTAAAAAATGTTAACTTCTTTACAAAAAATAGTTTTATTGTACAATTTACATATAATAAAATGCCTTCATGAATTTTGAGAATGGTATACATGATAAAAATGTGGAACATTTCTGTCTACTCCAGTGGTTCCCATGCTCTTCCCATCAATCCTTATCCCCAAGTCCAGTCCTAGTCAACTACTGATGTGCTTTCTACCATTAAAGATTAGGCTTGTCCTTCCTACAGTTTCTTATGAATGGAATTATGAAATAGTCACTCTTATGTTAGCTGTCCTATTCCACTTAGCACACTTAGCATAATGTTTTAGAGATTCCATTGTTTCATGGAATGGTAGAATGGTAGTTTTTTTTTTTTTTTTTTTAAATTGCATTTGGATCATTTTCAGTTTTGGGCTATTATTATTAAGAATAAAGCTGTTATCTCATGTGCAACCAGAGAAATGAAAAGTTGTGCTCCATTTGTGTACAATGAGTTGAAATGCATTCTGCTGTCACGTATAACTAATCGGAAAAAATAAAAAAGAATAAAGCTGCTATCAACATCTGCATACAAGCTTTTAAAAAATTATCAGTGATGGGGATGGGGTTGGTGACTCAGTAGCAGAGTGCTTGCCTAGCATGTGTGAGGCACTGGTTTTGATCCTCAGCACCATATAGAAATAAAAAAAAATATTGTGTTCATCTACAACTAAGAAAGTATTTTAAAAAATTATCAATGAGAGTAAACATGTTTTCTTTTGAAAAGATACTTGGAAGAGGAATTCCTGAGTCACATGGGAAGTGTATGCTGAACTTTCTAATAGTTTATCAAAATGGCTATATTGTTATACATTTCTTTTTTTAATTTTTAATTTGTTCTCTTAGGTTATACATGACAGTAGAATGTGTTTTGACATATCATACCTACATGGAGTATAACTTCCCATTTTTGTGGTTGTACATGATGTGGAGTTACACTGGTTGCGTATTCACATATGAACATAGGAAAGTTATGTTTGATTCATTCCTACTGTCTTTCCCATTCCCATCCTCACTCTCTTCCCCCCACCCCCTCCCATCTAATCTGATGAAGCTCCACTCTTCCCTCCCCTCTGCCTATTGTGAGTTAGCATCCACATATCAGAGAGAACTTTCAGCCTTCATTTTTTGGGGACAGGTTTATTTTGCTTAGTATGATAGTCTCCAGTTCCATCCACTTACTAGCAAATACCATCATTTCATTCTTCTTTATGGCTGAGTAATATTCTGTTGTGTGTATATACTACATTTTCTTTATCCATTCATCTGTTGAAGGCCATCAAGGTTGGTTCCAAAATTAGCATACTGTAGTAACGCAGCCACATCAATGTTTATAGCAACTCAATTCACAATAGCTAGATTGTGGAACCAACCTAGATGCCCTTCAACAGATGAATGGATAAAGAAACTGTGGTATATATATGCAATGGAATATTATTCAGCCATAAAGAAGAAGAATATTATGGCACTTGCAGATAAATGAATGGAATTGGAGAATATCATGCTAAGTGAAATAAGCCAATCCTAAAAAACCAAAGGCCAAATGTTTTCCCTGATAAGTGGATGAGGATATATAATGGGGATAGTGGGGTGGAGGGTGAGAAAAGAATGGAGGAACTTTAGATTACATAAAGGGAAATGAGGTGGGGTATGAAAAATGGTGGAATGAGACAGACATCATTACCCTATGTACATGTATGATTACACGAATGGTATGAATGTACATTGTGCACAACCATAGAAACAAAAAGATGTACCCCGTTTGTGTACAATGAATCAAAATGCAGTCTATAAAAATTTTAAAAAAGAGTAATAAAAAATAGTTTAAGTGAAATGTACTTTATCTAAAAGCATAGCATTTTACTTTCCTAATGCTAAAATAGTTTTATAATGCTCTGCTAATATCCAAAAATGTAGTCTTTTCTCCTCTTTAGCAGGAGAGACACTTTAGAATAAATACAAATAATTCTTTTCTTTCTCTTGCAATTTACTGGAAACTTTGGATCAAAAGAAAATACATTAAACCTATTGAAAATACCCTTTCTCAGAGGACTGATGGGAGTTTTGAAGAATTCTTGAAGGTCTCATCAATGAATGGGGAAAGGAACTGAACAGGTACTTCACAGAAGAAGAAGTATGATCAATCAAAAAATATATAAAAAAAAGTGAACATTTTTAAGATAAGACTTTATCTTATTCCAGTCAGAATGACAATTATCAAGAATACAAGTGACAATCAATGTTGGTGAGGATGTGGCAAAAAGGTACACCCATACATTCTTGGTGGGACTGCAAATTGGTGCAACCACCTTGGGAGACAGTATGGAGATTACTCAGAAAATTTGGAATGGAACCACCATTTGACCCAGTTATTTCACTAGCACATACTCACAGGACTTAAAATCAGCATACTATAGCAATGTAACCACATCAGTGTTTATAGCAGCTCAATTCACAATAGCTAAGCTCTGGAACCAACCTAGAAGTCCTTCAACAGATGAATTGTTATACATTTTTGCCAGCATGTCTGAAGCTCCAATTATTCTAAGCTCTCTCTACACTTGATATTGCTAGTCTTTTAAATTTTAGCCATTTGTATGAAGTCCTAGTGATACTTCGTTTTGGTTTTAATTGCACTTCCTTTATGACTAAAAATGTGGAGTGTGTGTATATGTACGCTTTTTGGCATTCTCTGTATCTCCTTTTGTGAAATTTCTGTTCAAATATTTTGCCCACTTTAATATTGGTCTTCGTTTTATTCAGTTAAAGAGATTTGTCTGTATCATAGTTAAAAGTTCTGTCTCATACATATGTATTTTGAATATTTCCTTTTAGGAAACTTATAGTTTTGCTTTTATCGTTATGTTTGTGACTCAGTCCAAATTAATTTGTGTGAACAGTGAAGGGTCAAAGTTTACTTTTCCCCATGTGGATTGTTATGTAACACTAATTGACTAATATGTGGATGAATATTTTTCTGGAATCAACTCTTTTATTCCATTGATCTATATGTCTATTTTTATGCCAATATCACTTCTTGATTAGTATAGCACTAATCTTGAAATCAGATTATCTTGAGTTCTGTTTTTATTTTTAAAATTGTTTTGGCTATTCTAGGTGCTTTACATTTCCACAGAAATTCTAGAATCTTGTCAATTTCTACAATAAATCTTTCTGGTATTTTGATTGATACTATCTACAGATTAATTTGGTAAGAATTGATATCTAATCAATATTGCATTCTCTGACCACAAGTATAGGTTATATGTCTCATTTACTTAGGTTTTTATTTTGCTTCAGTAATCTTTTATTGTTTTTAGCTTTAGGACTTACATTTAAAAAATTATCCTCAAGTACTTAATATTTTAGATGCCTTTATAAATAGTGTTATTTTTAGCTTTACTTTCTAATTGTTTATGTTTAGAATATAGACATACAATTGATTTTTGGGCAATGCCCTTGTATCTTATAACCTTTCTAAGTTCACTTATGATTTCTAGTAGCTTTTGTCTAGATTCCTTAGGATTTTCTACATTATGAGCATGTTATGGCTACTACTATAGAGAATTCACTCTCTTTTTTTCTAATCTCTATGGCTTTTATTTTGCTTAATCACCTAGCACTGGCTAGGGCTTCTAGAAAAATGTTGAATAATAGTGGTAAGAGGAAGCATTATTACTTCTGATTTTAGGGAGAAAGAATTTGTTCACTTTTTAACCACTAAGTGTGATAACTATAGGTTTTTCATATATTAGCTAAGAAGTTCCATTCTAGTCCTTGTTTGCTGACAGTATTTAACATGAATGGATTTTTATTTTTATTAAGTGCTTTTCCTGCATTTATTGAGATGATCTTACTATATTTCTCCTTTATCTGTTAATGTAGTGAATTGCATTGAGTGGTACTAAATCTTTTATCCCTGAGACCACCTCTATGATTCTGGCATTTTATTCTGTTTATATATTGCTGGGTTTAATTCTGTCTAAGGTACTAATTATTTCATAAAATTAGGCACAGATCACAGGATTTCATGTAGCCTTAGTTCTGTTGAAAAAGATAGACATAAGGTATAAGGCAGAGCAGCTATTTCTCTAAAACTAAAGAGTATTCACAGTCATTGAGGACAATAGGCAGTTTGTTTTATTGCCACAGCATTAGCTGATACTAAACCAAAGCTTTCCATTTTAAGGAAAAGTCTTTAGAAATGTGGGAAAATTCATAGTGAATGTAATTTCATAAGAATTTTCTTTCCTTTGTTTTTTGTTGTTGAAGTTGTCGTTTTTATTCCTGCTAGTGAGCTATGGAAAGCTTTACAAATGGACTTCAATTATTCTACCTGCCTTGAGAGCTGACAAATGCAATAGCCTAGATGTTTTATGTGAGTCCTACAATCCAATATCAAGGCCTTTCTTCTCAATAGAATTTAAGTAATGCAAACAAAAATGGGGCCTGGGGAATGAAAACGTGCAAGCCAAGTCCTTAGGAGTAAATCAGTTTTGAGTGATGATCCAAGGGTTATGCTTATGATACTACTGAGGATTGTTCTGCATTGTATTATCTGAGGCTATAACTGTAAAGTGCTTTTTATGATTGTCACTAGATTTCTCACAATGAAATTCTCTCTCTTTCTCTCTCTCTCTCTGGTAGGAGATAAAGTTCTAACTGGAGCCTCCAAACAAATGTGTTGGGAGCACGTAATGATAGACAAGAAAAATCCCTTTCGTTTGCACTAGAGTGTGTATACCCTAGTTTTTGAAATACTATTGTCCTTTTCCAAGGACCTAGAGATTCCTCTAGTGCTCCATGCTTTAGTGCTCCCAGGTACAGAAAGGAATAACTATTCCAAGAATTAATCCTGAAGGCATCTTATAAGCAGCAGTCAGCAACCAACATAGTTCCTTTTTTGTATAAGACTCCTACATTCTGGTCTACTTTGAGAACTTGAAAGCATCTGCACACAGCTCAGTGTCTGGTATATTTTAGGTCTTCAGGTAATGTTGGTTTTTCAATGTATGAGTATTTAGATGAAAGGGTGTTTGCTAGTTTGACCTAAAGTTTTTTGATGTCAAATCTGCCTTCATCTCATAACCTAGATATATTCCAGTTATTCCTTGGTTGTAGATTTTAAATATCCAAGGAGAAACTCTATTGACAAAGAATATTAGTGAAATGAGAAAGAGAAGGGCTAGGTGCCACAGGTTTACAAGGAGGTAAACAAAGATCAATGGTTCTTAAAGTGTGGTTTGCATTCTGAGGGTGAATCTTACCATCACCTGGTAAATCTTAGAAATACAAGTCCTTAGGTTGCACCCAAAGCCATTGAACCAGAAACTCCAGAAGTTGGGCCCAATCGCTGGTGTTTTAACAAGTCCTCCAGGTGAACCTGATGTATGGTATAGTTTGAGAAAACTGGTGTAAGGCTTTGGTGCTCAACTCTGGCTGCAAAGGATGGCATCACAGGAGGAGCTTCTAAGACACAGGGACCTTTGATCTATAATGGTTTGATGTAGGATTTTTGAGTTCACAATGGTGTAAAAACAATGTACATTCAGTAGAAATTGTACTTCAAATTTTGAATTTTGGCCTTTCCTGGGCCAAGAGGTGTAAGATAATTTGTTGTGATGTTGGGCTATAAGCCACCCAGTCACAGGGGTGAACAACCAATACTCTACAGTGCACTGTGTTGTCAGCATTGTTTGGATATAGGTATTCAATAAATTACATAATATATTCAACACTTTGTTATAAAGTGGGCTTCATGTTAAATGATTTTGTGGAGATGTAGACTAACGTGTTCTGAGTATAATTAAAGTAGACTAGGCTCAATTGTGGTATTCAGTAGGTAAATGTAATAAATGCGCTTCTTTTTTTTGGCACTGGAGATTGAACCCAGGGGTGCTTGACCACTGAGCCACGCCCCCAGTCCTTTTAAAAATATTTTATTTAGAGATAGGGTCTCACGGAGTTGCTTAGGGCCTCACTAAGTTGTTGAAGTTGGCTTTGAACTCTTGATCCTCCTGCCTCAGCCTCCCTAGCCTCTGGGAGGTGTGTGCCACCGTTCCTGGCTAAATGCACTTTGACATGATATTTTCAACTTATGATGACTTTAATCAGATGCAAACTCATCATAAATCAAGGCGCGTCTGAATACTGGTGGTTGGGCCTCATCCCAGATCAATTAAATCACAATTTCTGGGATTTGGGTCTTCACAATGTTCCCCAAGTGAATTTAATATTCAATCAGAAATGAGAACTACTGACTAGGCCACTGGTTTTCTTTTGTTTAGATTTTGGTTTTTTAGTTTTACTTTTTAATTGAAGAAAATACATATGTACAGAGAAGCACATGAATCACACGAATGTATCTTGTTAAATTATCACAAGGAGAACATAGCCATGGATCAGTACCTGGGTCACCAAGACATAGACCATTACCTGCACCTTGCAGTCCCCTTGAGTCTCTCCTGACCACTCCCCATGCCCACATCCTCCCCTCTATTATTCTAGCTTCTAACACCGTTGATTAGTTTTGGAGGTCATTATTTTTTTAAAGTGTGCTCTTCAATCATTGAAGGTAAAATCACGTGACACTCCTGATAAAAATCCATATTCCTGGGTCCTACTTCAGATCTTTTGAGTCAGATTCTTTAAGAATGGAAGTAGGAATTTTAAACAAATTCTATTTTTATTCTTTTGCACTAAAATTTGAGAACTGTTAGAATAATCATTACTACCATTTGTTGAGAGCCAATATTATTCTAAGTATTCTTCATATATGTATTGTATTTAATCCTTACAATAACATTTTGAGATAGATTCTATTATTCTCATTTTTTAAAATTTTTATTATTTTTATTTAGCTTTTAATTTTTTACAGACTGCATTTCGATTCATTGTACACAAATGGGGTACATAATTTCGTTTCTATGGTTGTGCACAATGTAGATTCATACCATTTGTGTAATCATATTATTCTCATTTTAAAGACAATTAAACTGAGGCTCTCTGAAGTTAAATGACTTCCAAAGTTATTCTGCTGCTGAGAATTAGGTTTGGTCTCCAGAATCTGAGTGCTTAACCAATATCTTATTTTCTGTCTACTAGGGAAAGCAGGTGAAAAATGCAGACAAATCAAAATAACATTCTTCCATTGCCAACATTTCTTCTTTTAAAAAATTAATTTGGAATTAGAAAACATTCCATATTTCTGTTGAGAACATTCCAGCTTATGGTTCCTTTGGTGTTCTTTCATTTTTCATTCATTGTTTATAATTCCCATGTGAATAAAAAGTATTTTGAGACATAATTAAAAAAATTTTTTTAGTTGTCAATGGACCTTTATTTTATTTATTTATAGGCAGTGCTGAAGATTGAACCCAGTGCCTCACACATGCTAGGCAAGCGCTCCACCACCAAGCCATAACCCGAGTCCCCAAGAACATAATTTATTGTCAAAGTTTTAGTGACAATGTGGTGCCCCTGTAGGTAGTTTCCTAAAAAAATGCATTTATTTAGAATAAATAAGTGAATATTGAATAAAGGAATTTAGGCAGTTCATAAATGGGGTAATTTCTCATAAAATTGGCATCTGTTTTGGAGAGTTGGGGTCATATTAAGATTTGCAGCCCACATTATGTGGGTGCAATATATCTCCTGACCTGTTTGGTGAGAATGTCTATTAGGAAGGCACTGCATTCTCATTTGTACTAAAATTTGTCTTGAAATTTGAAAAACAATACAATCATTGAAACTCTTGGCTGTATCTTTTTAGAGCATGAATTGGCAAACTCTGGGCCCTTGGACCAAATCTAGTACTGGAACTATGAATGCTTTTTCCTTTTTTTTTTTTTTTTTTTTTAAAATTTTGAGACAGGGTCTTGCTAAGTTGCTTAGGGCCTCTCTAAGTTGCTGAGGCTGCCCTGGAACTTGAGATTCTCCTGCCTCAGCCTCCTGAGCTAAGCTGCTGGGATTACAGGCATGCACCACCATCCCAGTTGGTTTTTTTACATTTTAAGATGTCTGTTAGCCTTCCTGTTAGAACACTTGCTTAATAATTGAAGATACTGTTTCTTGACTTTCAAAGCCTAAAATATTTATTGTTTAGTCCTTTATAGGGAAGTTTAATGACCTCTTGGTTAGAAGATCAGTCCAACATTGCAATTTATACCAAATAATGGGGCACAAATAGTGGTTTATTTATAACAGAACTCTAAGATACATTTGTTGCATGGGAAGTGTGTGTGTGTGTGTGTGTGTGTGTGTGTGTGAGAGAGAGAGAGAGAGAGAGAGAGAGAGAGAGAGAGAGAGAGAGAGAGAGTAGAACAAAGGTCTAGGACCCTCTACTTAATCATATTTGAGTCTGACCCAGTATGGCAGCGCCCAGGCTGATTATCGACTGACCACCAGCCTACTTGAGCATAGCTTCCCTTGAAATTAGGCAGTTAGATTAATATCGCCCTATGTCACATACCTGTATTTTCAAAAGCCTACTTATTTCCTTCTTGAGAGATCAGTGAGCATTTGACCATCATTCCTATGAAATAGCATAAGATTTCTTTGTCATCTCTTAGACAATCTCAGAGCTTGTGGGGAGAAATAAACTCCAAATTTGCTTTTCTAAACTTCACACGCTATCCATTGTTTCATTTAATCCTCCCAACTTCTCTGTGAGGTATTATTATCTTCCTTTTTCAGAGGAAGAAGTGCAAGACAGAACTTTTCTTAGCGCTCAGGCTCAGATTCCTTAACATGTGATGCTAGGGTAAGGGAAACAAACAGCTGTAGGCAGACACAGAGGAAATCTCTACACTGAATAATAAGCCAAGAGTGCGTTGTTGTCCAAATGTTGAATTCATCTATAAATAGGAAACTCTCTCTTTTTCTGAAATGTTCAAGCAAATTAAAAAAACATTCTTCATGCACAGCAGGAATTTTAGCAGCAGATGCTCACATTGCTGCTTGCTGCTTGTTTTCAATTTGTTCTGTGGGCTGTGGCGACAGGCCAGCTCTACATGTAGGTAGAAGAGGAAGCTGCCCAAATGCCTGAGTTCTCTATAGCTCCAATGTGGTATTTAGGAATTTGGGGTAAGGAGTCTCCTTCCATTCCCCAATCTTTGCTCACTGATGCTTAACATGCATTTAACAAGGGACGATGACTTTCAACTTATTATTTGGAGATTTGCTTCTGAGTAGCAACTCCCCAGTGCTCTCCTACTACCCTATAGCACCCCATATGCCTTAATTCTGGCACTTATCATGATGTACAGACAGGGAATTTGAGATATATTTCCATGTCCCCAGCACCCAGCACAATGTCAGGTCTAAAATAAGTTGCTTATTAGATATTTGTTGAATGAATGAAAGTTTACATTGGTACTTAGTGGTAAAGGACCGATATTAGAACCTTCCCTGATAGTTGGTTCTAACAGGGATGGGTCTGGATGCCCAGTGGGTAAAGAAGGTGCTCCAGATGAGGAGGAGAAAACTAGAGAGGAGACTGAGAATACGGAAACAAACCTCATATTTTTCACAGTTTTCCTTGTGGTCAGCCCTAATTTGACTACCTGAAAGTAGATCTTTGAGCAACATGAAAAACATTTCTACATTCATTCTTGTGCAAAATTAACTCCTATGGGTACAAAACCTTCTAGTGTCTAAAGTGTATAGCATGCTACCTAGGACTGCAATACTAACAATAGTTATGATGCCTTTATTGGATAATGAGTCGTAGATTAGTACTGCAGTTTTTGTGTGTTGGTTGATTTTTTTCCCTTTCTTCTTCTGTGACTTGATTTTAGGGTTTGAAGTTGGTGGCCATGCACTTCACTGACTTAATGTGTGGTGCCTAGGGAGCCTGTTGTGGAGCAGGGTTGTAGCAAACCTAATAAACTGGAATTACTGGCTCGTCCAAAGCAGACCAGAAGTGCTAGACTAGAAATGCTCAGGAAATTGTCTCTCTAGGAGCAGCCCCCTACCAATGACTTATAGGAGTGTGGAGACAAATATCCTACCCCGTTGCTGGCTGACTGACCTGGGGATGAGTTTTTTTTTGCCGTTTCCCAGAATGTCTTCATGGAGTTAAGCTCTAGTGGCTGCTTTGGTATCACACCCTTTTCTGGCTGTCCCATCCCTCTCTCACTTTCCACTTACCCCCTGGAGATGGTGCCTTCTATGCTTCCCCCCAAACTTCTTGCATTTGAATTGTTAACATAGGGTCTGTTGAAAGAATGAATGACAGGGGAATCCAAGGTCATCGGGAACCTAAAAATCTTAAATAGTGGGTTTTATGTAGTAGACACTGGGATTTTGTGATTATCATTTAAAAACTGCTCTGTGTAAGACATATCAAGGAAAGAAAACTGTAGACCAACATCCCAGATGAACTTAGATGCAAAAATCCTTAATAAAATATTAGCAAATCATGTTCAACAATATATTAAGAGGATTGTACATCCATGACCAAGTTGGTTTTATCCTAGAGATACAAGGATGGTTTAACATACACAAATCAATAAATGTAATTCATCACATAATTGGAATTAGGGACAAAATTCACTTAGTCATCTCAATGGATTCCAAGAAGGCCTTTGATAAAATTTAGCAGCCATTCCTGATAAAAATGCTGAATAATCTAGGAATGGAAGTAGCCTACCTCAACATCATAAAGGCTATATATGAAAAACCCAGCAGTAGACCTCATAGTAAATGGAGGAAAACTGGAAGTGTTTCTTTAAAATCTGGAACAAGACTAGGACATTCATTCTCACTACTCTTATTTAATATAGAGTGAGAAATTATAGCCAGAGCAGTTAGGCAAGAGAAGGAAATAAAGGGATAGAAATAGGAAAGGAAAAAGTCAAATTATCACTGTTTGCAGATGAGATGATCCTATAGTTAGAAGATTAAAAAATCCACAAAACTCCACCAAAAGATTTCTAGAGATAATAAACTAATTTGTCAAAGTAGCAGGTTACAAAATCACCATACAAAAGTCAATAACTTTTCTATATACCAAAAATGAATTTGCTGAGAAAGAAATCAGGAAAACAATCCCATTCACAATAGCCACAAAGAAGATAAAATACTTAGGATAAATTAATCAAGAAACAGCTTTACAATAAAAACTATAGAACATCGAAGAAAGAAATTGAAGAAGACGTCAGAAGATGGAAAAATCTCCCATGTTCATAGATAGGCAGAATCAATATTTTTAAAATTACCATTCTACCAAAAGCAATATACACATTCAATGCAATCCTCATCAAAATACCAATGGCATCTTCACAGAACTAGAAAAAATAGTCCTAAAATTCATTTGGCAGAAAAAGAAACTGAGAATAGTCATAACAAATTCAGAGCCAAAAAACAGTGCTGGAAGCATGACAATACCTGACTTCAGATTATACTACAGAGCTAAAGTAGCAAAAACTGCATGGCACTGGCATAAAAACAGACATAGACCAATGGTACAGAATAGAAGACACAGAGACAAACACATCTACAATCATCTGATCCTTGATAAAGGTGCCAAAAACATGCATTGGAGAAAAGACAACCTTTTTGACAAATAGTGCTAAGAAAATTGGTTATCCATATGAAGAAGAGTGAAACTAGATCTTTATCTCTCACTCTGCACAAAAATTGACTCAAAATGGATCAAAGACCTATGAATTAGACACATAGATCCTAGTAGAAAACAGAGTCAACACTCTAGCATATAGGTACAGGCAATGACTTTCTCAATAGGATCCCTAAAGCTTGGGAAATAATGCCAAGAATTAATGGGACAGCATCCTATTAAAAAGCTTCTGCACTGCAAAGGAAATGATTAGAAATATGAAGACGAAACCTATAGAATGTGAGAAAATTTTTGCTAGCTGTTCTGACAGAGGATTAATAGCCAGAATATATAAAGAACTCAAAAAACCTAATGCCAAAGAAGCAATTATCCCAAATAATAGGAAAATGAACTAAGTAGATGTTTCTCAAAAGAAGAAAAACAATTGGTCAACAAATATATGAAAAAAATGTTTGATCAATTAGGAAGCTAGGAAAACAATCAAAATTACACTGAGATTTCATCTCACATCAGTCAGAATGTCAGTTATCGAGAATATAAATAATAAGTGCTGGAGAGGATGTGGAGAAAAAGGAACACTTTTACCCTGTTGGTAGGATTGTAAATTAGTACAACCCTATGGAAATCAGTATGATGGTTCCTCAAAAGACTAGGCATGGAACCATCATATGACCCAGCTATGCCACTCCTTGGTATTTATTCTAAAGAATTTAAGTCGTCATTCTGTAGTGATACATGCATACTCATGTTTATAGCCGCACAATTTACAATAGCCAAACTATGGAACCAGCCTAGGTGCCCGTCGATGGATGAAGGGATAAGGAAAATGTGGTATTACTACGCAAAGGAGATTTATTCATTCAAAAAGAAGAATGAAATTATATTATTTGCAGGAAAATTGATGGAACATGAGATCATTATGTTAAGTAAAATAAACCAAACCCAGAAGGTCAAGGGTTGTATGCTTTCTCTTATATGTGGAAACTAGAGAGGGAAAAGAAAAAGAAAGGTGGTGGGGGATCTCATTAAAACCAAAGGTAGCTGAGTGCAGTAGTGCCTACCTGTAATTCCAGCAGCTTGGGAGGTTGAGGCAGGAGGATGGCGAGTTCAAAGCCAGCCTCAGCCAAAGTGAGATGCTAAGCAACTCAGTGAGAACCTGTCTCTAAATAAAATACAAAATAGGACTGGGGATATGGCTCAGTGGCCAAGTGACACTGAGTTCAATTCCCAGTACCCCACACCCCCAAAAAATATCAAAGGGAGATCAGTAGAGGAAAGGAACTAGAGAGCGAGAAGATCAGAGGGAGAGGGGAAGTTTTGGGGAGTAATATTGGCCAAATAATATTGTTATAGTGTGTATTGTGTGCATGTACGAATATGTAACAACAAATCCCATCAGTATGTACAACTATAATGCACCAAAAATGTAGGAAAAACCCTCTTCTCTCTCTGTTTGTGTGTGTGTGTGTGTGTGTGTGTGTATGTGTGTGTGTTTGGCTCAGTGAGGAATGGAGGGACAGGGATGAGGGTGTATGGATTTCCCTTGACACTTGACTTCCCTGGCTCACTATGGGCTATTAATTTATTGGTGTTTAGGGGCTGAGAGTCATTCTTGTCTACAAGTAATTGCATCATTCAGGAAAATCTCCTCTGCTTCAAATGGAGTCCTTTATGACCAGCCTATTCATCAGTTCGGGCACTGCTGATATTGATGGCATTTCTCAGGAGCACTGCGTCAGAAAAGCTCAGGTGACACCCATTTAGCTTGCATTTCCTTCAGGTACAACCCCTTTGCCCTTGTTTCATGCACTTCCTTTTCCTCACTGGCAGGGCTCAGCACAACTGTCGGACAGTAGAGCATTTAGGTGAGGAAGCTCTGCTCAGTGCCATGCATCTCCCTGAGTTACATGGTGTAGCCTGCAACCCTGTAGTATGGGGCATAATAAGACAACAGTGTCAGAGCATTATGAAAGTGTCAGGATGATGAATTTACTGTAACAATATCACCATTGGCAGCACACATAATTCAGTATATTTCAATCAGTCATTTTCCATGGTCATGCATTGTGTGGAATCAGCTGCTTTTTTTTTTTTTTTTTCTTTTCCATTCTGAGGGATGCTTATAAGGTGATGAGAGGCTAGAGTAAGTAATAATTTTGGATACTCATGTTTGAGTTAACTTGTTGGCAGGAGACAGGGGGCTGTATTGTGTGTGTGTGTCTAAGAAGAGTGGGAGGGAAAGAAGGAAGTGTGAGAGTGGGGACTGAGAAAGGAGATGAAAGAATTATTATTAAGCATTTCAGGCCTTGGAGTAAGAGTCTTTCTTAAGCCAGTTAGGAAACTTATACAGAATAAGTACTCTCAAGGTTAGCTTGCTCAAACTTGAGCAAAATAGAAGCTACTTGCAACCTCTACTTGGATATTGACTTGAAAAATTATCTGATATCTCATGCATTTCTCCATTGCTTTCTGCTGTGACATGGATCCTTAGCCACCCTGTGACTGCTGGTCCCCCCCTGGAACTCTCACACATATCTCACTGGTACTCCGCTGCTTCCCTCTACAGGGACGAGGCAGCCTCCCCACTCTACCACCAGCACCTCGCCAGGACTGTGAGTGTTTCTGACTTTCTTGACTGAAAAGTTGGGGTACAATTAAAGGAAATTAAAGGGTATGAACTGAAGAGTTAAATCTGTGAGATAAATATGACCTTTTAGAGGGCCTACATGGAAAACATGCAAGAAATTAACCACTTCACAGTGGGATACCACCCACAAATAGGCTGAATAATGTCCAAAGATATCAGATCCTAATCCCCCAAATCCATAAATTTTACATTGTAAAGAAAAGAAAAAGTCTTTGCAGATGTGATTAAACTGAAGACTTTTATTTTTATTGGTACTTGAATTGACCCCAGGGCCTTGTGCCTGCCAGGCAGGTACCACTGATCTTTATCCCCAGCCCTTATTGAATGATCTTAACCTGAAGAGATTATCCTGTGACATCCACGTGGGTCCTGAATCCATTCACAAGAATTTTTCTACGAAAGAGAGAGAGAGAGAGAGAGAGAGAGAGAGAGAGAGAGAGAGAGAGAGAGAGAGAGAGAGAGAGAGAGAGGAAAGAGATTTTGAGATTATACACAGAGGAGAAAGTGGTGTGAAGATGGAGGCCTGCCAGAGAGTGAGGGAGTTTCATATGGGATTGTACATTCTAATGTAATTGAATTTGTCAGTCTTTTTTCTTAAGATTTGGTCTTTTGTATCTTATTTGAGAAATCCTTTCCTATCCTTAGATCATAAAAATATACTACTATATTTTCCTATAATATTTTTAGGGTTTTAAAGATATTTATGTGGATTTTAGTCTTCATACAATATAAAACAGGAATATAAATTATATATATGTATATACAAGTATACACACATATATTTCATTTGAAGCTCATTAACCTATCATTATTTAATTTAATTATAAAATAACCTGTGTTTATATATGTTCACATGTGTGTGTGAGTATATATATATATGTATACTCACATGAATGTGTGTGTTTGTGTGTATAAACAGATATTATACCATTTATAAAGTGTCTGTCCTGTTCCATTGACCTGTTTGTCTGATTCTGCTCCAATACTACAGCTTTCATGATTACGGCATAATAATAGTAAGCCTTGATGTCTAGAAGAGTCGAATTTCCTTCCTCTTCTACCTTTTAAGATGATGTTGGCTATCTTTGGCCACTTACCATATTTTTGCAGGATTTAATATAATTGAGACTATATTGTGCATATGATTTTATAAACTGTCTTTTTTACTTGATACTCTAAACCTTTTCAAATGTTATTAACACTGTTGACATTCAAAACAACACATAATGTTTTTCTGTGTCCTGCATCATATTTTTTAACCTTTCCATATTGCTGGATATTATTTTATTTTCAATTTTTTTATTATAAATGGTAGTACCACAATCAACATCTTGTGCATAAAGTTTTTTTTTCTGTTTTTAGGGTTATTACACTAGCATATATTCTTAGAAACAGAATATAACTGGCAATTTTATTTATTTTTTATTTTTTATTTTTTTTGTGCGGTGCTGGGGATTTGAACCCAAGGCCATTGTGCTTGCAAGGCAAGCACTCTACCAACTGAGCTATATCCCCAGCCCTTGACAATTTTATTTTTAAAAGAATTTTATATTCTCAGGAATTTTTGAACCTGCACATTTAATGAGGTATTCATTAGCAAGGGATACTCTAATTTTTTAAATGGAAGATAAACTCATTATATTTAAAAATTATGCCTCTAGCTGACTCTGCAAAGAGAAAATTTTCTAAAGACTGAGCAGTGCTCCTAAGTACTGAAGAAGGAATGAAGAAACTAACTAATTTTATGGGGGTGATGTTTGAAGAAGGGGAAGAGAAGAGGGACTTAAAGAAATCAGTCTCCAAGTGGCCCTTCTGATTTGGTGTCAGGAATGAGATGTTTCTATTGACTTCACTAGATGTGCCCTTGTTCCTTCCTCATGTCCTCTGGTTTCATATGCAGATTTTAAAATATAGTGACTTTTTGACAGATTATTTAAATCCTAGTGAGGTGGAACAGTATTCAGATTGTTTATAATGACTATCATCAGTAGCAAATTAGTTTAGCCTCTCTCAGTTTATTCTCTTTGACAGCTTCATTTTTTTTTTTTTTCACACCATAAAGACTGAAAGGGAAAACTGTGTAAAAGAGAACTTGTTTTGTTGCCATTTAATAATTTTAATAATAAAAATGATTAAGAATGTGTTTAGGACCTTGTCTGACCACAAAAGGAAGATGAACTTGAAAGATGAAACTAGAGTTTTCTTTTTTTTTAAGTAGGTTTGCTTTACTATTTTTATGTCCCATATGTTGGTTTCTTTTCTCAGTTGAATTCTGTTAAATTTGTATTTGTCTAGAAAGGAAATTTTAGAAATAGACAAGTCATGGTAATTGCAAATCATCCATGTTTGCTTTGATTTTAGATATAACGTCTGTGATCCTATGTCTTCTAGCCACAAGTTTAACAAATGTTGCACTTTTACCTATTACTGCAATTAAAAGATTAAAAGTAATTTTAATGTAGCTACAAATTTGCTTCTCGATGATCTGCTTGGGTACTACCCTTCTTGTGATATCCCAGAGATATTTTGTTCTAGGCCTGTCTGTTTCATCAGCTTCTAGTCAGTGTTTCTAAATTTAGTAATGTTGGTAATATTAGAAGCATAAAATGAACCCAACAAGAGAGAGGGATCTGTTCATAGGAAGCATATTATAAATCTCTTCCACTAATCTGGTTTCACAAAGAGAATGTGGGTGACTATTTGGGGTAGACATTTACCAACACAGGAAAGCAACCATCACCAAATCCACATGCATGAGAGGCAGCAGGTTGAAGAGGTTGACAGAGGGGCTACCTGGAGCAAAGACTGCCTCGGTTTGTATCCTGTTACCCCTGCATGCCAGCTGTGTGATCTTGATCAAGTCTTTTCATCTCTCTGTAGTGTCAGTTCCTTCATCTGTAAGTGAAGTTGAAAGATTAAAGAATTAACATGTGTATATTGTCTTGAATTTACAATGTCATGAGAGTGTGAGAACAGTGTATGTCCATGTTGACGTGTAATGAAAATGAATTCTGCCCCACTCCCTTGGGAAAGCTCTTTGAAGCAGAAAACAAGCTTTGTTTTTAAAACCTCCTTCCTATCTCTCAAACAAATAAATAGAACAAAGCAAACATCTTGACTTTCTCTCTTTTTTAATAACATAGATAGCTAAGGGACTACTCTGAGATTTCCAATGAAGATTTTTTTTTTCTTATATTGCCTTCATAGAGTCAAGACGTCTGCTTTTAAATTTTGCAGTTTACTATAGGTAACTAAAAGTCTATTCTCTATTTCTAATATAGTATGTGTCACTGTAAAATATGTAGAATATTGTAATGTGATAATATACATGGTTGAGACATTGCTTTTATTGTCTAAAATTATCATGAAAAGTAAAGTTTTAACTGTACAAGGTTTTTCAAATAGTATTTTTTTATTGTAAACAAATGGGATACATGTTGTTTCTCTGTTTGTATATGGAGTAAAGGCATACCATTTGTGTAATCATAAATTTACATAGGGTAATGTTGTTTGGTTAATTGTTATTTTTTCCCTTCCCCCCACCCCTCCTACCCCTCTTTTCCCTCTATACAGTCCTTCCTTCCTCCATTCTTGCCCACCTCCCTAACACTAACTCTAACCCTAACACTAACCCCTCCCACCCCCCATTATGTGTCATCATCCACTTATCAGCGAGGTCATTCGTCCTTTGGTTTTTTGAGATTGGCTTATCTCACTTAGCACGATATTCTCCAATTTCATCCATTTGCCTGCAAATGCCATAATTTTATCATTCTTTATGGCTGAGTAACATACCACAGTTTCTTTATCCATTCATCAATTGAAGGGCATCTAGGTTGGTTCCACAATCTGGCTATTGTGAATTGAGCAGCTATGAACATTGATGTGGCTGTATCTCTGTAGTATGCTGATTTTAAATCCTTTGGGTATAGGCCAAGGAGTGGGATAGCTGGGTCAAATGGTGGTTCCATTTCCAAGCTTTCTAAGGAATCTCCACACTGCTTTCCAGAGTGGCTGCACTAATTTGCAGCCCCACCAGCAATGTATGAGTGTACCTTTCTACCCACATACTCGCCAACACCTGTTGTTGCTTGTATTCTTGATAATCGCCATTCTAATTGGGGTGAGATAGAATCTCAGGGTAGTTTTGATTTGCATTTCTCTTATTACTAGAGATGTTGAACATTTTTCCATATGTTTGTTGATTGCTTGTAGATCTTCTTCTGTGAAGTGTCTGTTCATTTCCTTAGCCCATTTGTCGATTGGGTTATTTGCATTTTTGGTGTAGAGTTTTTTGAGTTCTTTATAGATTCTGGAGATTAGTGCTCTATCTGAAGTATGATTGGCAAAGATATTCTCCCACTCTGTAGGATCTTTCTTCACATTGCTGATAGTTTCCTTTGCTGAGAGAAAGCTTTTCAGTTTGAATCTATCCCAGTTATTGATTCTTGCTTTTATTTCTTGTGCTATGGGAGTCCTGTTGAGGAAGTCTGGTCCTAAGCTGACATATTGAACTCTGGACCTACTTTTTCTTCCATAATCTGCAGGGTCTCTGGTCTGATTCCGAGGTCTTTAATCTGTTTTGAGTTGATTTTTGTGCAGGGTGAGAGATATGGGTTTAGTTTCATTCTGTTGCATATGGATTTCCAATTCTCCCAGCACCATTTGTTGGGGAGGCTATCTTTTCTCCATTGCATATTTTTGGCCCCTTTGTCTAGTATGAGAAAATTGTATTTATTTGGGTTTGTGTCTGTGTCCTCTATTCTGTACCATTGATCTACTTTTCTATTTTGGTACCAATACCATGCCGTTTTTGTTACTATTGCTTTGTAGTAGAGTTGAAGATCTGGTATTGCGATACCCCCTGCTTCACTCTTTCTGCTAGGGATTGCTTTAACTATTCTGGGCTTCTTATTCTTCCAGATGAATTTCATAATTGCTTGCTCTATTTCTGTAAGGAATACCATTGGGATTTTAATTGGAATTGCATTGAATCTGTATGACCATTTTGGCAATATTAATTCTGCCTATCCAAGAACATGGGAGATCTTTCCATCTTCTAAGGTTTTCTTTAATTTCTTTCTTCAGTGTTCTGTAGTTCTCATTGTAGAGGTCTTTCACCTCTTTTGTGAGATTGATTCCCAAGTATTTTATTATTTTCGAGGCTATTGTGAATGGGGTAGTTTTCCTAATTATTCTTTCCAAAGATTCATCACTTATGTATAAAAATGCATTAGATTTATGTGCATTGATCTTATATCCCACTACTTTACTGAATTCACTTATGAATTCTAAAAGTTTTCTGGTGGAATTTCCTGGTTCCTCTAAGTATATAATCATATCATCAGCAAATAGGGATAGTTTGAGTTCTTCTTTTCCTATTCCTATTCCTTTAATTTCTTTGGTCTGTCTAATTGCTCTGGCTGGAATTTCAAGGACAATATTGAATAGAAGTGGTGAAAGAGGGCATCCCTGCCTTGTTCCAGTTCTTAGGGGGAATGCTTTCAGTTTTTCACCATTTAGATGATATTAACCATGGGCTTAGAATAGATGGCCTTTACAATGTTAAGGAATGTTCCCACTATCCCTATTTTTTCTAGTGTTTTGAGCATGAAGGGGTGCTGTATTTTATCAAATGCTTTTTCTGCATCTATTGAAATAATCATGTGATTCTTGACTTTAAGTCTATTGATATGGTGAATTACATTTATTGATTTCCTGATGTTGAACCAACCTTGCATCCCTGGATGAAACCACTTGATAATGGTGCATTATATTTTTAATATGTTTTTGTATGTGATTTGCTAAAATTTTGTTGAGAATTTTTGCATCGATGTTCATTAAGGATATTGGCCTGAAATTTTCTTTCCTCGATGTGTCTCTGTCTGGTTTTAGGTATCAGGGTAATATTGGCTTCATAGAATGAGTTTGGGAGGGTTCCCTCCTCTTCTATTTTATGGAATACTTTGAGAATTATTGGAATGAGCTCTTCTTTAAAGGTTTTGTAGAACTTGGCTGAGAACCTATCTGGTCCCGGACTTTTCTTTGTTGGTAGGCTTTTGATAACTTCTTCTATTTCATTACTTGAAATTGGTCTATTTAAATTGTGTATGTCCTCCTCGTTCAGTTTAGGCAATTCATATATCTCTAGAAACCTGTTGATGTCTTCAAAATTTTCTATTTTGTTGGAGTATAGATTTTCAAAATAGCTTCTAATTATGTTTTGTATTTCAATTGTGTCTGTTGTGATATTTCCTTGTTCATTCCGAATTTTAGTGATTTGGGTTTTCTCTCGTCTTCTCTTTGTTAGTGTGGCTAAAGGTTTATCAATTTTGTTTATTTTTTCGAAGAACCAACTATTTATTTTGTCAATTTTTTGTATTGTTTCTTTTGTTTCAATTTCATTGATTTCAGCTCTGAGTTTAACTATTTCCTGTCTTCTACTACTTTTGGTGCTGTTCTGTTCTTCTTTTTCTAGGGCTTTGAGATGTAGTGTTAGGTCGTTTATTTGTTGAGTTTTACTTCTTTTATTGAATGCACTCCATGAAATAAATTTTCCTGTAAGTACTGCTTTCATAGTGTCCCAGAGATTTTGATATGATGTTTCTTTGTTCTCATTTACCTCTAAGAATATTTAATTTCCTTCCTAATATCTTCTGTTATCCATTCATCATACAATAGCATATTGTTTAATCTCCAGGTGTTGGAGTAGTTTCTATTTTTTACTCTTTCATTTATTTCTAATTTCAATCCATTATGATCTGATAGAATACATGGTACTGTCTCTATCTTCTTGTATTTGCTAACATTAGCTTTGTGGCATAATATATGGTCTATTTTAGAGAAGGATCCATGTGCTGCTGAGAAGAAAGTGTATTCGCTCTTGTTTGGATGGTATATTCTATAAATGTCCTTTAAGTCTAAATTATTGATTGTGTTATTGAGATCTATGGTTTCTTCATTAAATTTTTGCTTGGAAGATCTGTCCAGTGGTGAGAGAGGTGTGTTAAAATCGTCTAGTATTATTGTGTTGTGGTCTATTTGGTTTCTGAAATTGAGAAGGATTTGTTTGACATACATGGATGAGCCACTGTTTGGGGCATAGATGTTTATGATTGTTATATCTTGCTGATTTATGCTTCCCTTAAGCAGTGTGAAATGACCTTCTTTATCCCTTCTGACTAACTTTGGCTTGAAGTCCACATTATCTGAAATGAGGATGGATACCCCAGCCTTTTTGCTGAGTCCATGTGCATGGTATGTTTTTCCCCATCCTTTCACCTTTAGTCTATGGGTATCTCTTTCTATGAGGTGAGTCTCTTGCAGGCAACATATTGTTGGATCTTTTTTTAAGACAATCTGCCAGTCTATGTCTTTTGATTTATGAATTCAGGCCATTAACATGCAGGGTTATTATTGAGATATGATTTGTATTCCTGGTCATTTGGTTCATTTATTTTATTTATTTATTTATTTATTTTTGACACAACTTGGTTCCTCCTTTATTTGACAATTCCTTTAGGATAATTCCTCCCTTTGCTGATTTGCTTCTTTGTTTTTCATCTCTTCCTCATGGAATATTTTGCTGAGAATGTTCTGTAATGCTGGCTTCCTTTTTGTAAATTCCTTTAGCTTTTGTTCATCATGGAAGGATTTTATTTCTTCATCAAATTTGAAGGTAAGTTTTGCTGGGTATGAGATTCTTGGTTGGCATCCATTTTCTTTCAGAGCTTGAAAAATGTTATTCCAGGTCCTTCTAGCTTTTGAAAAATCTGCTGATATCCGTATTGGTTTCCCCCTGAATGTAATTTGGTTATTTTCTCTCATAGCCTTTAAAAATTCTGTCTTTATTTTGTATGTTAGGTATTTTCATAATAATGTGCCTTGGTGTGGGTCTGTTGTAATTTTGTGTATTTGGAGTCCTATAAGCCTCTTGAACTTGATTTTCCATTTCATTCTTCAGATTTGGGAAATTTTCTGATATTATTTCATTGAATAGATTGTTCATTCCTTTGGTTTGTTTCTCTAAGCCTTCCTCAATCCCAATAATTCTTAAATTTGGCCTTTTCATGATATCCCCATAGTTCTTGGAGATTCTGTTCATAATTTCTTACCATCTTTTCTGTTTGGTCAACTTTGTTTTCAAGGTTAAATATTTTGTCCTCAATATCTGAGGTTCTGTCTTCCAGGTGTTCTATCCTATTGGTTGTGCTTTCTATGGAGTTCTTAATTTGGTTTATTGTTTCCTTCATTTCAAGGATTTCTGTTTGGTTTTTTTTTTTTTTCAATATCTCTAACTTTTATTTAAATGATTTTTGCTTCCTGTATTTGCTCTTTTAACTGTCAATTGGTGCGATCATTCAATGCCTGAATTTGCTCTTTCATCTCATCATTCAATGCCTGCATTTGCTCTTTCATCTCATCGTTTGCTTCCCTGATCATTTTAATTATGTACATTCTGAACTCCCTTTCTGTCATTTCTTCTGCCGTGCTGTCATTGGATTTTATTGATGTAACATCTAGATTTGTTTGGGGCATTTTCTTCCTTTGTTTTCTCATATTGTTCAGGTATCAGTGGACACTAAGATATTGCAGATTTCCTCTATTGACTTATAATGTCCCTGAAGATTTCTAGTATATCCCCTCTTAGCCTTCAGTAGGCTGAAGTCTTGGAGGAAGTTGATAGTGCGGTGCTCCACAAGGAAGCTACCTCTCTAGGGGTGGTGGCCTTCAGGTGTGGTATATTCCCTGTTAGTGGGCAGAGGTGCCTCCACTTGTTGGCCAATGGTCATCCAAAGGGGAACTAGGCTGTGGGCTGAGGCAAGGCCTGTTTGGGCCTGTGTCTCTGGTTTTACCGTCCTTGTGGGAAGACCTTACCCGGCGGGGAGGTCTTGCTGGTCAGCTCCCCTCCTAGAAGTTCCCCTCAATCCACAACTACTGCTTGGGCTGGGCAGCCTTCCTCTACAATGTTCCCAGGGGCCCAGACCTACCTCCTGGGCCTGGGAGCCTCACCCTTTGCAGAAGAGTCTCCTTAGGCTGCCCCTCCTCAGAGAAGCTGCCCGCAGTCCTGGAACCTTTGCTCCGCCCCTAAGCGTGTCTCTGTGCGGCTCTTCCACCCAGAAGCCGTCTAGGTCCTGGGATCCTGCTCTGCACCTAATCACCTGGCTATGCGGCTCCTCCTCTGAGCAGCCACCTGGAGTCCTTTACAATCACTCCGAGTCCCAGCGACCCGCCGCACACCTCTTCCTCCGGGCAGCCACCTGGTGTTCCAGTGCGGTCACTAGGAGTCCAAGCAACTCACCGTGCACCTCCTCCTCTTGGCAGCTGCCCATAGCCCTGGTAAGTCACTCTGAGTCCAGCGTTGTGCTGAGCAGCCTCCTCTATGATGCTCCCAGTTGTTCGTGTTCACTGCTCCAGCAGGGGGAGGGGTGTCTTGTTGGGCAACTCTAATTCACAAGTTCCCTGCATTCCGCGACTACTGCCCCCTCTGGGACGCCTCCCCAACGAGAGAGACTCACCCAGTGGCTTTGACTGGGTCCCAAGTCTCTCAATATCTCCTCTTCTTGAATCCTGAGTCCTGTAGCAACATGAAATGCAGCCACCCTCTAGTCCGCCATCTTGAAACCCCCCTCAAATATTATTTTTTAAGGTACATTGTTATTTGCACATATCCAAAAGTATTATAAGGGTAATGCAAAATACGTAATATCTCTGAGAGTGAGAATAAAGTTAACATGTATAAATTCTTACAACATGTAAACTAACTAAATGTTGGTGATTATTGCTAATTTCTGTACGGAACCTTGAACAAGGTCCAAAGGCAGTGACCATGTTGGATCTCATGGAGATTTCCAAGACCTCATTCTATTGTGGAAGGACTGTAGTCCTTCTAGTATCAAAGGTTGAGTTCTCCAGAAGGCAGCTTCTGAGAGTGAGATTAGCAGGCAGGAACCATTCTGAGACTGGCATTGAGGATGGTTCTTGACATCCTTTCATGTGAAAGGGAAAAAGCAGAGGTGTGGCAGAGGGAGTAGTTGGGCTGTGATGTGTCTCAGCAAAGGCCTCAGCCAGCCACAGGGGAGTGTGAAGCCCTTTAGAGTTGTCTGAGTTTGGGCTAGAAGTCCAAGGCTTTTATATTCCTGCATTTTAGGCAGTCAGTGGACATGGGCTGCCCTAGGAAGCCTGTGTGTCCTTGGGAGAAGAAGACTGTCTATAGCCAAGGCAATTCCTCTAGATGACTGGCAGCCAAGGATAGACTGTAGGTGATACTCCCAACAGTTGGGAAATAAGTTATTTAAAGTCATTTCTGGGTGGTACATCACAGTGTCCACTCTGTTATATTTCTAGGTCACTGAGTCCCACGCTGCCTCCCATTCCTGTCACCTTTGCTGGTGACGTAAGACACTTCACTGGTACTTAAGACACTTCTCATTTCCTGTCTTGCTGCACTTTCTCCCACTGGTTCATTATTTGCTAGTTGTTCCCCCTATAGATCTTTAACTTTCTTGTCACTGTTACCCTCTGTGATTTTCTCACCTCCCGGCCAGACCTCCATGTTCATTTAGGACCCTGAACCCTGCATGGATTTGCTCCCATTCTGGGCAACTTCTCCTATAGATGAACCAGTTCACAACACATTGGCTTTATAGTTCCAAAGCGATTGCCCAAGTTAAGTCAGCTTTCTCCATCACCGTCATCTGCTCCACGCCAAGCCAAGTTCATCTCCCACCAGATCAGCTCTGTCCCTGCCTTCCTCCCCTGCACTTTTTAAAAGCACTTGCATCCCACTCCAAATCTTTCTGCAGGCTTGATAGAGTTCTCAAGACTTTTGTTGATGTCTTCTACCCTGTCTGTTACCGTTAAGTGGCTTTCTGTTACATCAGAATGAACACCTGGCCTTTAACATGGTCTGCAAGACCCTCTGTGCCCTTATCTCTGTCCACATTGCACTCTCTTCATATTGTTTAGCTGTTTTTTTTTTCCTTCAGCATTTTGAAGAAATCATGCATTTTTTTTTTTCTTCTGGGGATCTGTTCTGAAGATGATTGTATTTGTCTTTTAGCAGTTTCCCCAAGTGTCTTACCTTGCATTTATCTCACTTGGGGTTCATAGGACATATGAGAGCTTTGGCTTGATATCTTTCATTGGTTTGGGAATTATTCTTAGTTATTATCCTTTCATGCCATCTATCTTCTTTCTTCTAATGTTTAACTACCTTTACACTTTATTCCTTCTATGTCTTCTCTTCCTTTTATCTTGTCAGCCTTCTTGTTTCATTTTTGTTCATCTTGAAAAACTGACTTATCTTCCTGTTCATTAATTCTTTTTTTGACTGTGTGTAGTATGCTGTCAAACTCAGATGTGAAAAATGTATGTTACTTTCAATTATTTTAAAAAATTATTTGTTGTTTCTAGAAATACATGACAGTAGAGTATATTTTGACATACTATACATACATAGAATAGGTATAACTTGTTCTGATTAGGATCCCATTATTGTGGTTGTACATGATGTGGATTTACATTGGTCGTGTATTTATATTTGAGGATAGGAAATATATGTCCAATTCATTCTACTGTTTTTCCTATTCCCATACCTTCTCCCCTTCATTCCCCTTTGTCTAGTCCAATGAACTTCTAATCTTCCCCTCCCTTGTTGTGGGTTAGCATTCACATATCAGAGAGAACATCTGCCTTTGGTTTTTAGAATCATACTTATTTCACTTAGTATGATTTCTCCAACTCCATACATTTACCAGAAAATGCCATAATTTCATTCTTCTTTACAGCTAAGTAATAGTCCATTGTGTATATATACCAGATTTTCTTTATCTATTCATCTGTTGATGGGCAACTAGGTTGGTTCCATAGCTTAGCTATGTATCCAAATTGATGTGGATACATTATTATAGTAATGATTTTAAGTCCTTTGGGTATAAACAGAGGAGTGGGATAACTGGGTCAAGTGGTGGTTCCATTCCAAGTTTTCTAAGGAATCTCCATACTGCTTTCCATAGTGGTTGCACTAATTTGCAGTCACACCAGCAATGTATAAGTAAACCTTTTTCCCCACATCATCACCAACTTTTAATGTTGCTTGTATTCTTTATAATTGCCATTCTGACTGGAGTAAGATAGAATCTCAGTGTAGTTTTGACTTGCATTTCTCTAATTGCTAGAGATATTGAACATTTTTTCATATATTTGTTGACTAGATCATATTTCTTCTTCTGTGAAGTGCCTGTTCAGTTCCTTAGCCCATTTATTGATTGGGTCATTTGGGGTTTTTTTTTTGGTGTTAAGTTTTTTGAGTTCTTTATATATCCTGCGGGTTAATGTTCTGAGATGTGGGTGGTAAAGGTTCTCTCCCATTCTGTAAACTCTCTGTTCATTTGTTTCCTCTGCTGTGAAAAAGCTTTTTAGTTTGATACCATCCCATTTATTGATTATTGATTTTCCTTATTGTGCTTTAATAGTCTTATTGAAGAAGTTGGTTCCTAAGCTGACGTGGTGGAGAGTTGGGCCTACTTTTTCTTCTATTAGGCATGGAGTCTCTGGTCTAATGTCTAAGTCCTTGATCCACTTTGAATTGAGTTTTGTTCAGGGTAAGACATAGGGGTTTAATTTCATTCTGCTACATATGAATTTCCAGTTTTCCCAGCACCATTTGTTGAAAGGCTATATTTTCTCCGTTATATTTATGGCACCATCGTCTAGTACGAGATAACTATACATTTATATTATTTTTATTTAAAATTTACTTTGGTTCTTTTCTGTAATTTCTGACTCTTTCACCAAATTCAAAATCTTATTTTTTATTTCCTTGAGTATATTAAACATGGTATAAGCACAAGTCTAATGAAAAACAATATTTGAATTTTTTCTCCCAGTTCTTGACACAGAGCTACTAAAAGTCCTTGAAATCTCTAGAGTGATGAGTATCTTTTGTGAGCTGATAAGATGACTCGTTGCAAGGGGCTCTTAGATAGTTCACAGATGAGAGTTTGTTGCAACAAAACCCAAGGAAGGATAAGAGGTTTGGAGGTTTCAGTCCTATCTTTCAACCTCCAGGGAAGGGAGAGGGGCTAGAGATTGAATTAACATTGATGGCCAGTGATTTAATCAATCATGCTTTCAAAATGAAAACTGTACAAAATCTCCTATGGGCTGGGGATATAGCATAGTTGGTAGAGTGCTTGCCTCACATACACAAGGCCCTGGGTTCAATTCCCAGTGCCAAAGGGAAAAAACAAAAACAAAAACAAAACAAAACAAAACCAAAACAAAACAAATCCTCCTAAATTGCAGATTCCCAGAATCTCAGGCTTGGTGAACATATTGAGGTGCTGAGAGGTCCTGCATTTGGAGAGCATAAGGAAGCTCCATATGCCTTTCCCTGTGCATCTCTTCTATTGGGCTATTGGGTTGTAACTTTTATATTAAATTGGTATTAGTAAGTAAAGCTCTTGCCTGGGTTCTATGAATCATTCTGACAATATATCACACCTGAAGGGGGAGGGTTGTGGGTACCCCTTACTTTGTGACCAAGTCAACCAAAGTGAGAGTCACCTGGGGACCTGATACTTGTGACTGGCTGCTGAAATGAGATTATGGAAGGACTGAACTCTTAAATCTGTGAAGTTACTGGGCAGCTAGTGTCGGAACTGAACTGAATTGTAAGATACCCAGTTGGTATTAGGATTGGTTGGTGTTATGAGGGGGGAAATTTGTTATGTTGAAGTTTGTATCTGTTAGATTTTTCTTTTCTTTTCTTTTTCATGGTTTTTATTCCTTTATTTTAAACAATGTTGCTTATTCTTTTTTTTTTAATTTTAGATTTTTCTTTATATCTGGTTGGTCCATAGTTGTTTGCTATTGTTTACTTTTGTCCTGGTCATGCTGTCTTATCATCTCATGTTCCTTGGCAATTTTAATCACCAAACATTATGAAAAACAAGCAATAATTTGTAACTCTGGTTATTATTTTCCTCTCGGGGAAAATTTTAATCTGCATTTATATAGGTGAGGTACACTAGAAATTTCAGATCTTCTTAATCTAATCAGCATTTGAAATGATAGGAAGTTGAGTTTTGGTGTCTGCTGATCTGTTTTCCCTTTATCCTTGCTCACACTCACAGTGGGTAAGTCCTTAGGATCTTCCCCACGGGGACTTATCAGCTAATACCCACTCCACAGTGGGAGCAGATTTCCAATTTTTGTCCTCCTGTCACTGTGAGTGTGTTGAAGACTCTGATCACCTTTTCAGTCTTTCCATTGTTTCTACTAGAGATATTTGGCAGAGTTCTACAGAAAAGTGGTTCCAAATTCCAGGCTCACTTTTCCTTAATCCCCTGGACCATGGCTATGTGATTCTTCACTGTTTACTATCTCTCCCATGTCTTAAAACAGATTAGAAAAAATACATGTCCAGCTTTTCAATTAGTTTTCAGCAACAGGCTCAGTCTAAATCACTCAGTCTGCATTAATGAAAGCAGGATTCTCTTTTTTATGCCTTGAATATTCAAAGGACTATATTCTTGCTGCTTAAGAATTTCTGGAGAATTTAAAACAAGTGAATACTTTTAAGATGAGATGAGAATATTCATTTAAATTTGCTTGAGATTGAATACAAAGATATTTCAGTTTAGAAAATAATACTTTTATAATTGAACCACATTTCCAGTTTTCTTTCAAATTTTTCAATTATGGGTGAGATAACCTTATATACCTTTGCCTAACTTTTTTTTTTTCTCATTAATGCAGTATTTATTTGTCTTCCCTCTGTCAAACTCTGAGCCAACTACTTTCCCCAGACTGCCTGGGGAGGTATAGGAAAAGGGATTTGGGGGCAGACAAGACACCAGAGAAAGAATGTGAGGCTGAGACTGCTCCTTCACATGCTGAAGAGGATGAGAAAGGCCATCATCAGGCAAAAGAGCCCCATGCCCTCTGAGAGGGCAAAGCTCTGAATGGCATAGGGAGAAGAGCTGTTACTTCAGAGGATTCCTGGCAAAACCAATGATAAGGCTTCCAAATATAGTCCCAGTCCCAGCCCCAGAGCCAGCCACCCCAAATGTGGCAGCCCTAGCCCCAGTGAACTTGGCTGCTGTGTCAATATCCCTTGAAATAGTGCTGGTTTAGAAACTGCGGCTAGGGATAAGTGAGGTCAGGGGACCTGGGACAGCTGCTGAAGTTCTCACATGTTGGAGTCTCTGGTCAGTTCAGCACCACTGTAGATAGTGGTTGGCTCAGCTGCTGAGAGGTGCTCCTCACCAAGGAGTGGGTGGTGAGGAACTTGGAGCAAGCATACATTTTCAGGGGGTGAAGGGCCGTGGCAAAAGAGCCACTCCTGGTGCAGAAATGACTTGCCTAACCTTTTAACACATCTGAAATTGGAGGTTAAATGAAACAGGACTTATGAACCAAATACATAATAAGTCAGCTGGGATCAGGAAACTATGCTTTGTAAATTTAAAACTTTTTAAGTTTTCTTGTATTTTTTTCATTCCATTTGGAAATTAACTCTAACTTCTCTGTTCTGTTGTCAAATGAAATGGATGTGGGTTGTATCCACATTTGATCCAGTATATTAAAGAGGGAAGATCATTTCCCTGAATGTTGAAAAGGTGGAATTGGAGTAGGAGATGGATGAAACTCAGGAGGAAATAATCAAACCTTCTACACACCTTCTACTCCCCACTAGGAAAATTATTTCCAGAAATTATTTCTGTTCCATCATCATAAAGGTTTATCATATTAATGTCTTATTTAGTAGACATATCTCTCTACTATATCACCATCATATTATTAATATCATCATCTCTATCATAAGTATCATCATTGCTTATCAGTTACATTATCCTAACTAAGCATTGTGGGTGCCGTGTACCACCAAACCAAGGAAAATTCATCTATTGAGCTGACTTCATTCTTCCTGCTTTGCTGAACCTTAGAACACTTGGAGTATGATTTTTTTTTTTTTTTTGAGGTGGGGTGGGAGACTGGGAAACATAAAACTTATGTAAAAAGCACAAGTTCTTCAGTGATATGAAGAAGTCAGAAGTCAATCTTTTCCCATGTATACTAGATTGGTTATGCCTGGGTAAACTGAAGGGGAGCACAATGAAATTTTAGAAGTAGACTCCAGTAAAAGAATTTTAATGCCATAGTTTATCACAATATAAGGACACTAACCATAATATTTGGGCAAGTATAATTATAAAAGCAAGATGATTTCTTATTCTGTTGGGCAGAAAATGTACTCAAAATATATTTTTTTCATTTAGTAATATCTGTGGTCCATTTTCCAGGAAGTATTTTCAGTATTTAGTGATGTGTGAATATACATCCAGACTTGCACCTGATGTCTGATTACACTGGTTACTTAGAACTTTTTGTATGTGGGTTATTTTCATTTTGTAGTT
Source organism: Sciurus vulgaris (assembly GCF_902686455.1). NCBI lineage: Eukaryota > Metazoa > Chordata > Mammalia > Rodentia > Sciuridae > Sciurus > Sciurus vulgaris. Next base: position 78,268,062 of record NC_136469.1, read on the forward strand.
TATATATGCATAGTATTTTGAATATCTCTTTAGTGTCTATGAGAAAATAAATCGTTGGTATGAGAGAACACTGGCATTATATGGTATTCATCTGGAATTATTCAACCTTTCACAAGGAAATGAGAAAGATTATAGGATTAGGCCAAACCCTGAATCCCTTTTCCTCCTTGCCCATCTGTATTCATTATAGTTGAAAGATAGACAAATGAAGCTATTGGTAGCTCAGCCTTTAAAGCTTTATTACAATTTAGAAGCATTAAAAAAGGGAGAAAATGGGAAAATCTTATCAAAGACTGGAAATGATCATCATATTGAATAGTTGAATTTTCCATTTAATGACAACAAAGAATGAAGATAGGTGTTGTAAAGATATGACTTCATTATTGGTATCACTCAGTATTCTCAATTCCAAAGAATTGATCAGAGCTTTTAAAGGCCTCTGTCAGGATGTAGAACTGACAGTCAGGCACATCACTGGGTTAAATGAAATGAGTAAATGATTTCCATTTCTATTGAAACTGCATAGGACAATCCCACAGCCTGGCCCAGAGCTCACACCACAATTCAAGACTACTCTGGTCTCTTGTTTTGGCTACTGTTATCCTTCCTGGGCCCAGGAATGTGAATCGAGAAAAGGACAAGGCCAGAGGGTACAAGCTGCCAGAGCAAATGCAGATGCTATCATTTGTTTTTCCTAGTACCCATTCTTTCCCCTTTCCCCAGTGCTCCCTGTTTATAAATCCAGGACCTCAACCTTTGTCAACACAGCCCCAGGGCTCCAGGGAAGCCAAGCCTGTCCCTACTTCTTAGGAGTCTCTGACTGGCATAAAAGTGAATCAGTCCATTCTGCTATGGTAATTGATTGTAGAATAGTCATGTCATAATAACAGATGCTTACTATGGGCCTGAGTCAGGGCAGTTTCTTTGGCTTTAAGAGAGGGCCACTAGGAGAGGTACCTTTTCTTCTACTGGACATATTATTTATGATTCTGGCCTGAAACTACTACAACCAACTTAAAGTATGCACATGGAAAGAGAATGGAAGAGAAATGAGTCCGGACCATGATCAAATCATATCTAACTACTGCTGTTAGAGCAGTGAATTAATAAATTTCCTGAATTGTTATGTCAAGTAAGGTGAGCTGTTTCTTGCAGCCAAAATTATTCCTACTTATAGACAAAGAGATCTATTTTAAGCCCAACTGGATCCTACTACAGAGGACCACTCACAGGGTTTGTTTTGGGTTCCTTGACCAATTTGAGCTAATAGGGGAGCTAGAGAAATGCTGTCCTCTTCTAGAGCTGTTTTTAAATGTGCGGTTATGTCCTTTGAAGTTATCTGGTTTGTAAACCTAGAGCAGTCTTCCAAAGGTCACCCTTGCTAGAATGGATCCTCTAGATAAAATTTGACTTAAATCGTCACCCCTAGGTCCAGAAGCACCTACCACGGTCACCTTGAGGCTATAGAATACAGATGTATAGTTTCTCTCCTTCCCCAACATTATGTCTAATGAGAAGACCTGTCCCCGAGAGAGGCTTTCTCACTCATAGGCTCATCGTTTCCAGCTTCTCTAATTTCCCATGCAACTTCTGTTTTCACAAAAATTTTAGTTCAGACACATAATAAGTTTGGGAAAGGCCTGTTGACCTCTTATTGATAAAAGTAGAAGCTATTGTGGTGGAGGCAGTTTGGCAACAGGAACACTTGGTTAGGTGTGAAAATAAAGCTAGCATCCTAAATGTCTCTAAGCAAGACCAGTAAGAATAGTGGATTTGCATACCAAGAGTTAGAGTGGGGTCATGATATGTTAATGGTAAACTTTTACAGTGAGAAACCTATGATATTCATGGTATAAAATATTGTATGATTATAACCAGATAGCTGTTTTGTAATTTTGTTTAAATGGAGCTATAAAGTCAAGACCAGTGGTTTTGATCTTTGGTAAGGTTGGGAGTTGGATTGGATAAAACACTTGGAAGACGTAAAGCTTTAGATACAACCTTAACCTTAAAACCTTAGAGCAATGATATGTTTAATACCATTCTAAATAGAAAACAGGTTTTGCAGGTAGAGCATCTGACTTTCTTACACATATGTAACCCTAGTGGTGCTGGGGGCTTTTTTGTTCTAACCTTAGGACCTTCCTTTGTTCTTTGTTCCAGTCACAAAAATGCCATCCTGACATCTAAAAATCATTGCAAAACAATTTAAATTTTTACTTTATCTCTTGGATAGTGCCAAGTTGAAGATGATATTTATAACATATTGCAACACTTTTAAAAGATTTTTTTACCCATTTATCTTCTAAAAGTCTTGCTTATGGTATGTTAAGTGGTTCAAATCACTCTTATTCTCCCCAAATTCTTAGAACTTCAAAATTAGCTCTTTCTGGACTTTATTTTCCTGTCTCTATTCTCTTACCTTCTGGATATATTTTGCTTTCTCTAGAGTAAATATTTGCCCTTTCCTATAAATATTAATCAGGCCAATCTAAGATTCTTTTATTTTTCCTTGTTACCCATTACTTAGATCTGCACAGCAAGGTCCAGGAATTGTGTACATGAGGAACGAGTTCTCCATAACAACATATTTTAAAATTTGTATTTATTAATTTTTATTTTTAAAAAAATTTTAAAATTTATTTTTATTAAAAATTTTTTTCATACATGTACATGTATATGGGATAATAATGTCTGTCTCATTTTATTATCCTTCCCCACTGCCCCACCCGTCCCCTCACTCGTCTCTGCATAATTAAAAGTTCCTTTATTCTTCCTTACATACCCTCCACTATAGATCAGCATTCACTTATCAGAGCAAACATTTGACCTTTTTTTGGGGGGGGGATTGGCTTGTTTCACTTAGCATGATATTCTCCATTTCCATCCATTTACCTGCAAGTGCCATAATTTCATTCTTATTTAAGTTCGAGTAATATTCCATTGTGTATATGTACCACATTTTCTTTATCTGTTCATCTGTTGAAGGGCATCTAGATTGGTTCCATGTAAACATTGATGTGGCTGCATGACTGTAGTATGCTGATTTTAAGTCCTTTGGGTATAAACGGAGGAGTGGGATAGCTGGGTCAAATGATGGTTCCATTCCAAGTTTTCTTAGGAATCTCCATACTGCTTTCCAAAGTGGTTGCACCAACCTGCAATCTCACCAGCAATGTATGAGTGTACCTTTTTCCCCATAACCTCACCAACACTTATTATTGCTTATATTCTTGATAATTGCAATTCTGATTAGCAATGAAATCTCAGTGTAGTTATAATTTGCATTTCTCCAATTGCTAGAGATGTTGAACATTTTTTCATATATTTGTTGACCAATCATATTTCTTCTTCTGTGATGTGTCTGTTGAATTCCTTTGCCCATTTATTGATTGGGTTATTTGATTTTTTGTTAAATTTTTTGAGTTCTTTATATATCCTGGAGGTTAATGTGTATCTGAGGTGCAGGTGGCAAAGAGTTTCTCCCATTCTGTAAGATCTGTCTTTATGCTCTTGATTGTTTCCTTTTCTGAGAGGAAGCTTTTTAGTTTGATACCATTCCATTTATTGGTTCTTAATTTTACTTCTTGTGCTTTAGGAGTCTTGTTAAGGAAGTCAGGTCCTAAGCCAACATGATGAAGATTTGGGCCTAATTTTTCTTCTATTAGGCACAGAGTCTCTGTTCTAGTACCTAAGTCTTTATAGGTAGAAGATAGACTTTATAGTGCAAAACATTGAGGTTTATTTTCAACATGTTTGGGCAATTTATGTAGTTGAAGTATTTATTCAGCATTTGACTTAGTAGTGAGGGCTAGAGATATGGATTTGGGAGTTGTCATTTTGTATATGGCTGTTAAACTCATGAGTTTTGATGAACTTACTCCAGGAAGACAATCCTACTTGAGGGTTTTGGAGGCCTGACAGCAGAATCCCAAGGAACACTTCATCTAACAGGGATGCCAAGGAAGCTTGAGGAAAACCAGGAAAAAATGGAACAGCATCTAAAGAACTATTGGTTTAGATCCAGGAAAATAGAATCCTAATGATTTATTTATTGATCTGACCACTGAAAATATAGTTCTTAATTCTAAATGCCAGTCTTTTATGATAACATCAAAAGCCACAGCACATAAGGAGGAAGTGAGAAACCCAAATCCACATCATAGCAGAGAGGCAAGTGCTCTCATTTGGAGGCATGTATGGGAAACCAACTTGCTTTGCAGAAGAGCTATTTAGCTTCTCTTTATGGTTCCAGAAGCAATCATGAGGAAATACAAGAAAGTACATTTTATTAATAGAAACAATAATTTGACAAGACGTTAAAAAATGGAACAAGTTGACTTGTTTGGAGTGAGCACACTGTAGTAGGAAGAAGTATTTTTTTTAGAACACATTTCATCTTATAAGTCATTGATTCTATGAAATTGTCATCTCTCTATATATATTTAATGCATATGTTGTAGGCCACTATATATATAGGGCTTTTGTTTATGTCATTCAGTAAGCTCAGGGTGAGTAGAAGAGTGACATTTTATTCTTTGGAGGCTTTAAGTGAAAGTGACATGATCCCTACCACATTCACATCTGCTCTTGTGAAATTTTGTTGAGAATTCCCCAGGGAGAGAACATCTTAGTATTGAGTCAGTTTTGTGGCCTTGGACTGAGACAGTTGACAAGACATCTTATAATAAGAATATGAGGGCAAGATACCCGGAGGGCTTCACATCCATTTTTATCAAAATTCTGTGAAGGAAAATCAATACTTTTCTTCTGGGAGTGAAAAATCCAAACTTCACCAAATTACTAGGGATGATCATTTTGTTTTCAAACCAGATATGGGGCTAAAACCCCACCAACTTGGACATGTGCTTCATTATGTCTCTGGAGGTAATGTGGTGTGATAGGCTTGACAATGACCCTGCTTTAGAACTAAAATTCATGTTCTCTTCCATTCAAGTCTCTTTTTCAAAATTGCCTGAGATCAGATCTTTCCCAATCACCCTGTGTAAAATTTCTTACCATCTAATGCCTCATTTCCTCTTTCCTGGATTATGTTTTTCCTTAACACTGATGTTCCCTAGGAATAGAATCTTAGACAAAGATTGAATACAGGTGGTTTATTTGGATGGTGATCCTGAAAACTCAGTAGGGTTGTGGGAGAGTGAGCTGGAGAAAGGAAGGAAGCTGCTCTATCAGGGCAGTCAATCAGCAGGTTAGTGCCACAGGCACAGGGGACTAAGTCCTTCTGGGACCTTGCAGAGACTGCACAGAGGACATGTTGGACTTGCTATGTCTGGGGTATAAGAAAGCTGAGGTATTCAACTGCCAACTGTCACCAGTCTGTGGTTGAAGGTTGCTGTGGAGAGGTTTGGGACTTTATTTATTTATTTTTTAACTTTTCAGCATTCCAGTTTCTGTGCTTGGACAAGTGTCCTCCAGCTGCCAGAGAAAACCCTCTGCTTTGCTTCACAGTAGGAACTCTGGGATCAAGGTGGATGGGAATTGGAGGTACCAAGGGAATTTGCGAAGGCACTCAAATAGTATTAGCTAGGGAACTTGATTCTCTCTGATGTACCAGTCATCTTATTTATTATATGTCTCCCGCTATCCTGAAGGGTAAATTTCATGAAGACATGACTTTGGTCTATTTTGTTCAATGAATGGCACCTAGAAGTATGACCTGAGGCTTGTTTATTCAGTAAATATCAAATATAATTAGTGTCTCTTCCAAACCAGGTACCTCTCTACAATCTTTGGTACTATGGTAGCCAATCCAACCAACTGGGTAGTTCTCCACTATATTTGTAGCCAATTCTTAGCCTATACTGAGTCAAAAGAAGGAATTACAGGGTGAGATGATGATTAGACAAATGCTTTTGCTGTATTGTATATTTTTGGTAACTAAATACAAGGACACCATAAAGTGCTGGACTAGAGAAAGAGCAACAGGTTTTGGAAGGGAATATGTGAGGTTACATTTCTTCCTTAACCCAGCTTCCACAGCCTCCCTGCTAACCAAGGGAGCGTGACACACAGAACTCCACATCCAAAGCCTGCCCTGGCCAATTGTTGGGTTCAGGTCTCAGTAGGGGAGTACAACCTTAGAATTATCATCAATGAAGATGCTTTTACTTGTACCTATACAGATGACAACTTGATGTTTTTAATTAACAACTATTCCAGAGTGTTTCTACAAATAATATCCAACTGTTAAATTATCTTGCATCTGCCCTCAACTTTTTTTCCTGCCACTTGTTTTTTTTTTTACAACCTAAGTTTAGAGTATTAATCTTAAAGTACTTGGCACATCTTTGCATTAGTTTCTCTCTGAATCCCAGTTTACCCCATCCACTCCTGTTATATTTTAATTTAGCAAGGTCATATTTAGCTTTCACTTACCTTCTCTGTCCTCTGACTGTCATTTATTCAAAGCACCCATCCAACTCCCATGCCAAATTTCCTTTCCTTTCAACACAAGATAGATATAATTAATTATTATTCTTGAAAATTCTGACTTTTGTATTTTTTGAATTTCCATCAATAGGCACTTATAAATGAATTTTGATGATATACTATTTGTATATAGCTACAACTCTTTCCTCTTCTATTAGTGGTATTGGTCAAGAATTGGACAGGCTGAATACTCTTTCAAGTTGTATTTCTACAATTTCTATCTTTAATTCTTTTTTCCTCTAGAGTCAAATCTGCAGGCAGCTAAAGGTATAGATACACAGCCTATACTATAATCATTCTTGTTAATGACTTCTGGTGTGTCTTCTAATTGGAGACTTTCTATACTTAGTACAGGAATATGTATGGGTTTTAAATCAGTCATGGGACTGCTAGAGTGTTCCCCCAGAGTGGGGGAGGTAATTTATGCAAATGCAAAACATTTTAAAGTGTAACTGCAGGGAGGGAAATTAAGAGGCATTTGTTATACGCAGGCACATCTGGCTTGGAAGTAAACCTTTAGGAAAAGGCAACTTAGGGGCTTTTGGTAAATTAGGTCATCATCCTCAAATAACATTTCTGAATGTTATTTATCATGTTGCTAAGATGGGTGTTGCACAAAACAAGATGATCACAGCCAAATGCCACTTGGAGAATTCAATGTACTTGGGAGTTTTTGTGGCCCAATTCTTCAAAGTTTACTTTTCAGTAGAAAAACTAGCATTTCTGGGACTCTGATGCCCCCAAAGTAACATTTAGACCACAACAAATGAGCCAAATCATTAGGTCATGTGTGGCTCCATCAAAGCCACGTAGGGCTTGCCTGAGACCTGACAATAGTGGCATAAACAGGCAAATGGAGAATGTGTTGTTGTGTAAACCCTAAATAAATTAGACAAATAGAGAAAGAGCATTTACATTATGTTAAAAATTAGGGGAGACAAAATGGATGTCTTTATCTACAAACTCCCTTGGTATTCCATAAAGGTTTTATCTCAAGTAAAACAATGAGCTTGCTGGTGTGATAAATTAGCAGACACCTTCTTTGGCATGAAGTATTCCTGTGATGCTGCAAATCACTGATTTTATTAGATGGCAGCTCTAGCAGCAGTCTAATGCTGTCTCATGAAAATCCATAACAATTCAATCTAATTTTAATGATTTTGGAAAATAATAGTAGGTATTTGAGAACAGCCCACTCGCTTATAGTCCCACTTTGTAGTGATGTCTGTGTAAGTGAATGTGACTTCTGTTGCTATTTTTTTAACAATGTATTAACTCAGTTTATCTTTACTTGTGCATTTCACACATCTTCTCTCTCTGTTGCATGTTTTTTGCATCTTGTGTATGTTTACAGCTTATTTATTTCATTTGGTTCCTAAACATATTGAAGGAAGATCAAAACTAATTCAGTTGAATGTTTAAATCTATTATAACACTTGTTCTTAGAAAAATGCACACAATGGCTTGAGTTTTTATTTTAGAGGATAACTGAAAAAAATAACTGTATCAAGCATTCTCTTCAGATAGAAAATTAGAGAATAGGGGGCATTTCCAAGTTAAATCAAAAATTGAGGAAAGTCAAATCTTAGACTGTAACTCTGTCCTATTTGCCTTCTAATTTCATTTGTTTGCTTATGTGTAAATCTTTATTCATGTGATACCTTCAGTGTGTGAAAGTCATGCTATTTTCCTGTTAGTGCAAACCCTCTGGGAATACACAAGAGCTTGATGCATTCTCTCAAGCAGGTCGCTACTTTTTTCCCTTTACTATAGGGAATAATTTATCCACCAAGGCAAGACATTACTGTATTTTTGTGTGTTCTGATTCTTATGTGTTAGCATTATTGTATATCCATCAAATAGCTCAAGGTAAGAGAATACTTCAGTTTCTTTTCAATTTCCACAATTATTTAGATTTGTTTTCTAGATATAAGTATATTATTAGAGAGGGTTATTTCTATAATTTTTCCTGTTAGAATCATCATTTGCCAGTGAAAAATATTAGTCTAATAAAATATTTCATCTGTGTGTTTCTATTACTGTGTAGTTTCTCATATATGTGCTTTTAGTGTGGTATATATTCATTGGTGTACAATTTCAGCAATATGAAGACTGTTGATATTATTCTTTTATTACCTTTTAATGGTTTGAACCATCATTTGTTGTCTGATGCTATTAAGAAACCTGTCCTTATGTGCAACAGAATGAAACTAAACCCATATCTCTCACCATGCATGAAACTAAACTCAAAATGGATTAAGGACCTCGGAATCAGACCAGAGACCCTGCAGATTATGGAAGAAAAAGTAGGTCCAGATCTTCAACATGTCGGCTTAGGACCAGACTTCCTCAACAGGACTCCCATAGCACAAGAAATAAAAGCAAGAATCAATAACTGGGATAGATTCAAACTAAAAAGCTTTCTCTCAGCAAAGGAAACTATCAGTAATGTGAAGAAAGAGCCTACAGAGTGGGAGAAAATCTTAGCCAATCATAGTTCAGATAGAGCACTAATCTCCAGAATCTATAAAGAACTCAAAAAACTCTACACCAAGAATGCAAATAATCCAGTCAACAAATGGGCTAAGGAAATGAATAGACACTTCACAGAAGAAGATCTACAAGCAATCAACAATCATATGGAAAAATGTTCAACATCTCTAGTAATAAGAGAAATGCAAATCAAAACCACCCTAAGATTCCATCTCACCTCAATTAGAATGGCGATTATCAAGAATACAAGCAACAACAGGTGTTGGCGAGGATGTGGGGAGAAAGGTACACTCCTACATTGCTGGTGGGGCTGCAAATTAGTGCAGCCACTCTGGAAAGCAGTGTGGAGATTCCTTAGAAAACTTGGAATGGAACCACCATTTGACCCAGCTATCCCACTCCTTGGCCTATACCCAAAGGACTTAAAATCAGCATACTACAGAGATACAGCCACATCAATGTTCATAGCTGCTCAATTCAAAATAGCCAGACTGTGGAACCAACCTAGATGTCCTTCAATTGATGAATGGATAAAGAAACTGTGGTATATATATACAATGGAATATTACTCAGCCATAAAGAATGATAAAATTATGGCATTTGCAGGCAATGGATGAAATTGGAGAATATCATGCTAAGTGAGATAAGCCAATCTCAGAAAACCAAAGGTCGAATGATATCACTAATAAGTGGATGAGGACACATAAAGAGTTAGGGTTAGGGAGGGGGGCAAGGATGGAGGAAGGAAGGACTGTATAGAGGGCAAAGAGGGGTGGGAGGGGTGGGGGGAAGGGAAAAATAACAGAATGAATCAAACAACATTACCCTATGTAAATTTATGATTACACAAATGGTATGCCTTTACGCCATGTACAAACAGAGAAACAACATGTATCCCATTTGTTTACAATAAAAAAAAAGAAACCTGTCCTTTAATAGATCTAATACTTTCAAAATAATTGTTAACAAGCACATCCAATAAGGAACTCAGAGTACTAGAATTATAACAGAAGAGTCTCTTCAGTTTCCTCAGTTTCCCCAATGAGACTCAATAAACCAGTATGTAGTGATATGGATTGAAAGAAAAGCAGAATTTGTCAACTTTGCTTGGCGTGAGTACATGCCTATATGTACTGTTCACCCAAAGTGGTGACTCTTGGAGGTTTGACATATTTTGTAATTAGCCCTTCTGTAAGCATTGATGACCATCCTTAGGAGCCCTGGGACTTTTATGAGTGAGGTTTTATCTGTTTCCATAGTCCTACATTCCTAAACTTTTATAGCCAAATTAATTGCTTCATTCTATTGTCTTTCAGGCAAGTAAAACATTTATTAACATAAAGAAGAAAAACATATCTCATTTATCTTGTTTATCTGGAAAACTATTTGGATCATATTGTATAAAATTACTCTCAAAACTTCAAGGGAAAAATAATTACTATAATTTGTAGATTTTGGCTGATTTTTCTTATGACAGACGGACATGTTAATGAACCATTCATAAATTCTCCAACTGAATTAAGAAGAGTATTTTATTTTTACATAAAATTTGTTTTTAAGTATGAATATTTGACTGTAGCACATAACTGGTTTTATTTTCCTTCTGAAATATCTGCTAGGTAATGGCTGTGGGATAGTCAACCCTTTATCTTCTCTAGCACATATCAGTATTGGTACCAATATCATCAACATGTAGGTTCAGTCCCTCCAGTTCCTGTCGTTCCTTAATTGATCCTGAACAAGGTGGGCTTTCTAATGGTGGAATTGACTCCTGAGCAGTGTGTATAGAATAACTGGTACAGCTGTAGGTTCTGTACAATTATGCTTGGAGTTACTGATTGGGTTGTCATAGTTATACTTTAGAGGTCATGCATGCCTTAGGACACATACTGTACCTTACCAAAATGATTACTTCTTTATACGCTGATCATTTTAGCTTATTACCCTCTTTTTGAATAGTTTTCCAGATGTTCTCACTTGACCTTCCAGCCCTACATCCAAGGTATTAAGTTGCCTGGACATTCAAATAAGAAGGCACCTGGTTGTCCAGAGAGTAATAAAAATATTTCTACAGCATATGGGGAACTTCTGGTTTGCCCCTACTCATGTCCACTATCTGAATTCTTATAGTGTTCCTTGTATCTGTATTGGTTCTTAATGAGGCTGACTGGGAAGACTATCTGTACCCCACATCTAGTCTCTGCTCTTTCTTAAATTTTCCTCAGTTTCTGAAGTTCTTCACAGTATTAGAGCAATGAATAACATGGGTTTTCCTGTCTAAGATGTTGGTGCTAGAGTACATGAAAGATGTTTACACTCTTCCAAGGGATCTACAAAATCACAAGATAAATTGGTACAGTTCCCCAAAGGTCAAGATATTATTTCCAAAAGTTCTGTAATTTAGATTGAGTTCAGTGGGATGGTACTGCTGCTATGCCTGATTACCATTGGAGACAGAGTATTTAAGATGACTTCTTTATGTCTGATGCCTCAGCTGGAAGGCTGCAAGACTGGTGGTTATCTAGGCATCTCTCTCTCTCTCTCTTTACATAGTATTTCCATTAGGATGACTGGATCTTTTTATATGGTGGCTCAGGGTGCCAGCGAAAGCATTCCAAGACAAAGTCTCATGTGAAAGCACTTACCAAGCTTCTGTTTGCATCATACTTGAAATGTCCCATTGCCCAAAAGGAGGCACATGGCCTGGCTCAGAGACAATGTAGGAACAGCTTGAATACTGAAGATATGACTCATTAGGGATCACTAAAGAAGTAATATGCCCAATTGATGCAAATTTTAAAGATTAAATGTGATTTCAGGATAATTTTGCCTTTGTTGTGGGCCAGGACTCACCTATTCTTGATAATACATTTGCTTTTTTCAATTTCTGAGAACCGACCTAAGCCATTTTGGCATACACAACCATTTGGATCTTTTTGGTGTGTCTTGGGAATTATTAATGGTTGGAAGCCTTGAGGGTTAGTTATTCTTTCATAACTTTATGTCATGTTATGAGGAAAGAAAGTCTTAGAAAAAATTCTGCTCCTCATATTGAGTAGCATTTCTGCAAGCAGGCACAAAATAATACTAAACCACTCTGTAGACATCATTTATGGACTTAGCTAAGGGCTTCATTCCTAAGAACGAAGGTTCAAGCACTCACTAGAGTCTCACCCTGTTTGTGCAAACATAGAGAGTACCTACAAAACATTTTAACTAGTTTCCATTTCTCCACTGCTACTGATTTCCCAAATGAGAGCCCCATTTTATCAATCAATGAGCCACTAATACCACCGATAAAAGCCAACTTCTAATATTATGCCAATAAGGAAAGCTATGGCATTGAAGCAAGGAAATAAAGACAAAGACCTTTTAGTCTTTTCTTTTTTAAAAAAATATTTTTAATTAGTTTTTATTTGAAACTATTACACATATTACATGTCTACCTCTGTAAAGTATAGCTGGTATAGTGGGCGCTTTTGTAAATGAAGAACTGAGGAGAAGGCCCAGTGATCTGGATTCACATTGCTGGTGAAACTATATTCAAACACTGGATTTTATACAATCATTGTCTTTATTTTTTATTATTTTTTTTAAATTGTAAACAAATGGGATACATTTTGATTCTCTGTACATGGAGTCAAGGCATACCATTCGTGTAATCATAAATTTACATAGGGCAATGTTGTTTGATTCATTCTGCCATTGTTTCCCCCTTCCCCTCTACCCCACCCACTCCTCTTTTCCCTCTATACAGTCCTTCCTTCCTCCATTCTTGCCCCCCTCCCTAACCCTAACCCTAAACCTAACCCTAACCCTAACGCTAACCCCTCCCACCCCCCATTATATGTCATCATCTGCTTATCAATGAGATCATTCGTCCTTTGGTTTTGTGAGATTGGCTTATCTTACTTAGCATGATATTCTCCAATTTCATCCATTTGCCTGCAAATGCCATAATTTTATCATTCTTTATGGCGGAGTAATGTTCCATTGTATATATATGCCACAGTTTCTTTATCCATTCATCAATTGAAGGACATCTAGGTTGGTTCCACAATCTGGCTATGGTGAATTGAGCAGCAATGAACATTGATGTGGCTGTATCTCTGTAGTATGCTGATTTTAAGTCCTTTGGGTATAGGCCAAGGAGTGGGATAGGTGGGTCAAATGGTGGTTCCATTCCAAGCTTTCTGAGGAATCTCCATACTGCTTTCCAGAGTGGTTGCACTAATTTGCAGCCCCACCAGCAATGTATTTGTATGACCTTTCTCATAAAATTTAGCTAAAGTCTCTCCGGTGTGGATTTAGGACTAGAACAACATCCTTTCCAAGAGTATAACTGTAACTTACGCACACTATCAATACTAAAGAATTTTAAAGTGGTGAGGTGCTGGTCAAAGGGTGCAGTCACAGACAGTAAAAATAAGTTCTGAGGATCTCTTGTATAGCATGATGACTGTAGTTAATAATAATGTACTGTATACTTGAAAATTGCTGAGAGTAGATCCTAAATGTTCTCAAAATTAGGACGTGTTAATTAGTTTGATTAATCATTTCACAATGTGTGTGTATATGTCACATTGCCAACTGTATGCATATGTAATTTTTGTTAATTATACTGAATAATGCTGGGGGGAGTATAGATACCACAACATGCATTTTAGAGGGCATTGGTGGAAAAATTGGAGAAGCTTCCACCAGAGTATAGAAAATTAGGAACTTGAAAGTAATGCTTTGTGAATCATTGCTCCTGGGTACATCCCAGAACATGTAGCAGGATCCCAGTTCTCAGGTAACCATATCCAAAACTAAAAGTCTCATGTACATATGAAAAGTTCATAATACTTAAATATTTCATAAAAATATCATATTGATTGCATTGTATTTTTATTTATTTTATCACAAAAGGAGAAGTTTTACCCATCACACAGCTTCAATGACTATCAGTATATGAGACTGTTTCATCTCTACTCCTTCTGTTCACATTCTTTCCTGCTCTTAACACCAGATGCATTTTTTTAAAAGTTAAATCCCAGATATGATGTTCTTTTATCTGCAAATACTTCAGTGTATTGTTCTAACAACAGATAAGGACTTTTCTATTAGCCAAGCATTAATACATCTAATGATGAACAGTTTAATATCTAGTCAGTGTTCAAATTTCTCTGAATCATAAACAACTGTTCATAATAAGTATGATTCAGGATTCAAATTAGGTCTAAACAAGGACTCAAACAAGATTGCATTTGATTGATATGCATTTTGGGTCCTATATTTTTTATAAACTAGTAGATGCAGAGCAGGGCTTCAACCTATTGACAATTTGGTCAGGATAATTATTTACTGTTGGGACACCATCCTGTGCACTGAGGTTGTTTAGCAGTAACCCTGGCCTCTATGAGGTGTCGATACCACTTTTTCCCAGTGTGACAACCCAAAAAGTCTTCATACATTGTCTGATGTACCGCATGGGCAAAATTGCCTGGTTGAATACCACCGATCTTACAGTTTCATTTTTAATTTTTGGACAAGAATATTTCACAGTTAATATCATTTATTTCTTATTGTATTATATCATAAAACATCTCTTTTATTGATCAATTGGTCCAAAAATTGTCAACATGATTCATTCATGCTAAAGTTTCCTATTTATCTTTGCCAAAAGATTTTAATAGCCATTGATGATCATCGACTAGGTCTATTGTTTTATTAAGGACTGCAAAAAGGATTTTCTAATTTTATTATTCTTTCTGCAGTTATTAGCTGGGAGTCTTCTATAAAGAAGAACATTTCTTCATTAGCTATTTGATTACCCTGAAACCAAATCAATTTGGTTCATTTTTCACAAAAATGAATTGCTGTTCACTGAGTCTCTATATTAGTATAATTCTGAACTCATGGACTTAAAAGGACAAACTTGTGTTCATTATTCTTTCTGATGCTCAAATTGCCTGTATTTAGAAGTGGGATCCCCTTAAGTTTTGATAAGACTTAGTGTCTTTAGTGAGCTTTTTATTTTTTGATATAAGATGTTATAGGATTATCTTGTGCATTTCCCTTTAATCTTGGTTCCATCAAAGTGAATTTTTACTTAGAATGCTAGGGATGCTCATTGATTTTGAGTTGTCCTTGCTTCTAGGCTTTTCTGACAATAGAGCTAGGAAAAAAAAGTTTCTTTTAAAGGGAAAAATACAATGAGCTCTTACTGCTGTTTCCAATTCAAATTTAGTATCACAAAGATTTTTATTTAATTCCTTTGATATACAGCTGCATTTCATTTCTCTAAAAGTGAACATTTTATTCTTAATAACCTAATAATTAATTATTTTAAAAAATTTTAACATAATAGTTTACAAACAATACCATAATTATTATTATTAACAATATGATTATTGAAGGTAGTTTCAGATTTCCTTGAAGTTACTTAGGATGTTTACATTTGGGGAGAAAGATTCCAAAGTTTGTTTCTTTCATGTTTTACTTTTGGAGATTGCTTTTGTTTTTAATTTAAATTTACTTTTAATTAACCATGTAAAACATTTACTTGGTTCTGCAATAAGTTCTATAAACAAAAACATCCAGAGGAATTGTCTTAGTCTGTTTGTGCTACTCTAACAAAATACCTGGGACTGGGTAACTTATAAATGATAGAGGTTTACTTTTCACAGTCCCGAGGCTGGGAAGTCCAAGATCAAGCTGCCAGTAGGTTCAGTGTCTGGTGAGGCCTGCTCCCTGTGCATCCCAGATGGCACCTTGTTGCTGTATATTCTGGAGAGGGGAAAATGTTGTGTCCCCCACATGGTAGCAGAGCAGAAGAGAGCAAACCCTTGACCTCAAGTCTTTTTATAAGAGTCTAATCCAAGCCACGAGGGCTCTATCCTTATGACTTAGTTACCTAAAGTCCCCAACTCTTAATACTATCATTTTGGCAATTAGGTTTCAATATTGGCATTTAGGAGGATGTAGTCAGACCATAGCACAAATCTCACCATCTCTGTTACCTCCACTATTTCTCCTTTTCTTTAGAGCATGCATTCTTAATGACTTCCCCAAGGGGATAAAAACTGATTTTAGGGAGTGCTATGATTTAAGTGTATATCCCAAGGTTCATGGGTGGGAAACTTACTCTAGAAAGATTACATATACTTTTACCCATTGACCCAGCAATCCCATTATAGGAATTTTACATGAGATACACTAATGAAAATGTAAAATGGCATAAGCACCAGGCCATGGTGAATATAGCCTCACCACAGAGCATGTTGGAGCATGGGACCAGTTTAAGGTGAATAAGTCACAAGCCCTCAAGAATGTATCAATGAGGCTATCACAGGAGTGGGTTTGTTATCACCAGAATGGGTTTGTTATTAAAATGAATTTGACCTGTTCTGGCTCTCCTCTCACTGTCTCTCCAGGGGATCTGTGACTCAGCAAGAAGGACACACAGGATGCTGGCACCTTGTTGTTGGAGTTCTACCCTCCAGAACTGTGAGAAATAAAATTTTTAAAAATAAACCCAATTTGTTATTTTGATATAGCAGCACAAAATGGACTAAGGTAGATATATGAAAATATTTGACTTGTAATGGTTTGTAGCCCTCCAAATCTCAAATTTACTCTTAAATCTTTATTTAAAAAATATTTTTGGTGTTGGGACCTTTTACATGCTAAACAAGCACTCTACCACTGAACTATAAACCCCTCTTACTCAAAAATCTTATTGCCTAATATTTAATTTTTCTCATTAGGAAGAAATTATACAATTTAAAATTTCTTTTTATGAGTATGGTAAAAAAAATTGAGAAAAACTTTTCTACAGATAAACAGTATTATTTTTATACTTCCACTTTAATCAAACATGTATCATATACATATGAATAAGCATATATCTATAAGTATACATTATTCTTCTTTCTTATATAAAGGGTCATGTTCCTGTGCTTTTTTCACTTAGCAATGTATTTTGGATAAATCTCTCTAGCAACATCATCCAGCTGAGAACCAGGGCTCTATAAGTGTTTTGAGAGCTTTCTCATTTTTTACAGCAACACGATGCTCCATGTCGTGAATCCACCATAGCTGATTCAGGTAGTGCCCCATTGATAGACCTTGGTTTGTGCTCAGTCGTTGGTATTACAGAAGTGCTGTAATAAGTGGCCTTGTGCTTATACTCTTTTACATTTTTGCTAGTGTATCTCTGGTAAAGTTCTTAGAAGTGACACGGCTGGGTTAATGGGTAAAAGCATATGTAATCTTTTTAGATATTGCCCCACTTCCGCAGCTTGGGGACTGTACTGTACTTTCAGCTACGAGGTATGAGAGTGCCTGTTTTTCCACAGCTTTACCACAGAGAATGTTGTTAAATATTTGGAATTTTGTCCATGTATTTTTTGGGGGGGGTACCAGGGATTGTACTCAGGGGCACTCAACCATTGAGCCACATCACCAGCCCTATTTTGCGTGTATTTTATTTAGAGACAGGGTCTCACTGAGTTGTTTTGCACCTTGCAGTTGCTGAGGCTGGCTTTGAACTCACTATCCTCCTGTCTCAACCTCCTCAGCCGCTGGGATTACAGGGGTGTGCCACCACACCCAGCCTTGTCCATGTATTTTTATTGGTGCATTATAATTATGTATAATGGTGGGATTCATGCCATATTTGTAGATGTTTGCTTTTCTTTTTCTGTGAACTTTATCACTTGCCCTTTTTTTTTCTTGTCCATAGAATATGAGGTATCTTCATATTCTTCTCTAAGAGTTCTTTAAGTTCTTTGTCTTCTCTAAGAATATCTCTGGGAGTTACTATGTTAGTTATAGAAACAGTTTATAAGTAGATTAAGTTGCAGATCTTCCACAATAATTCTCTAGTTTGTGATTGTCTTCTGATTTTGCTTATACTATTTTTTATGTAAAACTAATTTTTCTGTAATCAAATTTACCCTTTCCTTTATCACTTCTGAATTTTAAGTGATGGAAAAGAAGAGAATCATTTATGTTTTTTCCTAATACTTATGTAGTTTATTTATTTAACATTTAGATCCATTTGGAATTAATTCTGGTGTGTGGTGTGAGAAATGGTTCCAATTTTATATTTTTCTCCATGATTAACCAACTGTTTACCAGACAGTCCTGTTTTCCTTTCTAATTTGAGATGCAGCCTTTACAAAATCCTAAACTTCTGTGTTCACTTTGGCACATCTTTGGATTTTCATTTCTTTTCCTGTTGGTCTGTCTACTAACTTGTGTGTCTACACTGCAGGTTTTATATTAACATTTAATATCTAGTGCAACTAACCTCCCTTTGCCATTTTCTTAGTGTTCCCATGGGTATTCTTGCTTATTTGTTCTTTCAAATAAAATATATAATTAACTTGTCTGGTTCTGAAAAAGATGATATGCTTTTGTTGTGATTATATTAAATTAAAAAAAAATCTCTGGGAGAACTGGCATTTTCATGATCTTGAGTTTTCCAAAATATAATGTGTCTTTCTACTTGTTCAAGTCTATTTTTCTGTTTCATGAAGGATTTATGTTTGTAAATATTTTGAGTATCATGTAATGTACAGTAATGAGGTCTCTCTCCTATTGTACATGCAACTTCCAAGGTACATATAATGAGGCTCATCCATTCTTTTTTTTTTTTTTTTTTTTTTTGGTACCACGGGTGGAACCCAGAGTCACTTAAACACTGAGCCGCATCCCCCAGTCTTATTTTCTAATGTTTTATTTTGAGACAGAATCTCACTAAGTCCATAGGGCCTCACTAAGTTACTGAGATTGGTCTGGAACTTGGAATCCTCCTGCCTCAGCCTCCTAAGTTGTTGGGATTACAGGTGCGCACCACCACACCCAACTCATTCATTCATTTTGGTAACCAACATCATTTAAGCCAGATTCTTCCTTTCTAAAAATTTTGGAGGTAAAGAGAAGAATTGCATGTAGAGTGGTAAATGAGTATGGGTTTTGGAGTCAGAATTTGGTTTGAATTGGGCTCCATTGCTTATCAGCTCTGCGATCATAAACAAGTTCTCAGTGACAAAAACAGAGAATTTAACTTTCTTTAGTAGAAAGAAGGATGGAATAAATGATAAGGTGCATATGGTAGTTCTATTTCTAATTTTTGAGGAACATTCATACTGTTTTCTACAAAGGTCATACTAACTTACATTACCACCAACATGTATTAAGGTACCAATTCCTCCACACATATATGCCAGCATTTGTAATTGTCTTTTTTTTCTAATAGTGATTCTAATTGGGATGAGGTGATATCCCCTGGTGATTTTTATTTGCATTTGTTAGATGACCAATGTTGTTGAACATTTATTCACGTACTAGTTGATAACTTATTTGTATATCATTTTTAATCAGCTTGTTTTTTACCCTTGAGTTGAGTTCCTTATATATTTTTGGATAGTATTTCCTTGTAAGATGTATAGTTAACAGATATTTTTTTCCATTCAGTAGGTTTTCTCTTCACTCTTTGATCCAGCAATCCCACTACTACATATTTATGCATAGGAAATTAAATCAGTATTTCAAAGTGATATCTGCATTCCTGTTTTTATTGCAGCATTATTCACAATAGCCAAGATATGAGATTAGCCTAAGAGTCCATCAAGAGATCAATGAACTAGGAAAATGTGATGTATATATACAGTGGAATAATATTCAACCACAAAATGGATGAAAAATTGTTATTTGCAGCAACATAGATGAAATCTGGAGGACACTATGCTGAGTAAAATAAGTCACACACAGAAAAACAATTATTGCATGATGTCACTCATTTGTAGAATTTAAAACAGTTGACCTCATAGAAGCACAGAGTAGAACAGAGATTATCAGAAACTAGGAAGTATGGAGAAAAAGGAAAATGAGAAAATACTGGTCAACAGGTGAAAAATTATTGGGTTATAGGAATAAGTTCTGGTGCCTATTGCAAAGTAGGGTGAATATAGTTAACAATATAATATTATATATTTCCAAATGACTAAAAGAGAGGACTCTGAATATTCTTGCCACAAAGAAATGATAAATCTCTGAGGTGATGGATATGCTAAGAACCACGATTCACTCATTATACAATATATAATGTATCAAAATATCACTGTATCCTGAAATATACATAATAATTGTGTCATTCAAATATGAAATAAAACTTGAAAAAAAATAAAAAAAGAAGGATGGCATGAGATAAAATATGTAAAGCAACTAAAACAGAGCCTGGCATGAGTAGGAGTTCAGCTTAAGTGGTATCTAATACTTGTCTTGGGCACTGAATTTTCTCAGTTGCTCTTTTGGTATTAAGTAATTTCCTGTACAGAATTGAAAACCATATCATAGAGTTTATGATGTGTTTGTAATATAGGTATCTTCTACAAAACAAATTCCATCTTTCATATTAATTTCATTGGTGCCTGGCAAGACCATACTACGTTTCCCTTTTTTTCCCATGAGTTGGCATTTTTTTGCAGGGGGGGGGGGCTTCATGTTTTGTCTCATTTTTATGAAATGCTGGAATAACTTGCAAGTTGTGGCAAAAGCATGGCTTATCTGAACAGTGATGGATCATCTTTTTCTGGAAGCCATCAATCAACTGAAGCTAACAAGAACATGGAGTAGAGCAGGAGTGGGAGAGGGTGCGAAGGTCACTTTCCTTGGTTCACTGACTACTTACTGGGAACCCTTTTGATTGATGTAGTAGAAATTTCTGCTGATCGCATCACTATTTCTGGACAGGGTTGACTTGCTTTCCCCATGCAGATTTCTGATTTTAGTTGAGAATCAACATTCTAAGGTTTTGAAATTTTATGCAGACAGCAACACTAATTGAGTACCCACTGACTACTGTGCACTATACAACAGAGTTAAAAGTAAGTACAAGTCCCAGCAATTGCTTGTCCCAGAGGTTAGAACTGGTTGTACTCTGGGAACACAGTCAATTTAGAGAGGTGGGTTGATGCATGCTCACCTACCATGCAGAGTGCAGAACTGGAGTGTGTTCATCTGTTCATGAGGATCACCATAGGCAAACCAAGTTAGGAAGCAGGAATGACATCACGGTTCTTTGCTGGCGAGCAGGGAGTGAAGGTTGGTGCTGTCCAGGAGGCCCAGAGGAAGCACGCAATCACACAGACTGAAGGCCTTGGTTGGAAGCTGTGGAATCCTAGCAGATGGTGGGGCAGAAGTTAAGCCAAGATCAGAGGCAAGTAGCCAGTGCGGCTCTTTGAAGGGTTATACTGACAGAGTATGATATACAGTGTCATCTTTTCAGCAGGACATCTTTGGGACTGAGCCAGTGAGCAGGGTCTTAAAGGTACCCTCTCCTTAGGATCAAAGAGGCTCCATGCTTGGAGCTAACAGGCTCCATACTCTACTGGCAAATCTGCTGTACACAGCAGGGCAGGATCACATAAATAATAACAGTACCTTAATTCATCCAGTATATTTAATGCTTCAGAGTGCTTTTTCCCCCTTTTCTGTACACATATATAGTGCTCTATTCCCTTGGAGAACAGTGCCAATGACTTTCCATCAGCTCTTGCCCTTTGCGTTATTTTCCCAGAAGTGTTCATAGATTTAGGTTGATTAAATCACACTTTTTGGTCTCCTGATAACCTACGGGAGTTGTAGGTATCAGAGTGAAACTGTATTATTTATCTGTCCACACTTTTGTGAGATACACATCCACACAACACACACATTCATTTATTCAACTAAAAATCTTGTGCACCTACTAGGTAACAAGCATGTTTTGGCACTATAGATTTGTGCAAAAACTTTTTTTTTTGCAATATTTGCATATAAAAGATATGAGTATAAGTTATTATTCTCTAAACCCACCTCATCCAGAGGTCAGACTGACAGCATCCTCAACCACTCAAAACATAAATTGGAAAAAGATGATGAGAAGTGCTTGAAGCGGCAGACTGTTTAAGACTTCGTTCAGCAGGAAAGATGAAATTGCCCTGAGGCAGTTGCTCAGAACAACTGTGTGTATAACACAGCAGATGATAGCAGCAGGACTCACTGACCTCAGTGAGAAATGACAGCTGACAGGAGAGGGAGGGGACAGAAGAACTCTTGGAGGCAGAATCATTTCTTTTGAATTCTCCCTACTTCCTCGGCCCAGTGGTCCAAAGCCATTTAGTTTAGGAGTTAACCACAAGGACTACAGTAACCTTTGAGAGCATTACTGCGTTAAATAGCACAAGAATTGATGTTTAAAGTGCTGCAAGTTCATACATGCATACCTTACATATATATATTTTTTCATAGTATATGGTCCTACTAGGCCAACACAAAATCCCTATAGGCAGCATCCATCACAGTCACCTGGAGGGCTTGTTAAAACAGATTGCTGCCCCAAGTTTCTGGCTTAGTAATTCTGGGATGGGGCCCCCAAACCTGCCTTGCTCACTAGTTCTCACATGCTGCTGCTGCTGGTAATGTGGTTCTTTGAGAACCATAGCAGGATAGCATATGTGTAGACTCTTGGATTACTAGGGTCTCCAATCTAAATGGAAATACATGGGTTTCAGAGAAGTTGAATTACTTAACCAGGTCACACAGGGGCCAGGTTTCAGACTCAAATTTAGGTCTTCTGGGTAAGTCATATATATATATTTTTTTCAGCAATATGCTGTTGTCTCAGATTTCTCCTTTAGAGAGGAGATTCTCCTTTTAAGAGAGGGTTTAATATATTTTAGGTTTTCATTCAAATACTTGGGATTAAAAACATTGCCATTCTAGTGTATTAGAAAATTGATATATATGACATATATTCTTCCTTGGCAATGCTGGATGGGTTCTTCTTTTTTTTTATGTTCAGCCCTCCTAGCACTTAGAATATAGAAATAAATATGAAGAAACTGAAGTGACTGGTTGGAAAAGGTGTGTGTGTGTCTGAAGGAAGTAGGTTTTTGAAGAAACTGGGGCAGGTGCAAATTCTTTGGAAAAGATTCATGAAATAGCAGAAAAGCACAAGATTGAGCACATTCAGAAGCAAGCTGGATTTTAGGGGCCTTTCCCTGCAGAGATAATTCAGCTGACTTGGAATGGTAGTATTGACTGATTTAATGTTGCTCTTTGGGTGGGGTCTGCAAGGGTCTTTTCCAAACAAACAAGCATTCTGCTTCCAGGCTTGAAACATCTAAGAAAACAAAAATCCATTCGTGTTCATGTGTTCATTTTCTTTTTCATTGAGTGATTTCCCGGGAGTCTCTTTGTTTCAAATCCTTTCTAAACCAATTAGAGAATTATGAAGAAGCCTCTTAAAAAAGAATCTCTAACAGCATCTTAAAGAAAATTCCAGGATCACTCGCATCCTTTCAAGACTGTGGTAGCTGTTAGTGTGGATGTATGACCTTGGGTTTTGGGCTATAACTAGACTAAATCAGACAGGATAACTCAGGGAAACAAAACCACAGCAGACATTTTAAACGTAAAGAGATTTGTTATGGGCACTGAGGTGGCTTGTAGAACCATGGGAAAGGCTGCAAGAGGGAAAATCATGGAAACTGCCACTGGTTCCAGAGCCACCGCTACAAATGTGCTGGGAGCTGCTGCCACCTAGAATCAGGAAACTGCAGGGACGGTGACTGGTGGCCTCACAGTTTGTCCCAGCTCTGGGGGCTGAGATGACAGGGAAACCAAGAGGTTGTTGCACAAACACATCTGGAAAACTCACATATCCATCTATGCTGCCAGAGGTAAAAGAAAAAATACCCACCTCCTCTCATCCACCTTCCAAGTCTTGCAGGAATGCATTCTCACTGTGAAACCTAAGACTTTCCAATTCTGCAGGATCCACTTGGAAGGTCAAGACTGTATCACTGCGGCTCCTTCCCCAGACTACCAACTAGGGGTGAACACCTGGACTCCTACTGGAAGCAGAGGTCTTCATGTCTCATTACCAAACCTCTGAGCTATGACGTCTCACTATGTTTGCGGTTTCTGGATTTGATGTTGCTTGACAGATCTTAATGACTTATTGATTGTATTTTTATTTGTAATAAAACCTGAATTCATAGGAATCCTGCTAAAATAGAAACTACCATTAATTAGTTTTCCTTCCCTTTTGTAAGCCTTCTTTGGAAATAAATTTTACCACTAGAAACAGGTTCAATGAAAGTTTTGATTTTTATTCAAAAAACTTAATAATATACCTAATTATCCAATTGATATATGTCTACTGCACAAAAATGAAAAAAGCATTTGTATATATTTGTATATATTATAAAGCAAATATATATATAATATATACATAAGTATATATAAGTATATATATACATATATAAGTAAATATATATAAATATATATTTACTTATATATATATAAATATATATTTACTTATATATGTATATATAAGTATATATTTATATATATTATATATTTATATATAAGTATATATATTTACTTATATATATAAATAAATATATATACATATATAAGTAAATATATATTTATATACATATATAAATATATATATTTGTATATATTATAAAGTAAATATATATTTGTTTAATCTGTCTCCCTTTATTAAAAATGTAGTTGATTGCAGTTTTTCTTTTTGCTTCAGTTAACAATATTGATATAAATACAGTCATCTTGTAGTTGATCTGAGAGATAGGTTCTAAGATCCCCTGAGAATACCAAATTCTATCATTGCTTCAGCCCCTTAGATAAAGTGGTGTCTTTTTTTGCATATAAGCTATGCACATTCAGTATACTTCAAATCATCTCTAGAATATTTATAATACCTGACAAAATGTAAATGCTATATAAATGGCTGTTCTACTTTATTAAGAATAAAAACAAGAAAAAAAGTCTGTACATACTCAGTATAGATGCAATTTTTTCCAAGTGTTTTCAATCTATAGTTCTTTGAATCTGTGGATGCAGAACCAATAGATATGGGAGGGCTGGTTGTGCTCTGAGACACACATCCTATAATAAGTAATATCCTTGGGTAAATTCCTAGAAGTAGATTTTTAGTACCTAATGTGCTCTTTTTGAGGATTTTAAAAATATAATCTATAAATTGACTTTCACAATGATTAGGGCATTTTTGATCTCCCAGAAGCTGTGCATAAGGTCTTCCAATTCCCTAAACTCTCATCAACACTGAATCTTATGTTTAGAAAAGGTTTGTTAATATGATAAAGATGATATTTAATTGCCTTAATTTGAATTTACTTGATTACTAGGGAGAATGAACATAGGTTCATATGTTACTGTCCATTCTAATGGAATCATACCTGTTTTTCTACTGAATTGTTAGGGTTCTTTAAAATTGATTTCTATTATGCAGATTTAATGAAATTCCTATTAAAATCCCAATGACATTCTTCATAGAACTAGAAAAAGCAATCATGAAATTCATTTGGAAAAATGAATAGCTAAAGCAATCCTTAACAAGATGAGTTAAGGAGGAGGCATCACATTACCAGGCCTTAAACTATACTATAGAGCAATAGTAACAAAAATGGCATTGTATTGGCAGCAAAATTGACATGTAGACCAATAGTACGAAGTAGAAGACACAGAGACTAACCCACATAAATGCAGTTATCTCATTAGACAATGGCGCCAAAAACATACAATAGAGAAGATAGCCTTTTCAACCAGTGGTGCTGGGAAAACTGGAAATCCATATGTAGCAAAATGAAATTAAACCTCTATCTCTAATCCTGCACAAAAATCAACTCAAATCAATCAAAGACTTAGCACTAGAACAGAGACCCTATGCCTAATAAAGTAAAAATAGGCCCAAATCTTCATGATGTTGGCTTAGGATCTGACTTCCTTAACCAGAATCCAAAAGTGCAAGAAGTAAAATCAAGAATCAATAAATGGGATGGATTCAAACTAAAAACTTCTTAGCAAAGGAAACAATCAGTATCATGAAGAGGGAGCCTACAGAATGGAGAAAATCGAAAATCTTTATCACACACACACCTCAGATAGAGCACTAATCTCCAGGATATATAAAGAACTCAAAAAATTTAACACCAAAAAAAAAAAAAAAAAAAACCTAATCAATAAAGGGGTTAAGGAACTAAACAGACACTTTACAGAAGAAGAAATACAATCAATCAACAAACATGTGGAAAAATGTTCATCATCTCTAACAATTAGAGAAATACAAATCAAAGCTACTCTTAAGATCTCATTTCACTCCAGTCAGAATGGCAATTATCAAGAATACAAGCAATAATAAGTTTTGGTGAGGATGTGGGGAAAAAGGTATACTTGTACATTGCTAGTGGGACTGCAGATTGGTGCAAACCATCATGGAAAGTAGTATGGAAATTCCTCAGAAAACTTGGAATGGAACCACCATTGATCTAGTTATCACACTTCTTGATTTATACCCCAAAGACTTAAAATCAGCATACTACAGTGACACAGCCACATCAATGTTTATAGCAGTTCAATTCACAATAGCTAAACTATGGAACCAACCTAGATGCCTTTCAACAGATGAATGGATAAAGAAAATGTGGTACATATTCACAATGGAATATTACTCAGGTTTAAAGAAGAATGAAATTATGGCATTTGCAGGTAAATGGATGGAGCTAGAGAATATTATGCTAAGTGAAATAAGTCAAACTCAAAAAACCAAAGGCTGAATGTGTTCCCTGATAAGTGGAATGTGAACCATAATGGGAGCAGGGTTGGGAAAGAATGAAGGAACTTTGGATTGTGCAGAGGGGAGTGAAGGGAGGGGAGGGGGTATGAGGATTGGAAGGATGGTGGAATGAGACAGATATTATTACCCTATATACATGTGTGATTACATGACTGGTGTGACTCTGCACTATGTACAATCAGAGGAAGGAGAAGTTGTGCTCCATTTGTGTACAAGGTGTCAAAATGCATTCTACTGTCATGTATAATGAATTAGAACAAATAAAAAATAAAAAGATTCTTAAATCATTTTAAAAATTAATCTCTAGTAACCACATGTTAAAACTAAAATCACTTATCTCTCATATGTGTTATAATAATTTTCTCAAATTGTTGTTTGCCATTTTACATTTCATGCTTTATTTCCCAAAGTAGATCAATCAAAATTTTATTTATTTATTTATTTTTTTTGATTTTTTTTTTATTTATTGTAAACAAATGGGATACATGTTGCTTCTCTGTTTGTACATGGCTTAAAGGCATACCATCTGTGTTATCATAAATTTACATAGAGTAATGTTGTTTGATTCATTCTGTTATTTTTTTCCCTTCCCCCAACCCCATCACCCCTCTTTTCCCTCTATACAGTGCTCCCTTCCTCCATACTTGCCCCCCTCCCTAACCCTAACTCTAACCCTAACACTAACCCTTCCCTCCCCCCATTATGTGTCATCATCCACTTATTAGCGATATCATTCATCGTTTGGTTTTTTGAGATTGGCTTATCTCACTTAGCACGATATTCTCCACTTTCATCCATTTGCCTGCAAATGCCATAATTTTATCATTCTTTATGGCTGAGTAATATTCCATTATATATATATATACCACAGTTTCTTTATCCACTCATCAATTGAAGGGCATCTAGGTTGGTTCCACAGTCTGGCTATTGTGAATTGAGCAGCTATGAACATTGATGTGGCTGTATCTCTGTAGTATGCTGATTTTAAGTCCTTTGGGTATAGGCCAAGGAGTGGGATAGCTGGGTCAAATGGAGGGTCCATTCCAAGTTTTCTAAGGAATCTCCACACTGCTTTCCAGAGTGACTGCACTAATTTGCAGCCCCACCAGCAATGTATGAGTGTACCTTTCTCCCCACATCCTCGCCAACACCTGTTGTTGCTTGTATTCTTGATAATCGCCATTCTAATTGGGGTGAGATGGAATCTTAGGGTGGTTTTGATTTGCATTTCTCTTATTACTAGAGATGTTGAACATTTTTCCATATGATTGTTGATTGCTTGTAGATCTTCTTCTGTGAAGTGTCTATTCATTTCCTTGGCCCATTTGTCAACTGGATTATTTGAATTCTTGGAGTAGAGTTTTTTGAGTTCTTTATAGATTCTGGAGATTAGTGCTCTATCTGAAGTATGATTGGCAAAGATATTCTCCCACTCTGTAGCTCTTTCTTCACATTGCTGATAGTTTCCTTTGCTGAGAGAAAGCTTTTTAGTTTGAATCTATCCCAGTGGTTGATTCTAGCTTTTATTTCTTGTGCTATGGGAGTCCTATTAAGGAAGTCTGATCCTAGACCAACAAGGTGAAGATTTGGACCTACTTTTTCTTCTATAATCTGCAGGGTCTCTGGTCTGATTCCGAGGTCCTTAATCCATTGTGAGTTTAGTTTCGTGCATGGTGAGAGATATGGGTTTAGTTTCATTCTGTTGCATATGGATTTCCAATTCTCCCAGCACCATTTGTTGAAGAGGCTATCTTTTCTCCATTGCATATTTTTGGCCCCTTTGTCTAGTATGAGAAAATTGTATTTATTTGGGTTTGTGTCCGTGTCCTCTATTCTGTACCATTGATCTACCTTTCTATTTTGGTACCAATACCATGCTGTTTTTGTTACTATTGCTTTGTAATAGAGTTGAAGATCTGGTATTGCAATACCCCCTGTTTCACTCTTCCTGCTAAGGATTGCTTTAGCTATTCTGGGTTTCTTATTCTTCCAGATGAATTTCATAATTGCTTGCTCTATTTCTGTAAGGTACGTCATTGGGATTTTAATTGGAATTGCATTGAATTTGTATAGCACTTTAGGTAGTATGGCCATTTTGACAATATTAATTCTTCCTATCCAAGAACATGGAAGATCTTTCCATCTTCTAAGGTGTTCTTTAATTTCTTTCTTTAGTGTTCTGTAGTTCTCATTGTAGAGGTCTTTCACCTCTTTTGTGAGATTGATTCCCAAGTATTTTATTTTTTTCGAGGCTATTGTGAATGGGGAAGTTTTCCTAATTTCTCTTTCTGAAGATTCATCACTTATGTATAAAAATGCATTGGATTTATGAGCACTGATCTTGTAACCTGCTACTTTACTGAATTCACTTATGAGTTCTAAGAGTTTTCTGGTGGAATTTCCAGGTTCCTCTAAATATATCATCATGTCATCAGCGAACAGGGATAGTTTGAGTTCTTCTTTTCCAATTCGTATCCCTTTAATTTCTTTGGTTTGTCTAATTGCTCTGGTTAGAGTCTCAAGAACGATGTTGAATAGAAGTGGTGAAAGAGGGCATCCCTGCCTTGTTCCAGTTCTTAGGGGGAATGCTTTCAGTTTTTCACCATTTAGAATGATATTAGCCATGGGCTTAGCATAAATGGCCTTTACAATGTTAAGGAATGTTCCCACTATCCCTATTTTTTCTAGTGTTTTGAGCATGAAGGGGTGCTGTATTTTTTCAAATGCTTTTTCTGCATCTATTGAAATAATCATGTGATTCTTGACTTTAAGTCTATTGATATGGTGAATGACATTTATTGATTTCCTGATGTTGAACCAACCTTGCATCCCTGGGATGAAACCCACTTGATCATGGTGCACTATCTTTTTAATATGTTTTTGTATGCGATTTGCTAAAATTTTGTTGAGAATTTTTGCGTCGATGTTCATTAAGGATATTGGTCTGAAATTTTCTTTCCTTGATGAGTCTCTGTCTGGTTTAGGTATCAGGGTGATATTGGCTTCATAGAATGAGTTTGGGAGGGTTCCCTCCTCTTCTATTTTATGGAATACTTTGAGAAGTACTGGAATGAGCTCTTCTTTAAAGGTTTTGTAGAACTCGGCTGAGAACCCATCTGGTCCCGGACTTTTCTTTGTTGGTAGGCTTTTGATGACTTCTTCTATTTCAGTACTTGAAATTGGTCTATTTAAATTGTGTATGCCCTCCTCGTTCAGTTTAGGCAATTCATATGTCTCTAGAAACCTGTTGATGTCCTCGAAATTTTCTATTTTGTTGGAGTATAGATTTTGAAAATAGCTTCTAATTATGTTTTGTATTTCAATCCTGTCTGTTGTGATATTTCCTTGTTCATTCTGAATTTTAGTGATTTGGGTTTTCTCTCGTCTTCTCTTTGTTAGTGTGGCTAAAGGTTTATCAATTTTGTTTATTTTTTCGAAGAACCAACTATTTATTTTGACAATTTTTTGTATTGTTTCTTTTGTTTCAATTTCATTGCTTTAAGCTCTGAGTTTAACTATTTCCTGTCTTCTACTACTTTTGGTGCTGGTCTGTTCTTCTTTTTCTAGGGCTTTGAGCTGTAGTGTTAAGTCGTTTATTTGTTGAGTTTTACTTCTTTTATTAAATGCGCTCCATGAAATAAATTTCCCTCTAAGTACTGCTTTCATAGTGTCCCAGAGATTTTGATATGATGTTTCTTTGTTCTCATTTACCTCTAAGAATTTTTTAATTTCCTTCCTAATATCTTCTGTTATCCATTCATCATATAATAGCATATTGTTTAATCTCCAGATGTTGGAATAGTTTCTGTGTTTTACTCTTTCATTTATTTCTATCTTCAACCCATTATGATCTGATAGAATACATGGTAGTGTCTCTATCTTCTTGTATTTGCTAACATTAGCTTTGTGGCATAATATATGGTCTATTTTAGAGAAGGATCCATGTGCTGCTGAGAAGAAAGTGTATTCACTCTTGTTTGGATGGTATATTCTATAAATGTCCTTTAATTCTAAATTATTGATCGTGTTATTGAGATCTATGGTTTCTTTGTTCAATTTTTGTCTGGAAGATCTGTCCAGTGGTGAGAGAGGTGTGTTAAAATCACCTAGTATTATTGTGTTATGGTCTATTTGGTTTCTGAAATTGAGAAGGATTTGTTTGACATACATAGATGAGCCACTGTTTGGGGCATAGATGTTTATGATTGTTATATCTTGCTGATTTATGCTTCCCTTAAGCAGTATAAAATGACCTTCTTTATCCCTTCTGACTATCTTTGGCTTGAAGTCCACATTGTCTGAAATGAGGATGGATACTCCAGCTTTTTTGCTGAGTCCATGTGCATGGTATGTTTTTCCCCATCCTTTCACCTTTAGTCTATGGATATCTTTTTCTACGAGGTGAGTCTCTTGTAGGCAACATATTGTTGGATCTTTCTTTTTAATCCAATCTGCCAGTCTATGTCTTTTGATTGATGAATTCAGGCCATTAACGTTCAGGGTTATTATTGAGATATGATTTGATTTCCCGGTCATTTGGTTCATTTTTTAAATTTTATTTATTTATTTGTTTGACACAACTTGTTTCCTCCTTTATTTGACAATTCCTTTAGGATAATTCCTCCCTTTGCTGATTTGCTTCTTTGTTTTTCATCTCTTCCTCATGGAATATTTTGCTGAGAATGTTCTGTAATGCTGGCTTCCTTTTTGTAAATTCTTTTAGCTTTTGTTTATCATGGAAGGATTTTTATTTCATCGTCAAATTTGAAGGTAAAGTTTTGCTGGGTATAAGATTCTTGGTTGGCATCCATTTTCTTTCAGGGCTTGAAAAATGTTGTTCCAGGACCTTCTAGCTTTTAGGGTCTGGATTGAAAAATCTGCTGATATCCGTATTGGTTTCCCCCTGAATGTAATTTGGTTCTTTTCTCTCACAGCCTTTAAAATTCTGTCTTTATTTTGTATGTTAGGTATTTTCATTATAATGTGCCTTGGTGTGGGTCTGTTGTAATTTTGTGTATTTGGAGTCCTATAAGCCTCTTGAACTTGATTTTCCATTTCATTCTTCAGATTTGGGAAATTTCTGATATTATTTCATTGAATAGATTGTTCATTCCTTTGGTTTGTTTCTCTAAGCCTTCCTCAATCCCAATAATTCTTAAATTTGGCCTTTTCATGATATCCCATAGTTTTTGGAGATTCTGTTCATGATTTCTTACCATCTTCTCTGTTTGTTCAACTTTGTTTTCAAGGTTAAATATTTTGTCTTCAATGTCTGAGGTTCTGTGTTCCAGGTGTTCTATCCTACTGGATATGCTTTCTAAGGAGTTCTTAATTTGGTTTATTGTTTCCTTCATGTCAAGGATTTCTGTTTGTTTTTTTTTTTCATTATCTCTAACTCTTTATTGAAATGATCTTTTGCTTCCTGTATTTGCTCTTTTAACTGTCGATTGGTGCGATCATTCAATGCCTGCATTTGCTCTTTCATCTCATCATTCAGTGTGTGCATTTGCTCTTTCATCTCATCGTTTGCTTCCCTGATCATTTTAATTATGTACATTCTAAACTTCTTTTCTGTCATTTCTTCTGCCATGCTGTCATTGGGTTTTATTGATGTAACATCTAGATTTGTTTGCAGCATTTTTTTTCCTTGTTTTCTCATATTGTTCAGGTATCAGTGGACCGCTGAGATATTGTAGGTTTCCTCTATTGACTTACAATGTCCCTGAAGATTTCTATATATATCCCCCCTTAGCCTTCAGTAGGCTGAAGTCTTGGAGGAAGTTGATAATGCGGTGCTCCACAAGGAAGCTGCCTCTCTAGGAGTGGTGGCCTTCAGGTGGGGTATATTCACTGCTAGTGGGCAGAGGTGCCTCCACTTGTTGACCAATGGTCATCCAAAGGGGACCTAGGCTGCGGGCTGAGGCAAGGCCTGTTTGGGCCTGTGTCTCTGGTTTTACAGTCCTTGTGGTGAATCCTCACCCGGCAGGGAAGACTCACCCGGTGGGGAGGTCTCGTTGGTCAGTTCCCTCCTAGAGGTTCCCCTCAATTTACAGCTACTGCCTGGGCTGGGCTGCCTTCCTCTGCAAAGTTCCCAGGGGCTCGGCCCTACCTCCTGGGCCTGGGAGCCTCACCCTTCGCAGATGAATCTCCTTAGGCTGCCCCTTCTCAGAGAATCTGCCCGCAGTCCTGGAACCTTTGCTGCGCCCCTAAGTGTGTCTCTGTGGGGCTCTTCCACCAAGAAGCCTCCTAGATCCTGGGACCCTGCTGTGCACCTAATCGTCTGGCTATGCGGCCCCTCCTCTGAGCAGCCACCTGGGGCCCTGTACAATCGCTTTGAGTCCCAGAGCCCTCTGCACGCCTCTTCCTCCGGACAGCCACCCAGTATTCCGGTGTGGTCAGTAGGAGTCCAAGCAACTCACTGCGTGCCTCCTCCTCCCACCAACCACCCGTAGCCCTGGGCAATCAATCACTCCGAGTTGAAATGACCCTCCGTGTTCCTCCTTCTCCTCCTGGTAACCCCCCGGGTGTTCAGGAGCGGTGGCTCTGAGTGGCTCTGAATCCACGTGACCCGCTGCACACGTCCTCTGGGCAACTGCCGGGAGCTCTGGTGCGGCCACTCGAGACCAAGCGACCCACCCCGCTTCCCCTCCAGGCAGCCCCCCTGTGTTCAGGAGCTGTCACTTTAAGTCCAAACCACTCACCACTCACCTCCTACTCTGAGCAGCCGCCTGGAGCTCTAATGCACTCACTGCGAGTCCAAACGACCCGCCGCGCTCCTCCTCCTCCTCGTCCTCCTCCTCCTCCGGGCAGGCCCCGGTGTTCAGAAGGGGTCTGAGTCCAAACAGCTCGCTGCGCGGCCTCTCCTCCGGCAACTGCCCGCAGCTCTGGTGCAGTCACTCTGAATCCAAGTGGCCGCGCTCCTCCTCCTCCTCGTCCTCAGGGCTGGCCCCAGTGCTCTGAGTCCACACAGCTCTCCTCGCCGCACCCCCCCGCCGCCCGGCAGCCACCGGAGCCCCAGTGGTTGCTCCGAGTCCCAGCGCTGCGCCGAGCAGCCTCACAAAATTTTAGACTCTTTACAAAATGATGTTTGGGCTTGAGACCTGACTTAGAAAATCTTTTAGCACTCCACTCTTTTTTTTTTTTTTTTTTTTTTTTTTTTTTTGCGGTACTGGGGAATCGAACTCAAGGCCTTATGATTGCGAGGCAAGCACTCTACCAGCTGCGCTATGTCCCCAGCCCTAGCTCTCCACTCTTATAATGTAAATATACAATTTTATTTTCTCATGCTTTTAGAATTTCATTTTAACATTTACACTTTAATTCCATTAAGAATTTTTCAGGTATCTGTTTCTGGTTGTGTTCCCCCCAATTGCTAGAAACCCCTTTGGTCCTCCCCAGAAATTAGTTCTATGCCTAGTACTGAAATAAAGTGCTCGCCCACCAAAATGTGAACGGATGCCGGTCACTGACCCTTCCTGCCCACACCCACCACAGAGGGACACTGTGCCTGCCCCCTGTGCTGACTCAGTGGACCCTCACTGGGACTCCCCAGCTTCTTTGGAGGCTGGTACAGGCATTTTGAATTATTCCTGAGGGCGTGGCCATCATCATTGGAAGGACAGCTCCCTTCCTGAGACACCTACAGGAGACTGGAGGTTCTTTGACAGGTGGCTCTATTTATTCACTTATATCCTACACCCCTCCCCATCCTCTAGTTCACAGAAATTGTAGAAATACTGTAAATAGTAATCAAATTCATCCTGTTCATTACAATGATGTTAAAGTCTTTATAGGGGCTATCTGGTTCAGGGCTGCATTTTCTCTGTATTAGGTGCTACTGGTATTGATCTCCTCCTTCAGAGGAGAGGTAGTGGAAAACTGCAAGGCCATAATAAGCCCAAGGCGGGGGGACTTCAGTATCTCTGATCTTCACTTCTAGAGGGGAATATATAGAAATGATATGAAAAAACAGGGGAAGAAAGTGTCCCTAACAAATCAAGATGCTATTGTGATAGAATCCAATGACAGCATGCAGTAGAAATGACAGAAAAAGAGTTTAGAATCTGCATACTTAAAATGATCCATGAAGCAAAAGACGAGATAAGAGAGCAAATGCAGGCAATGCAGGGTTATTCCAGTAGAGTTAAAAGAGCAAATTCAGGAAGCAAAAGAACACTTCAATAAAGAGATAGAGATTCTGAAAAAACAAACAAACAAACAAACAAAAAAACAAACAAACAGAAATACTTGAAGTGATAGAAAGGATAAACCAATTTAAAAACTCAATAGAAAGCATTATCGACAAAATATATCTAGTGGAAGACAGAATCTCAGACAAGGAAGACAAAATATTTACTCTTGAAAATAAAGTTGAACAAACTGAGAAGATCTTAAGAAGTCATGAATGGAACATCCAAGAATTATGGGATATGATGAAAAGACCAAATTTAAGATTTATTGGGATTGAGGAAGGCACAGAGATACAAACCAAAGGCATGAACAATCTGTTCAACCAAATAATTTCAGAAAATTTCCCAAACCTGAAAAATGAAATGGAAAATCAAATACAAGAGGCTTACAGAACACCAGGTGCACAAAATTACAATAGATCCACACCATGACACATTATAATGAAAATACCTCACATACAAAATAAAGATAGGATTTTAAAGGCTGCAATAGAAAAGCTTCAGATTACATAAGGGGAAAACAATATGGACATCAGCAGATTTCTCGGCCCAGACTCTAAAAGCAGGAAGGGCCTGGAACAATATATTTCAAACTCTGAAAGAACATGGATACCAATCAAGAATCCTATAGCCAGCAAAACTAACCTTCAGATTTAACAATGAAATAAAATCTTTCCATGATAAACAAAAGTTAAAAGAATTTACAAATAGAAAGCCTGCCCTGCAGAACATTCTCAGCAAAATATTTCGTGAGGAGGAGGTGAAAAACAATACAAGTCAGCAAAGGGAGGAACTACCCTAAAGGAAAAGCCAATCAAAGGAAAAACAAAGCCAAGTTAAAGACCAAAAATAAGCCAAATGACCAGGAATACAAATCATATCACAATAACCCTGAATGTTAGTGGCCTAACCTCAGTAATCAAAAGACATAGACTGGAAGATTGGATTAAAAAGAAACCCCAACAATATGCTGCCTTCAAGAGACTCATAGAAAAAGACATCCACAGACCAAAGGTAAAAGGATGGGGAAAAGCATACACACCGCACATGGACCCAGTAAAAAAACAGGGGTCTACATCCTCATATCAGACAAAGTGGACTTCAAACCTAAGTTAGCCAGAAGGGATAAAGAAGGACATTTCATACTGCTTAAGGGAAGCACAAAACAGAAAGACATAACAATTTATATATTTATGCCCCAAACAATGAGGCATCTATGTTCATCAAATAAACCCTTCTCAATTTTAATAATCAAATAGACCAAAACACAATAATAGTGGGGGACTTTAACACACTGCTCTCACCACTGGATAGCTCCTCCAAACAAAAACTGAACAAAGAAACTATAGAACTAAATAATACAATCAATGATATAGACTTAATGGACATTTACGTCATCAAGCAAATATACTTTCTTCACATCAGCTCATGGATCCTTTTCCAAAATAGACCATATGCTATGCCACAAAGAAGCCATTAGTAAACACAAAAAAAATAGAGATAATACCTTGTATCCTATCAGACATAATGGAATGCAATTAGAAATTAATGATAAAATAAGAAACAAAATCTACTCATATACCTGGAGACTAAATAATATGCTATTGAATGATGCAATGATAACAGAAGACATCAGGGAAGAAATAAAAAAAAAATTCTTAGTGGTAAATGAGAACAGCAACACAACATATCAAAATCTCTGGGACACTCGGAAAGCAGTACTAAGAGGAAAGTTTGTTGCATTGAGCTCATACACTAAAAAATAAAAAGTCATCAACTAATGACCTAACATTACATCTCAAAGCCCTAGAAAAAGAAGAACAGATCAAAACCAAAAATAGTAGAAGACAGGAAATAAAATCAAAGCTGAAATCAATGAAATTGAAACAAGAGAAACAATTTAAAAAATCGACAAAAAAAAAATTGGTTCTTTGAAAAAGTAAACAAAATTGATAAACCCCTAACCACACTAATGAAGAGAAGGAGAGAGAAAACTCCAATTACTAGAATTTGTGATGAAAAAGGAAAGATCACGACAGACACCACTGAAATACATAACATAATTAGAAGTTATTTTGAAAATCTATACTCCAACAAAATAGAAAATATCAAAGACATTGACAAATTTTTAGAGACATATGATCCTCCCAAACTGAATCAGGAAGACATATGCAGTCTAAACACATCAATTTCAAGCACTGAAATAGAAGAAGCCATCAAAAGCCTACCGACCAAGAAAAGCCCAGGACCAGATGGATCTTCAGCCGAATTCTACAAACCTTTAGAGAGGAACTAATACCAATACTCCTCAAAGTATTCCAGGAAATAGAAAAGGGGGAAACACTTCCAAATTCATTCTATGAGGCTAGTATCACTCTGATACCAAAACTAGGCAAAGACTCATCAAGGAAAGAAAACATTAGACCAATATCCCTGATGAACATAGATGCAAAAATCCTTAACAAAATACTGGAAATCACATACAAAAACATATTAAAAAAATAGTGCACCATGATCAAGTGGGGTTCATTCCAGGGATGCAAGGTTGGCTCAACATCTGGAAATCAATAAATGTAATTCATCACATCAATAGACTTCAAGTTAAGAATAACATGATTACTTGATTAGATGCTGAGAAAGTATTTGCTAAAATACAGCATCCCTTCATTCTTAAAACAGTAGAAAAAATAGGAATAGTAGGAATATGCCTCAACATTGTAAAGACTATCTGTGCTAAGGCCATAGCCAACTTCATTCTTTTCTTTTTTTTTTTTTTTGGGGTGCTGGGGATCGAACCCAGGGCCTTATGATTACAAGGCAAGCACTCTACTGACTGAGCTATCTCCCCAGCCCAACTTCATTCTTAATGGAGAAAAACTGAAAGCATTCCCTCTAAAAACTGGAACAAGATAGGGATGCCCTCTTTCACCACTTCTATTCAACATCTTCCTTGAAACACTTGCCAGAGCAATTAGACAGACCAAAGAAATTAAAAGGATACAAATAGGAAAAGAGGAACTTAAGCTGTCACTATTTGCTGATGACATGAGCCTATATTTAGAAGATCCAAAAATCTCTACTAGAAAACTTCTAGAACTAATAAATGAATTCAGCAAAGTAGCAGGATATACAATCAATATGTGTAAATCTAATGCATTTCAGTGATGAATCCTCTGAAAAAGAAATTAGGAAAACCACTCCATTCACAATAGTCTCAAAAAAATAAAATACTTGGGAATTAATCTAACAAAGAGGTGAAAGACCTCTACAATGAAAACCACAGAACATTAAAGAAAGAAATTGAAGAAAACATTTGAAGATGGAAAGATCTCCCATGTTCTTGGATAGGCAGAATTAACATTGTCAAAATGGCCATTCTACCAAAGGTGCTATGTAGATTCAATGCAATTCCAATTAAAATCCCAATGACATTCTTCATAGAAATAGAGAAAGCAATCATGAAATTCATCTGGAAGAACAAGAGACCTGGAATAGCCAAAACAATCCTGAGTAGAAAAAGTGAAACAGGATGTATCACAATACCAGACATTAAACTATACTACAGAGCAATAGTAACAAAAATGGCAGGTACTGGCATCAAAATAGATAAGCAGACCAATGGTACAGAGTAGAAGACACAGACAAAAAACTACATAAATACAGTCACCTCATATTAGACAAAGGAGCCAAAAACATACAATGGAGAAAAGATAGTCTGTTCAACAAATGGTGCTGGCAAAACTGGAAGTCCATATGCAGTAAAATAAAATTAAACCTCTATCTCTCACCCTGCACAAAACTCAACTCAAAATGGATCAAGGACATAGGAATTAGACCAGAGACCCTGCACCTAATAGAAGACAAAGTAGGCCCAAATTTTCATCATGTTGGCTTAGGATCAGACTTCCTCAACAAGACTCCCAAAGCACAAGAAACCAAAGCAAGAATCAATAAATGGGATGAACTCAAACTAAAAAGCTTTTTCTCAGCAAAGGATATAATCAAGAATGTGAAGAGAGAGCCTACAGAGTGGGAGAAAATCTTTTCCACACGCACTTCAGATAGTGCACTTATCTCCAAAATTTATAAAGAACTTACAAAACTTTACACCAAAAATACAAAGAACCCAACCAATAAATGGGCCAAGGAACTAGACAGACACTTTACAGAAGAAGACATACAGGCAATTAATAAACATATGAAAAAGTGTTCAACATCTCTAGTAATTAGAGAAATGCAAATTAAAACAACTCTAAGATTTCATCTTATTCCAATGAGAATGGCTATTATCAAGAACACAAACAATAATAGATGTTGGCGTGGATGTGGGGGAAAAGGCACACTTTGACATTGCTGGTGGAGTTGCAAATTGGTGCAGCCATTCTGGAAAGCAGTGTGGAGAATCCTCAGAAAACTTGGAATGGACCCACCTTTTGACCCAGTTATTCCATTCCTCAGTTTATACCCAAAGGACTTAAAATCAGCATACTACAGTAACACAGCCACATCAATGTTTATAGCAGCTCAGTTCACAATAGCTATATTGTGTAACCAATCTAGATGCCCTTCAACAGAGGAATGGATATAGAAACTATAGTATATGTACACAATGGAATATTATTCAGCCATAAAGAAGAATAATATTATGGCATTTGCAAATAAATGGATGCAATTGGAGAATATCATGCTAAGTGAAATAAGCCAATCCCAAAAAACCAAAAGCCGAATGTATTCCCTGATAAGTGGAGAATGATATATAATGGGGGTGAGGGGTGTGGGGAATGAGAGAAGAATGGAGGAACTTTAGATTATGTAGAAGGAAATGAGAGGGAGGAGGGTATGAAAAATGGTGGAATGAGACAGACATCATTACCCTATGTACATGTATGATTACACAAATGGTATGACTCTACATCATGTACAACCATAGAAACAAAATGATGTACCCCATTTGTGTATAATGAATCAAAATGCAGTCTGTAAAAAATTAAAAAATAAATAAATAATTAAATTTTAAAAAAAAGAATTTAATTTTTCATTGTCACAATTGTTCAAAGTATTTAATAACCAGGATGTCATGAGTTCTGCCCAATCAGAATGAATGGTAGCCATAACAATTGGGTGTGGCCAGATTATTTGTAGTTCTTGATTAATGTGAGTCCTGAATTGATGTTTTTTTGCAAAAGGTGTAGCCATTATCCTGACACATATTACATCCTTTCCCTGTTAATTCAATATATTCATCATCCTGTAATAAATATTTTTTATATTTGGGTTTATTTCTTGACTTTAGTGTTAGCTTCCATTGATTCGATTGCTTTGTTCTGCCTATTTATAATAAGTTTGTTCTATATTGTTTTGATTATTTGTAGCTTCAGAAAACATTTGAATATCTGATGCAACGATTCATGAACATACCTTTCAGGTCACTGTGACCAACAGGCAAAGGAAAGTTCATCACACTTCTGACAGCTGATGGTCAGGGGTAGCAGGGCTACTGTTGTACAGTGGGGGTCCAGCTTGAGGCTTGACTTAGAAAATCTTTTAGCACCCAATATTATAATGTAAATGTACAGTTGCATTTTCTCATGTTTTGCTCTCAAGTGTTCCATTGCAAGAACTTTTGATGCTCTCATCCCAGTTTCAAGGGCAAAAGTACAGCAGCTGTAAGCTTACAAAGACCCCATAACGAGGGACTCAGACCCCACTGCATCAGGCACATGCCCAGATCAGAGGTGTTGCTGGTCTGTCCTCCCTCCCTTCCCCTCCCTTCCTTTCTGCTTTCCTACCCTTCCTCCCTCTCTCTTTTCTTTCTCTCATTCTTTGTTTCCCTCTCTAAAGAATGGAAGGAAATGGACTTACACATTTTACCAAGGCCCAAACACAGTTGCTTCTCTTTTGTTTACCAGATTCATCTTTTATTTATAATTTTAAATGACATATGCAATATATGAATATATTTTTATTGTACAACATTCAAACAGTACAGCTTGAATTTCTTTATAACTTTCCTTTCATAGATAGCATATGGATTAATTCCAAAAGGACTTTCTTGAATTTTGAATTTAATGAAAATGAATAATCTAAAGCTTCCTACTCCCCCACCACCCCCTAAATTTTTTTACATGTACCATATAGCCAGTGTAGATATTATGGGATATTTTTACAATAAAAATAGTTGTTTCATAAAACTCCATTTTTATAAGAAAGCTCTGCCTAGGTATTGACATATTAGGGATGAAATTGAAGGTACATTCAAGCTCAACAACTAAGGTCCAGAACAGACCACACATGAAATATGTAGACATGACCAAACAAATGCCATAAAAGAATTACTCCTTATCTTTGGAGAGTTGTAAAGATGAGCTAGTTGTAGGTTTTTCACTTATGAAGGTGAAAAATTTTAATCCAAACTATGAAGAAGACATTCCTACACTGCAAGATCATGTTCAGAATTGACTACTTTTAATAATTTCTTGTATATCCTTTTGGAAAGTTTCTGTGCCTACACAAAAATAGCACACATCCCTTAAAACACCGTCACTATGGTGTAAAACTGTGATATTCTGCATCCTGTTACTTGATATCAAATTTTAGATCTCTTTAATATCAGTATGCATAAATCTGATTGTCTTCATTGTATATAGTTAAATGCAGTTTATTTTACCAGGTGTTTTTCGATGCTCATTTGGTTTTTTCCAGATGTCTGTTCTAAGAAAAAATTCTTTAATTTGCCTTCTTTTTTTTCCAAAAAATTTTAAGATGCAGATAGACCTTTATTTTATTCATTTATTTATATGTGGTGCTGAGAATTGAACCCAGTGCCTCACACATGCTAAGCTCTACCACTGAGCTACAACCCCAGCTCTTTAATTTGCATTCTTGTATTCTATTTATGCTTATTGTTCAAAAGAAATTTGTGGATAAAATCTGTAAAATAAATTCTTGCAGTACAAGATACGTGCATGTAAAATGTTGGTAAATAAAGCCAAGAGCCCTCAAAATATGGTGCCAATTTACTTCCTTACCAATAATGAATAAAAACGTATGGGGAAGTTTAAAAAATATATTTCAATATAGATTTACTCTCCAAATAGGCCATATTTTCCCAGTTTCAAATCAGAATTCTACACCCAACTTCTAGAAGCAGAGGTAAATGAAGGATTAATTGAGAAATTCCTGAAAAATCATAATTATTTTAGAAAAATTCTGTATGTTTTTCATTTTTGAGTTGTAGCTCTTACGTAGTTTTCCATAGGAGATTGTTTCTAATATTCCAGTCTCTGAGTGTTCAGAACATTTTGTTGGCTGTTTTCCTTCCTTCAAGTTACCTCTCTTTCCCTTTCAGGATTCCCTGTTAATCATATGAAACAGTTTCTCTCATTTTTTTTAGAAGTTACTTTGTTTTCTCCATTTCCCAGGCACTACCTAGAGTTATTGCCTGTGTAGATGTGTGTGTCTACGTCAGTGAAATAATAATGCTGCTTGATATTATTATCATGTTTTAGTATTTCTCTTCATCAGTAAAGCTTTATGCATATGTAGGATTTGTTGTTAAAGTAAAATAGTTACTTAGAAGACTTCTTATAACTGTTATGAATGAAAACAATGGTGTATCTCAATTCAGATGTGCTCTTCATCTGTGTCTCTGTGAATAATTAATTATTGCTCACATTTTAAAAATTTAATTTATTTTATATTTTGCAGTGTTGGGGATCAAATCCAGGGCCTCAAACATTCTAGGTAAATACTACTGAGTCATATCCACACTTCTCTTTTTTATTTTCTTAAACCATTTTATTGAGGTGTGATTGATACAAAAAGCTGTATATAATTAAAATATAAAGCTTGATGAATTTGGATCTAAGTATGTGCCCATGAAACCATTACCACAGTTTATACATAAACATATCCATAACCTCCAAGAATTTCCTTCTGCACTTTATTATTATTATTGTTACACTTAATGTGAGATCTGTCCTCTTAACACATGTTTAAGTAGAGAATATAGTATTGTTATTACTCACATTCCTTATTGAAATAAAATTTATGTTTTCATATATCATTGAATAATATGTATAATGAGCTTGTTTATTTGGGTAAGACAAGATGACTTCATAGTTTTATGGAACATGCAGTTGAGCTCATAGGAATATAAATATGGTAACAAACATAAGTATTAGTTTTTACCTCTGGGTCAAGAGGAGTTCTATTTTTCTCTTTACTTTCCTATATTTAAAAATTATTTTTAATAACCACATATTGCTTTATTTAAAAGATAAATAACATTTTAAATACAATGTGTTTTTCAACAGAATTCAGAGACTCAGGAAAAAAGAGACAAGGAAGGCAGTTTAAGGTATGAGATGTGAGTTTGCAATTTACAATTCTGTTCCTCCACTGGGTTCTTCTGGGAGATGAGCAAAAATAATTTTTGTATTTTTCATTTTTTCTAGGAATGCATTATTTAAGCAGGTGACTACATTTTTCATATGCTTTTGTATATGAGAATAAAAAAGGTGAGCACGGAGATTTTCTGCTTGAAAATGATCTTTTCACTTTTTTCCTGACTGGAACACATTGCATTTGAAATGAGTATGCTAAGCATCTGTGTCAGTTTTCTAGGGCTGCAGTAATAAAATACTACAGAATACATAACATGAGATCAAACAATAAATGTTTTCTCACCATTCTGGAGGCTGGAATGCCAAGATCAGGACGTTGGCATGCTTGGCTCCTCCCGAGGGCCCTCTTATCCTGTGTCTTCTCATGGTTTCCCTCTGTCCAAGTTTTCTCTTCTTATAAGGTCTGTGGTCTTATTGGATTGGAGCCCACCCTAATGACCCCATTTTCCTTTACTTGATGAAGCCCCTATTTCCAAATGTGCTTACATTCAGAAGTACTGAGAATTAGGACTTCGACATACAAATCTTGGGTGGGGGGAGCACGATGCAGCCCATCACAGCATTGGAGAAGCTCTCCTATTGGTTGAGATGCTGTTACGGATCTCTGAGCATGGAGTGGCTCTCATATATTGGTATTTCACTCTTTTAAGTCAAGGTTCCCTTTGCGAATGAGAAGTAGGGACCCACTACCCAGAGAAATGCACATAGATACATTTTAGTCAAGGGGTTTACAAACAGGTATCCCCATCCCCAACCTTCTAAGTGTGGGCCCTTAGGTACAGAAGCCATTAAAACCAGGACGGGGTGCGATGATGGGCGGGCTGGGCGCGCGGGGATTCGCGGGCTGTGGCGCGCTGCGCAGCTCCGGGATGAAGGGGAACAGTGCAGCGCTGCCCACTTCTCTCGGCTTATCCTTGCCGGCAGCCTCCTCAGCCACAGCACCCAGAGCAGTGACTCTATCAACAAGGCCAAGAATCTCACCAAGAAAACCCAGGCAGCCAGTGTGGAAGCGGTCAAAATGCTGGACGAGATCCTCCTATAGTTGAGTGCCTCGGTGCCCGTGGATGTGATGCCGGTGAATTTGATCCAACCAACTATAAGC
The DNA here is from genome assembly GCF_902686455.1 of Sciurus vulgaris. NCBI lineage: Eukaryota > Metazoa > Chordata > Mammalia > Rodentia > Sciuridae > Sciurus > Sciurus vulgaris. Next base: position 78,312,366 of record NC_136469.1, read on the forward strand.
TCCCCCAGCAGCCCCTGCACCCCCGCATGTTCTCACTTGCCACTCCTACTCCACACTGCAGCTGGTCACCAACCCCTACCAGGTCACCATCGATGGAATCAGGTTCCTGGGGACATCAGGACAGAATGTGAATGACATTTTCCGATACAGCAGCATGAAAGACCATTTAGAGATCCTGGAGTGGACCTTGCGGGTCCGTCAGATCAGCCCCACGGCTCCTGACACCTTTGGTTGTTATCCCTTCTACAAAACTGACCCATTCATCTTTTTGGAATGCCCTCATGTCTACTTTTGTGGCAACACCCCCAGTTTTGGCTCCAAAATCATCCGAGGCCCTGAGGACCAGATAGTTCTGTTGGTGGCTGTTCCTGATTTCAGTGCCACCCAGACTGCCTACCTGGTGAACCTGTGCAGCCTGGCCTGCCAATTTATCATCAGCTTTACCGGTTTCGGAGCAGAGGATGATGACCTTGAAGGCCTGGGGCTGGGCCCCTTATTTAAAGAGGCAGCCTGGACCAGGCCATTTGCCTTTGCAATGTGAGCCTTGTAAATAAAGCTTTTGTGTTTACTGGTCTGAAACAAAAACAAAAACAAAAACAAAACCAGGAAGGTAGGAATTCACTGATTAAATTTATCAGCTAACTGTTTGTAATTCACAAAATTTAGCAAGATTTATAAATACTAAATTACAACTTCAGGTCTTTCACCCAAATATTCCCAGTCTATTGGCTGAAACTTGACCGTTTGCACAATGGAAAGCATGCCTATAGAACCCATCCTTACTTTCTCAAAATCAAACTGAGCTCATGTCAGTGGTTCTCCTGAATGACGGCAGCAGTTTTCTCTGTTTCTAAACATGTCTCCTGACACCAAATTTTAAGCACAGAATTGATAGAGGGAGACTTGCCCCACTCTTTAGCAGTTCCTGAGTCTGGATCTATTCAGGGTGATATACGGCTACACTTGGTTCCGTGTGGAGCTCCAGTGCGGTTTGCCCTGGCTTTGGCTAATGGTGGGCAGGAGGACTGCTAGCCTCTTGGCTTGACTTTCCACTTGGAGCAGTCTTCCATCTAGAAGCCAAGATAAGTTGCAAAAGGAACTTCATGTTCCTTAAAGCTGAGTCAAACTCTAGAGCTGGGTCTCCAAGCAGTTGCTGAAAGTGAGCAGACTTAGATCCTATTAGCCTGTTATTGTTTGTTAATAAAGAAGACAAAAAAAAAAAAAAAAAAAAAATCAGTCAGCATTTATAGAATGAATCCGAATGGGCTCTATACCATGTCTATAGGGCTTTCTATTCAATGTATGCACTTGAATTAATATTTATACTTGGTGCTGGGACTGCTTTAATGAACCTATTTTCTTCTAGTACATTATATAAATGTGTCACTCCAAGGTCAGTTACTAGTTTTTTGGTTCATTAGTACAACACTTTGGTAGGGTTTGTGAGTAAAGAAAAAATTACTGTGTGGGTTCATTTTATTTCAGAGTTTTGAGGCATTATATGGTTTCTTGTAGCTTTTGTTTTGCAGTTCATTTAGATTTAAGTCCATTGTCAAAACAAAATTTGAACAGCTTATTCAAGGATACAGTAAAACTGGAAGTCATGTAAAATTCTGCTTTGTATAGCTACATGAAAATTCTGAGCACAGGCCAGAAATATACTGGGAAAAACAAAAGCTTACAAATATACCAGAAATGCTTTAATTAAACTATAAATTTTTAATGCATCTTTAGTTTTATGTGGATCTATTTTTTGTTTGTTTTTTATTCATTTGAAAATTTATCTTCTGAGCCTATGTTATTATAAATATGTTTTTACTGCAAATAATTGTGTACTAAAATTATTAACAAGATCTATGTTTAAACAGACTGGATAATGTATGGAATAAATCTGTATAATATATAAAACAAATTTGTTTAAGACAGGTATTAGAAATCCTCTATTTGACAAATTAATATCAATAATACTATTATTTTTATTTATTTTTTCAATTATGAAAACTTTTCAATGTACAGATTGATTTTTGTCACTTAACTCTTAATTGCCTGTGCTATTTGGGTAAAGAAAATCATGACTATATGAATTTTTTTCAATAAGACTCTCAAGAAAAGGTTTATGAATTAGATGTTACATGAAATAAATACTCAAAAGAATTCTTATAAACAATTATCAACTTTTAATTAAATCTTTTAGATAAAATTTAATCAATATTTAGATAATATTCATTAGCTTTTTTTTTTATCCACTTTTTAGTTAAACTTTAATCGACTTTTACTAAACAGTTGACAACTTTTAACCTTAGAAATGGCAGTACTATTTACTCTTTTTGATACAGGTAGTAAGGATTCCTTAGAACTGATTAAAAAAAAACTCAGATTTTTATGAGTTTTTCCACTAATGCCTTTTTTCTACTCTGAGATCTGAGCCAAAATATCTCATTGCATTTAGAGTACATTATATTTTATCAGGTAATTTCTATTGTTATGATATTTATAATGATTGCCAACAGCAGAAATCCTGCCCATTCAGTATGTATGTGTGTGCATGCATGTGTGAATGTGTGAATGTCTGTGTGTGTGTATGTATGTTTTCCCCTCCCCTGTGGCAGAATAGTAAAAGAAATCTTAGGGATTTGGAGTAAAAGTGACCTAAATTCTAATCCCAATTTTGCTGTTTCATTTTGGGCTATAGACTAAATAACACAAGCTCCCTAAACTTCAGTTTCTTCTTCTATAACATAGAAATAGTAATGATAAAAATACCAGTCTCACTGAATTGTAAGGACTAAATGTGAATATACATACAATGAACTGTCATAGTGATTGTTGGCATTATTATTACTTGCTGTCTAACGAAGATAATTTAAAGAAAAGAGAATTATCCTGAGAGCAGGTGGTCAAGGGTGATTTTTAAAAATGGGGGAAAGAGAATGGCACAGAAAAGCCACAACTTGAAATAATCAGGAATCTATTGTTCAGTAAAATGAAGAAGCTTTCTATTTCTTGCCAGCATATTTATATCAAAGTGTGTAACATGGGGCCAGTTTTGGTACTTGGCATGTTCCTGGCCGTTTGTAAAGAAAATGCTCAGCAGCTGTTTCTCTGGGAGGCAGATGGATGGATGACATTTATGGATTGTATTTTTTTGATGGAGAAACTGAGGCATCAACTGGTTAATTGTTTCCTCCAACCTTCTGCATCCGTGAAACATCAAATTTGAAATTATGGTTCATGAATACCGTCTGCCTCCCAGCTATGCATTGCAGAAAGGAAGCGCCAGTGGATGAGGTGGTGAATGTGGGGGGGTTTCTCAAAGGGAGGCCAGCTGAAGAGCCGAGCTTTTGTGTTGGGTACAGATGGCCAACTGGTAGTGCTCACCAGCATTTCCCTCCCTGCAGCCACCCACCCTCAAGTGACAGCTTTTTCCATCTTCTTGTCTAATTAAACCACCAACAGAGAATGCCAGTTATCTGCTTGCGTGACACCTCTGAATATTAAGTAGCTTTTGTAATTAATTATTTTTGAAGGCTTGATCCTCCATAATTAAATAAATCTTTGAGAATTAGGAATAGGTTAGCATGGTTTATGTGGACTGAAAAACACCATGAGTAACAACTTGGCTGTGAGGGAAGACCTTTGCATCCAATATAGTGTCTCTATTGATCAGTCCTTGAGGATCTGCATACTCCCAATCCTAACACACACTGTGCCGCTTCTTTTCTCTATATTCCTGTGCACCCAAGTGGAACCAATTGTTTCTGCACAGGGTAAGATATAAAAATGCAGATTTGCTTAAATAACTTACTGCCCAACAAGGCAGTCTGTGTAGTACATGAGAATATGCTGCAAGCAGCTGTCTGGCTCATGTTGCCCTGTGGGTTGTGGCTGTGGTGCTGTTTAGTAACTTTTGTGCCTTTTTGTGTTGGCAGTGACGTTGAGACTAGATAATGGATGCTAGCAAGTTCTGAAAAGTCAAAGATGTGGAAAGAGGGCCTTGAATCAGGCAGTTGTGCTCTCTGGAGAGGTGAGTGGTTTTGCAGAACTGGTCCGCCCCAGATGACAATCCTGTATGCCACCACCATCAAATGGGAACCTGCCTTTTTGCCCTTCAGGGGCTGGGCAGCAGGGGAAGCTGGACTGACCTGGGATGCTCACCCCCAGGGCCTGGCATCATGTCATTTGGCTTGTTTGGCAGACACTGTTTAATCTTAGTCTGTAGGGGTTCAGGTTGTTTTTTACTCAAACTGAATAGCACACGTGTTTAACTAGAAGGAACAGTGTCCAGGAAGGAACTATAGGCTAGTTTGGTAAACAAAAATGGAAAAGAAGTCCATACTTACATTTAGGAACAGTTCCTGGAATTTTCTTTCACCCCCATCCCATTCCTCTTCCTTCTTCCTGCTTTCCGGTTCTGTCTTTCCCTTTGTCTGCTTGTCCTGAAGTGCATTCTTATTTGGTTGGTCTCGGTATGTCTTGCTTAGATTTCAGCTTTGAGGGAGACAGGCTCATACATTAGCATTTTATAATTTTATTTTTGGATGATGTCTTGGGAGTTCTGCACCAGTGATGGAGAGGGTTTTTTTTTTTTTTTTCATATTTAAAGATATTTATTTGACACCCCAAAGCACAAATAACAGGCAGGAATATTTTAGACAAATCCATGACACATATCAAAGTATTAAAAGAGAATCAAACAAGAGGGCAGTAACTTTCTGTTGAGTGTCAATAATGACTCTTTTGAAATCATTTCCACAATATTTAGTGGAGGCCATCAGGGTTTTCAGTTCTTTAAAAAAAGAAAAAGAAAAGGAAAGAAAAAAGGTGTTGGCAGAATGGAATGGAGATAAATCTGAATGTGATCTTCTTTCCAATGGGACACATACTTTGCCTCAGGAAGTATGGAATCCCTAATTTATCCAAATTGTGTCTGAATATGAACTGAAAGCACAGAATAACAGAATTGGAAGAGACCTCAGAGCTCATTGCACACAGACCTCCTGGTGCTATTTTTTTAAAATTTATTTTTATTGTAAACAAATGGGATATATGTTATAGATGTTGTTTCTGTCTGTACATGGAGTAACAGCATACCATTTGCATAATCATACATTCACATAGGGTAATGATGTTTGATTCATTCTGTTATTTTTTTCCTTCCCCCCCCACCCCTCCCATCCCTCTTTTCCCTCTATACAATCCCTCCTTCCTCCATTCTTGCCCCCTCCCACCCCCATTATGTGTCATCACCTGCTTATCAGTGAGATCATTTGCCCTTTGGATTTTTGAGATTGGCTTATCTCACTTAGCATGATATTCTCCAATTTCATCCATTTGCCTGCAAATGCCATAATTTTATTATTCTTTATAGCTGAGTACTATTCCATTGTGTGTGTGTGTGTGTGTGTGTGTGTGTGTGTGTGTATATATATATATAAATATCTATCTCACAGTTTCTTTATCCATTCATCAATGAAAGGACATCTAAGTTGGTTCCACAGTCTGGCTATTGTGAATTGAGCAGCTATTAACATTGATGTGGCTGTATCTCTGTAATATACTGATTTTAAGTCCTTTGGGTATAGGCCGAGGAGTGGGATAGCTGGGTCAAATGGTGGGTCCATTCCAAGTTTTCTAAGGAATCTCAGCGATGGAGAGTTTTGCATCCCAAATATTCCAGAAAGATTCCAGGTTTATTTGTTAGATAAACCTAGGGGTGCTATCTAGCTCAATGACTTAGGTATAAGGACAATGGTACAAATGATAATTAATGTTATAATGATTAATATACATTGAGTGATATGCACTCTGTGTAATGTGTCTTTTGACATAGTAGGTTAAAAATACTTAACTGTATCAGTATGATTTAAAAATAAAAAAATAAGATATTTGGTAAAAATTTCTCCTTTCCCATTTACTTTCCTGTCTCTCAAATAAATAAATACTGTTATTCATTTCTTGTATATCCCCCAGAGACTTTTTATGCATAAAAATATGAACCTCTGCCACTCTCTGGCACAAATAGTAACACTTCATACTTTGTTCTGCACTTCATGCATTGCCTTCATTTAATCCTCCCAGCACTCTTGTGTGGGATACGCTACCATCACCTCATTTTACAATTATTGTTCAGCTGTTGTTGAGCCCCCTACTCAGGCAACATGGCAGGATGGTGGAGCTCAGATAGCCCCTGACTGTCTATTGTGGTCATGCAGTCTTCCTCACTAGGCTCTCCTGCCTCACTGCAGCTGGTGTGGCCTCTCCTGGGTTCCTGCTGATTTACTCAAGTTCTCTGGGGGCTCAGTGCAGCACTGGCTTCTATCCACAGACTCCAGCCAGAAAATAGGAAATGTGGCAAAACTCATTGAGCTCTGCCTCAGTTAGCACAAAGAAATGATTTTTTAAAATTATGGTCAAATGCACATAACCTGAAATTTACCATCTTAATCATTTTTAAGTGTACAATTTAGTGTTAAGTACACTCACATCAATACAAAATTAAGCTCCAGTACTCAGTTCATTCCATAACATTGCATTTCTTTTTTTTTTTAATTTTTAATTTTAATTAAAAATCATAAATTTACATAGGGCAATGTTGTTTGATTCATTTTGTTATTTTTTTCCCTTCCCACCTCCCACCCCTCTTTTCCCTCTATACATTCCTTTCTTCCTCATTCTTACTACCCTCCTTATCCCTAACCCTAAACCTAACCCTAACCCTAACAATAACCCCTCCTACCCCCCACCCCCGTATGTCCTCATCTGCTTATCAGCGAGATCATTCGTCCTTTAGTTTTTTGAGATTGGCTTATCTCACTTAGCATGATACCCTCCAATTTCATCCATTTGCCTGCGAATGCCATAATTTTGTCATTCCTCATGGCAGAGTAATATTCCATTGTATATATATGCCACAGTTTCTTTATCCATTCATCAACTGAAGGGCATCTGGGTTGGTTCCACAATCTGGCTATAGTGAATTGAGCAGCTATGAACATTGATGTGGCTGTATCTCTGTAGTATGCTGATTTTAAGTCCTTTGGGTATAGGCCAAGGAGTGGGATAGCTGGGTCAAATGGTGGTTCCATTCCAAGCTTTCTGAGGAATCTCCATACTGCTTTCCAGAGTGGCTGCACTAGTTTGCAACCCCACCAGCAATGTATGAGTGTACCTTTTCCCCCACATCCTCGCCAACACCTATTGTTGCTTATGTTCTTGATAATCGCCATTCTAATTGGGGTGAGATGAAATCTTAGGGTAGTTTTGATTTGCATTTCTCTTATTACTAGAGATGTTGAACATTTTTTCATATATCTGTTGATTGCTTGTACATCTTCTTCTGTGAAGTGTCTGTTCATTTCCTTAGCCCATTTGTCGATTGGATTATTTGTATTCTTGGTGTAGAGTTTTTTGAGTTCTTTATAGATGCAGTATATTAGCGCTCTATCTGAAGTATGATTGGTAAAGATATTCTCCCACTCTGTAGGCTCTCTCTTCACATTACTGATAGTTTCCTTTGCTGAGAGAAAGCTTTTTAGTTTGAATCTATCTCAGTTGTTGATTTTTGCTTTTATTTCTTGGGCTATGGGAGTCCTGTTGAGGAAGTCTGCTCCTAAGCCAACAAGTTGAAGGTTTGGGCCTACTTTTTCTTCTATAAGATGCAGGGTCTCTGGTCTGATTCCGAGTTCCTTGATCCATTGTGAGTTGAGTTTTGTGCAGGGTGAGAGATAAGGGTTTAATTTCATTCTGTTGCATATGGTTTTCCAGTTTTCCCAGCACCATTTGTTGAAGAGGCTATCTTTTCTCCATTGCATATTTTTGGCCCCTTTGTCTAGTATGAGAAAATTGTATTTATTTGGGTTTGTGTCCGTGTCCTCTATTCTGTACCTTTGATCTACCTGTCTATTTTGGTACCAATACCATGCTGTTTTTGTTACTATTGCTTTGTAATAGAGTTGAAAATCTGGTATTGCGATACCACCTGCTTCGCTCTTTCTACTGAGGATTGCTTTAGCTATTCTGGGTTTCTTATTCTTCCAGATGAATTTCATAATTGCTTGCTCTATTTCTGTAAGGTACATCATTGGGATTTTAGTTGGAATTGCATTGAATCTATATAGCACTTTTGGTAGTATGGCCATTTTGACAATATTAATTCTTCCTATCCATGAACATGGGAGATCTTTCCATCTTCTAAGGTTTTCTTTAATTTCTTTTTTAGTGTTCTGTAGTTCTCATTGTAGAGGTCTTTCACCTCTTTTGTGAGATTGATTCCCAAGTATTTTATTTTTTTTGAGGCTATTGTGAATGGGGTAGTTTTCCTAATTTCTGTTTCCAGAGATTCATCACTTATGTATAAAAATGCATTGGATTTATGAGCATTGATCTTGTAACCTGCTACTTTACTGAATTCACTTATGAGTTCTAAGAGTTTTCTGGTGGAATTTCCAGGTTCCTCTAAATATATAATCATGTCATCAGCGAACAGGGATAGTTTGAGTTCCTCTTTTCCAATTCGTATCCCTTTAATTTCTTTGGTTTGTCTAATTGCTCTGGCTAGAGTCTCAAGAACAATGTTGAATAGAAGTGGTGAAAGAGGGCATCCCTGCCTTGTTCCAGTTTTTAGGGGGAATGCTTTCAGTTTTTCACCATTTAGAATGATATTGGCCATGGGCTTAGCGTAGATGGCCTTCACAATGTTAAGGAATGATCCCACTACCCCAATTTTTTCTAGTGTTTTGAGCATGAAAGGATGCTGTATTTTATTGAATGCTTTTTCTGCATCTATTAAAATAATCATGTGATTCTTAACTTTTAGTCTGTTGATATGGTGAATGACATTTATTGATTTCCGGATGTTGAACCAACCTTGCATCCCTGGGATAAAACCCACTTGATCGTGATGCACTATCTTTTTAATATGTTTTTGTATGCAATTTGCTAAAATTTTGTTGAGAATTTTTGCGTCGATGTTCATTAAGGATATTGGTCTGAAATTTTCTTTCCTCGATGTATCTCTGTCTGGTTTAGGTATCAGTGTGATATTGGCTTCATAGAATGAGTTTAGGAGGGTTCCCTCCTCTTCTATTTTATGGAATACTTTGAGAAGTATTGGAATGAGCTCTTCTTTAAAGGTTTTGTAGAACTCGGCTGAGAACCCATCTGGTCCCGGACTTTTCTTTGTTGGTAGGCTTTTGATGACCTCTTCTATTTCATTGCTTGAAATTGATTTATTTAAGTTGTGTATGTCTTCCTCGTTCAGTTTAGGTTGATGTCCTCGAGGTTTTCTGTTTTGTTGGAGTATAGATTTTCAAAATAGCTTCTAATTATGTTTTGTATTTCACTCGTGTCTGTTGTGATATTTCCTTGTTCATTCCGAATTTTAGTAATTTGAGTTTTCTCCCTTTTTCTCTTTGTTAGCGTGGCTAAGGGTTTATCAATTTTGTTTATTTTTTCAAAGAACCAACTATTTATTTTGTTAATTTTTCTGATTGTTTCTTTTGTTTCAATTTCGTTGATTTCAGCTCCGATTTTAACTATTTCCTGTCTTCTACTACTTTTGGTGTTGGTCTGCTCCTCTTTTTCTAGGGCTTTGAGCTGTAGTGTTAAGTCGTTTATTTGTTGATTTCTACTTCTTTTGTTGAATGCGCCCCATGAAATAAATCTTCCTCTCAGTACTGCTTTCATAGTGTCCCAGAGATTTTGATATGATGTGTCTTTGTTCTCATTTACTTCTAAGAATTTTTTAATTTTCCTCCTGATGTCTTCTGTTATCCATTCATCGTATAATAGTGTATTATTTAATCTCCAAGTATTGGAGAAGTTTCTGGTTTTTATTCTGTCATTTATTTCTAATTTCAGTCCATTATGATCTGATAGAGTACAAGGTAGTATCTCATCTTCTTGTATTTGCTAACAGTAGCTTTGTGGCATAAAACATGGTCTATTTTAGAGAAGGATCCATGTGCTGCTGAGAAGAAAGTGTATTCGTTCTTTGTTGGATGGTATATTCTATATAAGTCGGTTAAGTCTGAATTGTTGATTGTGTTATTGAGATCTATGGTTTCTTTATTCAATTTTTGTTTGGACCATCTATCCAGCGTTGAGAGAGGTGTGTTAAAATCGCCCAGTATTATTGTGTTGTGGTCTATTTGATTTCTGGAATTGAGAAGGATTTGTTTGACGTACATGGATGAGCCAATGTTCGGGGCATAGATATTTATGATTGTTATGTCTTGCTGATTTATGCTTCCCTTAAGCAGTATGTAATGTCCTTCTTTATCCCTTCTGACTAGTTTTGGCTTAAAGTCCACATTATCTGAAATGAGGATGGATACTCCAGCTTTTTTGCTGTGTCCGTGTGCATGGTATGTTTTTTCTCATCCTTTCACCTTTAGTCTATGGGTATCTCTTTCTATGAGATGGGTCTCTTGCAGGCAGCATATTGTTGGATTTTTCTTTTTAATCCAATCTTCCAGTCTATGTCTTTTGATTGATGAGTTCAGGCCATTAACATTCACAGTTATTATTGTGATATGATTTGTATTCCTAGTCATTGGACTCATTTTTGTTTTTTGACATGATTTGGTTTCTCCTTTATTTGGCTATTCCTTTAGGCTAGTTCCTCCCATTGCTGATTTTCATCATTGTTTTTCATCTCTTCCTCATGGAATATTTTGCTGAGAATGTTCTGTAATGCCGGCTTTCTTTTAGTAAATTCCTTTAGCTTTTGTTTATTGTGGAAGGATTTTATTCTCATCATCAAATCTGAAAGTAAGTTTTGCTGGGTATAAAATTCTTGGTTGGCATCCATTTTCTTTCAGGGCTTGGTAAATGTTGTTCCAGACCCTTCTAGCTTTTATGGTCTGGACTGAAAAATCTGCTGATATTCTTATTGGTTTCCCCCTGAATGTAATCTGATTCTTTTCTCTCACTGCCTTTAAAATTCTGTCTTTATTTTGAATGTTAGGTATTTTCATAATAATGTGCCTTGGTGTAGGTCTGTTGTAATTTTGCATATTTGGAGTCCTATACGCCTCTTGTACTTGGTTTTCCATTTCATTCCTGAGATTTGGGAAATTTTCTGCTATTATTTCATTGAATAGATTGTTCATTCCTTTGGTTTGTTTCTCTAAGCCTTCCTCAATCCCAATTATTCTTAAATTTGGCCTCTTCATGATATCCCATAATTCTTGTAGATTCTGTTTATGATTTCTTACCATCTTCTCTGTTTGGTCAACCTTGTTTTCAAGGTTAAATATTTTGTCTTCAATATCTGAAGTTCTGTCTTCCAGGTGATCTATCCTATTGTTTATGCTTTCTATGGCGTTTTTAACTTGGTTTATTGTTTCCTTCATTTCAAGGATTTCCGTTTGGTTTTTTTTTCAGTATCTCTAACTCTTTATTGAAATGCTCTTTTGCTTCCGTTATTTGCTCTTTTAACTGTTGATTAGTGCGTTCATTTAATGCCTGCATTTGTTCTTTCATCTCCTCATTTGCTTCCCTGATTGTTTTAATTATGTACATTCTGAACTCCCTTTCGGACATTTCTTCTGCTGTGCTGTCATTGGGTTTTATTGATATAGTATCTAGGTTTGTTTGGGACGTTTTCTTTCCTTGTTTTCTCATATTGGTCAGATGTCTATGGGACTCTGTGATATTGTAGATTTCCTCTATTGGCATATAGTGACCCTGTAGATTTCCAGTGTATCACCTACCAGCCTTCAGTAGTCAGAAGTCTTGGATTAATTTGATAATGCAGTGCTTCCGAAGAACGCTGCCCCTAGCCCGCTACTGGTTCCAGGGAGAGAGACCTCCAGGTCTCTTGTTGCACAGCCCTGGTCCAGAGGCTGGTTGTAGGTTGGAGGTCTCCACTGGCTTGGGGACTTGTGGCTGGCTCTGTGTAGACAGGCTCTCACTGGGTGATTTGCCCCGAGAAGCTAGCCTAGAGAGGTGCTTCCCGCTGGAGGGGGGCTGGGCTGCTTGGGGAAGTCCCTGGCGCCCTGTGCTGGTCACTGAAGCAACCTGCGGGCGGGCTGGAGCTGGCAGTGGGGCGGGCTGTAGCTGGCTGTGGCGGGCCGGAGCTGGCCGCGCTTCTTCTGTGCAGAAGGGCTCTCACTGGGGGGCCTGTTCCGAGAGGCTGGAGGATCTGTCCCTGTGGGCGGAGCCCACCGCCAGACTGCACCGAGCTGCCTGGAGGAGACGCTATCTGCCCTGGCCCACTCTAATAAGCCACTCGAATCGGGGCCTGCCGCCCAGCTGAGCTTCGCTGGGTGGGGGAGACTCACCCCGTGGTTCTATTTTAGTCCGAGACTCTCAGTGCCTCCCCTTCTTGGATTCTGGGTTCTGGGGCAACTGGAGATGCAGTCACCCTCTAGTCCGCCATCTTGGATCGCCCCGTGGAAAAAGCCTGCAGCTGGAGGGGGACGATGCTGCCTGGAGAGGTCTCTGGCTGCCCAGCCCTGGTCCCAGAAGCCGCTTGTGTGTATCGGATGTCTCCGCTGGCTTGGGGACCCGTGGTTGGCTCTGCGTCAGGAGGCTCTCACTGGGCGGTCTGCCCCGGGAAGCTAGCCTAGAGAGGCGCTTCCCACCGGAGGGGGCTGGGCTGCTTGGGGGAGTCCCTGGCACCCTGTCTGCATTTCTATATACACTGAATTTCCTTCATTTTAAAGGCTGAATAATATTCCACTGTGTACATATTTTGTTTATCCAGCCATTGATGTACACTTGGGTAGCTTCTACCTTCCTTCCACTATGAGCACAGTGTAACTAACACCTGTTTGTGTCCCTTCCTTTAAATCTTTTGGGTATATACCCACAAGTAAGTTACTGAATCAAATAGCAATTCTATTTTTAATATTTTTGAGGAACTGCCATACTGATTTTTTAGTACCTGTCCCATTTTATCAGTGCTTAAGGGTTCTAATTTTTCTATATCTGCCACAAAACTTGTCCTTTTCTTTCTTTCTTTCTTTTTTTTTTTTAACAGCAGTCATCATAATGAGCACAAGGTGGCATTCCTTTATTACACGCCAGTAAGCGCATTTCTTAATTATTTTCTTGTGCCCTCCTGCCATAGAATTCAGTTTTCTTACTTCAGGCCTCTCCTGAAGACAGGGAAAGGTCTGTGGAGGAACAACCAGCCCAGATGCTGGATGAGGCTGGTGGAGTTTGGTGTCCTTAAGCAGACTCCTCTTCCCACTCTGGTCCCTTGCTGACCTCCTGTGTACTTTAGTGTGGCAGCATCCACTTGCTGGTTACTCCCCAGCAGAAAGGCTTTCCTGACCTTGGCCAAAAAGGACAAGATGGACTCCTGAACGCAGGGGAAACTTTCCTGTCTCATGGGTAACTCACATTCTTCATTGTCCTTGGAGGTTGTTTGCTTTGTTAAAGTGAGAGACTTCTTAAATCTAGTAACATTTTCATTCAATAAGCCAAGTCACTGTGAGGCATGTTCACCCTCCACCCTTACATCTCCACCTTTACTTTGCCTCCTCCTCCTCCTCCTCCTCTTTAATCCTCCCCAGGAAGAAGGTGGGAATGTTTCTTTTCTGCAGTGTAATACTGCAGGATACATCATGCCCTATGCAGACTTCCAGGACTCTGACTCAGTCTGGCTATTAAAATGAGCCATTTCGCCCCTCATTTGCCAGTCCTTCAGGTTCTCTGGATGATTCTTTGGGATAATCAGGTGGCTTTAATCACTTAGGACCCAAATGTAGCCTGCCCTCCTACCACAGAGGTGTATGTATGTTCCAAGTTGTAACCTATACCTCTCCTCCAGGGCTGAGCAGCCACTTTGAAAGAGGTGAAGCTCTTAGTTTGTGGCATTATCCATTCTCAACCTAGTATATCCCTGAAGGTAGTTGTTTTAAACAATGGTATATTTTTCTAATTACAAAAGCAAGACATGTTCAAAGAAGAAAATTTGGAAAATACAGAAAAACACATGGCTATAAATGTAGTGTATAAGATTATAACATAGGTACTATTTAATGGCCTGTTCATTTGATTTAAAGATTATGTTAGTGTCTTTCTACAGGAACAAATATTCTTTTACCATATAATTTTAATGGTAATAGTCATGGCATAATATGGATATGCAATAATTTATTTAAACGTTCCTTTATTTTTGGCAATTTATATCTGTTTTGGGCTATTTTAAACTTTCATGAACATCTTGGAACATGTATCTGTGAAAAGTGTGCTATGTTTAAGTGCTTCTTTTGGAAAGGTATATAGGAAGGTCTGTTTTATTATAGGTGACCCTGACACCACAGGGTTGTGAGTTGATAAGACAGAGACAAATACTGATAAGAGGGAGTGGAAAGAGAATTCCTTGATTCCAATGAAGAGCCTCAGGCTGCTTTTTAAAAATGATATTTTCTTAAGAGAATAACATCACAATTGAAAACCTACACATTCCTACAAATTGATTTGGAAGCAAATGAGTCAGAGGTGTGGTAAATAATGTGTCACTAAAACAAAGAAATACTCTGTTATGGTTTGGAGATGAGGTTCCCCCCCACCAAAGTGCCTAGCTAATATAGGAATGTTCGTAGGTGAAATGTTTGGATTACGAGAGCTATAACCTAATCTTTGGGTTAGTAATTTGAATGGACTGAGTGGTAACTGTAGGCAGGTGGGACATAGATCAAGAAAATAGGTCACTGGGTTGTGCCCTGAAGATTATATATTTTGTCTCTAGCTCTTCCTGCTCTCTCTCGGCTTTCCGACTACCATGAGGTGGGGAAGCTTTTCTCCACCATGCCCTTCCACTATGATGTTCTACCTCACCTCAGGCCCAGAGCAATGGAGTGGGCCAACCATTGACTGTATCTCTGAAACCATGAGACAAAATAAACTTTCCTCCTCTAAGTTGTTCATTGGATATTTTGGTCTTAGTAATGAAGAGCTGACTAGCACAATCTTTCTCTAAATTTTCCTCAGAGTTCAGAGCTATTCAAAGTGGTTCCACTACTTCAGGTCATATAGCATGGGCATAAGTGTGTGGCATGTATTATTTACATGAAGGACCCCAAATATGCATAGAAAGTATAAATGGAGTCTATTAAAGTGCTGTTTTGGGGTGTGATAAGTTTGGCTCATATCTAGACTTTTAGGGCTAAAGAATCTTGAGAAATATCTATCCTGCCTCATTTGACAGGTTAGAAAATTGGGCCCCCCACAGCATTAAGTGACTTGCTTTGGGTCACCATACTTACATTAATTCAAATGTATTTACTGGCATTCTTGCTTCCTTCCTTGGAACTTAGATGTAGGAGATGGTGTGGTCTACTTATCAGAAACCCCCCTCAGAACAGAAGCACTTTCCTAACTTTTAGGAGCATTGCAGCACTCAGTGGAGTCCCCCTCCAGGAACTCACCCTGGGCTTCAGACTTTTACTGAACTCATTATCTCTTTATGCAAGGTAATCCTCCTATCCCAAGGACTGCTTGTGTCTGATGAATGGGTGTCTGGTTGGTGCAGAGGTATAATGGCCTGTCCCCTCATCTCTCAGTGGGACAACTCTGAAGGGTTGAAGATCAGCTGAAGCCTTTGTCGTTGCTGCATCGTGGCTCAGCTTCCCCCTCTGCCCAGTGCTGCTTCCTCCCTTCCCTGCAGGTACTGATCCTAAGAACTTCCTAATAAATATCCTGCATGAAAATTTCATTTGAGTCTTCTTCTAGGGAACTGAACTGGGACATTAGACAAACCTTTTGGAGGACATTTTGGGTCAATTGGATCTTTAAAAAAAATGTACCAAGAATTTTGAAATGATGCCTTTTTTATACTTTTTATTAATTTTCTTGGAGAGTAAATAGTGATATTTGAAGTGATTCTGTTAGCTCAGGTTTGAATATACATATACAAATGCATACACATTATATGTTGGCACAAAAGGACCAGGCTGGATGCAAATTCACGGATCATCTCAGCCTTTTATTCAGGAAAGAAGTTCCATGCAAGAACAGGGTGGGCAGGAATGGGGTGATGCCTTTGGACCCACTTTCCTGGTGGAAAATGAGCTGCCAAACAAAGGAGGGGACTGAGCTTATATAGCTTATGCTGAGAGGTGACTTAATGAATGAGCATGCCAGATTGGGCACTCAGGCATTTGGGCTCTGTTTTACTGGGCGAAATGGGAAGGAATCTGGGGTCAGCTGTCAGTCTTTGGGATTTATCTTACTGGACTTGATGAAGGCCTGGGGCAGTGGTTGGTATCTGGAAAGGATTTGTTTACAGAAGGATCAATGTTTTGACTTCTTTCCAGAGACTGTCTTTCTGGGTTTGATGGACATCTTCACCCCAGGATTTGTTTTATCACTGGGAAAGAATATATTGGGAAAGGATCAATGCTTTCAATGTATGGCTTTCTCACTCTCCTTTTCCCAGGTCTCACTATTTTTTGGGTTTGTCATTTCCATATCTAATATATTTTTTAAAGCATTCTTTTTTTTTCTTACCTTTATTTGTTTATTTATTTTTATGTGGTGCTGAGAATCCAACCCAGTGCCTCACACGTGCTAGGCAAGTGCTCTACCACTGAGCCACAACCCCAGCCCCTCCATATCTAATATTATATACAATATATATTGTACAAATATACATACATACAAAAAAGGTTTTGGTAACATTGCAGCCTCTCAAAAAGAACTTTATAAGGACAACATGGAAAAGATATATCTTATTAAGTAATTTAGTTTGGATTTTTTTTTTTTTTTTGCCTTTTTTTCCCTTCCTTATCCAGCAAACTCACAGTCATTATTAAAGGGAGAAGAAAATTTCCTGAGTTTTATGTTTGGGAAGAAGTGAGAGATGATTGGTGGGAATAAGGAAATGGAAGATATTTATTATTTTATAGAAATTAAATCATAATGTTGCTGAAAGCTCTGTTCTTGTCTCCAATGCCAATCCAATAATGAGGACACAGGTTTTGAGAAAAAGGAAAAAGAAGGTTTATTGCTTTGCTAGCAAAGGAGAAACATAGAGGACTCATGTCCCAAAGGCTGTGATTCTGCCATCAGTAGGAACAGGGGACTTTTAAAGAGGTGATTCAAAGGCTACATTCCATGTGTTCTCTGGAGTCATAATTCATTTGTTAATTTGGGAGACAGCCATTTCTGAGATCTTCTGGTACCATCCCCAAAGTCTGGATTACTTCCTTCCGATGGCCCATGTGTACTCAGGGAGAGATAAATCTGCCTAAATGGGGAAGAAAGGTAATCCTATTTCCCCTGAGATGGGGGGCAGATTAGGGAGGAGGAAGGAGAGAGGAAGAGAAAGAAACATGCCCATCTTAAAAATCAGTTGCAATAGCAGAGTATAGAGTAAACCACTGTTACACTAGGATTTACTAATAAAATAAAATAAAATGACAATATCAATGTATCTCTTATCTAGAATGTTGGCCATTTTTTATCTTTCAAAATGTAGTAAGATATCACAGATAGGGTCCTTAGGAGTTTCTCTTGATGACACTGTAGAACCCTCATTCTGCCTGATTGGTGCTTGACTGAATCACTGGCCAGCACAGCAGCAGGTCTTGGATGTCAAAAATACTGAACAGGTAAATGTGGACAGGAGCCTAGTATAGGTGTTACCACCTAGCGTTAGATGAGCAGAGCAATGAAGTAAGTGTTGAGAGCAGACACATCATTCTAGTAATATGGACATTCACCATAATGGAGTTAGGAAGGTTCAAATTGAATTGCAGACAGTGACACTTCCATGAACAAGTCCTTTGGGAAAATAGCTCTTTTATGATACAGCCTGTAGCATTTTCAAAAGTCTTCAAAATTTGCAGAGATTGCCTGGCTTGTGAAAGGAGGTTTGGAATTCATGATGAATTCATAAGTAAACTCCTCATATTCCTCCTCCTCCTCCTCCTCCTTCGCTGTTCCAGGAAAACTAGTGCTGGGTCACATGAGTCAAAAAGCCAGGGATTGCTTTTGAATTCTTCTTATCTGACACACCCAGTTGATTTAGCCTTCAAAGAATTGTTCAGATCCATTCCTTCCTCTTTATGCTTCTTTCACCTGTCCTTATTTAGAACTCCAACAAGTCTGAATTGGGGTACTGCAGAAACCTTTGAACTGATCTTGATACCTTTTAAAATCTTGCTTCCTTGATGCCCCACCCCATCTTAGATGGAGGATTTATGCTCCCATAAATTTGGAAAATGCAAATCTGGCACAGCATTCCTTTAAAAACCCTCCTTGGCAGTTCCTCACTGCTCAGAAATCGATCCAAGATCCTCAGTGAGGCACTCCAGCTCTCCACACCCTGGCCTCTGCCTGGTTCCCAGGTTCACACTGTTTATTCCAGTAATGCTGAACTGATTGTATGTAGTCCCCCTTGGTGCCTTTAATCAGGCCTCTTCCTTGTCTTGAACTATGATCCTGGCCATTACCACTTAACTTGGTGAACTCCTACTCATGCTTCAAGACTCAATGCCGGTGACTTCTCATGAACATCTTCCATCTTCTCTTCCACTCGAACTCTCTGATTTTATGTTTGTCACCCCTGTTGTTTACTCTGCCATAAACTCCAAATCCTATTGAACTCTGCGTCCCAGCAACAAAAATAGTATCTGTCCTTAGTCAATGCTTACATATGCTCACTGATATAGCTGGTAAGGACTGGGGATATAGCTTACTGGTAGAGCACTTTTCTTAGCATGCTCCAAGCCCTGGGTTATATGCCCAGTACTGGGGAGCGGGGTGGGGGGAAAGCTGGGAAAGAGACTGAACTATTCAGAACACCAGTGGGGGGTGGGGGGGAGCATGGTGAGCAGACCAAGCAGTCCGTTTAGCACTCTGTGTTGCTGGATGGAGCATAGTTAGATGAGTGGGGCATTGTTAACACGGTCACAAATAGATGCCTTTGCCTCACCTGTAAGTCTCCTCTATAAGGAGCTGAAGGGCCTGGCACACATTTTATTTGAGAGCATTTGCTGAATCTTTGAGAGTATCTTGATACCACACAGGACAGATCACTGGGTTTGAGAGAGATAATGTGGACTTAGTGTCAGTACACAAGTAAAATGGAAAGGTGGAGGTGGCGGGTGGGACAAGATGTTCTGAGCACTGGAGGATACACAAGAGCAGTAGCGAAGTTTGCAAGAAAGGAATGGTCAGAAGACATCTTCTTCCTTTCTTTACCTTTTTCTTCCATTTTCCTCTTTTCTTCTCTTTCACTTCCCTTTTCATTTCTTTCTTCTTTCTCTACTTTTTGCTTTTCATTTTGGCAACATATTATATTTTATATTCCAAATAACTTTTTAATAGTAGAGGTATAAAAAATAGTGGAGGTGTAGAGAAAAAAGGTAGAAAACATTGAAATGTAAAATCAATTTGGACAGAAAAGAGGGGTCGAAGTTACAGAGATGAAAGATAAAGTGGTTCATTCATTAAATTTGGCATCACTGCCTTTAAAGTCAATTGCAAATCAAGCACTGCATTATGCAAAGCACATTGCTCTGTACATAAATCTAGTAACATTACTGCTGCTAAAATAAAGCGCAAATTCAAGATGATGGGTTGTGAACCCAAATGGGAAAACACATAGGGTTAAGTAATATGGCACAATGCTTAATTTCTCTCAGCCCCTATCAATCACATATAAGATATCGAGTTTGGTCATTTACGCATCAGAATTTGTGTAAAATATTTATGATATTTTGTGACTAGTTTGAGAGGCCTAAGATGAATACTAATCTTCAGAGCATTTATGTCACAGGTAAAACCACCAGAACTAGGATAAGACTACATCATCATTTCCATGGTATTGAATTTATGGTATTTTTGCCTTTTTGGTATTCAGTTTAAAATATATCCAAAGAACAGGATATCATTTCAGTCTCTTTTCTCATTGTTTTTCATAATATGATTTTTCGAGCTGAGTTAGGAGAGCTAAGGGGCTTGTTTTGATGCAGATTTCTGGACTCCAGCTCAGATCTCCAAGATGGAAGTACCTGGGAGGGCTTCACAGGGCTCTGGAGTTTGTTTTAAAGTCTTCAGTACCCATTTTCTGAGGCATGCCCACATGGAGCCTCTGATACCAGTCATGAAGGTGATGCCTAATATCAGAGCAGTATGGACTGAGTGATAAAACATCCCTTAGCTGTAAAGATGGTATATTTGGAAGATGTGGTTTGCTATCAGAGATTGTTGATTTGGAGTCACAAAGTATAGGTGGTGCCATTCCTGTAGCAGAACTGGTGTGCTTCAAGAAGACTGACTTAGTGGTGGGCTAGGACTCCTGGGAAGCCGTGGGAAACCCGTGGGAAACACCGTACCTGGTGAGATGATTAAGCAGTGGTTTGATTAGTGCCCACGCTCTGAGGTGCCCCTGCTAGAGGGTTATACCCACAATAGCATTTGGCTGCCTAACTCATGGATGGGAGGTGAGCGTAATGCTGACCTTGAACAAAACTGGGCTGTTTTGTAGGCTATAAATTGCATCTGAGCCACAGCCAAATTCATCTGCTGTTCTCTATAGCTCCTAGGCCTTCAGCTAGCCAGCCCTTCTGCCAGTGTGGTGAACCAGGCCTGCAATAAAACTGCAGTGACAGATGCACATACAGCCAGCCCCCTGAATGTTGGTGCATGAAACAGAAAGTGATATCATAATCTCTCTTCATGCCTTTCAACCCATGAGATGGCATCCTAGAATTATTTAAACTTATTTCCTGCTCTGATCCATTTCTTTTGACAACCAAGAATGTTACTATACTTATTAGGTTCCTTCTGTCTTTAGTAACATAATTTCTAATAAAATTTACCATTGAAAATGTATCCTTTATTTTATTTAATAGAGGCATTACCATCCATGATTTACTCACATGACATCTTAGGAAAAGATACTGGATTTATTCCAATAATTTTTCAGGTTGCTCTAGCATTGGGGGGATGTGAGGTTAGTTGTTCAAAGTTGCACTGCCCAGATTCCTCATGAGCAGATTGAGGCCTCACTTGTTTTGGCTCTGGGTGTTCTGTCTGGTTTGAATGTGCCACCATCCTGACCTCACAGAGAGCTGGACAGCTCTACCCCTGCACTGGTCTATAGCTTTCTGCACACCTTGGGATTGTGGTGCTTTTATATATTTCTGTGAGCACCAGCAAGGATGCACACAAAGTGTGAGGGAGGATAAAGTAAGCCAGGGAGCAAAGAGCTTCTACCTCAGGGTCTCTGACAATGTTGCCCATTGGCTCCTGAATTCTTGCTCTCTTTCTCTGATAATTTTAGACTCTGGATTGCATCAGTTTAGAGCCATGGCACTGGTGCTCCCTGCCTTTTCCTGGCCTCTCTGGGGTGCACTCCTATGAGACCAATTCTTGCAGTCTTGTCCACCAGCTTTTGCCTCTTTCACTGGTAGGATCTATCTGATTGCAGCTAGTAAAACAGGCCTTTAGTACTTACTCCTCCTGCCTCTCCAAAATTTGTTTCCACCAAAATCCAGAACTCACTCAGACCTTGACTTAAGCTCTACGTGGGCAGGTACTAAGCTGATTTGCTTCTGCCTTTATTTCCTATGTAGTAGGTTCTCAATGAATGATGGCCAAATGTAGAATGAAACTGTACAGATTTTGGCATTTTGCAAAGAAAGTATACATTTACAAATTTGAAATCTAGAAGGACTATTATTTACATAAAGAAATATGAAAGTTGATTCTCTTTTCTCTGTTCACAGTGATTCCTGTAGTTCCCTCTGTTATCAGGAGAGATTGTCTCTGTCCTCTTCATCTCTTAAGAATGACAGATAAAAATTGCTTTTTCATTGCAAAATACTGACCTAATATAATTATTCCTCCCTGTCATATGAACTATAATATGAACTATACACCGCAAAGAACAAAACAAAACAAACAAAAGCCTCTCAAATCAAGGACTTAAGCTGAACAGTACTGGAACCTAAAATTTAGAACATAAAATTAATAATGTTCATGACTTTTAAACAAACACTTCTCTTCTTTTTTCCTTGTTAAGTGATATCGAACCAGAACAGACCTAATAGATAGATTTTTTTTCCTTATCCCAAATCTAATTTATTGTAAAATGAGAAGAAAAATCACCTAAGATCTTACTACCTTAATTTAAGTCAGCTGCTTACCTCTATGTTCCTTAATGTTGAAATGTGTCATCCAAATTAAAGCACAAGCTGAACTGGTGTGGTTCTAATACATCATTTTATTTTATTTTTCACTAATGAGGCTCTGATAGTGTTGCCCATTGATTCCTAACTTCATGCTAAGTCTCTGATAATTCCAGACTCTGACCTTGTCTATCTAGAGCTGTGGTGTTTACCAGCTTAGAGGTCATTGCAACTTGTCAAATGAACTCTCGGAGCTGAGCTCATTATCAACAATTTGCATGGATCATTCTCTTAGGACATTTTATTTTTCCCAAGTAGAAGGAAATAGAGAAAACAAATAGACGCTTCAAATAAAGCCAAAGCCTACATTAGGACATATATTTTTACTTAGATTAAAAGTCATTTTGTACCTCAAGATGGGAAGAGCCCAGTGGACTCTTTATTTGGTCTCTGTATGTTCATGTGGAGGAAAGATGGATGAAAATGGGATTCTAGTACCTGTGCTAAACACAGCTCCAAGAAGAATCTATCCTGGTAGTGATTGTACAAAGCTGTAAGTTTGTAAACATTTTCTCATCCTTGCTTCTCAGAAATCTGGTGATGTAATGGGATTGGCGAGATCATTTGCTAACCTTGAGAAAT
Source organism: Sciurus vulgaris (assembly GCF_902686455.1). Taxonomy (NCBI): domain Eukaryota; kingdom Metazoa; phylum Chordata; class Mammalia; order Rodentia; family Sciuridae; genus Sciurus; species Sciurus vulgaris. The sequence goes on from NC_136469.1 coordinate 78,335,102, forward strand.
GCACATAAGAAATGGGTACTCCAAACACTGCTAAATCTTATGCAGCAAGTAAGTGATGCAGCAAGTAAGTGACAGAGTTGAAAGTCAAATCTAAATCTTTTAACCACAAATCTTGCTCTTTTTCACATACCATCTCCTGGAATACTGGTTCCATAGGTTCCTTTGAAGCTAAGAGTCTATCCACAAATCTCATTTGCTGTGGGTTGCCGGAAGCCTGGGGTTGGTGTGGCATACTTTCTTCTCATGCAGTTTTGTTTTGGGTTCCTTCTGTTAAGATTTATTCAGGATTATTCCTCTAGCATACTGTGGCTTATTTGGTCCCTATTCCTGAATAAATATTGGAATTTTACCTACCTGGAGTTTATTCAAATAAGCAATTATCTTTGATGTAAATATATATCAAAGGTACAAAAAAGAGAAATTTGAAGCACTTTCAAATTTGGTTGATTTTCATATTTTGGATGCTTTGGGACTGGCTGGTTGGGTTTAAATGGCAATATAAATCATACTTTTCTTTGACAGGTAGTAGAACAAAAGCCTTGTGGCTGAGCCAAAATATGTCATTTTCCTTTTAAACTCCTTATGCATTTGAGTTCTGCTTTCCTTCTGGTAGAGGAAGAAACATTAAAGTAGATTTACTCCATAGCTTATTCTTGATAATATTCACCCATGATCCATTACCTGTAATTCTCAATTCCAGAAAGCTCTGAAAATCCTCAATTTTCCCATATGTTTGGTGCAAATTTATCTGGTAGAATACCAGTCCAAAACTAACATGAGGCTCCTTCTAGTTGTTAATCCTATTTAGTATGGATATTTGTCACCCCTGACCTACGTGTCAAGGGAATAAGTAACCCTCAGAGGTGTGGGCCAGCTGGAAATAAAAGGCTGAGAAGTAGTATTAAGAAATAATGCAAAAGACATGAAAAATATTTATATTGAAAGTAGGGGCTTGATGGGTGGAAAAGACCTGATGGGTGTGAACATAACAAGGGAAAAAGCCTGTGAATGCTTTACTTCTAGTGGAACACACCAAAGGAATTTATTGTGAGTAGGGGTTCTTCAAGGTAAATAAGAAGGGAGAGGCTGTGGGGCCATTGGCCTGGTTGGAGACTTACCACTTGCACAGTAATTCTTCCTCCTCCAGGCAGCTGACACCTCAAGTCTGTTTAGGTACCCTGGTATCTCTTTTACCCAAGGCTAGCTGGCATCTAAATTCAAAGCTATCAAACTCCTAAATTCCATACCAGGCATGGAATCTGCCCCATTAACAGTGGCCACCTGCAAGTGGGCGTGTCCTTCGGCACTTCTCTACCGAGAGAAACTCAAAAGGGCAGTCTAGCTGTCCAAGGCTATGGAGTTCAAAGCAATAATTTATTTGTCGCTCCCAACGGCTGTTTATGTGTTCAGCTACAGAAATAAGTATACAAAGTGCATAGAAATACAGCTAGCCCAAAGGATTTCAGGTAATAGATTGTAGACCTGTTCTCAAGAAGGAAAGGGAGAATCTGTGTGAATACGGAGAACAGCAGAGAAGCCTTGTAGTGCCTTCCACTGTGGAAGATCACCCCTCTCTACCCTGCCATACTCAGACACACCCATGAGACTGACAAATAAGTGTGAGCAGAAGAGGTGAGCCACTTCAGACAAAGTTTTAAGAGTTAACACACAACTCTCCATTCTCTTTTCCCTTTGTCATGGACTCAGCATTGTTCCAGATCAAGGCTGGGGTCTATCAGCCTGGGTCCAACGAAGCCTCACATGGAGCTCCAGCTGATTGGCACTGGAGAAGTCCTGTGAGTGAGAAAGGAACCCTCACTGCTTAAGCTCCCACAGTATAATCTCATCTGTCTTCACTCATACAAAATCGTATGCCCTCTGGGGAGAGTCTTCCATTAATGAAACATCTGTGGGCACCATCACAGCTAAAGTGACCAACAGAGTCAGTGTCCTTGAGGGGTGGCAGCCCTGTTACCCTAAAGAATGCTTAGGAAAGAGACTCCTATCTGGCTTGGCCTGCCAGGCTGACTTTCTTCCCCACCACTGTCCTGGTTTCTACATGTAGGGCTGAGGCCAGATAGCAACTAGCTTTTAAGTATTCAAACATGTTTAGATATTAACACATTTTTTTAACTTTATTGGACTTAAGTAATTTATGCTTATTACAATAATTACCTCAAAAATATATGGAGAAAATGTCTTATTCTTTTGCTCTCTTTCTTTTCCTTCCAATCCACCCTTAAGGTAACTAATGTTAATAATTTGTTGTGTGTCCTTCCGTATTTTTTTCTGTGCTGGGTAAATACACTCACAACACACACAGACACACACACAGAATTATAGATTGTAGGGTTACTTTTTAATATTGTTTTATTCTGAATATGACCTTGTGAAGGGCATCCATTCAGTTATTAGATCTAAGGAGATTTAATGAAGTCTTTTAACTATTAATAGCTTCCTTTATTGAAGTTTGGATGTAACTTACTATGTCCAAATCACTCTTATAAACACTTTATGTGTATTTAGTCCCTTCATCAATTCCATGAAGTAGGCACTGTTATTATCAGCATTTTCCATTTGAGAAAAAGGAGATCCAAATAAATTGAGGAATTTATGAGAACAGCCAGTTCTGGAGGTGATAGAGCAAGAAACCCAGGGGTTTGGCTATACATGCTGTGTTCTTAACCTCTAGGTTATATTGCTTTTCTAATTGCATAATAATCCATGAAGGATGGGACAATAGCTTATCCAACCATTGCCCTGCTGGTAGGAAATTGATTTCCTCTTCTTTTTCTCTTTTTCTGTGACTGCCACCAAGGTTGAAATAAATAACACCAAAATACCTACTGATACCTTTTTTTCTGTTGAAAAGAATCCCATGTTAATTTCTAATTTGGGCAAACTCTTCCAACTTTGGCAGTCTTGGTCCTGGTTAGTAAGGGGTTCTGGTTATCTTGATTTCCATTCCAAAAACCAGTCAAGAATACTTGCTTTACCAGACCCTTTGAACCCTCCATGCGTCTCTCTACTACAAGACAGAGGGGAGAGCCCTGCTTAAGTCAACCTTGCCTGCATTTAGAAACAGGAGGAAGTGAACTGTAAGGGATTATCTTCTCCTAGATGTGTCAGATGTAATCACACAGCATGGATTTATGAAGTGAAGTGAAATATTTGTTTTGATTGCTCACTGATTAAGAATACACTCTAATGCACAATCTTGACAGACATCTAGGGCACCTACCCTACTGTATGAATCTGGGTCAGGGTTGCCCAACATCTTCCAATGCAGCAGTCTCATCTCATTAAAGGATTATGCAAAGAAACCTCAGTTGGATCTGTACGATTGGCTGCTTCATCTTCAGTATTTAATATTGCAGGAGCACCAGCAGTTGCCAATGTTATTGCCCATTGATTTGCAATGTTTTCTTCCTCATTTTTCAATGTAGACTTTGGAAAAGCAATTAGCTGGATAGTTTATGAAAATGGATATAACATATGAATAGTGGACATTAATTTAACATTAAAATAATTGATGGAGATATTTAAGGGAAGTTGTCAGACAAAACCCTCTATGCCATAGACCCTTAAAAATGGGGTTCTGCAAAAACCTGAAAACAATTTAAAAGGAAATAATTAAAAATCTCAAGAGGCATGTTTTAAAAATTTAATCTAGAAGCACTGCAGGGTAGGTATTTATCAACAGATTGCTACATTGTGCTACCATATGAAAATCGTACAGTGAACCAGACTTGGTTATGTAAAGGTAAATTATTCTGTACAATGCAGACAACAAAGCCATAGCATACATTAAGAAATCTTTTATTCGTGACTGGAAATTGTAATATTGTGTTGGGGAGGAGTTATGGGTAGATAAGAATATGAACTTCTTTAAATTGTTTCTTTTAGAACAATGTAAGCATTGGAGTAACCAATAGTCACTTTATACAGGATACCTTTGAAAGGAATGCATTCAGGATCTTAAAAGTTGATGCTTACATATGCAAGAACAGCTGCCAAAAGTGAAGCATCACAATCATCTCTTCCTGGCAGGTCAGTTTGTCTGTTTCTCCTCTCAGCATCCACTCCAGTTCTCTGTGCATTTCTGTTGATGCCAGAGAAGGGCACAGGATCATGTAAGTGTGAAGCCTCACCCTCAAGCACAAAGGACGTAGGCCTCCTTAAATTCTTCTACTCTGTGAGGTGAGGAATGTGATATATATATATATTTTTTTTTGAACAGTTTATGTTAATCTGGTTGTTATTTTTTCTTTTTTGCATCAGGAATTGAGTCCAGGGCACTTTACCGCTGAACCTCATTCCCAGTCCTTTCTACTTTTTATTTTGAGACAAGGTCTCCCTAAATTGCTCAGACTGGCTTTGAACCTGTGATTCTCCTGCCTCAGCCTTTCAATCTGCTGGGATTACAAGTGCACTCTACCATACCCGGATAGTCCATGTTATCTTGAATACCACCATTTTCACCAGAAAGAGCCTATTTCTGCATCCCTGGTGCTAATGAAGATACTTCTAATTTTGCCAGTGGAATTCAATTTCTGAAATTGTTTATACTAATTAGTGAAGTCAAAGGTGATAACCAAGGTGTGAAAATTTGGTTACTCATCCCTCTGGTGTGTGGGCCTCTGTCTTGTGAATGTGGCTTCCTGTTTAGAACAACTGACTGTCCTTTGAGTCAAGAATAAGCTAACTACCACTTTCTTGTGTTCCATTGTCTCTGCTGAGGATTTTAAAGTCATTTATGGACATAATGTACTATACCATAATAGGTTGACGCAGACCCTTAAATTCAGCTGCTGTCCGTCTTTATCCTATCTTTCCGTATACCGCAGAGTTTGCTTTCGGCTCATACTTAATTACCTTTTCTACCTGGGATCCTGCTCTGTTTTCTATCAGGACAACAGTCCTGTGGTTGTACCTAAGTGTATGAAGAACATACACTTCTTAATCTCAGGTTTACTTTTTTGAGTGACCATTTAGGTTACTTTACTTACTATTGCACTGTGCTAAATGGAGTTAAGTTTTGGCCTGAAATATTTGAAGTTCTGCTGAAGCAGAAAAAAATATTACGAGTTTCTCCTTGTTGTGGGGCAGCATCTTTCTTAGTACTGTGGGGCTATGCTTTCTTTTACTTGTTCAGTGAGGAGTAGGGACCAGAGTAGCTTTTCCTTCCCTGGAGCTCTGATTGGCTGAGGTGGTCTTCCTGCCCCAGCAGGTGCTGCCTTAGGCTAAGCCTGCAGCTTCCTGTGAGGTAAAGTCTGGACAGCCTGCTGACTGGGATTTGGTCCTTTTCCTCAGGAGTGACTCCTGAAGTCCAGTCATCACTTGCTCGCTAATCCAGTCAGCTCGACTCCTATGACTATGAGTGGATGTGGATGGCGGCAGTGCCAAGACTCTGCCGTAGGTGGGCGCTCTTTTCCCCGCTTTTATCTCCCTATTTTTATTAGTGCATCATAGTTGTACATAATGGTAGGATTTGTTATTACATATTCATACAGGCACACAACATAGCAATATAATTTGGCTAATATCACTCCCCAGTATTCCTCCCTTTCTTTCCCTCTTCCCTCTTCCTTGCCCCTTTCCTCCACTGATCTCCCTTCGATTTTCATGAGATTATCCCCCACATCTCTTACTGTTTTTCCTTTGTGGCTTCCACATATGAGAGAAAACATTCAGCCCTTGGCCTTCTGAATTTGACTTATTTTATACCAGCCCTTTTTATGGCAGCATTAATCCATGAAGGTTGAGACCCCATGACCTAAACACCTCCCATTAAATCCCACTGCATTGGTGATTAAGTTCCCAATATATGCTTTTCAAAATTAATCAGTTTATATTTTTTGTTGTTAGGGATTGATCCCAAGGCCTCATGCATGCAAAGTATATGCTCTATCACTGAACTACACTGAACTATACCACCAACCTTTCCACCACATGAATTTTTTTTCCTTTGGTATCAGGGATTGAACTCAGAGGCACTCAGCCACTGAGGGATGGGGGCATTCTTTAGATGAAGCAATATATCAAAGGGGTAAATCTGTGGGATTTAACTATCTGCTTCAATTTTAATGCAGTCATTGATTTAAAAAAATCACAGTGAGTAGTACATCTTTCCTGTCTTTGCTTTTAAATTGAGTTCTGCTCTCTCAGCAGGTTGCATAATTTGTTCAAGGCAGCAAAGACTCTTTGCCTTTGAATATTTAGAATTATCTTAGAGGAATAATGGGGCTGGCGTTGATGTCTGTACTTAATCTCAATTTAAATATTATTTTATAATAGGTTTTGCTTCAATGTCTATGTATTCTTTAATGATACAGTTATTCCTCATTACACAGAAATTTAACTTAGTGAAAACTGAAAGAAGAATTGATAAGTACAGATATTTATTCAATAAACACCTGTTGACTAAATTTGAGTAATGTACCGATTCCTTGACTGAGGGTCTTGTGAAAAGAATTACTATTTTCTATTGTCATTGTGCTAAGTGAAGACAGTTTTGGCCTGAAAAATTTGAAGTTCTGCTGAAATAGAAAAATAATATTACAAAGATTCTTTTGTTTGTTCATTTGTTGCTATATTGCATTTGTTGTTTTCCTCTTTGTTATCTCTTTTTCAATTCTTATCATTTTGCTTATTTCCAGAAAGGATCAGCTTAGACCATGTGCTTGCACACTGTTGGGATCTGCCAGTCACTAGAAAATATGGGAAGGAGCATTGGAAAAATCAGCTGCTTTTTTTGTACATTTTTTTTTTTCTGGATAGTTTAGTTCAACTCTCTCTGCCACCTCATCACAGACAAGTTCTTTATTGAATTTTCCTCAACTTGTCCAATTGAAGTTTGCCATCATATAAGTTTCCTGCTGGAGCCCTGACAGACTGTCAATGAATGCTTGTGTCACTAGGAGATAATAAGGCATAGCAGCTGTCTTCCATTTGGAAAGACTGATCTATAGTTTTGACTATAACCCCATGGCTTGGTGACTAGGAGCAGAGATCATTTAACCAATCTGAGCCTCAGTTTTTTCAGATTTAAGGTAGGGATAATATCACCTACTTCACAGCATTATTGCAAGAATATTTTTGAATTCTCAAAACCTTCTTAGTTTCCCCTCAGTTTAACCTGAATGAATACCTCACTCACTGGTAAACACTGATTATTACAAAACAGTCATTTTTAGTTTCTCTAACTTTTGGTTGCTGATCTTTGTGTTTCAAGCCATAGGGACCCTTGTTGTTCCCCACAAGATTCTCCTAATCTAAATAACACTTTATCTCTCACAGATGGTCCCATTCCTGCCCTAGTAAGCTTACCTTAAGTTTGGGGAATTTTCAGAGAACCTTCTTCAAGTGAGTGGCAGAAGTAGGAGTTTCCCTGGTGATGGGAAAGTCCTTTGTTGATGTCTACCCATTGCCCTTTCTGGACACTTTTAGCAAATGTAGGTGTTATATTATTCAGGTATGGTGAGGCTGGCAGGTCAGGAGACCCTTGAAAAGATCATTTGTTTCTCATAGTTCTCAAGTGGACACGCATGCAACACTAGAGACCAGGGGACAGCCACACGGGGAGCTCCAACTTTGGTCAGTAAGCACAGGGGAGTAAGGGGGAAGTGGTAGGTACCTGTATTGTGTTTTCTGTGGGAAGGAATGGTGGGTCAGGCAGAGTGAGCAGTCTTAGGATGACCCAGTTAAAATAACTTGAATTCTCTGGTGGTAGAGGCCATCCCTAGCTGTTTGGTACCTGTTCCTGGGATAGTTAGAGCAGGGGATAATGTCTTGAGTGTGGAGCCAATGGAGGACGTAGTCAGGGGATGGTCTTCTCATTGGTTAGGTTTCTATATGAAAATTCACTTAGAGGTGACTCCTTTACTGTCTCTAAGAGTTGGCTAGCCCTGGGATGGGCAGTACCCCCATAGTGAGGAGGTCCCATGTGTGAAAGCATCCCCCCAAAAGACATGCTTAATACAAGCACCACCTGTCACTGTGTTGCATGTTTGTTTATGGGGCAGTGCCAGGACTGGAACAAAGATGAGTGAGCAAGTCACCCCCTTGGGCACACGATCTAAAGAGATGCCAGAAAACTTAATAATCAAGATAAAAATATGCTAAAACAATATTTTTAAAAAATCAAAATGGGGCTGAGCATAGTGACACATGCCTGTAATTCCAGCAACCCCGGAGGCTGAGGCAGGAAGATTGCCAAGTGTGAGGCCTTGTGCAACTTATTGAGACCCTGTCTCAAAAAATAAAAAAAAATTTAAAAAGGGCTATGGATGTGGCTCAGTGGTTAAGTGCTCCTGAGTTCAATCCCCAGTACCAAAAAACCCCCAGAAAACCAAAATCAAAATGGTTGCTAAAATATCTGTGGTAAACAAAATATCAGAATTTTAGGTGAAGACAGAATTAGTAATGGTGTTGCACTGAGCCATTTTGGACCTGAAAAAGAAAAAAAATAAGTAATATTTTGATTTGTAAAATGATTGCATTAAAATGTTGTTAAGCACCTTGGTTTCTGAGGGGGTTGGGGCACTTCCTTCATTTTATGTCTTGCTTAATTTCCCCTTGCCCCAGCCTTGGGGAGCAGGGCAGGTGTGGGTGGAAGCTGGGTGGGAGTCAGGAGCTGGATCCTCTCTTACAGAGAGTATGCTGTTCACTGTCACTGGTTTAGAAGTGCTTAGTTTGAATGAAAAGAGGAATTGTGTTAAGAATGTGTTTGGTTATAAGTAACAGAACACTGTGACTTGAAGCAAATAATGTTTTATTTTTCTTACATTGCAAAAAAATTGGAAGTGTTTGCAATTGTGGTCATTTCAGTGACAGTGTGGTTGCATCTGATGTCTCTATAGTGTTTTTTTCTTTTTTTCAGTGTGGGGGACCTTGCATATTCTAGGCTAGTGCTCTTACACTGAGTTACCTCTCCAACTCCTGACTGAGTTTTCTTTTTGTTTTTAGGGGAAGGAACTGTACATCCTACTCTGTCTTTCATATCAAGAAAACTCAAGCCTTCCAGAAACGTGCTTCCAATAAGTTCTCAAACATCACTGCTCAATCCTAAGTCAAAAGATTTCCCCTCATCCCCAACCATAAAGTAGGCTGAGAAAGTAAGGAATAGGATTGTCAAGATTGACCAGGACCAGTTCAGGTTCATTGCCTAGGGCTGGGCATTTTGTATATTGCACAGGATTGGAGCTCAGTTAGCAGGGGAGGGAGAAGGGAAATGGACTTGGAAGGTAATGAATAGCACCTGCTATGGGACCCTTGACAGCAGCTATCCTTCCACAACCAACAGGGATACTGGTTTCCTGGCATGTTTACATGTTGTTTCCCCTTGCAAACATAGAGAGAATTTTTCTCACTACTGTATGGTATCCAGCCCATTGGTTTTGATAGGCTTAAAACCCTGTGGTATTAAAGACTAAGCCTCGTGTACAGCTGAGAGATCCATCCTTCCAACCTTGAGGAGTGATCGACACAGAAGGTGTTAGAAACACAGCTTGTTTTCTTTTTAAATGATTCAGAATTGGCTGAGTCTTTAAGCTTTTACTCCTGCTGGGCCTTCTGTCCAGTATCCTTATCTCATCACTGCAGACAGATGACTTTCCTGGGGTGGAGAGCTGGGGAAATGGATCATTATGCTTTTTCTCTTAAAGCAAATACTGTATAAACACTCACTATTTATTGATTTAAAACTTCCCATCTTGCACTTAAGATCTAGTTGAATGTGATGGAAGTTTCTGAGACGCTTAAAGGATCTCAGTTTTAAAAAGAAGAGTATGCAAATTTCATGGCCTATGTTCCAAGGTCAAATCCATATTTTACTCCTCCCCAAATATATTTTAATATGGAAGAAACAGGTTCACTAAAACTTCCTGAAAGGAGAAAAGCAATGGAGGGAACTTCCTGAAGAGGCAACCTGTCAGCTTAGATGTGTGGGTGTGGAGAAAGGTCCCTGCCTGGTGACTTCAGAAGGAAGAGTCCATGGTAATGATGGGAAAGCACCTTGGGTCTCCATAGCAGCACTGACTGTCACTTGCCTCACCACCTTTTCTCCCTTTGCTTTCCTAAACCACAGAGAATCTGCAGTCTCCATTCCTGGATCCCAGGATGACCTTCCCTAGGAAGTTTGCAGATGAAAATGTTCCTTTTATGCACAGAAAGCACAACTTTAAGTTGTGCCATATTTTAGGACAGATCCCTAAAGTTAGTTGGACCCTTACTAGCTAACTCAATCCAGAACTTTTTGCCTTCCCCTTTGAAAGATTGCTCCCCAGATATGGATTATATCTTTATAAGAATAGTAAAAGGGACATTGGCAGAACAAATCCTGATTACATTCATTGCAAACTAAACTTGAAGGCCTTGATAGATACATAATTACACATGGTAGTTTTTTAGGCAGTAGCCAAGAAAGAGGCATAGGTCCTGTTTTCAGCCTTTTTATAATCTGTGACTTAAAAAGTGTAGAATAATTGATGAGGGTGATTGTTCTAGTTTATATCTATAATACAGAGATTTTATTATCCTTATTATTTGTCAAGAGTGAGAACTGGAGTAACTATCCGCTTGGTTCTGCAGTCACAACTCTGGAATGCCTTGCACCTTGCTCAGAAATGTTCCTTGCTCTTGTTCACGCCCATCTTAAAAAAAAAAAAATCAATCAATCCAAAGATGCACCTTCTTTTGTTATCTTGCTTAGGAACTCTGTGCCTAACTTATAAATTGTAAAATGTAGACTCTAATGACCCCTAATGAGACTCTACTTCAGAATTTGTGTGATATTCTTCCTTATGTAAGGGAACTTGAAATAATATTTGAAAATAAAATTTAAAAAATAAATAAAAGTTAGCTTATATGCTTCTCCACATAGGTAAATTAAAATGAATGCATCTTCTAAGGGTGTGAAGGGAGCTTGAGGTTGAGGGTGAAGACTAAGGGACAAGTTCCCTGGAGTTCATGTCTGGTTTGGATCTACTGACCAGTCAATGTTCCAGCCCTCCTCAGTTGGGGCACCTCCTTCACTAGGTTCTCCCCGTTGTTTCCAAGGGAGTTTCTTCCAGAATCTTTTTGGTATTTTTTTGTAATTCTTGCCCTAAATATTTGTTGGAAGATCAAAGGACTGAATGCCCAGAATTTCTGAGCCTATAACACACTTGGCTCTTCTGAGCACCCTCTCTGGAGACATTCAAGAATCCCCAGATAAGTTAACATATAATTTCTCCAAAAAGTGGGTATTTTTACTACTGACTGGAAGAGTCATGGAAATAGTTTTTGAATTTTCCCTCATGTTTTCATAGAGAGCATATTGCTATTCTTTCAAGCTCTAGAACCAAGTCCATTGCCAAAATTTGACATTCTATAGTTTAATGTGTCCAATATTCCAGTGGGAACTCAAGCCCAGGTTTCAATTCGAAATTCCCTGGGAATTCCTCATGATGCCCCAAGTATTAGGTCTCTTTCATTCTTCTGTGGCACTTACTAGGATGCTACAGTATGGCATTCTCCCTGTTGTGACAATTGCTCCGGCTGGCTGTGGCAATGCTTCCTTTTGCTGCTTGTCCTGAATGTGGCTCCTACATGGCTGATGACCACTGAAAAGCTCTGCTGAGCTGATGCCTCTGTTGCTGACACTAGCCAACTCCTGAGCCCAGGGAGCACAGGGTGCCAATGTCTCATGCCCGGGCCCTGCCATCTGTACCAGGAGCACTGGCTTCCAAACCGTAGAGCTGCCAGCGCCAGATGCCCTGCGATGCCCTGTCTTATGCACATTATAGTTGCTTTGTTTTTCTGCTCCCTAGGAGCCCTGTCCTTCCATAACCAAGCAAAGTACAGAATAATTCAAGAGAATGAGTTGTAAACCTTTGTAGCATAATAACATACAGGAGAAGTGCTAAAAAGAGGTCAGTTTATGCAACCTGAAAGATCTGGTAGTCTTTATTATATCTTAATATATAAAACTTGAGAAGCTTACTTCCCTTTATTTTGTATTTTAAGAAGGAATTGCATCCTAAATTGTGGTTAAATTGTGAGGTCAAACTATAAAGAAAAAATTGAAAATAGGCAAAGTTACTCTTGAACTTTCCTTAAATTGCTCAATAGAGTAAGTGTACATGGTCATATTTACTTGACACAAAGAAGACTGACATTATCTTTCTATAAGTTGAACACACCTGGGTTTTCCACCAGCATCGAAACAAACCACTGTTTTTTTTTTTTTTTTTTTTTTCTTGACCGCTAAAATATTGGCTTGTATTTAGGATCCACATTGTATCAGAAACAGACTTTAAATTCTATAATCCTATGGAATTCATCAAGATGTTCACACTATGAGAGGCATGAAAACTGAAGCCAACTAAAAAGAAAAGATGCATCCTAATCCTTTAATAGAATAATATTAACAATACAGTTAACATTTTTTTAGACTCTTTAAAGTGTATTACAACTGTTAACTCACTTAATCCCTTCGATTTCTCAGAAAGTGGTTGTTGTTATTATACCCATTTTGTAGAAGTAAAACCAAGGCTCAGGAGGTCAAATGACTTGCCTGGGTAAAAAGTGGCAGGAATTTGAACTCACATGGTCTGGCTTGTGCTTTTGCTCATTACTGCTTCACTCTATATTTTAAAGCATGTGCTATTTAAATGATCTTTCCCCTTATCTTTCTGGATAGAATGGAATTTAACAATATCCATGTTTTTAATGAAGTGACTCCCTTGTACTTTCTTGTTGTGGCAAAAATTCAAACTATGCTGAAAAACATGAAGTAGGCCATAAAGGCCTATACACCCAGATGTGACCCATGGTGAGGGTTTGTACATTTTCCATGTCAGGATTCTTGCTGTCTTGGTTAACACAAACTTCACTTTAATTTCCTTTTCAACCTATCAAAGTCATAGGCATTTTTCTCTGCCAATACATTGAGTTCCACTTCCTTTTAAAGGGCTGGTTGTAGTCACATATTATTCTACTGAATGAATCCTACACTTTGTCTGTAGGTTCCCCTATTAAAGAATAGTCATGTTTAAAAACTTCTTTTACCAGGTTCTTACTATTATAAACTCTGGCAGACTCGTTCACTTGTTCTCTTCATTTTTTGAGCATTTATTTTTTAGCTTGAAATCTTTCACCTATGTGAATTCACTGTGTGCAGGAGGTGAGGTGGGGATTGTAGTGATATCTGGGCTTTCCTCATTTTAATGATTAGCCACCTGAAGAGATTCTGTCTCTAGGTACCCGAGTAAACACATTGCATCTGTTATAGAAATACATTAAAAATTGTAATAAGGGGGAATCTCCATGGCAGAAAATAGTAGGTAGCATGTTGGGGAGAGGGAGCAGAAACAGCAGGCGCAGCCGGCATGAGCCTGAATGGGAGCTGTGCTTTCAGGTGGCATGGCTGCATTTTAATTAGCAATATTACTCCCAAATGTTTAGCTGCAACGCTGGAGGGATTAGGGACCTCTGCTTGCTCTTCATACTTCAGCACTGCACATCAGAGTGTCTAATTAGATCTTCTCTCTTCTGAAAGGTCAGCCAATAAAATTGTCATGTTGTGTCATTCAAGGTCTAGAAGTTACTCTGCTATAAGCTTGATGGAATTTTTTTTTTTAAGTTAAAAATTATCCTGCTCATGTCTCATGTCTTTTAGTAACCTTTGCTAGACTAAGATTCTGGTGGGCCATCAGGCAAATGATCTCTGAAATCTTTCGGCCACTTAGAACAATTCTTGTCATATACACACTCACACACACACACACACACACACACACACACACACACACACACATATCTGTGTCATATATAATATCACTTTGGATACTATGCTAGTGAAAACCTCTTTTCCTTAAGACTTTTGGTATGTTTTCTTTGCCTTTTATTCACAAAACAACATTCATCTTGATTTTTGGTTTGACTTTTATTCTATATAATCAAATTTCTTATAATTAATTTCCACAGTGTTTGGGGGAATCCTAATATAAGCTGTGCTTTTCTGGAAACATCTTCATTCAGAAATTAATGGAACTATATTTTCTTAATTCTGTTGCTTGGTTATAAGTAAAGTAAGTAGGGGAACCATCCTCATTTGTTTTCTTTTTGCAGTACTATGTATTGAACCCAGGAGCATTCCACTTCTGAGCTACAGCCCAGTTCATTTTGTATATTAGAGACAGGGTCTCATTAAGTTGCCAAGGCTGGCCTCATACTTGAGATCCTTTTGCTTCAGCCTCCCCCGTCACTGGGATTAAAGGTGTGGGTCACTGCACCTGGCATATTTTAAGCCATGAGGTTTTTGTTAGAATTCTGTGTGGGGTGACAAGTTCAGGAGGAAGCATTTGAATTGTGGACAACCCTTATATGATACAGTTGCTGCCACCTGTTCCTCTCAGCCCCTACTTGAGGGATCTCCTCCTGGTTCTGAGACTCATACCAGCTCTCTGCGCTCAGAGCTGTTGGGCTCTTAGCCTAAGGATCTGGGGATATGGAAAGAAGATATTTAGGGCTGAAAATGATCATCTCTACTATTTCAGTTATATTATGGATTAAATTAAATTTAAGGGGAATATAGAGAAAATCTTACCACTACAAATACCAGTATTTTCCAAAGTGTAACAGCATTCCAATTACCTGGGTGTTTAATCAAAATGCTGCTTGTTGGATTCAATCCTAGAATCAGAATCTCTGGTGGTAGAGCTCAGGGATCTATTTTTAATAAGCCTCCTATGCTATTCATATGCACATTAAGCTTTGAAAGCATCTGATTTATAACATTACTTCTATGGGAAAAATGTACTCCAATTCTAACTAAAGGGCTTGAATGTGTATCTTTGCAATCTTGTGTGTGGGAACGTTGTGTCTTGCCTTGTGTGAAATCATCTGTCTGAATGACAATCTCGTGTTAAAAGTGTATGGTGGCAACCCATGAGTAGACGGTGAGTAAGACGTTCAGGTTAATTAGGTTCTAAGTGATGGAGCTGGGGATTCCACAGAGAGAATTCCTGCTGGAGTTAAAGCACCGAGTGGGTATTTAGCTAGAAGGTGAAGCTGCAAGAATAGTTTAAACATCTGTACCTATATGTCAGCAGGAGTGACTCTGCCCCTTGAGATTTAGACAAGATAGCTTGAGCTCCTATTTCCCTTTTCCAAGATAGGGTCTTGCTAAGTTGCCAAGGTTGGCCTCAAACTTGTGATCCTCCTGCCTCAGTAAATCATGGAAACCTTCCCTCCCAGGGTTCCTTCTGGGTAATCCTTTTCTTCTGCTTTGCCTTTTGTGATGGCCTTTTATCTCTGTCCTAGTATGGCAGTCCTTCTTCTTGAACCCTCTAACTACAGAGGGCTTTCTGTGTTACAGAGCTTTATATTACTGTAACAAGTACCTGAGATAAACAAACTAATAGAGAAAAAAGGTTTTATTTGGCTCACAGTTTTACAGATTCCAGTCTTTGTCTGGTTGCCCTTGTTGCTTTGGGTCTATGGTGGCACATCATGGCAGAAGTGGGTAGAACACCTCACCTCATGGGTAGGATGTGAAAGATGAAGAAAAGAGCTGGGGTCCCAACATCCCCTTAAAGGATATCCCCCCATAACCTTCCACTACCCCACTTCTTAAACATTTACTTCCCAATAGCACCAAGCTGAGGACTAAGCCTTTTCATGCATGGATCTTTGGGTGATATTTAAGATCCATATCATAGCAGAGTTGTTTACTAACCAGAATCTTTATAGAGGATCGTGGAATCAGAAAGATGGATTCACACTGCCATATCACACAGTAAAGAATAAAACTTGCAATCATGTATGAGCTGTCATATCCTTCAAGTCATGCTTGGCCATTCAGTCATGGGATATGTCTCACTAATCAAACCATTTGATATCAGACCTTTCTCCATGTGGCCAGCCCCTTGGTCTCCTTCATCTCTGTCTCCTCTCCAGGCTTACTCTCAGGAATGCCTATTTCCTTTCACCCTTTTTTTCAGAAGCTGTCAATAATTCTACTCCTAACTCATCTTCCCTATCCCCACCTGACCAGCTGTTTGTATCTGACATCAACCAAGGTACTTGACTGAACAAAAAGACTACTTAGTCTTTTCTTTAACAGAATCCACCCTCCTTAAATAAAAATTTAAAATTAAGTGGTATTTTCCTAATGGATCTATTATGCTTTTCTTCCATGGAACAATTGATCCTGTCTAGGTTTTCCTGAAGGCATGAAAACTGAGAAAGAGTCTTTTCTTTTTACATTATCAGAGAACCTTTTTGTTGGAAGATGCTCATCCAGAAAAAAATTAAGCAGGATTTTTGCAAGGTTCTAGAAGGCAGGTGCACATCATTGCCCTCCAATTAGTTAGCTTCCTCTATCCTCACAACACTCTGGCTAACACGGTTAGGAATTTATCACTTACATTTGTAGCCAAATAAATGAAGGCAGAATTACTTACCACTCACCAGCAAAAAAGGTGCTGCTGAGGCCAGGTAAGTAGCACCTGCAAGACTGCTCAGGGCACTGTGTCCCAACTCACATTTGCAGAATAAAGAGACAGTTAAATTGTTTTCAGGAGAGTTTTGCTTTCTTGCATGCTTATCATCTGAATATCCAAGAGCTTTCTGTTCTGCCTGAAATGGCAAGTCATTTCCTAGATGAGAGATGATTTCATTTAGTGCTCTTATTTTCTTGGTAAGTATTCTGAATCTTTTTCCCTAGTAATTTCTATTTTTATGCACAGTGATTCTCAATTGGTGAGAAAATTATGATCTCATGATCTCTTTTCCCGTCCTTGCTGAATGCTTAGCCTCATTTGCTGTGTGAGTTCCACTTCACGGTCATGAGATGACGCCTCTCTCCACCTCTGGCTAAGCATGTCGGCTTGATGGCTTTGACCTTTTTCACGAAAACAAGAGGATGAAAAGATGTGACATGTGTAAATTGTCACTCAATGGGTTATTTTGGCCAATAGCTTGAAATATTGCTTTGCTAAACTCCCAGAAGGCACCAGTGGAGTGTTTCATGTTTGGGGTTTCTAAGGCATTTAAGAATCTTCTGATTTTTAAACAATGAAGACTTTTTAAAAAGTACATGTAAACTATAAGGTTACATTCACAACCACAAGATATGTCAATAAATGTGTTACAGATTCCCAAGAAAAAGCATGTTCTCCAGTGGTACATGAAACCTGCCTCATCCATACTGTGATAGATAGCACCTCCCTGCCTTTAATTGGAATAACAGACAAATTTAGATTCAGAGCATTTCAGTGACTCCAAGGGATATATAAATATCTCACCAAATCCATTTAAATGGTATTCTGCATTTGGTCAGGGGTCTCACTGTAGTAATTTGCAGGTGTGACCGATATTAACTTATAAATTTCCCATGACTGGTCCTTTGTTGGTTTCAGGCTTCCCCCTGTTCGGTAATGATTGCTCAGCAAGCAGATTCTGCCTTCCTTCTCTGCAGGCCCTTTATTGCTTTGAGATGTGCCTCTGTGTGTGTGTGTATGTGTGTGTGTGTGTGTGTGTTTGTGTGTGTGTGTGTGTGTGTGTGTGTGTGTGTTTAGTCGTAACGCATGAGGCAGTATTTTCCACTTCAGCACATTAATAAGAGCTTTTGGAGCCATTTCTTATTTGACACATTTTCTGTCTTCAGTTGGCTGTGTTTTCAGTTAAGATGACTCGGACTGTGTTTGACTGGATAGGCAATGACACAATAATAATGATGCTGAGAAATATACACATGCTCTAACAATCTGTGCAATATCACACTTGGCTGGTGATCCTCTGATGCAATTTTTAGTAATCACCATCAGGGTGGGTTCGAAGTCCAACATGATAACCCTAATGTGTTGCTGTAATGGAGCTGATAAAATTTTACATATGGGTAAAAATGATTAATTTTTAAAATTCGTTTTCAATTTTTTGTTACGGGAAATGAAATTTTCATTCCCTGACATTCAAACATGACCTCTCCACATCATTTATTCCTTCCCCCCCCATTGCTAAAAATTTAAATTGTATTGCAGGGGGTTGAATTTCTCACCAGTTAATTTCTGGCTCATTTTAGAGTCTTAAAAAAAGAAACAAATCATTCAATAAAGATGAATGTGAATTCATTTAATTATCACAATAATTCTGTGAAGTAAGACTTTTATTATTCCACTTTAAAAATGAGAAACCAAAGTATAGAGAGATTAGTTAACTTGTCTGAGGTCACACAGCCAGGAAGCTACAGAAGATTTGAATCTGGGTAGAATTGTCAAATTGGTGAAAAGTACACATAGGAAAGGAGCACCCATGCAATACTTGGTTTTGGGGTGGGGGGATTTGAAGTATTTTGGGCAGACTTATACTAAAAATGATTGTTTATTTGAAATTCAAGTTTAAATACATTCATGTTTAAATACATTGTTGTGTTTTATGTGGTAAATTTAAACCTAAGTTGTCTGGCACCTCAGCTCATATTCTCAACCTTACGTTAGTTTTGCCTAAAACTTAGGCTTAACTGGTGTATGTTGACTGCATATCTTAGGTCAGTTCCTTTCTTCGTCCACACAAGACTTTATTATTCCAGAAGATTCTTCTTCCTGGAGATAGTGTATGTAGGGAAAATATGTACATTAGAGAATATGTACTTTTAGTTTATTCTATGCTCAGCATTGTGTCAAAGACTAGTGAGATATAGTTCTGACCCTAAAAGAGCTCATAATCTGTAGAAAAAGAGGATGTGTGAAAACCTAATTCTACTACAATAGAGGAATAGCTTTGCTAGACCATGAGCAGTTAACTCTCCTAGTAGACTTGAGAAAAGCATCAAAAAGTACGAATATTTGAGTTGAGCCTTGAAGGATGAATAGGATTTCACCAAAAAAGACACCACAGGTAGGAGGGAAGCAATGTAGGAGAAGGCAACGTGCATGTCAAAGTGCATGGTAGAGTTTTTTCTTTTCTTGTTTAACTTAGGGTACATGTGCTGTGCTTAGTAGTGGGGAAAAGAATTAGGGGGTATGGATATGACTTCAAGAATGTCAGTGCTGTATCTGAAACCTTATCCTGGACAACTGAGACCACTGAAGATTTTCAAATGAGAAATGATAAGAGCAGATATATGTTTTTAAAGAGAGGACTCTAATCACGGGTGCATTGAAGAAGAAAAGGACTAAGGGCCATTCATTTAGAAGGGGGAACTATGGGATGGAGGTGCAGGCCAGTGGTGTGAGTAGGTGAGTTGTTTTGGGAGAGTACGCAGAACAGGGAGAAGTGTGCAATAGTCAAGTCCTGGGGAACACTGGCATCCGATTTGGGAGCAAGGTGAGAGAAGTCAGAAAAGAGAACAAGAAAGAGCAGGAGAAAGAGACTGAGAAGGGGAAGCAGGAGAGAATAATATTTGGAAAACCAAGGCATGAGACAGTGTCAGGAGGACATGGGTTGCTCCACCATATCAAAAAGTATGCAGGTAAAAATGATGCTACTGGATGGACAACCAGGCTATTTTAAAAGCATGACTGATCACCTCTGATCTGTGATCATTTGAGTACTGCTATGGATTAAATTGTATCCCCCTCAAATTCATATGTTGAAGCTCTAACCCCCAATTTGATGGAAGGTAGAAGTGGGGCCTTAAGAAGATAGTTTAGATGAACTCATAAGAGTCAGACTCTCAGGATGGGATTAGGATCTTTATAAGAAGAGATACCAGAGAACTTGTGTGTACCCATGTGCTCCTCTACTTTCCTCTTACCCCACATAAGTAACACACTGAAAAGATGGTTCTCTGCAAGGAAGTGTTCAGGAAGGGAGTTCTCACTGAGAATTGACCAAGATGACACTTTGTTCTCAGGCTTCCAAACTCTAGAACTGTGAGCAATAAATGTCTGTTTTTTAAGTCACCCACTCTGTGATATTTTGTTATGACAACTTGAGCTGACTAATAAAAATGTGAAATTTGTACAATTACAGACTTGAATCAAATGCCTGAAGTTGACTTTAAGCACATATTCTGCAAGAATCCATACATACTATTTCCATGATGTTCCAACTTCTAAATTGCTTAACTATTGCATATAAAGAAACCATAATTTACATGGGAAAATATTACAGTCTAATACCAATGCAGAACACTTCATGGCATAAAGGAATTTGTCTATTTCTCAGTGATATTAGAGAAAGCATGATGAACTTTCTGTTGACTGATCCACTTTGCTGGATCTCTTCCAGTTTTCCCTGTAGTTCAGCTCCTTGTCATTCTTCAGCCTGATGAACCTCCTAGGAAGCTGGCCTATAAGGACTAATTCAAGGAGATCCCTCATCCTCTGGCTTTTGGTTGGGTTTGACTAATGGAGGGAACTTGAAAGGACATCCAAGAGAAGTAGTGTGCAGTCCTGGCCTCACCCTTGTGGGTCATAGAAGTGGGCTGTTTCCTTTCTTGAAGGCCAGAGCTCCAGACTCAAGCATGCCCCTTTCCAGAGAGCTCTTCTCCTTGGTTCTGATCACCCTTTTCAGGCCTTGGGTGGTAGTCTGTCTACCCTCACCCATCCTCATCTTACTAGCTCCTGGGTGTTGTGTCTATCCTTTTTTGATGTGTCCAATCCCTAATCCTACTCGACACCCTCATAAACAGTCTCCAAATAGCCCGGTTTGAGGATGCTATCTATTTCCTGCTGGAACATTGATGGATGCAACTATGAATCTTCTTTTTAGGACAAGGTTTAGATCACGATGAGAAAAGCTAACCTAGAAGGCCGCCTAAAGAAGGAGACTGCAAACTTCCTGGTAGAGATTGTCATTCATGTCACATGCAGTAGTACTGAAATTGTGTTTTTTCCCCCCCTTTTGATAGGAAAAAGAAGATTGTTCCAAATCATCGAAGGGGCTCTATGGGCTTCTAGATATTTAATTTGGGAAGAGAATAGTTCTGTATCTGTGTATTAGTCCTTGGGCATTCCTAGGATCTGTAGAGGATGTGGCCTATCATGGTGTTGGGAAAACTAGCTGAATACTTTATCCAGTGCCATCTTAGTTGTATTACATTAACTTGTAAATTTTATTTTGTTAGAGGTAAAGTAAGATTAGACAAAAGCTGAGTAAAAAGGAATATTGTTTAGAAATGTGTATTTCATAATATTTTAATTCTGAGAAGGAAATAAAATAAATATGCATTGTTAGGCATTTCACTCTTTGAAATTCTGCAGCTCTGATAAGAAAGTTTGCAAGCACATTGTGGAAGAAGGAAGCCAAAGAGCTCAAGGCTTTCTGTATTGTTCCAATTTTAGTATATGTGTTGCTGAAATGAGCACTGTATTCAGTCTCTTAAAATTGTGTGACCTGCTTGCTGGTGAGAAGGAGTTAACTTGGCAATGAAGCCACCACAAGGTTACATTCATCTGAGAACCGTGTCATTGGACTCCAACCCAATGTTTTAATTAACAGGTACAGTAGGCTCCTAATTTGAACCTTGAGGGCAGAGAATAAATGTCAATTTACTTCTAGCATCTATTGCTCCCTTGCTTGTTTTCTTGATTTCCTTTGCCATTGATTCAGTTACATTTGTATTTGATAAAGTTGCTCACACACTACTTTAAAATGCTTCAAATGGACAAGGCTTTATTTTGACTTCTTTGGAAACCTTTTGTAAACACACACAACTGTAAGACTCAACTATAAAATTTAATGCGGTGAAACTTGCAGCTAAATCAACACTGCCATCCAACTCAGTAGATCAATAGCTTCCTAGTTGCACTTGTACCTGAGGATCACTGTGGCAGGAGCACATTTACTGCTGCAAACATGAGCTGGGAGGAATTGATTCTGAGGGCACAGTATCCTGTCAATACAGCTCTGGTTGCCCAGCTGGAGTAGGAAAGGATGCTCTGGTGCACTTTTTATAGCTAATGCAAATTAGCAGTTAGTTGTGGGAATAAAGTTCTCTCCTTGATCTATGGCAGGAGATAGCTAGTCTGGAAGAGTTCATTTCAGACTGTAATTAGTTTATTCATTAAGGTGGAGAAATTCAATGACACAGCTGCATGAGGTACCATTGAAAGCTACCTGAACATATGGCAGAAGGATAATGCAAATTTAGTTCCTGCAAGAAAA
This sequence comes from Sciurus vulgaris, assembly GCF_902686455.1. Lineage (NCBI taxonomy): Eukaryota > Metazoa > Chordata > Mammalia > Rodentia > Sciuridae > Sciurus > Sciurus vulgaris. Next base: position 78,357,197 of record NC_136469.1, read on the forward strand.
AGCCAAAATAGTGCAGCTTCGTGCTCTTATTTTACATCCTACAGGGATTCTCTGAACGGGGGCAGTGAATTGATTACACTTCAAACCTTCCAGTACACATTGGTTTTAGAAGAAGAATACTCATTTCCTTGAATATTATGGATGGTACCTATAGATAGATGTAGTACAACTCCACATATGTCCCTGGACATATAGATATATCTGCAAAAGACTGAATGCTATTCTTTAGTTGGTACTTAGCAAGACAACCAACACCTATGCCAATGTTAATGATTCTGTATCCTCTTCTGTTTTTAGAGTTAACTATTAGCCTAACAAGATTTTAAGTTTGGCTAGAGGTGTGTATACAGAGGTGAAATAAAACTTTTGTTTTATCTGAAATTTTTTTTGGTTGTAGGTGAACACAATACCTTTATTTTATTTTTATGCGGTGCCAAGGATGGAACCCTGGACCTCATACATGATAGGCGAGCTTTCTACCTCTGAGCCACAATCCCAGCCCCCCTTACCTGAATTTTGTGAGTTTTTTTGGTATTTAGACATATATGTAAAATCTAACTTTGCTTGAAAAATGCAAGCACTTGGATGGGGAGATGCTCTAAAATCTGTTTGTATTGTAAAGAATAGTCTGATTTCAGACTTAGCCATATTCATGAAAAGTTTAAAATCCATAGAGCACTTGACTTACAAAATCCAAGGCCTATAATCAAGTAGGTTATAGAAAGACTCAAATCTTCAGAGTTAGGAAGGAAGCCCAGGAGCTTGAAAAATTGATTGGAATGAAGCAAAACTCAATTTGAATCATTATATCAAACTGTTCGTCTGCCTGTCTATATTCTTTGTATGTCACCTATAAACATTCTAAATGAAAACGTTCTTGAAGTCAAAGCATCCAACCAGGGGAACAAACAGGTGTGGAACCGTGACAGGTCCTCCGGACTTCTGTTCTTGGCAATTGATTTACTCTACAACCAGTGCCAAAAGCTATTTATTGACTATGCAGTGTGCTCATAACACTGTGATCTCTTCCTCGTGTGCCTCTCAATCCAGATTGATGGATAGCACCGTGAAACAAAGTTTGCCTCCCACAACTAAGGTGTGGAATTGGGAAGGAAACTGCCAGAATGCAAGGTGAGATGATCCTAGTGGCTTGGGATAGATCCTTGAGAGTTGGAATGTGAGTATGTTTTGTATCCTGTTTTGTGATTTTTCTCTCTTGTCTAAACTTTACTAAAATGTGTGTTGCTTTCATAATAATCCAAAGCATTTCATTTTGGGGAATATAAACTTGTTTCTGTGCAGAACCAAATGTTTGCGGTTGTGGTTCTGAGTGAGAGGTGCTGAAGGAAAGTGACTGAAAATTCATTCACAAAAGCATCCAACCATGGCTGGAACTGGTGGATGGGGAGATGTTAGGGAGCTGAATGAGGATGCTGGGGTCTGAACCCACATGCCTTTCAGAGCAGCAAGTTCAGCCGAGCAATGGGATGAGCTAACTAAACACATGAAGAACCAAGTGAGGATAAAATCAAATAGTCAGGCAGGTAGTGTTTTCCAGGATCTAAAGTGATGGTGGCCAAGACAAGCTGAAATGAAATGAATCAGGAGTCAGATGACACAGTGCTGGATCAGGAGACCTCCCTAGACAAGGAGCTTTTTATCTCATCCTCCTAACTTCCATAACTTTAGGTAAAACAATCGCAAGACAGAAAGAGCCCACTCACATGTGCATAAGAGGAGGCACGTGGGAACACTTGGCTAATTACATTTGTAACCCTCATGTTAACCCACAAATGTGTCACCATACAGAATGGCAAGACATTTATTTCTCTGACAGTCTATGGATAGTTCTGCTATTTTTCAATGTGAGTTTTTACTTTTCCTTGTGGAGGTGAGGGGGTGGCAGCCCCAGAATTCTGCTCCTCCCAACCTCCCACCGACTGACTTGCTTGTGTCTAGAATGCTCTGTCCTTTGCAGTGGGGTTGGTGAAATCTGTTCCTCCCAAGGAAGTATGTTTGCTAAGGGGTATCTTGACTAATATCTGCCTACTCAACCTTTTGCGAATGTTTCGTATATGAAGGAGAAATAAAAGTTACAATGTCTGCCTTTGTGAACTTTATAGTCCTTTTGAGGAGACTTAAGAATTGTTCATTTTACATTCATTCATGCACTAATTATTAACAGTGCAAGGTGCCTTACTTGTAACAGTATTCAGGGGTACAGAGACAGCCTGCCTTCATGGAGACTGCAGTCAAGTGAATGACTTCATTCATTGACTGTCTGCTCCAAATGCCTTCCCTTCCTGCTTAAGTTACTTCTCTATACAAATGAAGAATAGAATAAAATTAAACAAGACCTTGTAGTGCAAAAGCTCTGTTAATTTTACAAGATGGTTTCAGCACATTTACTAGTGTCTGGTGAAGAATTGTGATAATTAAAATTCAGTTATACTAATTAAAACAAATGAACAAAGTCTGTTTAATGTCCTTTTCCTCACAATTTTTAATTTCCTTTTTGCTCACTCCTGACTTTGCAGAATTCTGTAATCCTCACTTGGGTTTTCTGTCATTAGGGAAATTTATGAAGTTATGTTGCTTAGGAAACCTGGAGGAATTCTAGAACAGTAATATTTGAATAAATGTAGGTCCCTTTGTAGCTTCTTTAAACCAATGAATTTAAACTGATAAGTATTCCGAAAGTCAGAATTTTTGCCAAATGTTTATTTTTTTAATATCCTGAGGTTAAAACTGAGTCCCCACATATTTATCTTCCCCAAAGCTTGATAATTAAATGCTATAATTTGTGACAAAAAATCAACTAAGTAAAAAACTGCATAGAAAATAGAAAGAAATTATGCCAAAATATTAACAAGGCTTACCTCCAGGTTCTGGAATCATAGACTTTGTTTGTTTATATTTTTTCTACATGTTCAAATATGAACACATAGTGTTATTACAGTTTGAATATGTGATATGAGAGCTCATGTGTGAGACAATACAAGAATGTTCAGAGGTGTAATGACTGAGTTATGAGAGCAGTAACTAACCAGTGGATTAATCCACCAGATGATTAATGGGATGGTAACTGAAGGTGGGTAGGGTGTGGCTGGAGGAAGTAGGTCACTGGGGGCATGACTTTGGGGTTTATTTTGTCCCTGGTACTTCCTCCTCTCTGCTTCATAGTTGCCAGGTCCTGAGCTGCTTTCCTCTGCTAGGCCCTTCCACCATGATGTTCTGACTCACTCAGGCCCAGAGCTATGGAGTCAGCCCACCATAGACTGAACCTCTGAAACTGTGAGCCAGAATAAACTTTTCCTCCTCTAAGTTGTTCTTGGTGGGCATTTTTGTTGTCAGTGACAAAAAACTGACTAACAGTTCATTTAAGAACTACCATAAAAGCAAATGCCAGCTGATTTCATGTGCTGGGGACCTTTCCGTAGACAGCCCTTTTCTTTCAAGCAGGTCTCAACTCTGCCTTCACACCACCCATTCACCTTCAAAATGGAGGCATCTTTTGGTCCATTTTGTTTTGTAAATTGGTGTTTCAGATATTTCTTGAGATCACCAATTTCAGGTTCTTTCTGAGTTAGTTTGAACCAGTGGAAAACAGCTTTATCCATTAATTTAGCCCAACTTTGAAAATGTAGTACTGTCTTATGATTTAGTGTAATATCAGCAATCATAGTTAATTATAATAATAACTAACCTTTGTAAAGTGCTAAATCATAGATGTGGGGAGTTTTAGGGGAAAGCAAATGCCCAACTGTCAATACTATTCCCATTTTTATACTAGGTTAAGCTTAGTAAGTGATTCCTAATGAAACTACAAGAGATCAGGCTGGTTTCATGAATGTAGAATAAGATTTCAGGTCATGTGTTTTATACCCAATAAGGGTATGGGCTTTGGAGTCCTAGAGTTGGTTTTAGTTCTTGACTCTGTCATTGGATACCTGTGTGACCTTTACCAGTTACTTAACCTCTCTGAATTTTTCTCATCTGTGAAAAATGGAAGGTAATTTCTATCTTTCTAGGCTGTTCTGAGCAGGTAATACACTTAAAATGTTTAGCCTCATTTGTGACACATGTAATTATTATTGGAACAGAAGAAAGATGCCTGTGGGTGAGAAGTCCTTATGTAAGTTAATATTCCTCACTACTTAATTTAGGAAATCAATTCTTCTCAGGAATAATTGTCAATTTCGACAGGAAGTTATGAATTACCATGACAGAACACTATTGGGGTTTAGAATCTTGTTAATGACAGAGAGATGTTAGGCAAGCAAGGAATCAGTACCATTGGCCACACACCAATTAACTTCACCCCTCATTAGTAATATGTGCCTGCAGACATTATTTCTTTGCTCTGTCTTATCTCACTAGGATGCCATCTGAGAGAATATTTAAATAAAGACCCAGTTGTCAGGTCTCGCTGTTAGATGAGGAGGAGCAGGGCAGGTGCCACTAAGGTTAGGTGCATCACAGCAAGCTCTGCGGAGGGTCCCGCAAGAACTGCTCCATCTAGGCTGAGGAAGGGCTAGTTTTAAAACACACCTTCTAAACTTAGACCTGAGTGTAACTGGGAATGTTGGACATTCTCCCCGTCTTGAAATTTTAGGAAGAAAGCTGTGCAAGGTTGCTCCCCTGTTTTTGGGTCTGTTTATCACCTGTAACTGTTCTTCCTACCCAGGATTACAATGGAGCACTTTTCTCAGGAAAATCACGACGACTTTGACCATTTGCATGATGCATGATGCCTGCCCTATGTATGACTTGTCCAGTCACCTGCCGTCTGCCTCTGTGGACCTCTGGACTGCTGATGCTGAATGCCATTAACTGTCCACACCCCACCTGACAGAGAACAGGACTTTGGGGTACTTTCAGCAGGAAGCAGTTTAGAGATGCCGTTGCCCATGTTTCCATAGAAATGGAATGTAGAAATTGACGGCGGGGAAATGTAGCCGTGGTCCACTTTGTGCTTTAAATATAACCCTTGCTGCTCTGCCACTGAAAAAAAAAAAAAAAAAAAAAAAAAGTAAGCAAGAAAGAAAAAAAAGGAAAAAAATCAAGCACTTTTTATAGCCCCTTCTGTTTCCTTTCACTTCTTGGTTCTCATCCATAATTATTTCCTGAGCAGCTATTATGGCCAAAAACTAAGCCAAATCTTGGGAAATTCAAAAGTATAACATGGAATCACTACCTTCCTTATCTACTTTTGGGCAGTTTACTTACACATATATGGGATGGAATGGCTATGGTAAAAGATAGTTTTCCTTAAATTAAACTTATTTTTTTAACTGATATAAGATCATAAAAATTGTACATATTTATGGTGTATCATGTGCTGTTTCAATGCACCTGTACACTGTATAATGTTCCAGTCAGATTGAACGTATCTATTTCCGCAAACATTATCATTTTCTAAGGTGACAACATTCAAAACCCCTTCTTCTATGAGGGGCGGGTTTTGATGATGAATGCCACAGCAGTTCTGTATAAAATATTCTGTACTGACATTTAGTGCAACTGGAGATTGAGCCTTTGGTCCCTCGTCATTCTAATAGGTGAAAACCCTTTCTCTACCTTCAATTTTCCCAGATCATTGTGGATGCTGCTGCCTTGATCTACCTTTTCTACAGGCAGTAAAATTCTGAGGTGTCATCTGGAATTTAGGAGTCATGCACCATTAACACTAATGAGTGACTTACGGTTAAATCTTCATGGATCCGCCTGGACATCTCCCTGTAGGTATGGGTTCACATTTCATTTTGTGGGCATCACACAAGCCTGCACTAAAACTGCTTGCATCATTTAACTTGTAAGGTTGTCTAACAAAACTCTGATTTATGGTTTGGAAAGTATTCCGCTTAGGCCAGGCTGTGACTGAGAATTTCCTGGTTTCTTGGTTACAGTTTCACATTCCAGTCAAATACAATGATAAATGTCCAGGTCTTTGTTGTTTCTTGTAGGACCTGGGTCAAGATAGTTTATATGTGGAATAATATAACTTTAAAATGATTGTTTTAACAATAATGGAATCATGTGAATTTACTTCTGACAGCTAGAGGTTTAAGCTAAAGAGCCATGACATTGAATCAAGTTGCCAAACTCTATTTGTCATTCTAGCGATTTATAAAATAACCTTCAGATTCACAGGCATGTCGGTGAGCAATTTTTGAAATACTTTCATGAAAAGCACAAGAGACCCCAAAATGATATTTCTATTTCCTACATAACTTGGAAAGTGTTTACATTAATTGTATCTATCTTGATTGCAAATTGAATGTCAGAACACATTGTTTGAATGTATAATTCAAGGTCAACACCAAGGTGTTCGGTTACATGATTTAGTCATGAGCCACAGCTTGAGGCATCGCCTCCTACCACTAATGAGTTGCCTCCAGATTTTCCTTTATAGTGACAAGATTGGGAACCTTTGAACTGCCTGGGGGAAAGTCTTTGTGCCTGCGTGTTTGCCCTTTCGTTTGGGGAATTGGTTGTCTCCAGCATTTTCCTAACAAATCAAGTCCCTGTTGCAGCCTGGCTGTTAGATTGGGAGCCATTAATAATTGGCAATTTGTAGCTGTCATAATGATGCTGGGATTTTCCAGATGGCTTTTCCCTTTCTCTAGAGAAGGAGCAAGACATGTGCTTAGTCCCTTTGATGGGGTTTGAATCAGCAGACATTGATCAGAGACCTTGACCCTCAGCATGGACAGAGGTTACCTACTTACAAATCCTTGGTTGGATGATGAGGAGCCAAAGCTTCGGGAGAGCAGGGTGGGGTGTTTCAGGATACAGGTTGTGGAAAAGTTGGAGTGCAGGGAGTGCAAGTTAGACAAAGAATAATGCCCAGATGAACTTTTAAAATAACTAAACCAATTTTGAAGGGAACAGAAAGTAGCAAGTTGAGAGCTTTTTGTCTTCTTTGGACCTATCTTGGTGTCACTCACAGGATCAGCCCTGAGTACAAGTTTAAATTCGGAATGATATGTTAGTTTCTGCTACTAAGTTTTATAACAAAGAAGTTTCTCTCGTCCAACTTTGTTCCTCTTCTTGTCCCTCCAAATCCCCCATGCAACCTTAAGAAAAAGAGAAAAACCCACTATTTGTAAAGTTTTATAGCTAATGGTACCTAAGGAGTATTTTGCTTTAGAATAGGGGGCACAGTGGTGGGAACATCTTTCTCCTGAAGAACCAACGAATGCTCTGCATCAAGCTTCCCTCTGTCTCCCAGTCTTTGTGATTGAGCTTCTCTTTGCCTAAAATTTCCCTCTTTTGAGCTTCTGCTGCAACACAGCCTCTGTATGTCCTTCCCTGACCTTCTGTGTCAGAGCTAGATTCTCTGCTCCCTCCCCTGTAACACCTCAGAGTCCTGGGCTCTGCTTCATTCTTCATGCACATGCACCACGCCCTGCAAAACTGCTTCTGGTCTGCCTCCCCGGCAGGCAGTAAGAACATGCACTGTGTCTCTTCCTGTTAGCTAACCCCAGGCCAGCACCTGGTAGAAGTTTTAAAAATATGTATTGAATGAACATATTCATTTTTTGGCTCTAAATGTAATGCCCGAGCCTCTGCAAAACAAAACAAAACAAAACAAATACCCCAGCTCTACCATACTTATTCCAATATCATGACTCTTCCCTTCCTAGATGTGCAGGTTTTCACATTTCTGAAATCAGGGAACACATTAAATGCACTCATGCTACTTTAACAACACATACTGCATTCTGGAAACTTTCAGGTCCAGTTTCAGAATCTTGGGCATTGCTATCTTCTCAGTAAAAAAAAGGCCATTGATATTTCAGGATCTGGATGGGGAGAGTTGTAGAATCTTTTGAGGCCTTTTTGCAGATGCTATTAATGTGGCACCTATATACTGTGACCTACTTCTGAGGTCCCCTGAAGATAGTTCCTTCAATAGGGTGAACATCTTCCCAGATGTCTAGGACTTAGAGATTCACAGGATGAGGGACTTCTAATGTTAAAAAGAAGAAATTTGTCTGCAAACTAGAATACGTGCACACAGTGTGGCCACATGCTTAGGATGAGGACATTCTTGGAGCATAGCCTTCTCCTTATTTTACAAACATGGTGGGGTTTAACATTGCAGAAGCATCTCCCAAACAGTGAGGGGTGAGAACTGGTGGGCATGTGTCCAGCTCTTCTGGTTCCAGTGGGAACATGCTGAAACATGTTTCGTTCATTCCTCCAGAGGGTCCCTTCCAGAACTGAGGCTTAATTGCCCACACCTCTCCTTAAGCACCCTCTTCTTAGCTTGCCTTCCTTCCTTGCCTTACTTCTTCAACCCTCAATGAGCTTCCTGGATTGTTTCCCAGATAATCTACATGTTTCCTAACTTTGTCTCAAGGTCTGCTTTTGGGACATTACCCAGGCTCATGAGTTTTATGTGGATGACATGCAAAATCCTTAACAGGGCCCCAAACATCCAAACCCTGTTCTTTCTAGCTCCGTCCCCAACTTACTTACTTACATCCCCTTGCTTTCTCAGGAAGACCTGCACCAACCATTATTCAGAATCCAGTCTCTTCCAGCTTCCTTCCTTACATGGGTAATTTGCTCTGTTGCTTCTGCCTGGATTTCCTGTCACACTTATCCCTTAGGTCTTCACTCAAATACCAGTCCCTCCTGGAGGCTTTCTCTGGCCCTCCAGACTGTGAATGCTTTCTGTGATCCTCCTGCCCTTTCTTTCATGGCACTTACTACAAATTAAATGGATTAATTCCTTTAAAGAATGATTATCTGTCTAGATGTAGGTCTTGCAAAGGACCCAAACACACTGGTATTGAACTGGAAAATAATCAAAGTAATGCCATTTTCTTCTGACCTGACTCCACTGTATGCTTGCTTATAAAATGTTTTCTTTCCAGCCTCCTGAAGCTGTATCTTTGACAGTACAGTAGGACCTTCCTTTGTCCCTGACTGTGGCCCTAATGTATAACAAAATGAGTCTGAAATGTGTAATCAAAACAATTCTCTCATGTAATCAAACTCTCTCTCTCAATAGGGTCTTTCAGACCTACATGTGCCTCACTTGTTCTTGTGGTTTTGTGACTTTGACCTTTATAAACTCTACTTCGAAAATTCAGGAAGTTCTTTGAGTCGTTAGCCTGCTCCCAGTCACCACTTGCCTGGCATGTTCATTAAAGGACCTTTTATTTTTCCCTTTCAGTTTGGCTCAATATGCATGATGGTTTGTAATTCTTGTGCACTCCATAACAATATCACATAGCATAAAAATGAATTAAGATTTACTAGACAATTACAGACAGAAAGGTCATCATGGTACATGTTTCTTTGTCCTCTATCCTTTGGCCATGTTGCTGATATGCACGCTGGCTAGTCAGGGCTGGACAAATCTTGGCAAGTGCTCCAAGAGAAGGCCCCTGCTGGGGACTACTGTACATATGTATAAGGAAACTAGGAGGAAGCCGGAAGCACCTACGCAATGCATGATGGTGGCCGTTTCTTGGACAGCGAAATGGTCTTATTAGAACAGAGCTTACTCAGGCGAGGTATCATCCCATTTTTAATGGAAATCCCATCAGTTTAAAAAATTTTGGGTCCACACTTTCAGCATTTTTATGTTTACAATTTTATACATATATCACTGTCTAGCTAAATGTCAAATTGTAGAAAAGCTGAATTTCTTTCTTTTTGGCAATAGTCAACAAATAAAATTTTAAAAATAAAATAAATAGAAATGGTAAAATTTCTTTCCATACTTCCAGTAGATCACACACCCCATCTTGGAGGTTATTGCCCTAGAGTGGTGCTTTCATGAGCAAACGGATGAGCAGCTGTTTAACAGGCAGATTCTAACTAGGAGGTCCTGTTCAGGATACTGCATTTCTAACCAGCCCCCAGGTGATGCTAGTGCTATTGGTTTGTGACCTGTCCTTTAAGTAGTCAGGTATTACCACATCTTGTTTCTCACATATGCATAAACCTCTGGGATTCAGATGCCTTAGGTCAGGCAGGGGAATGTGGCATTTTCTTCTATTTTGGGATGATTTCCTGCTGTCCCAAGTTTGCTCCTTCCAGGTGTAATCAGTGGAATGCATGCTGTTGAATGATTGCCTGTTGGAGAATTTGGGTACAAAGAGTGAGGGATAACAAAGTAAGGTAAAAGTGTGTTGGCTCCTCATATCTCCTGGTTTTTAGGATCTAACGATCTGTTTCTATTACTTTGAAGATACTGCTCAAAACACATTGAACCCCATGAACGGGCTCTAAGCTGGAATTTTTCATGTGCCATTTCATTTTATATCTGGCTAGAATGGCAGAAACCAGTGTGAATACAAAGAGGTGTGTGTGTGTGTGTGTGTGTGTGTGTGTGTACTTCTGCCCCTGTCTGATCTGCTGTGAAGGATGGACAAACCCGTCAAGCTCCCTGTGCTCAGGGATGCGGTGAGGATTTCCCAGTTAGTGACAGAGTCTGAGTGATTTGTAGGCATTTGTGTGCTCATTGTCTTGCCCTCCAGGCATCTGCAGTGTTGTATCAGGAGGGCAAGAGGGTTCCAAATAGATTTAATATTCCTTGTATGAGCTTCAACCATCTGCCCGCCAGCTCCCAGTGTGAGCATAATATATGTTTCCAGAACCAAACACAAAGAGTCTCTTTTTTTCCCCTTTTTTTCAAATCCTTTTAGTGTAGATCATTTGTGTTTTCCTTGTCTTTGGGGGTAGGTTATTAGGATCACCCTTTCTGCAATTATATTTACTTTTATTTTGTTTTCTGATGCTTCTGGCATATTTAAATAAATGGTTTTCCCTTTCCTGATCTTTATCTATCTTCTACAGACTGTATCCTTGAAATAAATATCAATAAAATCTTGTGATGTGCCCATGAGATAGTTGGTATTAAACAGCAGGCATTCCCGGCAAGTGCAGTTTAGACCATGAACATCTGACAGTTTATCCCAGGCCAAATCTGAGTGCTGTTTTCCTGAAGGATGCAAATTTAACGTTTTTGTTTTTTCTTTGAAGAAAATCTGTTGACAGGCCTGTTCTCATAGCTTGTGACTCATGGTAGGACTAAAATTTTTGAGTGTTGGTCTTTGACTTAAAAACCCTTGTGTCATTTTTTGAAAAGTAATTGACATATGAGGAGTGTAAGCTCTTAAAGAGATGAAAATAAATTGAGTCAGTCCAATGGAGTTCTTAAAATCTCACTGATATTGCAGAAATTTGGCAGGAGGATTTGTAAAGCTCTTTAATTTACATGACAGTGGAGTGTGGACAGTGTTGGAAATCTTTCAGCATTATTATTCTGCAAGCAAGTGTTGGGCAGGGGGTGACTAATGGAAATATTCTCTGGTGCAGGCTCGAGAGCATAGGGGTCAAAACTCTTTATTTCTGCTCATTTTTATTGTCTGCAAAATGTGTATTGTTTTGCATTAGACAATGTATAATTAAAAATGGCTTCTTCTTTTTCCTTATTTCACATTCCTTCTTCCTACAGGGCGGGACTAAGAAAGCCTAACCCCTTGCTGCTCTTCTAAGCTAATACTAATGGCATATCCAGAAAGGAAGTCCCAGCTCCATCTGTCTGGTATTGTGACCTTGGAAAGTAATAAACATCTCTGAGCTGCATTTTCCTTAGTGGTGAAGTAGTGATTATGATAGTTTTTCCTGAAGGAGTTGATGAGACGATCAAATGTACTAATGCATAATAATGTAAAGTGCTTAGCTCAGTGCCTCCCATGGTAACATTGTTAATGCTATTATTACCATAGATGTGAAGGATGGAGAAAAATGGGAGGTGAAGTCTAGATTATGACTTATGGTGTTTGGCTCTGAAGGTGTTATCTGAAGCAAATCTGCCCATGGAGAATTGAGAGATCAAGGCTGATAAAGGAAGGAACAAAGAATAGAAACTGTATTTTTCTTATAAAGCTTTGGTGTCAATATGTGGTTGCTCTGGAATGCATGGAGGTGTGTGCATGGCGGAACATCCCCTGCTTTCAGTCTGAAGAGGCAATTAGCCTTGCTTTCTCTTCTATACCCACGAGGTGTTTAGATTTGGTCTTTGAATCATGTTTGAACTGTATTAGTTGTGAGACCGATGGAGCCTGGGGGTACCTTGTCCAGAACTGTTTATCTCACTGCAAGTATAATGCAGAATAGATGTGGGCCTATGGCTAGTTAGAATTGAGCCAGCCTTTAGGGAGCAGGGGGGTCTGGCCAAAGCTGAGAGCCTGGCCATTCATTGGTTCCAGCTACCTTTCATGTGGTCATTCACAGATGTAGGCTATACCTGTAAGGATGGTTGAGCAGTCAGTCAGAAGAGAAGTGTGAAGCAGCCAAGTACAAACAGTAATGGTACTTACCTCAAAACCCTTCTGGGTGATCTTGTGGGTCTTTGACTTGTGGCTCCTGTTTCCCACTGAGGGACCTGACTGGTTCATGTGTTCAGCACTGGCCCTGGGCCAGCTCTACTTTAGAGCTGCTGGCCTTCTCCCTCTGCTCCACTGCCCATGACTTTTGTGCTTTTGACCTCTGTGGCCACCACTGCTCACCAGGCAGTGTCACAGTCCTGATTCTGATGTTCCTTTACCTGATGTTAACCATGATCCTACTTGCTGATGCTCGTAGGTGCACTTGGTTCCAAGTGAATGTTGGCCTTCAGCTCTTGGGCTGTGGTCCTAAGGGTGTGGCATAGCTTTGATGCCTGGTGGTTTTGTTGTGATGCAGTGTCATCCTCCTTGTCCTCATTAATGTTGACCCAGACACTCCTGCTTTTACTATGGGGAACCAGGTCTTTAACCATTGTGTAATGACTTGTATATGAAGCCCCATACTGGGGGGGAGGGGGAGAGTGACTTATTCTCTCAGTCTTTTATCACGATTATAATGTTGAAACTCTACCATTTGTTAATTCAGTTTCTTCTCTAGGCTGTGCCTGTCTTGTAAGTCATAATGTAAAAGTTGCTTCCGGGGTTGGGTTATTTGATGATTGGTTTTACACTGACTAGTTTCACTCTTTAAACAACCTCACTTCCTCTGGTGTTGACCATGAGCCAATTAGATTGACCCAAACCTTGAACCTTTCCCATATTAGAGTTTGTCTCCTTCCCTTCCAGGACAGCCTGGGCAGAGCGGGGAGGGTCAGGTGTAACTCTTTGCTCACTAAGAGGCTCTAGCCATCAGCTTCAAGATACCCCAGAAAGTTTCTTGCCATCATAGCTTTTCAAATAAATAAACTTTGGCTGGTCACTGTGCCAAGACCCTAAACTGCTGTATTGAGGGAGTAAGCTTAGCTGTGATGTAGAAGTAGTACCTCAAGAACACAATGTTGAGTCCTTCTCTCTTTCTCTTCCTCCTTTCCTTTCTTCTTTATTTTTATACCTACCACAAAGAAAAGTGCTATTTTTCAGGTAAAATCTCAGCCTTGGCACAATTTACAGAAAAATGTAGAGTTTCACATAGTGGGTGCCAAAGCAGTGTGATTCAATGGAAAGGACATGGACCATCAGGAAATTTCGATTCTGACATTAGTTTTACCAATATGGTAGCTGGGTAAACTTGGGCAAGAATCTTAACCACTCTATGCCTCTGCTTTGACATCTGTAAAGTGGGACGTGTACGCATACACACTGTGGTAGATTGAACTAAATAGACTTAAAAACACTCTTTGTTTGATGGAAATTATCATCTAGAAATGCTTGATAGAAAAGTCCTAGTATATAACTAGGCATTGCTACTCACTGTAAGGGAGGATGGGGGCCCAGACAGAAGCCACAGGCTCACTTATTGTACTAAGAAAGAACTGAGGCAAATATTAAGTTTAAATCAATAACATCACTTGAACACAGAAGATGAAACTGTTTTCTCCCAAGTTGTTTTGATTGCTGCCAGTAGCTGCTATTCAGTTTGAAATCCATTCAGATTATCAACATCCAAAGAAACATACAGTGCATGAAAAGATGTTGTAATTGGCACCATTGTAACTCTATATGGTGTGGATCTTAGCTGGGAGGAGGGAGGGTTGTAGGATAACTTGTAATCTAATTTTCTTTGTTGTAAAATAGAATGTTACTATTGTATTCCTGTGGAATAATAATTATAACATCTCAGACAAATAGAGTGCCTTTCTCAGGAGGTGCTTAAGGAGCTCAATAGGCATTCATTCAGCCTTGTAAATATAGGAAAGCCTGGCTCGCTTGCATTTCTCTCAACTGAAAATTCCTATTAACTAGTGTCTCTCTTCGTCTGTCCTAGTGAATAAATGATTTTTCTGCTGATGAACCTGACACTCTGAGAAACACTGAGGTGTCTTCTGAGTCATCATAGAATCATGAAACCTTCAGTAGATTTTTAGTGTTAATTGCAATTTTTGACAGCCTAATTTTTTGAGAAGTGATAATTCATGTGTTGCATAGATGGTAACTAGTTGGAATAGTTGCTTAATCAGACTGCACTATTCCTGACCACACTGAAGTGCAGAGTTGACAGCAATTCCAACAGCAGTTGTCCCTTTGAGAGCCACAGAGGAAGCACTATACAGAAAGGTAGGGTTCTTTAGGGTTGGCAGGCATGCATCACCAAGAATTGCTCATTCTGGGCATATGATCATTTCCAGAGGCTAATTCTGTAATTTCTGCATTCACTTATAAACTATCTGAGAAGAGAAAAAGGGTCATTTTCAAAAGCAGATTGTATTTGCCACTTATGACTTTGCCATCCCTGCAGTCTTGACTATTGTACACAACTGGACTGTTAGCTCGTTTAGCAAAGGTGGGGAACTTCAATGTCAAATTTTGGATGATATTTAGTGGAAACTTTTCACAAACACCAAACACCAGAGCCCTTCAAGACAATATCAGTGTAATAGATTTTTGTGTAAATTGGTTCATTCTATTATTAAAATAATGAGATCTTAAATCAGTTAAGATCAGCTCAATGGCTTTTTAAAAAAAATGTCCAAGTTCTGAATTTATAGGATCATCAAAAAGTGTATGAATTGGTATTGTACTCGGGTTCACTGTAGAAAATATAAAGAATTCAGGGGTATAGAAAAATAATCCATAATCTCATCACACAGATGAAATTATTGCTTTTTGGTATCTTTCCTTCCACTTCCCTCTACATATACATATACAAGTGAACATTTTACAAGTTTAGAATATACTACATATACTATCTGCTGACCCCTACTGATATTATGCAATGATATTTTCTGGGTCAGTAAATATTTTTTTAAAGCAACTTAGTCCTAAATACACAAATCATAATGTAGTAAACCAAACTCCTGTTGGTGGACTTCAGATGGTTTATATATTATGACTTTGTAAAGATGTAACAAATGTCTTTCTTCCTTAATCCATCAGTTCAATAAGTTTTTATTAAGCTGTGTGTGCCAGGCTCTGAGCCAGGAGCTAAGAATACATCATTAGTCATAAACTTTTAATAACATTTATTACTATTACCATGGACCAAGTACTTTATTAGTATTACCATAAATAATTATGAATATATGTGAATATAATAATCATTCTAATAAATTAGTATAACCTAGTAGTATTAACTAATTAACTTCTTATGAGGAAGGTATTATTAGTACCCCTATTTTCCAGACACGGAAATGGAGGCTCAGAGAACTAAAGTGGCAACTCAGCTGTCAATGAGCTGAGTCAGAAATCAAAACCTAGGCAGCCTGACTGCAAGTCCTCTCTTTTAACCATGGTGGGTACTGTGTCTGTAGAAAAGCCACCCACATGCTTCTATGGACACAAAACAAATTTAGATGCAACATCCTGATGCATGAAATAATCATCTCTGATTATTTTCTTAGAATAAACTCTAGAAATAAAAATACTGAATCAAAGAATATGAACAGTCCTAATGAATGATAGTGCAGTCAGAATCCTAAATAGGGGAAGACTAGATAGAGATGATAAGATTATCTCTTTCCTTCCATCCTTCCATCTTTCCTTCTGTCCTTTTTTCTTCTTTCTTTTTGTTTTTCCTTTTCATTTTGGGTCTCTGTCCTTGTTCTACCATTGACAGCAGGAAATAGATGTGGTGGTGATTCAGGCCTAGGCTTGCCCTGGAGCAGACCTGGGTAATGCTTTTGCTGTCCAGACAGGGTCAGTGGGTGGCTGCCTTTTAGAAAAGTTTATTTCCTCATGATGCTATAAGATCAGAGACATTACTGAGGAGGGGTTACAGGGAAGATCTGTGGAATGGGGAATTAAATCCATTTAGCAAAGAAATGGGTCTAGATCACACTTGAATGTGTAGCCTCTTAAGATGAATATCGTCAGAAGAAAAAATGCCTCTACTCAGTAAAAATCACCAGATCAGTTCAAGACTTTGCTATTTCAGTTAGTGTTTGGTACAGCCTCTCTTGCATCTAAACCATACATTTTTCTTGTTTGGCAAGTGACTGTGACTAATTCTTCTGCTTCTCATTATTGTCATCTCCTTCTCCAGTTCTACTCCCCCAAAGGATCATTATCTGTCCTTTGTCCTATCTCCTCGTGCCCAGTTTTCAATTATGTACCAAGTAGTAACAAAAGTACCACAATTCTCAACTGTCCTGGGTTTGATTCATGGATCAAATATTAACCTGCTGTGTGAACTTGGATTTTTTTTCATTCTTAGTTCCTCATCTAAAAAAAATACAGACTTGTAGTGACCATAAAATGAAGTGGCATAAGCAGAAAAATAATAACTAGTTTTATTGAGTTCTTTTTATAAGTATCACAAAATAAAAATTGTTTTCAATACATACCATTACTTATTCCTCAAAATAATCATGTGGCAATCAGGAATCTAGAAAGTTCTCTAGATCTTCATGTGCATTACATGATGTGGCAAAAGGTACATTGCAGGTGTAATTAAGGTGAGTAGTTGACCTCAAGATGGAAAGATTACCCAATGTGTTTAATGTGATCCCATGAGCCCATTAAAAGCAAAAAGTTTTCTTTGACTATTGGTAAAAGAGGAAGTCAGAGAAATTTGAAGTAAGGGAAGGACTCAGTGAGATTGCTGCTTAGAAGATGGAGAAGGCCACATAAGAAGGAATTCAGGCAGCCTCTGGAAGCAGCCTCTGGAAGCTTGTCATTGATAGCTATCAAGGAAACAAGGCCCTCAGACTTACAACTGCAAGGAACTGTATTCTGCCAATGACTCGAATGAGTTTGGATGTGGATTCTTCCCAGAGTATCCAGATAAGAGCACAGTCTGGGTGGCTTCTTGGTTTTAGCCTTGCAAGAAGACCCTAAGAAGAGAACCAAGTTGAGCCCACCCAGACTTTTAAAATACAGAACTATGAGATGATAAATGGGTGTTGTTTTAAGATGCTAAATTGTGGCTATTATGTGAGCTAATGCAAACCATATATGATTCCTTTGTTATTATGCCATTTTGCAGATGAGGAAACAGAAGCCCAGAGAAATAAAAGTCACTTGCTTGAAGAATCACAGCTACAAAGTATCTGTCTTAGTCATGTGCTGCTATAACAGAATAGCTCAGACTGGGTGATTTATAAAGAGAAGAAATTTATTTCTCACAGTTCTGGAGGCTGGGAAGTCCCAGATCAAGGCACTGCCTTCTAGTGAGGGTTTCTTTTACTTCTAAGAATGCTGTGTGCTTCCAAGGAGGGAACCCCATGTCTTCACATGACAGAGGACAGAAGGGCAAGAGGGACAAACTACCTCCATCAAGTCCTTTCTAAGGGCACATAAACCTATTCATGGAAATACATCTCAAATGCCACATACTCAATACTGGTCTCAATTCTATTCCATTAGGAATTAAATTTCAATATCATTTTGGAGGGGACAAACATATTCAACCCACAGCAGTAACAGAAGTGGGATTTAAATCCAGGTATGCTGCCTCCAGAGTCCATGTTGACTCTTGTGACAAAGCCTGGATGTTAGTAGGTTTTCATTACATATTAGTTCTTTTCCCTTCTCTCTTTGGTATAGGCCAGGGTGCACTAGCTGTAACATTTCTCCATTTTGCTGCTGAGGCTTATCTGGTGCTATGTTCTAGAAATCAAAAGATACAGATAGAATGCTTGGGGAATTAGTTTCACTCATGGGGTAGGTCTTTTATTTTATAACAAACCTGAATATTTCATAGGCTAGAATAAAAAAGATAAAATCAGAGATTTAAAATGAACTTAATGTTCTTGATAATCTCTTTATTGCAAATGATATTTGACTGGAAAAGTTGGATAAGCACTGAGATGATATATTCACACTAATGTGAAGGCCTTTCCTTTTCCTTTTATTCCCTAAATTCACAGCATGTGTGCTGCACCAGCTAGAATTCTGGAATGATCTGGACCCAGTTATTCATCACTATCCATCCAACCACCCATCCTCAATTCATTCAGTCCAAGAAGCATTCAAAGAGTGCCTACTCTATGCCCTGAGTATCACTAATATGATATGACCTGATGGAGTAATAAAGACTTCTAGTTCTGTTCCTTGTGTATAAAATTGGATGATTTGAGAAAACTTTCTCTAGAGTCCTGTCACTGAATCTAGGGCTTTTACAGTTCTCAAAAGTGCTGACCTCTGAATTTGACATGGTAGGAGGACAGTGTTTCTTACAGTACAGCCTGGGCACCACTTGCATGGGAGTGTCCTGGGGTGCCTACAAAAAAAGAAAGAAAAAAAGCCCTTATGATCCTGAGGTGGCCCCAACCTGCTGAAGTGGAATTGTAGAATTTCGGCTCAGGACTTCTCATTTTAAACAAGCTCCACAAGCCATTCTTATGCTTGACATGTTACAGTTGTGAGGATGCAAAATGAATATGTAATGTAGGCCTTGCGCCTAAGTCTAGTCCTTGTTAAAAGATAAACCTTACAAGTGTGGATTCAACGGCAGGGTCACATCTATCTGGATCAGCCGTCCAGTCATGCCCATCCTTGATTCTCCTGGTGCCGCCAAGGCCAGGCAGGGACCTGTGATTGTGCAGCATACCTGGTCCAGGCCCTAGTGCATACACTACACCTTTGGGGGCTTACCTGAGCCGGCCCAGTTTGATAGTGTGGGTTAATGTGAGAGCAGGAGTGGAAGTTCCTCCCCACCAGACATTGGAGCCTCTTCTCTTTCCCAAAGAAAGGGTGGGGCTGGCGCAGGCCCGCGGGGGCGCCCCTATGGGCAGCTCCGGTTTTGCAGCAGTCACTTGCGGGGGTCAGTCAGTGCACCGCGCCAGCGCCTTTTCCACCTTCGTTAGCGCAAACCAGGGGAAACTGGGGAAGTGGGTCATCCGGGCCGGCTCCCATGAACACTTCTACCCGGCCTTCGCTTCCCACTCTCCCGCGGAGCTTCAGGCATCTGCTCCGGTCAGCGGTGTCGCCAGAGCATCCCTGCCTGTGGGGGTGGGCCGGGCCAGTCCCTGCGCCACCGCGCTGTGCCCGCCGGCTGCCCTTGCCCGTGCGCCGCCGCGCGTTCTGCGACGCCGTTGGCCCTCCCGCCACCCCCTCGGCAGGGCCCTTCCCTTTACTATGGTAATAGTGACATTCAGCGGGAAAGGCTAGCGCAGAGCGCGGCGCCCGGGCTCCGGCTGCGCGGAGGCTGTGGCCGCGGACCCGGCTGCGCGCACCTGGCGCCCCTACACTGCCGGGGGCTGGCAGCAGGCGCAACCTTCGTGCTCCGCACGCCAGGACCCCAGCCGCCTGCTGTCGCCCGGCAGCCCCCGAGCCACCGCCCGGGCCGGTCGGCGAGCTTCAGGCAAGACCTCGCCTCTAGGGCTCTGGCGCAGGGAAAGAACAGAACCAGCGTGTTGGGAGAGAGAGACCCTGCCTCACTGCTTGTATATGGCAAAGTTTCTCGCCGAGCTCCTGGGCTGCACACTGCCGAGCAAAGGCGCCTCTCCCATGTTTGAGGTAGGTGGAGGGTGTGTCTCCTCAGGATGGCCATCTGCGGTGGTGAGCGGCCCCTGACTGGGCCCTGGGGACCCCACGAGTTGACAAGTGTAGTCTCACTTGCCTGATTGCCACCTGGACTTCTGGGGCGGGGCAGGGAGATGATGGCAAGGAGGAGACCAGAAGCCCTGGAGCCTGAATTCATGCCTCCCTGGCCCTCGGTGCATCTTTTTTTTTCCTTCCCTAAGTTGACAGGTGAACATGTTTCCTGTCAGTCTGGATGAGTTTTGAGTTGCTCTTTACCTGTAATGCCAGAAATATACCTGTAATGCCAGAGATATCTGAAAATGAGCAGTCTTCTGCAGTTCCTCTTTGCTACCTACTTTGTTTATAGCTTTTAGACTGAGAAAATATTATTAGAAATATCTTTCGGTCAAAAGGTTTCTGCCTCCAACCACTCCCCTCCCCCAACCTCCAGAGTGGAAAGCAAACTCCATGTAAGTCAACTCATTTCTTTTATGAGTGAGATACACCAGGGGTAAGGAAGG
Source organism: Sciurus vulgaris (assembly GCF_902686455.1). Lineage (NCBI taxonomy): Eukaryota > Metazoa > Chordata > Mammalia > Rodentia > Sciuridae > Sciurus > Sciurus vulgaris. The sequence goes on from NC_136469.1 coordinate 78,377,595, forward strand.
TTAAAATAGGATTTGCAAAATCAGGTGAAACTCATCGAAATTCTGAAGGCAGGTATGTCTAATTACTCACACCTGCCTGTAGTGGCAAGGATGCTGCTGTAAGCATCTCTGCAAGTAGTCGGTTATGAGAAGGCTGATGTGCTTGTTGGTTCTTCTGGGGGTTGGGGGGATGGTGGCATCAACTGTTTCCTATGAGACCCATATTGGCTACTCAGTGGGGAGAGCTTCATGCTGTGACCCCTAACCTCTACAATCAGAACAGTGTTCTTTGTCTCTGTCCCACTGTCCCTTACTGATTGTGTGACAAGTAGGCCTGGACCAGGGCTTGTGTCTCTGGTCAGGTTAACCAGTGCTGCAGTCTCTGTGTGCCCTGCACTCCTCACTCAGGCTCAGGGCCTCACAACTTTCCCTGCCAGCCTTCCAGCTATTCTACAGCCTCCTCAACCCTCCCTGTCAGCAGTTTCCTGACTGGTCAGGAAGAAATAGAACTTGGTCTCTTCTCTGAGGATGCGGGAGTTTGTCCTTCAGCAAGCCGCCTTTTCAGATTCCAAACTCGGTATTATCATCCCCAGGTCTCTTCTTACCTTTGGCAACTGCAGGTGTTCTTACCTTCTGAGATCATATGGAAGCATTCCTTTGATTTGGGAGTTCAAATTGTCCAATGTCTCTGCAATGTGACAAAATGATTTTTAAGCAGGGAAACCACAAGGTAAAATGACAAGGGATAACTGGGAAAGCAAGAGTGGAGAGGGAAATACCAGGTCAAGATGCCTGGGTAGTTGGTAGCCTGAAATCTAAAAAATAATGAAGAGCCCAGAAAAGTGAAGTTTTCCACACCTGCTGTGAAAAAATAGCAGTCTCCTTTTGCATGCAACATGAGAAGCCCATTTGCTTCTCCATGAAGGAAGTGTTAGGCAACATTTGGGGATCATTCTGGAGATCTGAGATTCCCTTGTGAAATTGCTTTTCTTACTGAATTTTTCTTCAGGTGTATTTAGATTTTTGTTCTTAAATTTACCAAAACCCACAACAAGGGATTTTGTTGTGTGCACTGTTTTTTTGTTGTATATTTGTACCTGTTTTATTCTCTAGCCAATAGATACCCAAACTTGATTTTTTAGAATGATTGGTTCCCAATTATCCTGGGGGAGGGGTGGCCTCCAAACTATCCAAAGACATGTTTAGACAATTTTTTTAAAAGTGGGTATTTTGTCCTTGAAGAGTTCCAGGTGAAGGGAATTCCCTCAGTCTTTGGTAACTCCTCATATGTGTTATTTGTGTTATTTTCCAACTGTCTAGAGGCAGGAGCTACTTGTAGCATCAGTTCTTTCTTTCTACAAATGGTTGATTCAGCATCGGCTAAACTGACCTAAAACACTCAACTCAGGTATCCATATTTAATCAGTGTTACTGGAGAGGTTATGTGATCATTTGTTTCTTGCCTTTGTGGAATATCAGTGCTCAAAGAGATGAAGAACTAAGTCAGACATGTGCCTTAGGGATGCTTGCTGCTCAGGCAGGAGCTCCCAGCATACTCTTGTGATTCTATGCAGAGGCTATCACCCAGCTCCTTATATCTGGGAGGGAGAGAAATTTGTAAGAAAGATATTCTTAAACCTTCCTGAGTATTCATTTCTGAAAAGTGAGAGTGCTAGGACATTGAGAAAAATCTAGGCAGTTTTTTATTTCTACCAAATACACCAATATTTTCTCCACAAAAATTTTTATTGGCAAAATATAAAATGTAATAATAACAGATTGAGGGGTTTTGTAATACAAGTTTAATAATTAAAAAGAATGAACTTTGGGAGAGATAACATTTTACTTACTGGGGCTTCAAAGTCAGCACATTAATTGCAGAGTCCATCTGTAAAACGCATTTTAGTTATAGGCCATACAAAAAGAGACAAGTTGTATTTGAGCTGGGGGCCACCATTTGCCAACCTCTGGTCTATTTCACCAATGGTTTCCTATAAACTATATTTCGCCAAATTCATGCCTTTGTCTAGTCTTCATGGGTGATTATGTCTAAATTGAGGACCTCTTGTGTGTTTGGAGTTTTCTGACAAGGGAGAAGGGATACCTGGTTATGGTTAACACATGGACTAAAGCATGCTCCAGTATGTGCCTACCTGTATTGTCTTCAGAGCCCAAGGTCAGAGGGTGTGCATTGGAAATACACAATGCCTTGATGATCATTTTGTTCCCTTTTCTTTATTTCTTAGTAAAGAATGTAAGTTTGCAAACCAAGTCTTAGAACAACTTAAAAATTTCCAGAACAAAGCAAAGGATAGTAAATTTTCTCCAGAGCTCTGGTATCACCCAGAACACAGGGTTTTTGGAATAATGTTCATGCCATGCCAAGACAGAGAACCTACAGAAAGAGTGAGCTTGCTCTGTATTCTGATGTCTAGAAAGGTAGGAAGTGTATAGACAGATGTTTTCAGATCTAGCACATCCTTGTGAGCTTGCCTGATGGATGTCTGGTCCTGGCATCCATTCTTTCTTTCCTGAGCTTTAATGTATTGTGACCCTACCTTCACTTCCAGCCTGTCTTGCTTTGCATCATGTCTTACTGATAGTCAGTGTTGGGGTCTGAGCTCCAGAACAGGAAATGGCTGGAGAATAATACATTTAGAGGCTGTTGCTTTTTCTTCTTCCAGAGTCTTTAATTCCAGTCCACAAACCTGCATTTTAAATCCTGGTCATCCTTTGTCATCTAACCTGGTGGGGCACCTTTAAGGAGTCATATTCAACAGATAAACACATAAGGCTCTATACAAAAGGATGTTTACCTAAAATCCCAGCTACTTGGGAGACTAAGGCAGGAAGATCATAAGTGCTAGACTAGCCTCAGCAATTTAGGGAGACCCTAATCTCAAAAAAAAAAAAAAAAAAAAAAAAAAGTAGGTCAATAGCTTAGGGGGCGGGGCAAGGGATGGGATAGGGTGTTCAAATTCATGCCACTCTTCATGGATGTGGTCTCTAGTATTGTTAAATCTCTTGCACACTGTACATTCTGTTTTCTATCTTCACCAGTATTGCTTCCTAACTGCAAGTATAGTTTTATTTTAATCTATACATAATACTTAATAACTTGGTTGTCACCTACTTTGGGCCAGGCATTGTTCTAAAGGCAAAATAGATATAATCTCAGCTATCCTCCCACTAATATCATGATAAAGGTGTTGGTAGACATGTGTCCCAGAGGAGGAACTTAGGCTTATTGAAGTTGAAGTAACTTGCTTAAGGTCACTCTAGTAGTTCGTGCTAAAGCCAGGATGCAAACCCAAGCTTGTTTTATCCCACAGTTCACCCACCTTCTCCAACTTTGGTTACTTTGTACATTGGAGTTTTTTGTTTTGTCCTTTGTTGTCTATCTTCATTCCTAGATATCCTCTTTTTTGAAGAAGAAAAGATAAACCCCCATTCTCTCATTGTCCTGTTACCCTGGGATGACATGGTGACCTTGTTCCCAGAGATAATCAATCAAAGGCTGATTGTACTTGAAGTTGTTTTTGAGGGAAAGATTCAAGTTCAAACAGGCAAAGTCATTGCCTGTTAGAGATGGCATCCATTTAGAGAACATTTCCTGTGTGTTGTCTTGTTGTATTGCCCTGTAGTGCTATCAGGTAAGTAGTATTGTCATTCATGTTTTATAAATGAGGAAGCCAAGGCTCAGAGTGATTACATGAATTGTCCAGTGTCACTCATCTACTAGGGTCTAATCTGGAAAGTAAATCCCAGACTATTCACTGCAGGACTTTGCCAGCTATCTTCATGGACTTAACCTTATTTCCTGGCTTCTGATGTTGGTCTCATCTACTCCATCTTTTGTGTGATTACCCAAATCGTCCTTCTGAACATGGTGCCCATTTGCTTACCCCAGTTGTTGCCTCAAAAGTACTTAAGGTTCAATACATGTTGATTTTTGAGACTATTGCATGTCTGTGACCTCTTCAATGTTAGAAAGCATTTTTCCTTCCCAGACAATACCTAATCTAGTATTTTGCACGTGGTGTTTTGCACATAGACATTTACATAAATGTCTGTTGGGTCAAATTATCTTATAACCTGAAATTTCACAATTTTCTTTGCCATTAAACTGTTTGTTGTTCATCTGAAATTCAGAATTAACTGGGTGCCCTGTATTTTTGTTTAAAACACCAGGCAATTCTATCTGACCTTGTCCCTCCTCTCCCCTGAACCCACTTCCTAGAGCCCTCTCCCACTCACTTGTGGAACCTTTATTCACATCCTTCCTCTTAGTAGCCTCTATCTACTTTGCCAGAGACCTCGTCGCAGACCTGGGGGTCACCGATGAATTATAGTTGGGCCAACTGTCTGTTCCCACTGCCTCACTAGTACAAAAATGCTAGAGTGAACAAACTTCCTGTTATAAGCATCAGGGCTGTGATTGAGAGGTGCATTCCTAGCATCCTACTTACTCATTCTTATGTGTTCACCAACTCATTCAATCATTCGTGTATTCAACAGGTTTTATTAAATGCTGTCTTTGTCCTAGGCACCCCATGAAAACCTTGCTAAGAGACTCAAACTGTTTTGACTGTGACCCACAGTAAGAAATATATTTTGCATTGCAATCCTGTATGCACTTAGCTATTTATACCAATAACACTGAAATTAAGTTACAAGAATAATACTTTTCCCCATAATGTGGGATGTACTTTGATCTTTGCAATTCTTTTCTTTCCTTTCCATTTCACTTCTTCCATTCCATTAAAAAATAAACTGGTAAAGACCCACTAAATTGATTTCATGGATTGTAACCCACAATTTGAAAAGCACTGCTATAGAGGATAATAAGATTCTATTTTTACAAAGCAATTTATATTGCCCCATTATCCCAGCACTATATTTATGCATTATTACACTATACATTAAGATAGTCTGTGGTCTTGGGAAGCCAGTCTCCATGAAAAATATTATTCCCTTTGGGAGAAAATGTTTTCAGGGTTTCAAACAACTAACTTAACAAACAACATTTGACAGATATCTTGCCTTTAAATTGGAGAGCATTTGCTTAAAAGTTTTGGCATGTTGCTGGAGCATATTTTATGACATGATTTTTTGTTTTAAACAATGTGCCTGAATTTCCATTTATTTCTCTCTTAGCATCCACTGATTTCAGATGTGCCTCACTGCTTGGATAAACTCCCAGGGCTACATCTGATGAATCTCTCCAGTTTCATATTTTGGTTGACTCTATTCCTTCTCTCTTTGAAGAAGTTGTACTTTCAAGCAGTACCCCTGCCCCTCTTTCTCTCTAAGTTAGAGATTTTATTTATGTATTTATTATTTTTTATTATTTTTATAATGAATAATAGAGCTCCTTTACCTGTTAAAAGGATCTTGTGGGCTGGGGATGTGGCTCAGTTGTTGAGTGTTTGCCTGCCATATGTGAAACCCTAGGTTTGATCTCCAGCACCATGAAGAATCAGAGAGAGAGAGAGAGAGAGAGAGAGAGAGGGGGGGGGGGGAGAAGTGAGAAATCTGGTATAACCTTATCCCTCATCACTTGGTCATTTTGCTGGACTTCAAGCATCTGGAGAATGAATGATGTGGTCAGGCTATTTTGAAAGCAAATGACTTGGACAAGCATGGCTGTAGCTTCTGTGACTGGATGTTGGTGAAGGATCTTCTAGGAGAGAAGTTTACTTTGAAAATAATTGCTCCTTTTGCCACAGATGGGCTTTCTATAAGGGTCATTAGAATTTTAAGCTAATGGCCACTGGGTTTGTCTTGTAAATCCAGTTTTTATTTGGGGACCAATTGGACTGCTGTAGTATGTCTGAGCTATTGTATACACGGAGTCGACTCTACTTACCTTTTGTGTTAGCTGCTTTTAAACTCTGCATGTGATCCTAAATGCAGGCATTTATTTATAGAATATTTGGTCCCATTATGACTGCATTGGTCTAATGGCTTCTTGCTGAGAAACTGTAACATGGTTTTTCTTTCTGTATTTTGCTGAGGAAAGGCTAATGTTTCATATCTGTCAAATGGCCAGTGCTAGCAGCATGTCATAGGGATCAAGGATAGGAGCTTGACTCTTTGATGTATTTCCTTTTGCTCAGTTCTTTTCAGCTTATAATTGTGCTCTTGTATATTATGATTTTTTTTTTAACTTTGTACATCTATGATAAATTACAATAGTCCAGTCTTAACATTTATACCAGGAAAGCTCTACCTACATGGAGTTGTCCTTTGAGGTACATAAGTAAAATGACAACTTCTTGTTTATCTGAATTGTGATGAGTAAGGACTGTGCTTTCCACCTTAGGAGAGTCTTAAACATAGTATAATCCTGTTTCTCCAAATATCAATAATTTATCAACTGTTCCCTCCATACTCTACATTTTCAAACCAAAATGGAGCCCTCATCATTGTGTCTGCCCTACCTGAAACACATGTTTGCTTTCCAATTGCATGGGCAGCCAAAAGAGCCATCTTTTTATTTTCACCTAGAATAGCACTTTGCTGCTTTATTTATTTCTCTCTTCTTTTCCTTTCATGGTCAATCTGTCAGTGATTCCTGCAGATTCTTTCTTGAATTTAAATCTTTCCTTTTTTTTTTTAAACATTCAATTCTTCATTCACTGATCTAACAAATATTTTTGGAGTATCTACTATAACCAAAGAGCAGTAGGGTCTATAGAAGATTTGACAACCACAAGTTGCTTTACTTGCCTTAGGTCTCCATTCTCTCCACTCCCGTTAAATATTCTGCTAGAAGACTTCAATGCCTTTTCATCCTCACTTTCATTCATAAAGGGCTACATGACTTTCTGTTTTCAAAGACTCAAGTCTCTAAATTTTCCTAGATGATTTCTAAGGTAGTTTGCTTAGCCTAGCCAATTATACTTTCTTTCTTTCTTTTTCTTTTCTTTTTTTTTTTTTGGTGGTTCTGGGGTTGGACTCCAGGACCTCATGCATGCTAGACAAGCACTCTTTCACTGAGCCACATCCTCAGTCTAACAGTTATGCTTCCTGCCATTTCTTTTAAAGGGATCCTCACAGGTCAAATACAAATTCTGGCTCTTGTTCTCTTGCTTATACTATTTGTCATTCCTTAAATATGACCTGTGCCATTCTTTCCACTTTTCCTAAGTGAATCCTGCCTAACCTTCAGGGTCACAGCAAAGAGGCAGCCCCCATGAAGGCTTTCCCAAATATAGCAGACTCAGAGCATACAGGCTGGGGAATCATGTGACTCACTTACTTTTCAGCAATGTGGCTGTTATGGTTTAGAAATTAGGGGTCCCCCAAAAGCTCATGTGAGACAATATAATAAAATTTAGAGGTGAAATGATTGGGTTATGAGAACCTTAATCTAATCAGTACATTAATCCCTGATCAGATTAACTGGGTAGCCACCAAAGGTGGGTAGGGTATGGCTGGAGGAGGTGGGTCCCTGGGGCCTGCCTTTGGGGTGTATATTTTGTCCGGTTGAGCAGAGCTCTCTCTCTGTTTCCTTCCTGGTGCCATATTCCCAGCTGCTTCCCTCTGCCACACCCTTCCACCATGCATGATGTTCTGCCTCACATTGGCCAACAAATGGAGCTGGTCATTTATGGGCTGAGAACTCTGAAACCATAATTCCCCAAATAAACTTTTCCTCCTTAAAATTGTTCTTGTCAGGTCTTGATCACAGAAGCAAAATTTCTGACTAAAATAGTGAACTTAATTAAATAAGTTACTTCTGTGTACCTGTGTTTTCTGCTTTTTTTTTTTTTTGTTAAGAATTGAGTTATGATGATGATTAAAAAATAATTCAAATAAATTACTTAGCATGGTGTCTTGCATATAGTAATTGACAAATAATATGTACAGTGGTAATAATAATAAAGTTTCACTTTGATCCCCACAGTCTGAGTTACCCTTCTTCTTTGACTGTTTTAGAACATACCTTACACGTTTCTGAATCCATCACAGTGCTAAGCAAAATATAGATGTTCGATCAATGCTTATTAATTTTGAAAATATCCCATATGCTGTTTTAGCAGATCTGGGTACCAATTTATTTCTGGATATATTTATTTTCTGGATACATTTTTTTTTCATGGAAGCATGACAGCCACATTCTTTAGTGACTTGCCCCCTTGGAATGTGTATTGTGATCTATTGGATGTATATTGCAGCTAACTTAGGCTTCAGTTGTACAAATGATGATAATACACTTTTACATACAACTGTGGCAGAAGCAGTACTTGAAAAATGTGCCACAAATGCCACTTAAATTCAACCATAGATTGCAATATAATTAAATACAAAGTATTTTTTTCAGTTGGTTCCCAGACATGTATCTTCAATATAGATCAAATGATGAAAATTTGTGCCATAAGTCAAGATTTTATTTATCAGACTAATGTTCCATGCTGTTGGTGAATAATTCTGGTCCAAAGTCAGATCAGATTACTTTAAAAGTAATTTACTCCAAGATGGGCATGATGGCACAAACCTGTAATCCCAGTCACTTGAGAAGCTGAGGCAGGAGAATCAGAAGTTTGAGGGCAGCCTCAGCAACTTAGTGAGCCCTTCAGCAACTTAGACCCTATCTCAAAATAAAAAAAAAAAATTGAAAAAGGAGCTAGAGATGTGGCTCAATGGTAAAGTACCCCCAGGTTAAATCTTCAGCACACACACACACACACACACACAAAATAAATAAAAGTACTTTACTCCAAAGAACTCTTAGCCAGTGGGGCTTCATGATCATATTTCCAGCAGGAAAGAGGAGATAATGATGTCCTACTTCCCCAGAAACTCTGCTGGGTGTCTGGAAGCATGGAAATTTACTTTCATGGAGATTATTTGAACTTGACTGGAAGTCTAGTGAGGGTGCCCACAGAGAGACACTTGGAACAGATAACTGACTGAGTGGCAGGGTTATGATTTGCAAGGAATTGCAGCAGGGGTCCTAAGATCTGTATTCCAGGTCTGACTCATCTCCTCACTGACTGTATGATATTGGAGGAAATCTCCTGCCCTTGTCTAGTGTCAATTTTCATAGCTCTAAAATGAAAGTATCAATATTCGATTTGCTTCACTTGCAGAAATGATGTAGGCACTAGTGTGGTAATAAATGTGAAAGTCTTTTATAAAATGTCAAGCATTATGCAAATGTGAATTGCCATTACCAATACTGTAATGAAGAGAACAGAAACCTAAGGTGTATATCAACATCCTAGGCATGCAGGATCCTGCTGGCAAAAGACCTGTCAAGAGGGGTACGAATGGTAAAGTAGGAAAGATGGAGCAGTCAGAATTTAAGGTAGAGCTCTGGCCTTCTGAATCCAATGCTGACATCATCAAATAAGCCTCTCCATTTTCTTTGTGTCTTGATGTCCTCAGAAACTGTGCTGACAGCCTGAATTTCAGGCATTCTTAAGGTTCTATGGTTTCATTTTATGGAAATTTTTTCTAGGATGATGTTATTTGGAATATGAGTATGAAGGGCTATGGTAGGAATTAATCTGACAAGAATTTAGATTTCTTAAGAAGGCTGCAGACTTGAATGGGTTCTCATTGGTCTTTGGAGTTCAAATTTTTGTCTTGGGCAGCAGAGTCTAAATTCTTTTAGAGAAAATCCTTGATTTCTTTTTGAGTTTTCATGGTGTCTGGTATATTGTACTGTACCCAGTGCATCCTGCCTGGGAGAGTTGAATGGAAGACACATAACAGGGTAAGGTTAGCCAGCCTCAAGGAGTCCATGGAAAGGTGGGGAAGGCTGACAACCTTAATCTGCCGTCCTCCTTTTAGAAGTGGGTTCTCACGGTGACCGTCACTGTGCAGGCTTGTAAGAGGTTCAGATGAGAGTCCTCCTATTTAGCTTTGTCGATCTGTATTGGTCATAGGTGTCTCAGAGCTTTAATTTCCTCCTTGTAAAGTAGGTGTTGAAATAGAGGCAGTAAGGTAGTGTATATATTGCAGTTAGCTCAGTGCTGGCAATGTAATTGTTCATAGTGGCAATAATAATTTGCTTACTAAGCTAGTCCTTTAATATCTCATGGTTCTAATTTTAAAAATTCAATACTAATAATTATCTAGAATTGTGCAGGCTCTTTGTAATAGCATTGTGGTGGGGGTTGGGAAAGTATAGAGAAAGGAAACAACATTTTAAAAAATCTGATGGATTTAATACCCAGTTACTGGAACTTTAGTAAACCTTTCTACTAAGAATTCAAAATGCTTTAACACATATCCTTTTATATCTGTGTGATGCTGTTTCCTATAAGGAATGATAATACACTCAACTCCTCCAGCCAGTTCCTATACAGGGAATGAGAACAACCTTCAGGGTTAGTTAGTAGGAGAAATGGGTTACCTGATGGTGTTAATAACATTTCCTAGGTGTGTATAGTACATGTATGTAAAGGGAGCCCACCTCACTGGGTCAGAGCTGAGATTTGCCTATGTTCTCTGTGTGACAACCCCTTGAATTTGTATCCAGAGATTTATATAGGGATTAAGGCACTGTCTGAGAACTCAACTTAAACTAGGTTTATGAATAAAATTCTGTCAATGTGGGGGAGGGGAGAGGTTAGTGACAGAGGGTAAATGGTAAGGAGAGGCTACCTGGCCAGACCCAGATGGAAGGTCTGAACGTTTAGGATTGTAGACTGCAGAAAGATAATATGAGTGTGGTTTGAAATCCTTCCTTTTTCTGTCTCCTGAGCCTAGCTATCATGTACCAGAAAAAAAGAGCTGGACCCACACAAGCCTGCTGTGGGGCCCTTTCAGAGATCAGAACTCATGCAGGGGAGCCCTGAACAGTTGTGTGGCAGGGGCAATGGACACACACAGAGCACCTGCCACCAACATGGTCCAGGGACTGGCTTGGTTTAGGGGCTTGCATCACATAATTTTCCCCAGAGGACAACTATGGATACCAAAGGAATAACCTGATGTCCTTAGGATGGGAATGGAGTATTGTGGCTTGCAAAACCGGGGTGTGAGAAGATGACTTATTTTGTAAGTCCATTTTATCTCACAAAATTGTTTCTTGTCATTGTCAACTTCCTTCTTTCCTGATTCATTCTTTTTTATAATAGTTTATTTATTTTAATTGATTATACACAAATGGGGTAAAACTCATTTCTCTGGTTGTACATGAAGTGGAGTCATACCATTTGTGAATCATACATGTACATAGGGAAATGATATTTGTCTCAATCTTATTTTTCCTTCCCCCACCCCTCCCACCTCTCTTTCCTTTATACAATCCATCCTTCCTCCAATCTTAACCTAATGCATTCTTTGATTCAGGGTTTCCCATAGGCCCAGGTAGACCTTTTGTGAAATCCAACCCCTCCAAGTTACTTTTGTCCCCAGTGGACTGGTTCTTGATGTTTATTCTAGCCAAATTTCATACATGTTAAAATGTGGGCTGTGTGTTAGGAGATAGTGGGGTGGTGTGGGAGAGATCAGACACACAAGAAGACACCCACAGACAAACACAGATAGACATGCAGTGATTTGCTCCCAGAACAGCCATGATGATCATACACATCATGACCAGTAGTTAAAAACGAATCCAGAAATCTTGCTGATTTTATTTATGAGCTTTGCTCCAAAACCTTAGTGAGCTTGTATATGTGAGCCCAAGCACATGGGGTGCTTCTCAGGGGTTAACAAATTGACCTTCCTTTTCCTTTTGCCTCTTTCCTCTTCTAGCTTAGGGAGTTCCTTTCTAAGAATCTGTGACATAGCTGTGTGTGACTTTCATTTTTTCCATTTCACTCTGCAAATAGAAACTGATTTCATTTTTTCTCATGTATAAAGAAATAGTGCATCTGATTTCACAGGCCAGAAAGAAATGATTGGAAAGCTTCCAGCCAGGCCCTGGGGAAACCCTTAAAATTATCCACTACCTTATGGACTGTCCAGATTGTTTGTATGTGTGACTGGGGACGATGGGGGCAGGGAAGAGGGATTTGGGAAATAAAATTTTCTCATGCCCAGATGCTGTGGGTGAGTCAGATGGCTGGGTGAGTGCTCCTGATGCCTACTGTGATTTTTAAGAGTCCACTTGCTCAGTGCCAGGTTTGTATGTCCAAGCAGCTGGGCGGACCCTCTGAGGTTCCTAGTTAATGCAGCTCCTCTCTTCACATTGCGTGGGCTTCCCTTATGTGTGATTACTTCTTAGATAAATGCAAGAACTTTTCTCATCTTACCTGGGATTTGCATCTTTGATTTGGAATTGCTGTGGGTTACAATGACTAAGAAATATGCTCTCACTTAGCAGAGTTGATGGATAATAAACAATAATATTTTACCAAGGCACTTTACATGGAAAAACTGTAGGGAATTATTTTATCCTATCTGCAGGCAAACACACACACACACACACACACACACACACACACCCACACACACACACACACACACCATGGAGCAGGGAATTAAGAAATATTATTTATTGGAAAACAGTTTGTATCTAAAATTATTTAACCAGTCTTGCAGATGATAAAAACAATTTACCACTTTTTTCCATATGTGTCTTACTTTTTAATAGGTTAATGGTTATCAGGGGTTGCTGAGATCAATAGAAAATGAGGAGATGAAGGTCAAAGAATGCAAAGTTGCAGATATGTAGGGTGAACAAGTCTAGGGCTCTAATGTATGATATAAAAAGTATGGTTAATATTGCAGTGTTGTATTTGGGATTTTTGCCAAGACAGTAGATTTTAGGTACTCTTGCTGTGCACACATGCGCTCATGCGCGCTTGCTCACACACACACACACACGCACACACACACACAAGGGTAACTGTGAGATGATAGATATGCTAACTTGCTTGACAGCAGTAACAATTTCACTATGCATATCAAAATATCAGATTGTATGCCTTACATATACCCAGTAAACAAAGAAGATAGCACTGCAAAAGTGTCACTGATTGAAATTACTGATATGAAATACTTTGAAAATCATAAAGTAGTACCATAAATTATCTACCTCTAATACATTTGAAGGTATATCTCAAATGCAAGGCAGGTTATACCTACATGCCATAAAATATTGTTATTGTTTAGAGAAGTTTCATCACTAGTAAAGGGCTTCCTTATTTCTGACTTTGCAGATGAATACGGTAACAAGTGGGAGGGACTTTTTTATTTCCAAAATTATTCCCAAACCTTTTTTGTCCTACAATATTCATGTAAATCCAGATTGTCATTGTAGCTATTCCCATCTCTTCCTTTGATTTCTTTATATTACTGTGTGAAGAGTACCCAAGAAAATAGTTATCTTTTCCTCTCTATCCAAATCATTCCCAAGGTGCAGCAGGTTGAGGTGATTGCCCAGGATTTTATGTTATAGGGTCTGCCATCCTGCTGATGACTCTGAGTATTATCAAAGGAAGAGAATAATCAACAGATTTTATGGCACAGTGCTTTACAGATTTTGAAGAACTTTGGTCAATTCCTCTTATAGCTTTTGAAACATTATCATTCCCATTTCACAGATTTAGAAGCTGAGATTCAGAGAGGAAAAGCAGATATCTTGAGATAACTATTCCTAGGTATGATGGAGCTGGGACCTCAACTCTGTCATTTGTTCTCAAGTCCTCCCACTCTTTCTAGGGCAACCTAGGTGTTAGCTATGGTGCCCTTACCAGTTTAATGAGATAACTGAGACTCATGCACATTAGTCATCTTCATGATGACTCAGGCATTCCCAAAGCAAAGGTATGGCACTTCCCAATTCTTCTAAGACTTCCCTTGAGTGATTATCTTCTAGAGTTTAAGTTCAAATCTCTACCTTGTCACTTGCCACTTGTTTGTGTGACCATAGGTAAGTTATTTCACATCTCTAAGATTCATTGTCTTCACTGTAAAATGGGAACAGTGGTTATTTTGAGAATTAAATGAGAAAAAATAGGTATAGTGTTAAGCACCACGACTGGTACATAATTAACGTTAGATGTTAGCTTTCTTCTTATTTTTTTCTTTTATTTTCCACTTCATGATTAGGCTTGACTTTCATTTAGAGCCTTTTGTATTAATTTTTTTTGGGGGGGTAGATATTGAGTGGATGTGTGACCGGAATGGGAAAGGTCCAAAAGAAAGCATCTACTCTGTACTCTGTCCTTGGCCTATATGAAAATCAAGTAGATTTCCCAGAACCAGAATACCAGCTAGCAGTAATAGAAGATTGGTTTGATTTCTTTTTCTTGGGTGTTATTGGTTAGATATGAGATGTCTCCCAAAAGCTCTTGCTTCCATGCAGGAATATTTGAGCTAAAATGATTGGATTATGAGCTCTGACCTAATCAGTCCATCCTAGTTTTAATGGACTGTGTGGGTGATAACTGTAGGCTGGTGGGGCATGACTGGAAGAAGTGGGTCAGTGGGGACATGCACTGGAAGGATTATCTTCCCTGTGTCCCCTCCCTCTTTTCCTGTTTCTGCTTCCTGGCTATCATTTCCTGAGCAAATGCCCTCTACTACACCCTTCCACCATGATGTACTGCCTCACCTTAGGCCCAGAGCAATGGACTCAGCTGTCTATGAACTAAATGTCTGAACTATGAACCAAAGTAAACTTTCTCTCCTCAAAGTTGTTCTTGTTAGGTGTTTTGATCACAGTGAAGCAAAAGCTGACTCTGGGTAAGTAAACTGCATTTATTTTTCTTTCTGAAGTCTCAGAAAGAGATTGCATACTGTGCTAGGCTGATTTTTCATTGAACAGTATTTATTGAATCCCAATTGTGTGTCCTATGTGTGTGCTTCATGCTGTAAGAAATACAAAAGGAACAAGGTGTAGTCTCTGCCCCAAATTTACTTGAGGGCGCTTGTTTTCTAAGCACAAAAAATACAGACCTTCATTCTTTTCTCACCCCCCCAAAATGGAGGAACTTTAGATTATGTAGAGGGAAATGGGAGGGAGGAGGGGTATGAAAGATGGTGTAGTGAGGCAGACATCATTACCCTATGTACATGTATGAATACATGAATGGTATGAATCGATATCGTGCACAACCATAGAAATGAAATGATGTATCCCATTTGTGTACAGTGAATCAAAATGCAATCTGTAAAAATAAAAAAATGATAAAAACATAAAATTAAAAAATAATACAGGCCTATTCTGAGCTGAGGTGTGGTGAAAATCACCATGCTTCTTCTGGGGTGAAGACCTCATGGGCTTACTCACTTCATTACACACTTCCAAGTGCTGTGACATCACTTAAAGTATTTTTTCAAAAGAAGTAGTCAATTTAAGTAGATAGTATGCTTTTTCAGATTGATGCTGGAAATAGGCAGAATACCATTTGTCTCCTGTCACTTTCCAGATACAAGTAATGATTAAAAACAGCAAAAAAAAAAAAAAAAAAAAAAAAAAAAAAGTGGAATTATGTCTGAGGTTGCATCCAGTTGTAAAACCTTTTTAATCCTAAGACTATTGGATTTTCCAATTTTTCTTTATAGTGTAAATTACTTACATAAAATGTTCTAAATAAAAATACCTCACTGGGCTGTGTGCATATTAAATGAGATATAGTGTGTGTGAAAGTACTAGTGCCTGGCAAACAGGAGCAAGCATACAATTAGCAATACCTTTCTGTGTTGATGGATGAACTCCTTGTCTTTCCTAGACTAGAGGTTTAAATTAAGTTCTCCTTTTGAGGTTGTTCCTTATATCCTGCTACATGCTGGAGCACTACCTGTATGTGGCTCATCCTGGCCCTACATGCATCACCCCTCAAAGAGTTAAAATGCTGTGCACCAAACTTTCTGGTTTGCTGGAGCTGCTTAATCAGAGAAATCATCGTGGCTCTTTTTGTGCAACCCACTGAAGGCCAAAGCAACTAATTAGAGAGAAAGAGTATAGAAAATCAATCTTTACTAACATTGACATTTCTTCCAATTGAGGCAATTGGTTTGTTTATATTTGTGAAATCCTGTAGAGATTTAAAATTATCCTAAATGACTACATTACAGGGCTCTAACAGGTTCTTGGTGTTCGAATGAAGATTATTTGAACATTAAATACATAATCAGAATTTGGAAAGGATCCAGCACATTACATAATCTCACTGGATAAGCAGTTTGTGCTGGTAACATCATTAAAGAAGCTTTAGGCAAAGGGGCAACAGTACAACTCTTTGAGAATCTATCCTACTTCAAAGTAGAGGGAAGAGGATTGTGTTTTTGTTTGTTTGTTTGTTTTTTACCCCAGCAGTTCTTGACCTTTCTCCACCCCAAGCTCCAGGAAACTAATCTGTATGAAATATACCAACATGGTTCTCTCAAGCTCAGTTGGTAATTGTTTTTGACCAGTGAATAACACTGGGCACAGACTGGAGGGAATAGAGATTGCGAAGGCAAGACACTTATTACGCTGACTCCCTGTGTAGGGTCACCTTGGTTTATCTCTGTCTCTATCTAAGATCACAGCCCCTGTAAGGTGGCCCTTGCCACCCAGCCTCTTTGTCTCCAACTTCTTTGACTTTTCCTTTTCTTGTCATTTTAGGGCTGGTAGTTGGGCATGTTACTAGCCCCAAGATATTGTATCATGTCTGGTAATTTTCCTACACTCTTCCTGCATCTTTGTAAATAGTCAGAGTCTTATTAAACTTTCCTTGAATTACCTAATGTGAATGTGTTATGTTTTCAACCAGAACAGTGAACCATAAAGGAAGAGTAGCAATTTCCTCTTGAAAGATGGAAATGACCTTCAGAATTACTGGTTTATAAAAATTCTGCCCATTCATGAAAATGTTGATTGCCTCACTGCATGTATACATAAAGGTGGGTGAATTCATCTTGTGAATTCACAAGAATGATATGTAATGATGTAGCTTGTGTTGATTGAGATTTGTGCTTAAATGAAATGCCATTTGGGTTGAATGAGGATGTTAGTAGAGCTTCATTAAATGGCAGAGTCTTAGAACACAGACCCTGTGGCGATGGAATAGCACAAAAGACACTATGTCAACTTCTTAGCATGCAGGTGAGGAATCTGAGTTCCCAAGAAGTTAACTGAGTGCCCAAGATCAGATGACTAGTTTATTTGGGCTGTAGTAACAAGATACCACAGACTTGTGGTTTATAAGCAGCATGAATTTATTTCTCACGTCTGGAGAAGGCCAAGGTTAAGGTGCTGACAGATTGTGTCCTCATAGATAGCCAACCTTTCACTCTCCTCACCTGATGGAAGGGAAGAAGGACCTCTCTTAAGCCTCACTTGAAAGGGCACCAATTCCTTCATGAGGGTTCTGTTCCCATGGCTGGATCACCTCCCAAAGCCCCCATATCCTAGTATTATCACCTTAGAGGTGAGGATTTCAGCATACAAATTTTGAAGGAAGTTAAAACATTCAGCAACTAACATGTGGCAGATCTGAGTCTTGAATCATGTCTCCTGACTCTTGTTTTAGTGCTTAAAGTGGCTAAATTTAGTTTCTGTTAAGTAAAATACATGGATTTGACTTTCAGTGGTCAGCTTGCAGTTAACTAGAAGTGTGTGCTTAATGGTAGTGTTAAGGGCTTTGATTTTTTTAAAGAAAATTAAGTACGAGTGGTGAATCCACTTACAATAAATCACCTGCCACATCAGCTTAGCTGAACAGAACAATATTAAGATGTTCACACTGTTTTAAACTTATTTATTTGTAAGGGAATTGTGTGTGTGTGTGTGTGTGTGTGTGTGTGTGTGTGTGTGTGTGTGTGTTGGGGACTGAACCCAAGGACACTTAAACACTGAGATACATCACCATTCCTTTTTATTTTTCATTTTTAGATAGGGTCTCACTAAATTACTTAGGGCCTTGCTAAGTTGCTGTGGCTGGACTCAAACTTGTGATCCTCCTGCCTCAGCCTATGGAGTACTGGAATTATAAGAGTGCACTACTTTGCCTGGCTATAATGGCATCTTTTTACTACATAATATTTTTTGTTGTAGAAAATATAATTTGAGTGATGAATTATACAAACACTCAGAAAAGAATCCCATCCCAAACCCTAAATATATTTTGTTATTAAGGGGGTTTCCAGGGAACTGGTTTCTCTTCACTGTTTCATAAAAAACATTTTATCTTCTATGGTGTGTATAGTGTATGTACCCTGAGAGTACTTGTTATACAGAAGGTGTCAATGATTTTGCCCTTAAGATAATAGCAGCCTAATGCAAGGGAGATAGAATAGAGATTATATTCAAATTGAAAAATAAATGGTAAAATTTTCTGCTTAAGTCATCTGGCAGGAGAACCAATTAGGTAACTTCTTCCATTACAGGGTAAGCCCCTGAAGTCAAGGGTGAAAACTTAAATTTCTTTCACAGTCTCTTCTACTCCTTTACATGGTGGGAAGGGGAAATGATAAGTGCTCAGTTAAGATTTGACAAATAAATAAATGAAACCACAATAGGCATTCTTGTAGTATTACAGGAATAAGAAAGGGATTTCAGTGTAATGCTATTTTATCTGGTTCATAGTTGCTGGTCTATATGGTCTATGTGTTTGGAGTATTTGCTATACCTAGCATGTAGGTATGTTGATAATTCTTTTCCACTTAGGTTTGCATATAAAAAAATTAGATTATCTGTTCAATATTCTTTCTTTAATAAATTAAAAAGTGAAACTCTTTAGGTAAACAAATCAATAACAGGATGGCTTAAATCAATTTTACTATGAAAGCATCATC
The DNA here is from genome assembly GCF_902686455.1 of Sciurus vulgaris. Taxonomy (NCBI): domain Eukaryota; kingdom Metazoa; phylum Chordata; class Mammalia; order Rodentia; family Sciuridae; genus Sciurus; species Sciurus vulgaris. Next base: position 78,396,267 of record NC_136469.1, read on the forward strand.
ACTTTTCCTGTGCATAAAACCTTGAAAATTAATAAACATAAGCTTTTTATTGGAGACAGTTTTCATACTTTGATGCTGATCAATAACAATGGGACTTGCACCAGTTAACTGTGTTGGTGTCCCTGGTGTTGCTGCAATGCACTAAGACAATCTTTGCTTTAATTCTGCCTCCTGGATAACAATTCACATTAGTATTTCACATACATATTTTAGAATTTAGAATGACCAGGTTTGCCTCTGTGTGATGCAGATACATACCATTCCCTTTAAAACATCATAAATGGGTTCTTGTCTTTTTAATATCAACTGGCTTGATCATTTTTTGAATGATGAGGCTTTCTAAGAAAAGGATCTGTTGAAAAGATAATGGACAAGTATATGTTTACCCACTTGTAAAAATTATATTGTGATCATGACTTTTTCTCCAAAGAAGAAAGAGTGTTCAACGCCTCTTTATGACTCCTTTTATCAAATTAGTGCTCTTCCCCATTTGACCCTAAGGTGGAAGAACACAAATCTGACAGATTGCAGGACTCATGTTGAACAGGTAGTCACTGTTTGCATAGGTCTATTGGAAGGACTGAGAAAACTCCCCCTTGCAAAAATGTACAGCTATCTCTTTTATTTTTTCTACTTCCTTTCTACCTTGTGAGAGTAGAAAGCTGTTTCTCTGAAAAGGTTCAACAAGCTTTCCTGTTACCTCTGAACTCACTCTCTGCCTTCCAGTCTTCTGCAGTTATTGTCCCAGCAAGAATTTCAATGTTAGATAGAACTGTATCTATTTTTTCATTGTTGTATTGCCAGCACCTAGTAATATTCTCCAGATGGAAGGTTTATAGGATGAATACACTAATGAATAAGAGCTGCAAACCCACACCATCACGTTTGTACCAACCTTCCTATTCCTCCATCTTCATCGTCTCTTGGGAAACTTGAATTATACCCTGCTCCATGAGTGTGCATATTGAAGGATATAAATGATTAAAATTAACACACATTTAATGTACACGTAAGATACTTTTATGATGGAATCCTTTATTTTTTCTCTTCAGCCTTGTAGGCTTTCTCATCTGATTTTTATATTAACCTGATTCCATTTGTTTTCACGTGTTGGGGGTCAGAGGAAAGGGATGTTATCATCCATAATGTAATTTGCCTTTTTTCTTGTGAAAGGCACTGGACTCTAAAATGTTTTAAGGTGAAGTTGATTGCAAATTTAAAGATACAGAATATCCAAGATGGTAGATTAGAGGAAGGCTGCATTTCCAGTTCTCCATGGCTCAGGGTTGAAGCAGCAGGAGTACGGATTCTCAGAGTGGTGGGTGACTGAAATTCAATACTGAACAGTCAGGTTCTCATAGAGACAGATATTTGAGTATTTCAAACAGAGGACAAGAAAGAGAACATTGGACTCAAGCCAGGGCTAGCAACTACTCCAGTTCACTGCAGAGTGAAGGGGTAATATAAACAGAGAAACACAATGGACAAATTTAGCATAGAAAAACCCATAGAACAGAAAAACAGTCTGGATTTGGTTGATCCAGAGGCTGCACAGCGAGCTGGTATTTGCAAAGAGCTCTGTTTCTCCACTGGTAAAAGGAGACCTGAGGCGGCCACACTGCAGCTTGCTGCTGTGGAGCTCAGGAGATCATAGCAAACATTGCCATACAGTCCTGGCAAGCACCCGCCATGCAGCCTAGGGTGTACATAGCAGATTGTTAGTGAAACAGGCACAGAGAAGATTGTTCCCAAAGGAATTCAAGGAAGAGATAGGAGAGTCCAACTCGGTTTCCCTTTGAGTCTTAAGCTTACGTGACCAGTTGATGAGGGTCAAGAAATTGAACAGGTATGTGCTATTGCACTCAGGGGCAGAACTTGGGAAGGTCTATGTTGTGGGCAGTGGAGTGTGTGAGACCTGAGGAGGGTTGGTTACTCTGACCTACAGGTAGAATTCTTGGGAGGCCCTTAAGGTCCAGATGCCCAGCAGAGATAGGCATCTGTCCTGCCTAGAGGTGTTGATCTAATCTCTATGGATTAAAGATAAAATCCCAAGGGTCTGATTAGAGCTAAATCCTAATTGCTGGAATTTTCCATTTAGAACTCTGTGTAGTCCTGCCTTGGGAGAGCATCAATCAATCTGTTCAGATGAAAACTCAAATTGACTTCCCATTTCATCCTACTTTATGCTGGTTAGAAGGACTGCTGAGAGCTATTTCAGTTAGCTTTAGTTCTAGGCCACTCCAGCTGTCAGCTTGGTGAGCAACACAGGATGAGGAGGGGGTGAACAACCCCTAGACTTTGCTCTCTATAAGGGGTACATAGACCAAGAAGAAACAGAAAGAAGAGCAGTCTGGCATACGTAGTGAAAGTCCATCTTTGTCAACAGTTCTGACCACCCCACTGGAGACAGTTTTTTCATTAAGAAATTCCCCCCTTTTTTGGGAGTATTCTTGCTGTGCTGATTGGTGTGTGTGTGTGTGTGTGTGTGTGTGTGTGTGTACACATGCACCATGCACACATATACATTTGTTTCTTTTTTCCTCATTTTTTATGTGCTATTTTTCTTTGTTTTGTCTTTTGAGGGTTAAGGTTTTTTTTTTTTTTCTTTCTTCTCCAATAGCCAAATTCTCTTGTTTTCTCTTTCCCTCTTTATTTATTTAGTTTTATTTATTTATTTAATTCAGCCTCTTGTCTACAGCCATAGCACCCTGAATGCAGCTGATCTCATTGTCCTTTTTATAACCGTCACTTGCTACATCTCTTCTGCTTTCTCTCTGATCACATTTTGGACATTCTACTCACTCTTTTTGCCTTCTTACCCCATTTTATTTTTTCTAAATGAACCGTCTTTTTATCATTGTTTTAGAACAACTGGGTTTATATAATGCTTGCCCCCACCATTCATGTTGTCATGGTTATTAGTGTGTGGGTGGCATAGTTGATACCTGTTGTTTACTTTAGTGCCAGATTTACTTCATGGCTATTGTTGTTGCTATCAGCAATTGCTGACCCTGCCATCCCTGGTTTTTGGTAATTAGTATTATAGATGTCAAAGTAAGCACTGGGTATTTATTTTAATGCTGTACACTGTTTGGTGCTATTGTTACTGTTGTTTGTTCCCCCCTTTTCTTTGAGGTACTGGAACACTTCAAGTTCACAGTGTAGAAACTCTTCTGCTGAGCTACACCTACAACCCAACCAAGATTTCTGCTCTATGCAGAAATCAGCCACACCCAAACTTCAGTAATACTTTAATACAAAGAACAGGAGAGACAAAAAATCCAAACCAATGACTAGATCCCAAATAGGAATGACTAGGGGAACTCTCCAGGTCTAACTCAAGGATACCCTCTCCTACGGGGGAAAAAAAATAGAGAGAAATAACACAAAGACTGTGGATACCACACTTTAAAAAAGTCTCGATTTAGATTGCTTGCGTACTTTTAGAATATACAGAGTGGTTAAATCTAGAAGAGCAATCACAGAGGGTGTACCATACATAATCTGTGATATACAATTGCCTGATATTCAGAAAGAACCCCACTTTTATGAGACCTACAGAGTAAGTGGGATCCTCAAGCTTGACAATACACACTATATCAAAATACACTAATCATCACTAAAGAACTAGCAGGGAAACTATAGTACAAAACTCACTTTGAAATATATTGAAACATTTATAACAACCTGATATTCTATAACACTTCACCAAGAGAAAGTTATACCCTAAAAGGGCCCACACATTAGAGTGAAAGAAAAATCTATACAACAGATACACAAAATCCAACACAGGAATATAAGAAACATGTAACAGGTAACATCACACCTCTGAATGTCCATAATTTACCAGGAACTGACTCAAAAGATGTTGAAGTTCATGAAATACCAGATAGAACATTCAAAAGCATGACCATAAAAGTGACTAATGAATTCCAAGCAAACACAGAAAAGCAACAGAATGAATTAAGTCAGTCAGTACAGATTATGAATGAGAAATTCAATAAAGACATAGAGATATTGAAAAAGAACCAAACAGAAATCTTGGAAATTGAAGGCATAATAAATAAAACAAAAAGTTCAATTGAAAGTTTAATACAGTAGACTATGAAAAAGTTAGAATCTCAGAGCTGGAAGACAAAGTGGTTGACTTTGAATATTCAGAAGGTATTAAAAGAAAATAAACACTCCTGATCAGAATATGTAAGAACTCTGGGACATGATTAAAAGACCAAACTTGAGAATAACTGGAATCAAAGAAGGTTGTCAAGAAACTAAGTTAAAGAATTATTGAAAGACCTCCCATGTTCATGGATAGGAAGAATTAATATTGTTAAAATGGCCATATTACCAAAAGTGGCATACGGATTCAGTGCAATACCCATTAATACTCTCATTTTTTCAAAGAATGAGAAAAAAATAAATAAATTTTGTCTGAAAGAATAAAAGACCCAGAATAGGTGAAGCAATTCTAAACCAAATAGCAATACCAGAGACATACCAGTACCTGACTTCAAATCATACTATAGAGCTATAGTAATAAAAACTATATTGTACTGACATTGAAACAGACACACAGACCAATGGTACAGAATAGAAGACACAGAGGCAAATCCATGCAGATACAGTCATCTTATCCTTAAGAAAGCCACCAAAAAACATATGTTGGAGAAAAGATAGCCTTTTAAAGAAATGGTGCTGCAAAAACTGGTTATTCATACTTAGAAGATGAGACTAGATTCTTATCTCTTGTCCTGCACAAAAGTCAACTCAAAATCAATCAAATACCTAAGAATTAAACTGAAGTTTTGCAGTTGCTAGAAGAAAGCATAGGGTCAACACTCCAACATATAGGCACAGGCAGTGACTTCCTCAGTAGGAGGATCTAAAGCTCAGGAAATAATACTATGAATTAATAAACGGAATGACATAAAAATTAAAGCTTCTGCACAACAAGGGAAACAATAATGTGAAGAGAGAACCTATGGAATGTGAGAAAATCTTTGCTAGTTCCTCTCTGACAGAGGATTAATGTCCAAAATATATAAAGGACTAATAAACCCTCAAAAAATTAGACCAGTCAATAAATGGGCAAATGAAATAAGCAGACACTTCTTAAAAGAAGAAATACAAATGGCCAATAAACATAGGAAAAATTGCTCAACATCTTCAGCAATTTGGGGAATAAAAATCAAAACTTCACTGCGATTACATTGCACTCCAATTAACCACTGGCAACTATGAAGAATACTAATAATAAATAGTGGAAAGGATGTGGGGGAAAAGGAGCACTTTTATCTTGTTGGTGAGGTTGTAAATTAGTACAACCACTATGGAGCAGTATGGAAGTTCCTTAAAAGACTAAGTGTAGAACCACCATGTAACCCAGATGTACCACTCTTCAGTATTTATCCTAAAGAATTACAGTAAGAATACTAGAAAGATATATGCCATGTTTATTGCAGCATAGTTCACATTAACCAAATTATGAAACCAGTCTAGGTGTCTGACAATGAATGAATGAATAAAGAAAATGTGATATATATACACAATGGAGTTTTATTCAGCCATCAAGAATGAAAATGCAGGAATGCAGGAAAATGGATGAAACTTGAGAGCATTATGTTAAGCAAAATAAACCAAACTCAGCAAGTCAATGGTCATGTTTTCTTTCATGTGTGAAAGCTAGAAAGGAAAAAGGAAAAGGAGGTGTTCTCATGAAAATTGAAAGATCAGTAGAGGAAACGGACCAAGGACAGAGAGAGAAAGAAAGAGGAAAGGCTAAGGAATGACTGGTCAAATTATATTGTTGTGTGCATGTAAAAATAAGTAACAACAAATCCCACCATTATGTACAACTATAATGCACCAATAAAATATGGAAAAAATTAAAAGATATGATAGCAAATTTAGCATTGTTTAAATTGATTAAATATATTTGTGTTTGACTTTGTAGGTTGATGGAGTTGAAACCATTCTTTTAAATTTACTAGTATCATTCCACTGAAGAGCACAATAACAAAATTTAATGCACTTTTATTTCATTTTTTGGTAACTTTTTGATGTGGACTTTTGTATCTCCTGAGGCATTTTCTGTACAGATGTTCAATCACTATTAATTTGAACATTTAGATAATAAACCCAAAGATTTTGTTCTCAAGGCAAATAGTTTCTGTTGTATTTCAAAATGTCCATTATTTTGAAAAGCATTACAAAAAATAAAATAGCAAAATTTCATTATTACTTCAAATACCACATTAACTTTAAATATTTAAACTATCTGGCCCGGAGCAGTGGCACATGCATGTATTCCCAGCGGCTTGGGAGGCTGAGACAGGAAGATCATGAGTTCACAGCCAGCCTCAGCAACAACAAGGCACTAAACAACTCAGTGAGATGCTGTCTCTAAATAAAATACAAAATAAGGCTGGGGATGTGACTTTGTGGTTGAGTGCCCCTGAGTTTAATCCCTGGGACAACCCTCAAAAAAAAAAAAAATCCCCAAAACAAAAAACACTAACAAACCAACCCACCCACAAAACTTTCTGTCTGTTAACTCTTGCTACAACTTTGAAAACAATCTGATTGGCTCAGCTCCTTGAGTTCAATATTCTTTCCCTACCCATGTGACTGTCCATGGTGCTGAAAACACACTGTCTTTTAAGGTATTTTCACAAAATGAAGGTAGTAGACATTTTGTAGTGTAATCACCCATTTTAACTTAAGGATGATAGTGTGCTAAACTCACTTTACCTAATTTGATAAAGCTTGTACTGAATGATCATGCTAACAATACACATACCTTTTCCATTACTTCAGGCTGGCAAACCTGCCTGCAAACTTAAAATATTTTCAAGTAGAAGTAAATGCACAAAACTTTTAAGGTTCAATTTTTAAAAGCAGCTACTGTATTATAAGTCTTTATAAACTCATTGGACAAGGGAGACATAGCGAAATTTTTTTCTTTGTTGGGTACACTAATGAGACTAGTGTGCAGCCTGTAATAACTCTTCTTTTGGAGAACTATAAATCCTATTTGAAAAAAAATTCTAAAACATTCCTCAGTTTTTTTTTAAGACCTCCAGATTTCAACTGACTTTGGGGTACTTTCCAAATATGAATGATTACTTAATTATATCAGAATCAGGTATTTAAATTTAGTCTCCACTCAAGATTTAAAAAATTGAAAAAGTATGCATTTAGACACATAATTTGAGACTATTAGGCAAAAATACTAGGATAAATATGAGCCATCTATATTATTCTTAGCAGAATTTTGTCTGATAAGGCTTTATTTCCCTTCAGGATTGTTTACAATGTTATTTAACTTGTTCTTGCAAATCAGATTTGCTAATTTTATTTTCTCCATTATTTTTTCCTGATTTGACTGTATTTTGGAAATACTTAAAATCTATTTTGGTACTGTCTTTTGCAAGTACACAAAATTACTTGTATTTTATTTAGATATGGGAAAATTTTTAAAAATGCAAACATCATGTCTTCCAAATGTTATCTACAGGACAAATACAAAATCCTCCCTTGAGTTAAATCCATATATTCATTGTATTATAGTATTTCCTTTCAGTTCTACTAGGAAAAAATTAACTTACGGTATCATCCTGTCTTCTTATTCTTGTCTTGTAATTTAGTTTGCCTAAACATGATAATTATTTTTGAAAAGTTTTATTGAAGAACAATTGATGTATAATAAATTGCTATGAAAGTGTAAAATTGCTGTATAGTGTACAATTTAGGTTTGACGTATGCACAACACTTATAAAACTGTCATCACAATCAGGATAATAACATACCCATCAAGAATTTCTTTGTGCCCCTTTTATAATCTTTCTGCTTTAAATTTTTTTTTTTCATTCTAATAGTTGCCAAGAGGTATCTCATTGTGACTTTAATTTGCACTTCCCTAATAACTAATGATGTTGAACATGTTATCGTGGGTTTATTTGCCATCTCTCTTTTTTCTTTGGTAACTGTCTATTCAAGTCATTTCCCCACTTTTCCCCTTTTATTCAGTTTTAAGAGCTTTCGATATATTCCTAATACAAGTACTTTCCCAGATAAATGATTTACAAGTCTTTTCTTTCAATCTGTCTTGTATTTCCATTCTATTAGAAGTCTTTTTTTATTTAATTGTTCTGTATTTACCTTAAAAACTCTTTTCTCTCTTGTAATTATTCCATTTTAGTGTGCCCATGTTCATTATTCTATTTGTGTAATATCTTATTGCTCACATCAGTGGCATATTTCTGAAAGACAACCCTAATGGAATATTTTAAATTTGTCCCAATAAATATTTATAGAAAATACTGCAACTCAAAATATTTCCACCTTATGCCTTATATAACGTTTAAGTTTTCTCTATTCCTTACCCCTAGTAAATCTGCCTGCCACGAAAGATCGAACTAGCAGAATTTCATATTAATTTCTAGAAGTCTTTTTACAAGTAGAAATGTTTGATTTTGATGAAGTTCAATGTGTTGTATTTTTCTTTTATAAACAATATATTTGGTCTCATATCTAAGACCCAATGTCACAAAGAATTTCTCATAAATTTTAGAAATTTCATAGTTTCATGTTTTACATTTAGGTCAATGATCCATTTTGAATTAATCATTGAACATAGTGTGAGGTATGGACTACCCCCTCTTGGGTTCTTTTTTTTTTTTTTTTTTTGGCATGCTGATCTATCCAGTTACTAGAACATGATTTGTAGAAAAGGTGATGCTCTTCTTGCAAAATTCCCTTTCTTTCACAAATTTGTTGTTTACGAATTCTGACTATTTTACTGTGAATCAAAAATTGCTCTGAAAAATAAAGTCTATTAAGAAGAGAAAAAAAGTACATTGATGTATAAATTAGTACCCTGCCCAAATTTTTTGAAAGATCTCTGCAGTTTTGAGGAGTCCTCCCTCTGTGAAAGTCTCTCATCTTTGTACTTTGTTTGCAAATTCTAGCTGCCTTGCTCTTCCAGACTCTCAGTACTGTCTCCTCAACTGAGGGAGTAAGTTGTACTTCTAAAGGGTTCCTTCTCCTGGAGCCACAGCCTGGAAACTCTCTTAAGGTGGTAAATTGGCACCTTGTTTCTTGTCTTTCAAGAGTCTTTTGCCTGTTATCCAGTGTCTTTTTTTTTTTTTTTTTTTTTTTTTTTTTTTGGTACTGAGGATTAAACCCAGGAGTGCTTAATCACTTATCCACATCCCCAGTCCTGTTTTTACATTTTATTTAGATACAGGGTCTCTCTGAGTTGCCAAGTGCCTCACTAAATTGTGAGGTTGGTTTTGAACTTGCGATCCTCCTGCCTTAGCCTCCCAAGCTGCTGGGATTACAGGCATGCACCACTGTACCCGACTATCCAGTATCTTGACAAACCATTGTTTCATGTGTTTCTTTACTTTTTGGTTGTTTCAGGAAATTGGGTAAATCTGACCCCTGTTACTTCAACTGCTCTTGTTGTAATTGGGAAATAATTATATATGGTAAACCAGGTGCTAGATACAGTAACTCTAGCTATAGGAATTAAGTAGAGGTAATTTCTAGAGTGGTAGGAGAAAGGTGCATGGAAGATGGGAGTGAACTGAGATTTGGGTACATGCAGTGGATGTATCATAAGCCAGTAGTGAGAAACAGTCCCTGCTCCTGCTGCAAAAGAACCACAGACGTGAGTGAGAAAGATCTTTGCTGTTGATTATCATAAGGGGCCAATCTACATATTTACTTCAAGGAATTTTTTTTTCTTAACCAAGTCTTGGAGATGGAAATTATTAAGAGATATGGTGAAGTATAGAGTCTAGCCATTTTGGAATTTATTTTTTGTTTTTTTACCAGTCTTCAATTTTCAACATCAAGTCACTTGGCTGGGGAGATAGCTCAGTTGGTAGAGTGCTTTCCTCACAAGCACAAGGCCCTGGGTTCAATCCCCAGCACTGAAAAAAAAAAATCAAGTCACTTTATGAGTTTGTATTATGAATAACAAGTAAATAGAATTTGGAATCAAATAAATATGGATTTTAATTCTGGTTCTTCCAATTATTGTGTTTCCTTAGACTAGCTGTACTTTTCTTAGTTTCCATTTTATTTTAATATTATCTTTTTTTATTTATCTTTTAATTTTTTACAGACTGCATTTTGATTCATTGTACACAAATGGGGTACATCATTTTGTTTCCATGGTTGTACACGATGTAGATTCATACCATTTGTGTAATCATACATGTACATAGGGTAATGATGTCTGTCTCATTCCACCATTTTTCATACCCCTCTCCCTTTCATTTCCTTCTACATAATCTAAAGTTCCCCCTTACTTCTCTCACTCCCCACCTCTCCACCCCCATTATATATCATTCTCCACTTATCAGGGAAAACAGTTGGCCTTTGGTTTTTTGGGATTGGCTTAGTTCACTTGGCATGATATTCTCCAATTGCATCCATTTATTTGCAAATGCCATATAATATTATTCTCCTTAATGGCTGAATAATATTCTATTGTGTATATATACCACAGTTTCTTTATCCATTCATCTGTTGAAGGGCATCTAGGTTGGTTCCACAATCTAGCTATTGTGAACTGAACTGCTACAAACATTGATGTGGCTGTGTTACTGTAGTATGCTGATTTTAAGTCCTTTGGGTATAAATTGAGGAGTGGAATAACTGGGTCAAAAGGTGGGTTCATTCCAAGTTTTCTGAGGATTCTCCACACTGCTTTCCAGAGTGGTTGCACCAATTTGCAACTCCACCAGCAATGTAAAAGTGTGCCTTTTTCCCCACATCCACACCAACATCTATTATTGTTTGTGTTCTTGATAATAGCCATTCTAATTGGAATAAGATGAAATCTTAGAGTTGTTTTAATTTGCATTTCTCTAATTACTGGAGATGTTGAACACTTTTTCATATGTTTATTAATTGCCTGTATGTCTTCTTCTGTGAAGTGTCTGTCTAGTTCCTTGGCCCATTTATTGGTTGGGTTCTTTGTATTTTTGGTGTAAAGTTTTGTAAGTTCTTTATAAATTTTGGAGATAAGTGCACTATCTGAAGTGCGTGTGGAAAAGATTTTCTCCCACTCTGTAGGCTCTCTCTTCACATTCTTGATTATATCCTTTGCTGTGAAAAAGCTTTTTAGTTTGAGTCCATCCCATTTATTGATTCTTGCTTTGATTTCTTGTGCTTTGGGAGTCCTGTTGAGGAAGTCTGATCCTAAGCCAACATGATGAAAATTTGGGCCTACTTTGTTCTCTATTAGGTGCAGGGTCTCTGGTCTAATTCCTATGTCCTTGATCCATTTTGAGTTGAGTTTTGTGCAGGGTGAGAGATAGAGGTTTAATTTTATTTTACTGCATATGGACTTCCAGTTTAGCCAGCACCATTTGTTGAACAGACTATCTTTTCTCCGTTGTATGTTTTTGGCTCCTTTGTCTAATATGAGGTGACTGTATTTATGTGGTTTTTTTCCCTCTGTGTCTTCTATTCTGTACCATTGGTCTGCCAGTCTATTTTGATGCCAGTACCTGCATTTTTGTTACTATTGTTCTGTAGTATAGTTTACTGTCTGGTATTGTGATACCTCCTGTTTCACTTTTTCTACTCATCTGAGTAGAAAAAAATTGTTTTGGCTATTTGAGGTCTCTTGTTCTTCCAGATGAATTTCATGATTGCTTTCTCTGTTTCTATGAGGAATGTCATTGGGCTGTTTGCTTTTCTTTAAAGTGGGAATGATGAGACAATTCTTGTTAGAAGCTCAAACATCCAGTAAATGTTGATTGTTACTATATGTTGTACTATAAACATAAAATGGCAGTTACATTTAAATATTCTGTGATATTTAGCCTATCCATTTGCTTTTCTCATAGAATGTTACAGTTGAGGAAAAACTATATTCAAATATGATCCTGTTTATTTCTTAAGCTTTATTTTATTTAATGTTCTCAGTCTTTTCCCACTTGATAACAAAATATGGAAAAAAATGGAAAAACATTAGATTTGGATTACTGGTGCTCATTTTAATAGTCATGAGGAGTTGAGGTTGACTTAAATCAACCATATTTACATTTTTTTAAAGCTTTTTATTTGGATCTTTTCTCTTTTCTTCCATCTTATCTTGTTCTGCTCAAGTTGGCATTGAAGCAATCCATCCTCTATGGCTTTTGTCCTGGAAGAGATCATTGGCTGATTAAGTTTGAGAGTTTTTAGGAACCAAGCTCCTTTGACTCCTTTAGACTTTCCTCACCAGAACCTCTTGTGCTACAAATGGGCATATGCAGAACTTTCCTCAGTCCCAGCCAGTGTCCTCTTTCTAGCTCCTTGGGCACTTATTGGCAATTTTGGGAAATTCTGGTGTTGGAGCCATCAGATACTTTATTCCTTCCCCTTTCCTCCTACATGAAGCTGATAGCATGTGGGTCTTGTCGCTATGGGTCTGGTGGTTTATCTCCATCTGCTCACATTTTTAGGTTCCTGGGGAAATCTTATCACTTAAATGTCACCATTTGATGTAAATATTGCTCATGAGTTTCGTGTTCTAATTGTTCTGTCTGTTCTTCTGGGGAAGATTTGGGGAGATTTAAACTGCCACCATCTTCCTTGACTTCCTCCTTGATCAGTCCCTGTTTTTCACATTTATCTCTCCATTTGAGAAATAACCAACAGTTTTCTGGAGGCTCTGACCCAAAGGTTAATGAAATGGAAACTAGATTGTGATAAAGGAAACTAGCCTAGCCAGAGGAGGCTCGCTTATGGGATTCTTTTAATGTAGTCATTTAATTTTTCTGAATGTGTCTATCTGTGGCTTAGGATATATTACTTCCTTAGTACCTAATTTTCAAATACAGTGACAGTGTATATATCATTTTATGCATTTCAGATATGTCATGAGTCAATTTTTGTTCTCCCACCCTATAAACATGGCAATTATATTAAAAATTTCATACACTATCATTTGCTTAAAATTGAGGCATTTGTTCTATCACCAGAACTGTAAGAGTATTTTTACTTTCTGCCATACTAAAATCTTTTTAGTGAGCAGGGGTTGCTTTTTATTCTTTTTCTAACTTCTTATTTTTCTTGGTCTTAAAAATCATTCAGGATGGAAATATAAGAGGTAAAAAGTCTTTTATGATTTTTGCTGACTTCAAATCTACAGAGCACCAATTAAAACAACCCAATTTCTTTTGGAATTTTGCCTTTTCTTTAAGGAAGACAATTCCTACAGAAATAAACATGTCATCTGGTCCTTTAAACCCATATGGATTTTTGTTCAGGTTTAACATTGATTAGAAGTAGGGCTGGTAGTGATCTGGGATGAGTGAGAAAGGAATGAAGCAGAATTCATTATCCCCCCAAGCCTATCACAATCCAAGGGCATTTCCTAGAGAATCATTATGGTAGGCGTATTCTCAATTTTACCTGATTTATAGGACAAGAAAATAGGAACCTAAGAAATTTTTAAAAGAGCAGGAAGATATAATTAATTCCCATACTTCTTCCTTGTGTTCTTTGTTCAGCCATAGAAATAGCTAAACTTTGGGCAGCAGTAATATCATTAATGACCTCCCTTATGGTAACAATTTTCACTTATTTTTCAGAGATTCAGAAAACCCTCATTTTGGAAACTGGGGGATTGCTACCAATGATGCACATTTTTGTGCATAAGTGGACTTCGATGCTTGAAGTTGGAGGGGAGCAGGGAGAGGTTTTCTCCTTTGACCTCACTTCTTTTCCCTGTTCAGTCCATCTACTCCTATCTGGAGTTTTGAGGTGTGTAGTAGCCACTTTATGACCATTTAATTTGCATTTAATTTGTTCTCCACACTTACCAGGCTATTCTTCCCCACTTAAAAGCCTCCCGCATCAACTCTGTCAGTGAGGGTTAATCTATCCCTATCTTGCTCAAAACTCAATTCCTGTAGGAGGTCTTCTATTAATTGCTATTCCCCCTGACCGTGCCATTGGGCAATATATCCCCTCAGCACATCTCTATTCATTTTGAATGATAGTGCTTTTCATTGCTTTTAACATAGCTTTCTGTGCAAAACGAGCTTTTAATAAATGATTATTAACTAATTAACCTATCACCTTTCCTTATAGGAGAGCCAGTAAGTAAGTCTTATGTATCAAAAGTCTGCATTCATTCAGGTTTTAAGCAGTTTATGGTAAAACAAAAGGAGAGTGAGTTTAGATGAATTCGGTTTTATACGAAAATTTGGTTATTTGCATATGATCAGTTAGAGATAGCATATAATAATAACAATCCTATAAATGTTTTTTAAATTATAAAAACTAGTATATATCACTATGTTCCAGGCACTCTGCACAGAACCAGAATTGTCTTTTTTAGTCCTTAAAATACTTGGAAGTTTGTGCTATTATTATGCTTATCTTATACGTGGTGGACTTAATGCATAAAGAAGCTGGGTAACTTGCTGAAGATCACTCAGGCAATAGATGACAGAGATGTGGTTTCAATATAGGCAATTCATATCTAGAACATATGTTCTTAACTACTTCACTCAACTCTTAATTCCAAGAATAAGAATGCCACACGAACCACCTATTTTCTTGTCTATTTTACCATACTCAGGGAGATTAACATAGTCCAGAGAAGTGCGTGACACTTTTCCTTGTCTGTATCAGAATCCCTATACTGCATGACTGAATGATTGACTAAGCATGCATGCAGGGTGTCATCTAAAGGCAGCTGTAGTTTGTTTTCTCCCACTATCCTGGTTTTCTTCAGAGGTCCACCCAACACTGACTCTTGTTGTAGAAGGTTTTCTCAAGAGGCCTGCTCTCTCCTGTGTGGCCCACTTGACCTAGAGGAAGCTCACACCTATCACTTGTTCCACAAATTCTGGAAACACAGACTTATCTCATCTCTACCGGTTGACTGCATTCTTTAACCTCAGGCATTTTCACTTTTCCAGTGGTAAGTGGAGTCTGCTGTCTTCACAGCCAGGAGAACATTCCGGATTCTGTGAGTGACTTCATGGGAGCAACTTCTCTCTTTTTACATGCTGACACTCTTTCATATCCTTGCTCGGAGGAGGCACCTCCTGGAAGTGGTTGAAATTTTCTTGTGTAAATTCTGTGCGTGGAAGGCATTGTGTGTGTGTGTGTGTGTGTGTGTGTGTGTGTGTGTGTGTGTGTGACAGAGAGAGGGAGGGAGGAGGAGAGAGAGGGAGACAGACAGACACACTTTGCTATCTGTTTTATTGGTTCTGGCATGGGCTATCTTCATTCTGCCACTCCAGACCTACTCTTAGTTCCTCCCTGTCTTCTTTTGTGTCTCAGGAGGCTGACCTATAATGTACCGTATCAAAGGGCTCCCTTACCATTTTGACTTCCTATCAAGTTTGGCCAGTTGGAAGTATCAGAAGCAGCCAGGAAAATGAGTGACACTGGGGTGTTGGTTCTCCTGCTTCTCTCTCAGCTGGGATTCCTTGGGTTACCTGCATCCCTCAACAAAGGCCACACCTTTTGTGAAGTAGCCATCTCTACTCAACTTCTTCCCTCTGATTCTGGTGATTACTTTTCTCTTCCCTTTTCCTTTCCGGCTAAGAGTGTCACTAGACCTGCATACTGCATTACCCCTTGTGGTTTCCCTGTACCTTGTCCACATGTCTTGGGAATGCTGTCTTTATAAAGCTTTCCTAAGTTATCCAGCTTCAGTGGTAGCACTTGGGATTTTGAATTTTCATCAAGTATCTCAGATGATGCTAATGTTCACTAGAAATTAAATTTTAATTGAAATGTAACATCAATATAGGAAGAACTCAAGTTTTGAGTGAGACCCACCCTTCAAGGGAATAGACTATCTTTTTGACCGAGAAGACTTAATGAAGTCAAATTGGCAAAGTGTTTTGAGATTCTATAATAGAAAAATACTACATTCATACCATCTATGTAGCATCATTTTTTAAAAAAAATTGGCATAATTCTTTTCAGCAAATCAATTTTGATGACCATGGCATTACTTCTATATATTTTTTTAATATTATAGATATGGTTTGCCAGTATCTATTCAAGTTAATTATTGTCCTAATACATATATAATTGCCATTGTTGTAATATTCCAATTACATAAACAGTTTTTGAAATAACTGATATTTGTAGAACAACACTTTTTAAAAGGAATGTTTTGGAAATTAATTTTAATAAGGCTATGGCAGGCATGCCTCCCTCACCGTTTTCTCTAAGATGTCCATGTCCTAATCCTTAGAACCTGTGAATATGTTAGATTACACAGCAAAGGGATTTAAGGTTGCAGATGAAATTAGGGTTGCTATTCAGATGACCTTGCGATGTTGAGAATATTCTGAGTTATTCCATGGTCTTAATGTAATCTCAAGAGTCCTTAACAATGGAAGAGGGAAGCTGAAAAGATTAGCATGAGGTGAGATGGACTGGTCTTCATATCTTTATATCTTTGAGGATGAAAGGAGGTCACAGCAAAGTTAAGATGACTGCTTCTAGAAACTGGAAAAGATAATGACACAGATTCTTCCCTAGAGCCTCCAGAAAGGGATGCAGCCCTGATGACATCTGGATATTAGCCCAGTGATAAACATGTTGCACTTCCAACCTACAGAAATGTGATAGGCAACTTATGTTGTTTTAAGCCACTAAGAAGATGATAATATTATAGCAATAACAGAAAACGGATACAAGAGTTTAAAGACATGGGTGGGAGGAGATTTTAAACATTAAGTCAATTCTTTAACTGGGGTTGTTTACATTGCAAACCTCAGATGATCCAAAAGCTACAATTATCATGTTTCAATGTCTGAAGATTTACTTCATTTCTTTGGCTCTTTAGTGAGTGCCATCACAACTATTTTTATTTTTTATGACATTGGTATGAGAGAAAATTATGTATGGGGAGTGAGTTCCAGGAACCTGTGACACACTATTATACTTGTTCTAAGTGAGGGCTTGACTGTCTAGAATAGAGCTGATCTTCAGTGACTGTCAGGCCAGCCCTCTTGTCCATGATATCTCCATAAAAATCTCATTCTTTTGTATCTATAGGAGCCTTTGCAGGTATAGGAGGTGGGCAAGAAACAGGGGCACCAGGGTCCAGGGAGGTGGGTCATGCTCCTGAAGTGGGGTGTAAGCAGCAGCTCAGGGAGCTGGCCATCTCTGTGCCTCCCTCTGGTTGTGCAGTGGATCTGGTTTAGTCATAGGCTTCCTGACCTTCCTGGTATTGCTTAACAGGTGGCATTCAAGGTTGCTATCTGGAACTATTGAACAAATAAACTTTAAGCCATTGAAATATTTTCAACCATGTATTTTTAAATAGCATGTTTTTCCAACTGTTTGTTTTTTTATTTTTATTTTTCATGTTATTTATTGACTTCCTACCATAGAAGATGAAAGCACCCTTACCATTCTTCCAGCAACTCTCTCTCTAGTATGACTCTTCCAACCCCCATCAATATTTAATAGTTACACTTTTAACTATATAGGTTTTATCTGTGGGATGCTGTCTACTATGACTATATTTTCTTTCTTGGAAATATTTTGATTTTTCTATAAAGTTAACATTGATTTTTTTTACATATATTTTTTTCTGTATGCCTGTTACCAACTAATGCTGAACCCTCTAGCAGAAGTATGACTTTCCCATTAGTTAGTCACCACTTCCACACACTTAAGTCTATCTACTGGCTTCTTTTCTCTCCTTGGTGGAAATGTTCCTGGACTTGCTGCTTTCTAGCCCTGATAGACAGCTGTCATTCTGAGAACTTCGTTCGTGATCACTCCAAGAATTGCATTTCCCTGTCTCCTGTTTCCTGTTTGGAGCTCCTGTGTCTTAGAGTTCACTTTTTCATCTATTAATTTTATTCCCTCTGGTGGTAGAATGCATCTTCTAGTAGTCTCCCCCAAAGGAGAACTGCAGGCCAACTTTATTAAATAGTTCATAAAAATTTATTCATTCTACTATTTTTCTTGATTGATAATTTATCCATTTGTTTGTTTGGTAACAGGGATTGAACTCATGGGCACTTGACCCCTGAGCCACAACCTAGCTCTGTTTTGTATTTTATTTAGAGACAGGATCTTACTGAGTTGCTTAGCACCTCACCCTTGCTGAGGCTGGCTTTGAACTCTTGATCCTCCTGCCTCAGCCTCCTGAGCCACTGGGATTACAGGCATTCACCAGGCCTGATTGATAACTTAAATATAGAATTCTGACTTGAAATAATTTCCCTTACAAGCTTGTTGGAATAATTTCTAGCTTTCAATGTTGTTATTAAGAGTTTAATTCTGTTCGAATCTCCAATTCTTTGTATGAGATCTGTATTTCTCTCTGGAAAATTTTAGGATCTATTCCCTTTTTGGCAGGGGGTGGGGAGGTACCGGGGATTGAACTCAGGGGCACTCAACCACTGAGCCACATCCCCAGCCCGATTTTGTATTTTATTTAGAGACAGGGTCTCACTGAGTTGCTTAATGCCTTGCCCTTGCTGAAGCTGACTTTGAACCCGATCCTCCTGCCTCAGCCTCAGGCTCTATTCTTAATCTCTCATGTCCTGGAATTTAAAAGATTTGTCTTAGCCTAGGTGCTTCTTCATTCATTTTGCCAGGTGCTCTATGGGCCCTTTTGATCTGTTATATTCCTTCAATTTTGGCAAGCATTCTTGATTTATTTTTATGATAATTTCTTCCCCTCTTGGACCTTCTGGACTGATTCTCTATACTCATATCTTTTCTGTCTTCTATTATACTTTTATTTTTTCCCAATTCTCATACTAAAATTTTTGTGCTTGTTATATTTTTAATTCCCAAGAATTAATTTTTGATTTCTGAATGCCAACAGGGGTGGGGTCTTGATCAAACTTTAGTTAGGCTCTGCTGAGCTTTTCTTGACTAGGGTTTGGCCTGCTGAGCACAGATTAGTGAGAGTCCTCTACATCCCCCTTAAGAACCAACCAAATTGCTCATCCATTCCCCCATGATTGGTACTTAACAAAGTTCCTTTTAGTAATTTTCTATCAATGACTCCCTTATTCTGTCCATTGGCTATGAATCTCCACTGACCCCATTGCATTTGGGGTTGAGTTCAATCTAGGGCAGTAGTCTTGGAAAAAGACTAGCCTGTGGAACTTGTCTGATGCACTTTCTCTTTGACAATGCTTCTTTCACATAGATCGTTTTCCTTGATTTGTTCTACGTGCAATCTTCTCTTATCAACCAGAGCATGTTAGTGACTGCTATAGTTGGGATGTTAAACATGGCCCAAGGCCCATGTGTAAAAAGGCTTGGTTCCCCCACTGGCACTATTGGAAAGGGTTGGGACATTTTGGAGGTAGGGTCTAGTGGGAGGTCCTTAGGTCACTGTGGACGAGCCTTCAAAAGGAACCATGGGACCTCAGCCTCTTCCCTTTTCCCTTTTTTGGTTTATTGTTCATGAATTGAACAGTTAGTTTTGCCATGAGCTCTCCACTATTGCCATCTGGCACTGTCACGAGAAGCCCTAAACAATGTGTCTGCCTTATCGTGGACTGGACCTCCAGATCTGTGAACTAGTAAATATTTTCTTTTATAATTATTTTATTATGGTGATGGAAAATTGACTAATATGGCAAGTTTGAAAAATTTTCTTTTTTTTCCTGGAAAATTTTTGTGGATTTTTTTTCATATTTAAGAAGGGGTTGCTAAAATTGTGATTGCAAGTTCTGTTCTATGTGTAAAATCTTGTCACCAGTAAGCTTTAGTGTACGATGATTGGACTAAGCCATTTTGTTGCCTCTGCCTCTTAATACACAGTTTCCCCCACTAGCATATATGGCTTTTTTTTCTCTAGAGCTAGTTTATCCCCTGAAAGTAATTGTCCAAACTCTTGCCAGTTGGGTGAAAAGTAAGTATAAGGCTAACCCTGTGAGTTCTGGAAGCACAGGAGAGTGAGATTGTACCTTTCAGTATGTGGTTTTATGTAGCCAGCCAGTTATTAGTATGATGACCCTTGCTCTCTGTGTCCCTGGAATCTCCCAGCCCATCATCCCTCATATTCATCATTTCCAGATAATGCACCCACAGTGTCATGCAGGATGGAGAGAATATGTAGAGGTCTGAGGGCTTCTTATACAAAAATGCAGCCAATCTTCCTGTTTTCATCTTTGTCCACTTTTCTACTTTTTCAGCGATGCATAGTAACTCTCATAACTAAAGCTTTTTCATGACTCTGAGGAAATAATAACTGTTTTCATTCATTGCTGGTTTAGGATTTAATTTTTTTAGATCTGCTAAGTCAGGATCACTTGTCTATCTGCTTTCTGCTTTCCATCCTCCAATATTTTGTTTCTGTCTTCTCCTAATTTGGTTGGGTGGGTGGTCCTTCTCAAAGCTGGAGTATCAGAAGAGTTTGAAATATCATGTTTACCTGGGAGTAAATGCATGTATTTTAGGTTTTTCAAGATATTAGCTAAATATCCTCTGGCTTCCTCTCACATTCCATTCATCTTAGCATCCTAGTTCTTCCCAACCAACTCAATTAATAAATGGTGATAAAACTATTGATTTTTCATATAAATAGGTATACCATGTTTCCTTGACATTTGTTAAAGAATGTAAAACAGAACTATTTCAAATAAATCCAATTAAAGGGAGAGAATTCATAATGGAAAGTAAATTACATAAGTGAAAACTGCCTCACCCACTATATTGCATTAAAACTGGGGATTATTTCAGTAATCATCTGACAGTAGAGGCCCGTATTGATTTTAACTGCTAATTACCTCAGGGATGTGCCCCTGAGTTAGAATTCTAAATCTAATTCTGCATACTCTGAAAGTCCTTTCTGAATTCTATGTGAGTTGTAATTTAAACAGAAAAAATTACAGACCATGGCAGAACAACATGTCTGAGTAGTTGAATCCCACATGAACTGATTTTAAAACTTTTCCATCATCTTTTATCATAGCAGGATCTGGCCTTGTATGTGGACCAAGGAGTCATAAGTTGGAATATTTAAAATCAACCCAAGTGGGATAAAATCTCCAACAAACTCAAAATTAATAAATGATGAAGGAATATGCAGCCATTAAGATTGTATATTTCAAGGGCATTTGAGTGAAAAGTAAAAACCCTAATTTAAACTTAAGGAGATGTAAACATGGTAAAGAAGGATCACTAAACATGGAGGAATACAATGAATTTCTGTTTGGAGAAAGTCAGGGCTCATCGTTCTCTAGATTGATGACTCAAATATCTGCCTTCTTTTTAATGGACATGGAGTAAACAGTGATGACAGTTTTTCTGTAAAAGCCAAAAATGATTCTTGCATCAGTCTTTGCCATGTTCATCATTTACATGAATTATATTTGTAGAGGCTGAGATTTTTGAGAAATGTTTTAGATCATTATTGATCAATTTATCCACCCAAAGGGCCTTGTTTAGGGTCCCTTAAATGTCACATGAATAGTGCATTTTCTTAGATGTTTGGATTCAACACAGAGTTTAATATATCTTGTTAACAGACAGATAAGAATTTTGGTTAGAAAATTCACTTAATTGACTCCCTTTTCACTCTATTCCAAACTCATGTTTTAATACTCCAAAATATTCCACAAATTTTAAAAATGACTCTTGTCAACGATGTCAGGTGGTAAGAAGAATCAATTTCTAAAAAATATTCTGGCATATTTCTATTTTGATAAGTAACATAACCTTTAACAATGTCCCTTCAATAAACTTCTTTTACCAGTAAAATAAGATTTATGTTCAAATATTCCTTCAATAAAGTCAAATAGTTTTCCATACAAGAAGAGGTCTAATAGATATGTCTTCATGCTGTACCTTAGTTATAATAAGATGAAACAAAACTTAAAAAAAAAAAACTACGCTTGCCAAACGTCTAGTTAGACTACTGCATTTTCAGCATTTCAGTCTACAGGATGTATTAATTCAATGTCTTAATATGTCCTGGACTAAATAGAAAACACATTTTCAACTTTAATTTTATGGAAGCACCTACCACAGTGCCAGTCGCATCACACATGCCTGATAAACATGCTCTGGATTTCAATACCTGTGTAACTTTTACCAATCACTATAAGATAAAAGGTCTTAAGAAATAAAATATTAAGCAAGATTTAAGCCTGTTAGGCAAATGATGACAATGAAATGTTCCAATAATAATCTTCAGTAGTTACCTATTGCTGACCTACGAGCAGCATTAACATTTAGTACTGGATATAAGATGTAAACTCTTTATCAGTTGGTTCAGTTGGTATTTATCATTATTCTGGATACCTGTCCTTTCCACTGCCCTCAGCATCCTGGATTTCCCTGCAATGCAAAAACTAAAGCATTGAAACCTAGAAGCTTAGGGGACCCAGATTTGTTTTCATTGGTTATGTCCAGAATATAATGGAGGAATGAGACAGACATCATTACCCTATGCACATGCATGATTATACGAATGGTATAAATCTACATCGTGCACAACCATAGAAAAGATGTACCCCAGTTGTGTACAATGAATCAAAATTCAGTCTGTGAAAATAAAAAAAAAAAAAATTAAAAAATCTTGACTTTCCCCCCACCCCTGTCAACAACACCTTCCCTATTCACAAGATAATGGAGGCTTAGGAAAGGCAAATAAGTTTTAATAGTAACCAGATGTAGACTTTATCAGTATGCAAATGAGTTCTCCTTGAGTGAAGGGAATAGAGAAGGATTTCCTAAGTTCTCTTTGATGGAAATATTGTTAATTTTCTTGAAAAAATCTGGATTGAATACAGTTATATGGGTTTATTTGATATAGGAGACTTTAACACACAACTTAATATTTTAAGTCTCTAGGAAGGGATATAGTATCTCCATGTCCTTAACTTACTTGATCATGGAGCCCTTTTTGCCACTGAGCACTAATTAATATCAAGTTGATAAAATGTGTACTAAAATCCTAAATGTTTAGGATACCCCTTGCTCTCTTCATATATTTAAAATATTAGTATTATTTAGTCTTTTTCAATTATCAATGTTTTGACATATTAAGAGAAAGAGAAGTTGAGTATTGTTTTAGTTTAAATCATGTCGTGGGAACACATAACCTCTAAATCTTAGTGGTTTAATACAATAGTTCCTTGTGCAAAAGCTGTTCTGGGTTGAGATGCTGTCTTTCAAGTACTGACGCAATGACTAGACTGCTTTTTTCTTCCATTGTGGGGAGCAGATAGCATGATTAGTGAGCCCTGCTACCTCTAGTACAACTGTATTGTAATAGTTAGGGTTATGCTGTTCAGTAGGTTGGTTGCCCTTCAGTTTTATTTTAATAAATACATAAGAAGCTACATGTTTTTACCTCTCTCCAAAAATTTTCATTTGCTTTTTATTATTTTCCAAATTAGTCATTGGAAAGTATCAATAGGCTCTGCTTAACCTATTCTTTGTGTATATATTGTTTTTACCATTCTATATTCAGTTGTTTTGTTCAAGTCTTTAAATATTCAATCCATGCTGTAAACAAACAGGTTGAGTTTTTTTAAACTTCTATTTTTTTCTAAATATATTTTATTAATTTATTACAAACTAATGTGCTCCATATCTTGGTTATTGTGAACTGTACTGCAATGAACATGTGAGTGCAGATGTCTTTTGACAGAGATTTTCAATTCCTTTCCAGATTTTCAGTTCCTTTGGATATAAACCCACTAGTGGGATTGCTGGATCATACAGTAATTCTATTTCTAGTATTTTGAGGGACTGCCATACTGTTTTCCATAAAGCTGTACTAGATTACATTCTTACCAACAGTGTCTGAGAGTTCCTCTTTCTCTGCCGCATTATCAACTTCCTCCAAGACTTCAGCCTACTGAAGGCTAAGAGGGGATATATATAGAAATCTTCAGGGACATTGTAAGTCAATAGAGGAAACCTACAATATCTCAGCGGTCCACTGATACCTGAACAATATGAGAAAACAAGGAAAAAAAATGCTGCTAACAAATCTAGATGTTACATCAATAAAACCCAATGACAGCATGGCAGAAGAAATGACAGAAAAGAAGTTTAGAATGTACATAATTAAAATGATCAGGGAAGCAAACGATGAGATGAAAGAGCAAATGCACGCACTGAATGATGAGATCAAAGAGCAAATGCAGGCATTGAATGATCGCACCAATCAACAGTTAAAAGAGCAAATACAGGAAGCAAAAGATCATTTCAAAAAAGAGTTAGAGATAATGAAAAAAAACCAAACAGAAATCCTTGACATGAAGGAAACAATAAACCAAATTAAGAACTCCATAGAAAGCATATCCAGTAGGATAGAACACCTGGAAGACAGAACCTCAGACATTGAAGACAAAATATTTAACCTTGAAAACAAAGTTGAACAAACAGAGAAGATGGTAAGAAATCATGAACAGAATCTACAAGAACTATGGGATATCATGAAAAGGCCAAATTTAAGAATTATTGGGATTGAGGAAGGCTTAGAGAAACAAACCAAAGGAATGAACAATCTATTCAATGAAATAATATCAGAAAATTTCCCAAATCTGAAGAATGAAATGGAAAATCAATTACAAGAGGCTTATAGGACTCCAAATACACAAAATTACAACAGATCCACACCAAGGCACATTATTATGAAAATACCTAACATACAAAATAAAGACAGAATTTTAAAGGCTGCAAGGAAAAAGAATCAAATTACATTCAGGGGGAAACCAATAAGGATATTAGCAGATTTTTTGATCCAGACCCTAAAAGCTAGAAGGGCCTGGAACAACATTTATCAAGCCCTGAAAGAAAATGGATGCCAACCAAGAATCTCATACCCAGGAAAACTTACCTTCAGATTTGATGACGAAATAAAATCCTTCCATGATAAACAAAAGCTAAAAGAATTTACAAAAAGAAAGCCAGCATTACAGAACATCCTCAGCAAAATATTCCATGAGGAAGAGATGAAAAACAAAGAAGCAAATCAGCAAAGGGAGGAACTAGCCTAAAGGAATAGCCAAATAAAGGAAAAAACAAGTCGTGTCAAAAAACAAAAATGAGCCAAATGACTGGTAATATAAATCATATCACATAATAAACATGAATGTTAATGGCCTGAACTTATCAATTAAAAGACATAGACTGGCAGATTGGATTAAAATGAATAATCCAACAATATGCTGCCTGCAAGAGACTCATCTCATAGAAAGAGATTTCTACAGACTAAAGGTGAAAAGATGGGAAAAAAAATACCATGCACATGGACACAGCAAAAAAGCTGGAGTATCTGTCCTCATTTCAGATAATGTGGAGTTAGTCTGAAGGGATAAAGAAGGTCATTTCATACTGCTTAAGGGAAGCATAAATCAGCAAGACATAACAATCATAAATATCTATGCCCCAAACTGTGGCTCATCCATGTACGTCAAACAAATCCTTCTCAATTTCAGAAACCAAATAGACCACAACACAATAATAGACGATTTTAACACACCTCTCTCACCAATGGACAGATCTTCCAAACAAAAATTGAATAAAGAAACCATAGATCTCAATAACACAATCAATAATTTAGACTTAACGGACATTTATAGAATATACCATCCAACCAAGAGCGAATACACTTTCTTCTCAGAAGCACATGAATCCTTCTCTAAAACAGACCATATTTTATGCCACAAAGCTAATGTTAGCAAATACAAAAAGATAGAGATACTACCTTGTATTCTATCAGATTATAATGGATTAAAATTAGAAATAATTGACAGAATAAAAAACAGAAACTATCCAACACCTGGAGATTAAACAATACACTATTATATGATGAATGGATAACAAAAGACATCAGGAACGAAATAAATTCTCAGAAGTAAAAGAGAACAAAGACACATCATATCAAAATCTCTGGGACACTATGAAAGTAGTACTTAGAGGAAGATTTATTTCATGGAACGTATTCAACAAAAGAAGAAAAAATCAACAAGTAAATGACTTAACACTACAGCTCAAAGCCCTAGAAAAAGAAGAACAGAGCAACACCAAAAGTAGTAGAAGACAGGAAATAGTTAAAATCAGAGCTGAAATCAATGAAATTGAAACAAAAGAAACAATAGAAAAAATTAACAAAATAAATAGTTGGTTCTTTGAAAAAATAAATAAAATTGATAAACCCTTAGCCACACGAACAAAGAGAAGGAGTGAGAAAACTCAAATTACTAAAATTCGGAATGAACAAGGAAATATCACTACAGACATGAGTGAAATACAAAACATAATTAGAAGCTATTTTGAAAATCTATACTCCAACAAAACAGAAAATCTCAAAGACAGCAACAGGTTTCTAGAGACATATGAATTATCTAAACTGAACTAGGAGGGCATACACAACTTATATAGATTAATTTCAAGTAATGAAATACAAGAAATCATCAAAAATCTACCAACAAAGAAAAGTCTGGAACCAGATGGGTTCTCAGCCGAGTTCTACAAAACCTTTAAAGAAGAGGTCATTCCAATACTCCTCAAAGTATTCCAGGAAATAGAAGAGGAGGGAACCCTCCCAAACTCATTCTATGAAGCCAATATCACCCTGATACCTATACCAGACAGAGACACATGCAGGAAAGACAATTTCAGACCAATATCCTTAATGAACATCGATGCAAAAATTCTCAACAAAGTTTTCGCAAATTGCATACAAAAATATATTAAAAAAATAGCGTACCGCGATCAAGTTGGTTTTATCCCAGGGATGCAAAGTTGGTTCAACATCTGGAAATCAATAAAAGTAATTCACTATATCAACAGACTTAAAGTCAAGAATCACATGATTATTTCAATAGATGCAGAAAAAGCATTTGATAAAATACAGCATCCCTTCATGCTCAAAACACTAGAAAAAATAGGGATAGTGGGAACATTCCTTAACATTGTAAAGGCCATCTATGCTAAGCCCATGGCCAATATCATTCTAAATGGTGAAAAACTGAAAGCATTCCCCCTAAAAACTGAAATAAGGCAGGGGTGCCCTCTTTCACCACTTCTATTCAACATAGTCCTTGAAACTCTAGCCAGAGCAATTAGACAGACAAAAGAAATTAAAGGGATACGAATAGGAAAAGAAGAACTCAAACTATCCCTATTTGCTGATGGCATGATTATATATTTAGCAGAACTGGGAAATTCCACCAGAAAACTTTTAGAACTCATAAGTGAATTCAGTAAAGTAGCACGTTGTAAGATCAATGCTCATAAATCTAATGCATTTTTATACATAAGTGAAGAATCTTTAGAAAGAGAAGTTAGGAAAACCACCCCATTCACAATAGCCTCAAAAAAAACCAAAATATTTGGGAATCAATCTAACAAAAGAGGTGAAAGACCTCTACAATGAGAACTACAGAACACTAAAGAAAGAAATTAAAGTAAACCTTAAAAGATGGAAAGATCTCTCATGTTCTTGGATAGGCAGAATTAATATTGTCAAAATGGCCATACTACCAAAAGTGCCATACAGATTCAATGCAATTTAATTAAAATTCTAGTGACGTATCTCACAGAAATAGAGCAAGCAATCATGAAATTCATCTGGAAGAATAAGAATCCCAGAATAGCTAAATCAATCCTTAGCAGGAAGAGTGAAACAGGGGGTATTGCAATACCAGAACTTCAACTATACTACAAAGCAATAGTAACAGAAACAGAATGGTATTGGTACCAAAATAGACAGGTAGATCAATGGTACAGAATATAGGACATGGACATAAACCCAAATAAATACAATTTTTTCATACTGGACAAAGGTGCCCAAACTATGTGATGGAGAAAAGATAGCCTCTTCAACAAATTGTGCTGGGAAAACTGGAAATCCATATGCAGCAGAATGAAACTAAACCCCTATCTCTCACTATGCATGAAACTAAACTCAAAATGGATTAAGGACCTTGGAATCAGAGCAGAGACCTGCAAATTATAGAAGAAAAAGGAGGTCCAGATCTTCAACATGTCGGCTTAGGACCAGACTTCCTCAACAGGACTCCCATAGCACAAGAAATAAAAGCAAGAATCAATAACTGGGATTGATTCAAACTAAAAAGCTTTCTCTCAGCAAAGGAAACTATCAGTAATGCGAAGAAAGAGCCTACAGAGTGGGAGAAAATCTTAGCCAATCATAGTTCAGATAGAGCACTAATCTCCAGAATCTATAAAGAACTCAAAAAACTCTACACCAAGAATGCAAATGATCCAGTCAACAAATGGGCTAAGGAAATGAATAGACACTTCACAGAAGAAGATCTACAAGCAATCAACAATCATATGGAAAAATGTTCAACATCTCTAGTAATAAGAGAAATGCAAATCAAAACCACCCTAAGATTCCATCTCACCCCAATTAGAATGGCGATTATCAAGAATACAAGCAACAACAGGTGTTGGCGAGGATGTGGGGAGAAAGGTACACTCATACATTGCTGGTGGGGCTGCAAATTAGTGCAGCCACTCTGGAAAGCAGTGTGGAGATTCCTTAGAAAACTTGGAATGGAACCACCATTTGACCCAGCTATCCCACTCCTTGGCCTATACCCAAAGGACTTAAAATCAGCATACTACAGAGATACAGCCACATCAATGTTCATAGCTGCTCAATTCACAATAGCCAGATTGTGGAAGCAACCTAGATGCCCTTCAATTGATGAGTGGATAAAGAAACTGTGGTATATATATACAATGGAATATTACTCAGCTATAAAGAATAGTAAAATTATGGCATTTGCAGGCAAATGGATGAAATTGGAGAACATCATGCTAAGTGAGATAAGCCAATCTCAAAAAACCAAAGCACGAATGATCTGGCTGATAAGCAGATGATAACACATAATGGGAGTGGGAGGGGGCAAGAATGGAGGAAGGAGGGACTGTATAGAGGGAAAATGGGGGGGGGGGGGAGGGGGGAAGGGAAAAAATAACAGAATGAATCAAACAACATTACCCTATGTAAATGTATGATTACACCAATGACATGTGTTTATTCCATGTACAAACAGAGAAACAACATGTATCCCATTTTTACAATAAAAATAAATTTTAAAAAAAGATGATGATGATGGTGGTGGTAATGATTTTGCTTTTGAGTTATTTGAGTTCCTTAAATATTCTGGAAATTCAACCCTTGTTAGATGAATAGTTTGCAAATACTTTCTTTCATTCTGTAGATTGTCTCTTCATTTTGTTGATTGTTTTCTTTGCTGTATGGTAGCATTTTAGTTGGATCTAATCCCATTCCATTTTCGCTTTTGTAGCCTGTACTTTTAGGATCATACCCCCAAAGTCATTGCCCAGGCCAATTTCCTGAAGTATTTCTCTTATGTTTTCTTCTACTGGTTTCATAGTTTGGGGTCTTACTATTTAAGTTTTTGATATACTTTCAGTTGATTTTTATATGTGCTGAGAAATAGGGTTCTAGATTATTTCTTTGGCACATAAATATCCAGTCTTCTCAGCACCATTTATTGAAGAGATTTTCCTTTTTCTAATGTATGTTTTTGCTGCCTTTGTCAAAAATTAGTTGGCTATAAATATGACTTTATTTCTGGGTTCTCTCTTCTGTTTCATTGGTTCTGTTTCACATGTCTGTTTTTATGTCTCTACTATGCTGATTTCATTACTATAGCTTTATAGTATGTTTTGAAATCAGGAATCATAATGCCTCCAGCTTTGTTCTTTTTTGATCAGGACTGTTTTGGCTAGTTGGGGTCTTTTGTGGTTTCATATAAATTTTAGGAGTTTTTTCCATTTCTGCAATTGGTATTTTGATAGATATTGCCCTAAATCTGTATATTGCTTTGGGTTGTATGGACATTATAAAATATTAATTTTCCAATTAATGAACATAGAACATAGACACATCTTTTATGTATCTTCTTTAATTTCTTTTAACATTATTTTTGTAAATTCACTTTATGAACTTTGTTAAATTATTAATGCATCAATTTATTCCTAGGCTTAATTTTTTGAAGTTATTCTGATTGGGATGCTTGATTTCTTTCTCAGTATTTTTATGATTTATATATTAAAAAAAACTACTGATTTTTGTATGTTTATTTTTGTGTCCCACAACCTTACTGAATTTGTCAATTCAAAACAAAAATATTTGTTTATGTGGAATCTCTAGGTTTTTCTATACAAAATCATGTTGTCTACAAACAGGGATAATTTGACTTTCTTCTTTCCTATGCGAATGCCCTCTGTTTCTTTCTCTTGGTTTGTTGCTCTGAATAATACTCCCAATATTACATTGAATATGATCAGTGAAAGTTTACATTCTAATTTTTTATTTTAGAGGAAATGATTTCAACTTTTCCACATTTAATATGATATTGGCTGTGAGTTTGTAATAGATAATTTTATTGTCTCAAGATACATTCCCTCAATACCTAATTTTTTTTGAAATTTTTTCTAATCATGAAGGGATATTGAACTTATCAAATGTATCTATTGAAATATAGTTTTTGTGCTTTATTCTGTTGATATAATGTATTTATTTGTGTATGTTGAACTGTCCTTACATCCCTGGAATAAATCCCACTTAATAATGTATAATTTTTTGGTTTTTTTTGCTGTTAGATTTAATTTGCTAGTATTTTGTTGAGAATCTTTGCATCTATGTTCATTAGAGATATTGGTCTATAGTTTTGTTTTTTTTGTTGTGTCCTATCTGCTTCTGGTATCAAAGTAGTGATGACCTCAATGTAGTTTCCCTTGTTGATCTGGACAAGGTACCTCCAGCTATGAGTGGGGGATGCCTATCAGTTCAGTGTCTGAAGTCTACATGGAAGCTGGGCTGCACTTATGGGTCCAGATGAGGTACCTGTCAATGTTTGAGGGCTCTATGGGTGACTTCTCTGAGCCTCAAGGGCTGACCTGCTCAAGAAAATCTGCCTAGTTACTGCCCAAAGCCTATGGCAGTTGATCAATGCCACCTGTCTGCTTCTCAGGCCTCAGCAGGCCCAGCTTCTGAGAATGGGTTGCTCAACTTCTTATTTGGGCTGCAAAAGGGTGGTTGGGTTACCTACTTACTGCCTGGGAACCTCTTCAGGCTGAACTGCTCAGGATCAGCTGCCAAGGGGCTTCCCAGGGCCATAGTAGGGTAGCCAAGGCCACCTGGCTGGCTTGTGGTGGTGGATCACTGGTTATGCTGGGAGCAGAATCATAGAATCCTGGGTGGGCAGAATCTTAGACAGCATTGTGCAGTAGGAGCCTGGGTAGGGTAGAGTACATCATGGACTGGGCTATTTCTCTGAGGCAGTGTAGTGGTGTGGTAGCCCAGCAATTGCCCAGATGGAGTGCAGGGCCTCTGTAGTATTCTCCAACAGAGGTGTTTAAGGAGTTCATAGGGTATGTGTGGACTTCAGGGTGATTCCTGCTTACCCATTCCCTGACAGACAAAGTTCCTATTAGTTCAGGGTTGATCTGAATGGTGAATGCCATGTGCTTAGATCCTTCTTTATCAGGCCATCATGAATCTCCATGCTCCATAATGTCTCTATCACTTC
This sequence comes from Sciurus vulgaris, assembly GCF_902686455.1. NCBI lineage: Eukaryota > Metazoa > Chordata > Mammalia > Rodentia > Sciuridae > Sciurus > Sciurus vulgaris. The sequence continues at coordinate 78,427,787 of NC_136469.1, forward strand.
CCCACTATACTCCAGTTCTGTGCCTCAAGCACTCTGTCAAAATCTGCTGTTTTCTCTTTGTTTAGGTCCTTTGCTATGAAGGGAAGTGCACCAGGCACCTCCTGTCAGCCATCTTGCTGACCTTACTTAGATTTCTGTGCTTTTTGGCATCTCATTTACCTATCAGTCTCATTCATTTCAGTACTTTTCCCCTTTGTGTCCACGTGGTTAATTTGTGTCTAGACAAAAAAGAGCCCTACATTTTTTTCCTAAAAATCCAAAGTGCTGTATTTTACCACAGTTACTTCCTAGAAGAAAAAATGAGGCATATTTCCTGAATTTTGTTACAACTGACGAAATCTCTTTTGGTGAGTCAGTTGGTGAGATCTTGTCTTTGTTGTCAAGAAGATAGTGCAAAGGATGTGAATCCTGACAGAAGTGAACGTACTATTCTGTGTGCCTGGTCTACAGTTGCTATTAATTTTTGTTTTTTTTTGAGTATTACATTCACCCACACTTATTCATATTTTAAAAAAGTATCACCTCCTGCTCTCAGGCTTCATCCAGCTGAGTTTGAAATACTTTCTTGGAAGGAAAAGCACTATTTAACCTGGTGTAGACCAGCACCAATGGGTATTGAGGTAAGGAAGAGATGAGTCCTTTGTACTGATTAGTTATACATTTTCCCAAAGTGATTTGAACTTAAGCTGATCCACTAATGTAGTTTTTATAATAATGCTGTGAGAAAATGTCCAGGAAAGCTCAGTAGCCACAATTATACCCTGTACTTCCCCTCTTGTGTTGTTTTTACTCTTTCTTCCAAAACTCTCCCAAACAGGTATGGCATTTGCCAATTTATGAATAATGAGCAAGTACTGAGGTTCAGATACACTAAGCCCCTGTTGGATCTTTTTGGATAGCATTAAAGGTAGTATTTTCGCCTGGCCTTGTGAATTCAGTACTTTATGAAATGAATTTACTCTGCAAAAAAAAAAGTTGGGGTCAAGTTTAGAGTGCAGGGGAGAAAAAAAATAATTATCTTTTACTCTGCATAGTTCTTCACTGGGACAGACCCCTGTAATGAAAGGCAAATTTACAAGAGAAAAACAAACAGAAGATTAATAAGATGTATACCTCTATTATATATGAGATATAACTCAGGGAAATGAGTAAATTTCTCATTAGAATTAAACCTTGAAGAGCTGTCTTAGACTTCAAGCTTACATAGCATTGTTCTCTGAATGATGATGGTAATTATGATGGTATTATTCATCTTTCAACTGTTCAAGAGGGAGAAATCCTTTAAAATGGAGAGTTCCTTTGTAGATCCACCCTTTCTTTACAAAAGGGCAGCTTTTCACAGCTACTCCTACATCTGCTGTTTTTCAAACTAAGCCGCTCAAAATATTCCTTATGCCAAAAAGGTATATTTGGGGGTAGCATATTTTGGGGTGCTTATGAACCACATCAAGAGTTGTCATCCTTTTGGGCTTTAAAATAAAAGATATTTAAAAATTTGAATTAAGTGAAAAAGTAATACATGCTAATTATAAAGATAAATAATAAAAAAAAAAAAACAGAAAAAAAATCTGTCCTTAACTGCCACCACTCTTCTACACAAAAAATAACTGCTGTTATCATATCTGTGGATAACATGGCATTTTATAAACTTCTTATATAGGTATAAATAGTTTCTCATAGCTTAATAATAGTATAGACACATTATGTATTTTTCCATTTGCATTTTGTAGACTCTTTTCCATGTTTTTTACATAGTTTTCATTTCTACCATTTTAGTGCATAGTACCAGTTTACTGAGTTAAAATGATGGTTTGGGAATGAGTAAGAGTTAGAAATGAGTTCTTAGAGAAACATTTCCCCTTTTTGTTTGAGTAAGGTCATTCTTTTGTTAGTGGGGGGATACCGGGATTGAACTCAGGGGCACTTGACCACTGAGCCATGTTCCCAGCTCTACTTTGTATTTTATTTGGAGACAGGGTCTCACTGAGTTGCTTAGTGCTCTTGTTGAGCCCTTGCTGAGGCTGGCTTTGAACTCTTGATCCTCCTGCTTCCGCCTCCTGAGCTGCTGGGATTACAGGCGTGTCCCACAGTGCTCAGCCATGTAGGTCATTCTTCTTGTCACCTAAGAATATGTGTTCACTCATTTTCTTATTATCCTTCTTTCCCCTTCTTTACTTAATACTTGAAATACATTTTCACATAGAAAGATGAGTAATATTTGAAATTTATTTGGAAAGAAATACTGAGTGAAAGAAGTGTCCTTGAAAGAGAATCTTTTTGGATAGTATTAAAAGTGGGTTTTTAAAATTACATCTGACATTTTTCAAATGAAAACAGAAGGCGCTACCACTGTGTTTTGTTAACTGTAGAATTGTGCATATTTGTTTCTGGTAGATTTGATCAAACAATTCTGCAAGTGACTGTCCATACTTTGGACTGATTCATGGCAACCTGTGTACTTATGTAAACATGTGCTTGGGTCCTCTGCATTCAAATGGCCTGATGTGTAATATATGCTGCTCTTCTCCATGGTTTGCATATCAGAGATGATGCTTTCTCTCCCCCCTGCTGCTGCTGCCTCCTCTACCTGGGATTATGCAGATTGTGGTTTAAACCTCTTTATTCTTTTCTCCAAGTGCACAGCACGGTGGGCTTCATTTCTGTGAGTAAAGGATAATGGATTTCAGCTTTCACCAGTGACATTTGGAAACTACATGTCTTAAATGATATGTGCGCCACACAATAAAAATGGTCACCTTACTCTAACAATGTGAAAATATAAATAAAAATGAAGTGCTATAAATATATAGAGGATGGACCTTAAAATGAAGATGTGTGTGTGTGTGTGTGTGGGGGGGGATCCTGGTTATCTTAATAGAGCCAATTTTATGATTTTTTTCAAGCTGGAAATAAAGAACAATTTTATCTATAGTGGGTACTTGAGATGATTGGCAGCAAGGGTTTAATTTATTCTGTCACATACTCACAGTTGTAAAACATTCCAACAAATCAAAGCCACCATTTGAGAAATAGCAAAGATTAAAAACCAGTATTGGATACCACAAACTTGTGTCCTTCCTGCTCTTTAATCTAAGTACCAGTTTTATATTAAATAAAGCACATTTTTCATTGATCAACACTTATTTTGCTGTCTCTGATGAACCATGTTTTTGATGCTCTTAGATGTAAGAGAGCTCAGTTCCAAAGTAACTAAGCACTTATCTTCTGTTTATAAAGATAAACAAAGTGTGTGAAGGATGTGAAGACAGAGTTTTGATAAATCTGTCAGACTGTGGTGCAGAGAGGGAGCAGGCTGGCAGGAGAGAGCCTTTCGGGCAGGGCATTTGAAGAGGAAGGGTATTCTCTAAAGAGCAATGACCTTGAGAGATGAGATCATTGAAATCTCAAATCCTGGTATTGGTTCTTGAAGCAAGGAAGTATTTGCCTTATTCCCCTTTCCTACTAGCAGAGAATTGGATTCAGTTTCCTGGCTATATTAAAGCACATTTTCATGAGCTCCTCCCTCCCACTCTGTCTACTCTGTAAGAGGAAGAACATGCTTTCTGCTCCCTGTTCTAAATGCCTGGGGAGGATCCTCCCTCACTGCATATTCCTGAATCATCTGGCACTTGGATTATTGACTGGTGTTGGTGATACCTCCACCTCTGCATCATATGTCTTTCAAGTGTGAAACCTTTCCTGGTCAATACTGAATCAATTTACTCTGGCAGTCTAATTGAATGCCTCCTTCAGACAAATGGGTCACCCGGGGAAAGGGTGAAAACTTGATATGCAGATCTGACTCAAAGCCCCAGAAAAAGCTGTTTTAAATACATATATTCCTCTTGAGAAGTAGCCTATGTAACAAATGCAGTGCTAGTTATTTGCTGAGTAAAATGAACGCAAATCAGTCTATTTCCTTCTTTTTGTTTGAATGCTATTCTGCTTGAACTTGATCTCTGCAGAGATCAAGGGCAAGAATGTTTGCATGTGGAGGCCAAAACTCTAAAATTGCCCATAGGATGAAAAATTTCTTGTATCAAATTTGCGGTATTTAGAGCTCACTTCTTAAAAGGCACACCATTTCCATTTAGAAAATTCTATTGATGACATTCAAATTATTTGACATTCTTAATATTTATAAGCTCTAGCTTTTTTCTAAGCTGAGTTTGATTTTTCTGTGTTCCCTTGGGAGTTTACAAAGAGAAAGCACAGGTGACTCTCAGGTGAGTGCTCAGCATTGTGTTGGCTTCTTTCCAAAATCCACTTTTAGTCCTTCTACATCCCCATCTCCAGTTCACAGAAATCTTGGATGATCTTCTGATTTGGTTCATAACCAAATTCTCATGTTTCTAAGACCAATGCTTCTTTTCCTACAGGGTTGAATTCCACCCCCTTGATCCCCACTGGGGACTGAACTGAGGGGCACACTTAACTACTGAGTCACATCCCCAGCCCTTTTTTTTGTATTTTAGTTAGAGACAGGGTCTCTTTGAGTTGCTTGGGGCCTTGCCAAGTTTCTGAGACTGGCATTGAACTCACCATCCTCCTGCCTCAGCCTCTAGAGCTGCTGGGATTATAGGCATGTACACCTGCGTCCAGCTACAGGGTTGAATTTTGATATCACTTTTCACAGGGGTATTTTGGGGACTTCTCCTTTTATTTACCTTTCACCTACTAAAGGAAATCAGAATATGTCACCCCAAAATATCACCCCAAGTATGTCTCTTTCTCTTAAGTTATTTTGAGCTGAGGACAAGTGGAAGGAAGCAGACAGGAAAGACTGGCTGCAGCCCCTGTCTCCTGCTTATTTTTCCCCCTAAAAGGCAGGACATAAGTTGACAAAGGCAAAAGTGTCCAGCCTCCTCTCTAGTGGAAGGACAAAGATGAACCACCGAAGACAGCTCTAGAACTTCCTCAACCTGGAGATGGCACCAAATGCCTTTCTCTACCAGTTATTTTCCTTCCTGCAATTTGCTGTCCCTAGAGACTCAAGGTCGTAAATGTCTCTAAACATTTATTGTTTTTTGTTGAATATGTTATGTAAGTTTGAATTCAAAACCCCCTCTTGGTGATTACTGATTCCCTAAGTATCTCCCATGTATTTGTGAAATATATATGTTAATAAACATTTGCCTATTTTTCTGTTGATAATTTGCCTTTGTTATAGGAGTCCATCCTACCAATGAACCTAAGATGAGTAGAGGAAAATAATTTCTCCTTCTCTATATGATTAGTGTCCCATTGCTACTATAACAAATTACTATTAACTTTTGTTTTTAAAATAATTTTATTATTTCAGTTCTGGAAGTCAGAAATCCAAAAAAATGGGTCTCCCTGGGCTAAAATCAAGGTGCCAGAAAAATATAATCCCCAAGTCTCCAAGAACCCACTCCCTTCTACTGGATTCCACCTTTTCCACTTTCCACCATCTTTTAATTATCCATTCAAATTATGAATCACTTCAGGGGATTAATCCACTGATGAGGTCAGAGTCCTCATGATTCAATCAATTACCTAAAGTCCCACCTCTGAACATAGTTACACTAGGGACCAAGCCTTCAACTTTGAGACTTTGAGAGACATTGGAGATCTAGACAGTAACACTATCTCAAGGTTAAATGACTAGTGACATTAATTCTATCTGCAATCTTAATTCCTCTTTGCTATGTGTTCTAACACATCCATGAGTTCTGGAGACTAGGACATAGACATCTTTGGGAGATCTTTATTCTATTTACCACACTGTGAAGTCTTTCAGCAGACTAATACATTGGCAAGAAGTCTAGGATCTGAAGTCAAACTGCTTGAGTCCTAATCCTCAGTTTTCTCATTGTGTGATTTGGGACAAGTTAGTTATATTCTTGACACTTTGACATTCATATCTATAAAAAAGGGATAATAAATTCATGTCAGAGATTGAGATAGCACAGGTAAAATGCTCAGCACATGCAAGTACATGATGTAGGTTGATGTCCAAAAAATGTTGGCTTTTGTTATTTACAAAATATTAGATACATGGAGCTTTGTGTTACACAAAAGTTCTCGCAGATATAATTTTGTTTGATTGCACGCCTCTATGCACTATTAATTTATCTCTAATTTATTATGCAGTTATTTTAAATATTATTAAAATAATATGACTTATGAATGTTTTCTCTGATATGCAGATGCTAATTCACAATGGGGGGGTTGGCTAGGGAAGAATAGAGGTACTTTGGATTAGAGAGAGGGGATTGAAGGGAGGGGAAGGGGTATGGGGGCAGGAATGATAGTAGAATGAATTGGACATTATGATCCTATGTCCATCTATGATTACGTGACCTGTATTACTCTACATTATGCACAACCAGAAGAATGAGAAGTTATACTACATTTATGTATGATGTGTCAAAATCCATTGTACTTTCATGTATAATTAATTAGAACAAATAAAAAATTAAAAAATAATAAAAAATAATATAGTTTAAAGTTAAAGGAAATTTGCTAGAGTGGGCACCATATTAATACCTTAACACAATTATTTAATTTTTTAATACTTCTAAGCCTTTGCCTACATATATTCTATAGGTTTGGATGAGCTTCTCGAGAATAAGTACAATGTTTTTGTTCATTCTGTAGGCACTGGCTTGAGCATAGTTAGCATGCCATGAATGCTGATAAATGACTGAATGAACTCAGTGGCAGAGGTGAGGGCATGGGCTAGGAAGTGGTAAGGCTTTTGCATTCTCTCACTCTTCTTGCTGCATTGGAAGTCCCTGGCAGGTCACTTGTCTTTGACTTGTTAAAATCTGCAGTCAGTGAGGACATAGTGTCTTACTAAAAATTGCCTTGATCCCTTCAGTTATTTTGACTTAAGTCATGTGAGAGTAACAGGAAACTGACCTCAAAATGGCTAAAACAATAAGGTGTTTATCAGCTCATGTAACTAAGAAGTCACAGAGATCACTCAGGCTCAGGCCAGTGCTTTACCAATGCCCTCATTTTGTTGTACCTTTATCTTCTCTGTTTTCACTCTGCTTGCTTTCTCCTAAGGCTGGCTGGTCTCTTCTGTGGTCACAAAATAGCTGCCATCAGTTTCTAGGGGCTCTATGCTTCTTTGCTTCTGTCCTACAGGATGAGAAAGAACAACTGTGGTAGCAGTCACAGAAGACTAAAGAACCCCTTCAGATAATTCCAATTCGAGCCTTCCAACTTGCAACTTTGTGCCTCATGAATGTTTAATAAAGTTTTACAATTGAAAAAAAAAATGTATATCAGAAACCTCCAAGAAGCAGCTCTTCACATCCATTGACTTAGACTGAGCCTCTGCCTTGATGGTCATCCCTGAACCAATCACAGTGGTTGCTATCCACTTCAAGCCAAATAAAGTTCACCTTGGGCAGTGTGTGTGTGTGTTCAGTTTTTCCCCAAAGTGGAGTTGTCAGATAAACTACAGCATGGTCAAAGTACCCAAGCTACATTGGGGAAGGTGGTGCTTCTGAGCAGGATAACCTAGCAAATGTGAAAGAGTTCAGACCATCTGGGGGTGTAAAAGAAGGAACACTTCTGAGTAACGAAACCTGACTGTATTGAAGTTACAGTCTCTTACACCTTATGTAAAGATATTCTTGATCAATACCTTGTTAATTTATGGAGCATTTCCTAAAGATTTTAATGCAGAAATTTGCTTTTAAAACTTCAAGCACTTCATTCATTTGAGTATTTATCAAACACTAGTGCCAGCTGCTCTTCTGAGGATTCAGAAGTAAACAAAACACACCTTCCAAATTTAAGGATTTTTACTAGTGAATAGAGTCCCTGAACTGCTGAGATTCTTTATTTCAAGGGTAAATCCTTGTCAGAGTTTCCTTCTGACTATAATTGGGTCAAGAAAGTCTTTATGTGTATATATGAGCAGGAGGAACTCACTTCCCTGAAAGGGATCAGTGTTGGGGGACAGAACTGATGCATTTAGGAAAAGGCTCAAGTAATCCATGGGTAAGGTGCATAATCAATCACAGAGGCTGACACAATTTAAACTTCTCATATTAAGGTTGTAAAATAGGGAGATGGGACAGAGTGCTTGAGACTGGGATACAGGATGATGTTACAGACTGAAATGCATTTCATGTGGGTCAGGTGTGAACTGCATTGAAAACGATTTGAAGCCATGCAGTTGTGTCACAGTTCCTGACCTCTGTTGGAAGGCCCTAGAGAGGAACCTGGGATCGAATCTGTCAATTAAAATCCTATTTTCTTTCCTAGAAGTAGGCCCTCTGGGTCATCCTGAGTGCTTCCACTGTTGATGAACTTCACATTTTAACTGCTTTCTCTCTAAATAACTGCCTCCCTAGGGTGGAAGGTGCAGATCCCTTGATGCATATGAAATTTATTTAAGCAATGAAGCAACTTCCTTCAGGTCAGTTCAGGAAATTCCATAGGGTGAGAATCTAGGCTGGAGGCAAAAGCTGCAGTTAAACCAAGTTGCTCAAACTGCATCCATTCATGTGGTAACCATTGCCTCTCAATTTTGTAATGTTTGAGTGCTAGAAAAGCAGAGGAAGCCTAAGTATCTTGAAACATATTTAGTGTTATAGTCATATAAAATTTCAAAGAAAACTAAGATGGGCTTCATTAGTGATATTGTTCATCATTGTACATGTCATAATGATATTTTCTACTAGTTATTATAATTAGTATTGCTTTGTTATAACTAGATCAATTTTGAGTTATCCCTTCTTTTAATTTTTTCAGTATCTGTAAATACCAATACAAGTAGGGTTCCCTGAATGGGTCCATTAAAATCTTCTGTCCTGCCTAAGTGCAATGGAAGGCAAGAAAATGAGGGTAAAGAAAATGTGCCACCTTTATTACTCATAAAGGCTCAGTTGAAGGATTATTTAATCAGATTTTGCCACCTAGCCATTGGCTGTACTGTGGGTTCAGGAGAGGCTAGGGGTGAGAGAAGGCAGCCTGTTGCCCTGAGAGGAACACAAGTGAACCAGGAGGTAAAAGCGAAGAGCTGAGCTGAGCATGATCAGCTCATTTCCTCTAGATTTATCAATCAGATAGGCCCCTTCCAGAGCATTATGCTTAGCAAGCTCCCTCCACATGGAAGCCTTCATCAAGAGCAGTGCTCCTTTTGACCACGTGTATATTTTTTTCTGTATATTTGATATAATTTAATCCTCTGTGTATTGACTTGACCACACTGTCATCTAAAACCGAGATCTTGGATTCAAAAGAGTCACAGGGCTTCCTTTAGTCTCTATCATTCAACCTTCTATTCCTGCTTCTCCTCATACACTAAATCTGCCCCCTGTTTCCAATCTTCTTGAGGTACTCTTCTACATTTATTTTAAATTACTTAATTATATCAGATTTCATAATTAATTTCAGCTTCTCATGTGTCAGTCACTTTTTTTATTTTTACAGACTGCATTTTGATTAATTGTACACAAATGGGGTACAACTTTTCATTTTTATGGTTGTACACAATGTAGATTCATACCATTTGTGTAATCATGCATGTACATAGGGTAATGATGTCTGTTTCAGTCCACTATCTTTCATACCCCTGCCCTGTCCCCCCCATCATTTCCCTCTATGTAATCTAAAGTTCCTCCATTCTCCTCTTACCCCCACCCACCTCAACCCCCATTATGTATTATCATCCACTTATCAGGAAAAATATTTGACCTTTGCTTTTTTGGTATTGGCTTATTTCACTTAGCATGATATTCTCCAACTCCATCCATTTACCTGCAAATGCCATAATTTTATTCTTCTTTATGACTGCATAATATTCTATTGTGTATATATACCACAGTTTCTTTATCCATTCATCTATTGAAGGGTATCTAGATTGGTTCCACAATCTAGCTATTATGAATTGAGCTACTATAAACATTGATGTCCCTGCATTACTGTAGTATGCTGATTTTAAGTCCTTTGAATATAAACTGAGGAGTGGTATAAATGCAAGAAATGAAAGCAAGGATCAATAGATGGGATGGATTAAAACTAAAAAGCTTTTTCTCAGCAAAGGATACAATCAATAATGTGAAAAGAGAGCCTACAGAGTGGGAGAAAATCTTTTCCACTTGCATTTCAGATAGAGCACTAATCTCCAAAATTTACAAAGTACTTGAAAAACTTTACACCAAAAATACAAAGAACACAATCAATAAATGGGCTAAGGAACTGGGCAGACACTTTACAGAAGATATACAATCAATTAACAAATATATGAAAAAGTGTCAGTCACTTTTAACTCACAAGAAACCTAGGGGATAGGATTTATTCTCATGGATAGATGCAGAAACTCTCAAATAGGATAATTTATCCCAGGTTGAAGAGATAGTAGGGAAAACAGTATTTGAACCTGTGTCCCTTCATTCCAAAAGGCTACTCTGGGCTGTGGCTGAGAAAGGCTAATAACCTCAAGTACCCATTTCTCCAGTTTTGGAGGCATTGAAGAACGGGCATGAAGCAGAGATACAGTGCATCTACCATCTCCTGTGAAATGAGCAAGCTCACACAAGTCTTTGATAGGAGAAGGGTATGGAAAAGAGCATAGCTGGGCACTGAGCTCTCTGAAAAGGGAGAGGGAAGGTGAGAGAACAGTAACATATTCCTGATATGGCACCCGTCCTCTTAGCCCTACTCTACATGGGCAGAAGTGAGAAGCTAGCAAGCTTCCAGGTTAACTTTTCTGGTTTCAGGTGTGTAACCAGATGAGTTGAATAACCTTTTGACCCATATTCTCTGACAGGCATGTGTTCTCAACTGCAGCCCCCTAAAAGGCTTCTGTCTTCTAGGACATCTCTTCCTTCTCCTCCTTTCTGTCTCCTAGTCTAGGAATCCCGCAGAAGTGGTGCATGATAACCTGAACAGCAAAGAACTCCTATACTCCATAGTCCAGCTGTGCTTCTCTGCTATGGATGGGGAAAGAAAAGAAAGCATGCATTCCGTTTTTCTCTCTTGGGGAGTACACAGCTGTGCCCATGCATACGTGCTCCTAAAGATGAAGGTTTCCTGACCATCTTTGTTTCTAGGGCAGAAAGATTCCTTTCACGTTCTTTTTGGTGGGCAATGCCATAAACCTTTATTACTTTCTTCTCTAGGAGTGTGTATTAATTAACTTTTTGTCACTGTGGCCAAAACACCTGACAAGAACAACTTCTGTAGAGGAGATAAATTTTATTTTGGCTCATGGTTTCAGAGGTTTAGTATGTGGTTGGTCTACTCCATTACTCTGGGCCTGAGGTGAGGCAGCACATCGTGGTGGAAGGATATTGTGGGGGAGCACTGCTCTCCTCATGTTAGCCAGGAAGCAGAGAAGGGTGAAAGAGAAGGTGTACCCTTCAAGGACATGCCCCCAGTGACCCACCTCCTTCAGCCATACCCTACCTGCCTACAGTTATCCCCTAGTCAGTCCATTCAAACTAGGATGGATTGATCAGATTATAACTCTCATAATCTAATCATGTCACCTCTGAATACAGGAGCTTTTGGGGGACACCTCACATCCAAACCATAACAGAGTGCTATGTGTGTTCCATCTCAACTGTGCCTACTCCTCAAACCACTGACTGAAATATTAAGATAATTGTCATTCAAATTCCATCTCCCTCAAGCAGGGCACTAGGAATAGTTATGTACTCTATGTGCAGGGATTTTCCTTTTGATTCAAGGAAACTCAAAATTGTTATGGCTCAGGGATAGTGTGCTGGTCCATTTATAATGACTAGTTTTCTTCATTCCCAATTATCTGGATAGCTGATAAGAATAATAAACACCTCACCCAGAACTATGGGCAAACCCCTACATACAATTTACATTTAATGTAAATTACTAAATGACTGAGACTTGCTGGGTCTAGGGGTGATTTATTGGCTTGTTACATGGAATGGGACTGAGTTATATCATGAAATCCTCAATTACAGAAGAGCAGTAAAAGGAAATGTTAGAATGTTCTTAACAATGTCTCTGAAATACTTAGGATTTCCTATAACAGGGTATCAAATTGCCAGGTCTTTGGTTTGTTGGTAAATTCAGATTGACCCTTTTCAATTTGCTCGTATCTCCTGTTAATACTAAAAAGTAAAATATAGTGAAAATCCATTCTCCTCATTTTCACCCTTTCTAAGAAAAAACTTCAAGAAACTTAACTTGATTTTAAATTATACCCATTAATGTGCAAAAGAAAGGAAAAACTGTGTTTGATTGATTTCTCTCACTCTGCATCTATCTACTTTACAAGTGAAATTGGAGACTCAGACATGATTCTGTTCCATTGATTTCTTTCTTGGTTGGGGTGATGAGGGAGTCCATTAGTATTTCTTTAAAATTGTATCTTTGAAATATTTGTATTATTCATGGAGTATTTAAGAGTTTGGTCCTTGAACTGATTCCCAACTAGGGATTCATTTGCCTACTTCAATAGAAATATGTAGCCTACAGGCCCTTGAGTTTGGCATGATCATTGAAAAAGTACCCACCATTATGAACAATATATTTTTGTAACACATCTCAGGACTGTCATAGATTGAAATGTGAAAAGTAAATTTTAGCTAAGAACATATAAATCATTAAACCTTGCTAGGGATAGAGAAATTTGGTTTATGTTTAATTTAAGTTTTCCTATCAGTAAAGAAAAGTTTGACTTAATTTTCTTAGCATAATTGTAAAATGTTGTTTTTATTAGGGAAGACGTAGGGGAAAATCCTTTAACTTGCCAGAGTCTTGCCTTCACCTTTTTCTGTTAATAACTCATATTTCTTGATAGCTAACTACTGGCCAGCCCTCATACTAAATGTAGCAGTATACTGGTAATTGTTTGAAAACTGGCACTTAAAAACAACAACAATAAAAATTTCTGATTTGTAGCACTTTCCAATTTCTCTGGTATAAATATTCTGCGAATAACTTAAGATAATGGCTATAAGGGGTAGTTGGTTGGGGGCAGAGATAGTGTCTATATGGGAAAATATCTCTAAAAGTAAGCGAAAACCATCTTCAGATAGAGTGCTCCAATTGAAAGATGGAGGGTAGTGGAGTTCCATGGACAGATGGTAGATGCTAGGGGTAAGGGTCTGACAGCAGGCACTGAGCCTGGGCTCCTGGCTGTGAGTCCGATGTCACCCAACTGGAGCAGCTTCATGGACTTCTTCTGCCTGGATTTCCTAGAGGTGCCTGTACTTGTCTGTTCAGTTCCAGTCAGCCCCAGGGAGAGACATGAATTCAGCATATCATAAATGGGGGTGGTGCTATCATTTGAGCCATGAATCCCAAGAAAAGGTAACATGCTCCTTCAGTACCCCCACCTTATGTTTCTTGATGCTATAATTCTTTTTTCCTCTGGATATAGAGTTATAAATATAGGAATAAATTATCTTTTTATAGGAAGGCTTAAGTAAAAATTTATTTACAGGAAGTCTTTAGGTAAAAGATTCTGTTACAAAGAAAAATATTACTGACCCTAATTACTATTTTTAAATATTCAAACTTAACGCACCCACATTGGTATCTCTATGTAATCCAGCTGTCTCCTAAAGGAGGTTATTTTCTGGTCAATTCTAGTTTTGCGTTTAAATTTCACATGTGCTATTCCAGTATTGCAGAGTCAACACAAATAGAAAACAAAAAATAGCTTTTTCTTGACAGCTTCTCGCCTGTACTGCCACCTACATCCCCTCCCACTCCCTCTTTGTGTCTGAAATAGACTTTATTGACAGTCAAGGGGATTTATATTCTGCAACAATATTAGTAACTTAAAATTGAAATTTAATTTTGGTATTCCCATTCATGAAAAGTCTTGTGGTCATTTCCTCCAGCCTGAACTCTTTCTAGCATTTTTCTGTTGTTGGTTTTCTATTTCGCAATTATTCTTTACTGACCTCAGCTACTCCAAAAAATTCTCCCATTAATATTTTCTGTTTTTCTCTTTTCATTGCCCCAAAGCCAGCTATAGGCATTTTTCTCTGCAAACTAAAGACCCATTAATATGCTGTGAAAACATGGCCTCCTTCTTCCTCCTCCACTCATCTTTAAAGGGGAAAGAGACAGTGCAGAAAGTGTGTCCTCATTGACATGAGACATGCACACCCGAGCTCGTGTTCCACTGTACACACTGTGCCCCTGGATAAAACCAGCTCACTAAGGTTTAATCAGATAACAATTTAATTTGATTTTTCTTTTTAACATTGAACAGAGAGAAGTCTAGAATTTTATCAAATGCAGTTTGGTTGTAAAGTAAGTAGATAGGACATGGGAAGTGAAATCATTCCTTCGTGTGATTGTTCAGCCACATGGTTTGTTCTGTTCTTCAGGATCTCTATCTCATTTTTATCTTATCTCAGTGTCAGCTTTATTTTTTAAATCAGTCCCATTAGCATAAGGGTGGATTTTATAGAATGATTGTAGAATTGTCTAGCAAGAAGCAATGCACCCAGGTATGTTCAGAGAGTGACTTTTGTGATCAGGACTATCCAACCTAGATCTCAGTTGCCCCCAGTAGTTAGAGGGTGTGATAATTAGCTACCCACCTTTTCTCTCTCCCAAATACACATACCCTGGGTTTCTGTTCATAATGAAAGTAAATTTTAAACTAAGTTTTTTTTTCCCTTCTGCTGATGCTGATTAGAAAGCACAAGTCATATAACTTGTTTCTTATAAGTAGACAAAGTTCCAGTTCTGTCCTTTTTAGCTCCCAAAAAATGTCTTACAGGAAAGGTTCACCTGAGGCAATTTGGCACCACACAAATGTCAGCATTCAGTGAATAATTGGGAAACCAAGAATCTGCTGATCTACTAGCTGGGCTCAGGGTGTTTAGTGATTAGGCTGTAATGACAGGGCTCATTATAGTGCTATGTTGCTTTCATGTATGTGTAGGGGAGTGCCTCCAATCCACCTGTTTTGAATACCTCTAACCTCACCAATGGTAACTCATATCTAGCATCTCTTATGCTATTTAACAAGTCACTAATTTCACAAACAAAAAATCCTTTGCAACATTTATTAAGTCAGTTGTCAAGGCCTCTGATGCTGGCCAGAGATAAGGATAGCTGAAGGCTTGTAGTAGGTGCTTCTGATGAAATAGTGGCTGAGGACCCCAGAATATGAATGTTCAATTATTGTAAGCAAGTAGTTAGAGTGTATCTTCATCTAATAATTGTATCATATTATATTGTAACCAAATAGAAGTTTGAGGGTAACATCCTTTGCTCCTTTGCTCCAAGATATTCAAGAGTTTGAATGTTCTTTCTAATCACAGGGCAGCCTTATTTCTCTCCACTAAAGAGTGTCCACTAGACTGTAGAGATGAGACTGCTCTCCTTTCTAGTGGCACAAGATTATAACAGAAATAGATCACACTATGTAAATGAATGGGCCTGTGTGGAGATAGCTGTATGTATGTATATATGTATGTATATATATGAACATATATCTGGCATGGGTTGAACTTTCTAAAGAGATAGATATCTACTATCTTGTTTCCCTAAAAATTGAATAGAAAGAAATTCCAGGAAAATGCAGGAAAGAAATCTCCAGAAACCTCTATATGATTCTTCGTTTTTCATTTCTTTCAGATTCAGTGTAAATAATATTTATGATATACAGAACAAATAAACTGCATAGCAACTTCAAATTCTGACCATCATTAAATCTGGTTTTTGTCTGATAATTTTGAGTCCCAACTCAGAAAACTTGATGGCTTGTTCCATTAAAATGAAAAAGATAAATAAATGGAGTAGACAATTAACCTTCCTAACCAGTCTGTGAAAGGAAATATGCACAGAAACTATGGTTCTTAATTAGCCAAGGGGAATGGAAAAACATGGATATAAAAGAAAGGCCACTTGAAAATTGGAATTGCAAACACATCTGAATTTTTACATTGTTAAGATTAGATAGCAAATTAACAAGATCTCAAATAACACAATGATAAAAATCTTATGTCAAGTTCCTCTGGAGGAGTTAATGATTTTGTCAATGCCTACGTCCTAGAGAACAGAGTTTAAATTTTGGTGCACAATGATTTGAAGGTAGATTTGAATAAGTGGGTTCTCATTAGTTATGGTGGACTACTTGTGTGGGCACCTTCTACACTTTATGGCTGCCATGTCTTTGAACATATGTCCCCTAGTCTGCATGGTATTTTCGTGTCATCGTATTGATTTTTTCCTGACCTCTCCAGTATGAACTGTATTACTTTTATTGTGTTAATCCTGGGATTCCTTCAACAATAGGATGGTGAAACCAGAAGGGAGAATTGCATTTGACTTTGGATCCAGTCTGGGTCTGGGTCTGGGGTCAGGGGTCAGTTGCAAGTGCTGAGAAGTTGATAAGAGTGACAGGTTAAACATAGAACCTAGTGGGGATTTTAATTAGAATGCTATAGCCCATGAAGCAAGGAGGTGGGGGTATGGCCCTTCTTCCCTTAGCCCTGACTAAGGCAAACCTGGACCTAGCCTTGTTCTTCTTTTCAACAGATACTCCAGGCAACCAGTACACTTAAATGAATTTAACCTTGTAGTCTCATTGAATAACCCAAAGAGGAGACAGATCTACTTCATAAGAAATCACAGAGTAGGCAACATCTGGAACAGCAGTCAAGCAGGCTGTAGGCATTGTTGGAGCAGGCTCTGGCCTGGAGTGCTGGTGTTTCAGAGATGGCAAGTAAAAGCCAGGCAAGAAGATGGAGCAGTTGGGTTTTAAGATAATGAACTATGGGCAGGTTACCAAATGGGGTCAGAGTTCTCCAACTGGTCTATCAAGTGGACACAGGGCCAAGAAGAAAGAAAAGCCATCTTATCTGGATTGGGGAGGAAAGGTGAGACTGGGTTTGCTGCAAGGACAACTTGATGCTATTCTCTGGAGTGATGGACCAGGAAGGAAAGAGAGGGAAAATAATCCTCACTGGGTGCCTGCAGTGTGCCAAGGACTGTTATTTTATTTCAGAGGCAGCTTCTATCATCCCTTCTGCCTAAGAGTAGGTTATTCCTGGCCTGAATCCAGGCCAAGCTGCAGAGGACCAGAACCATCACCTGCCACCTACTTACTGCTTTTTTTTTCTTTCTTCTATTTGTCTTTTTAAATCCCCAACTAGATTTTAAGGTCTTGAGGGAAGACTCTGGGCAGATTCTACTGTTTCCTTGTGTCCTACTTAGACTTTTACTTGACTTAGGTACTTGTACTTGTGTGTGTGTGTGTGTGTATGTGTGTTTTGTATTTGTTAATTGGTTGCTATGTTCTGGTTCGTGTAGCATTTGCTTTTAGGAAACTTATTTCTGGGGATTGTGTCTTAAAGCAGATTTCTGCAAGACCAATTCCTGATCGTCATTGTGCTGTGATCCTGCACAGTCCTTGAATTAGTGGATAACAATAAACTGTAAAGTTGAGATCCAAATATATCCTAAATAATTGGACAGAATTCACCCACTTGGAAGCTCTCCAACCTGAACCTCGGTGAGAGGAAGAGTCTGGACTGAAACCTCTAAGAACTGCAAAAGGAAACAAGCACAGAATTCCTACAACCTCTCCAGGGTGGGATTCCAGGTGTCCCAGGTTATGTCCCTCACTCCCTCTGTTCAGTTCACTGTGCCTTTCATCTTATCTAAGAGTACTTCCTTGCACCTTTGTGTTAAGACCATGAGGGTGTATGTTAATGTGTAGTTAGCATGTGGAATATTAAAGTTTAGCCAATGTCAGTCTTTCCTGTTTTGCAAAATCAAGATTATGATACTCTTTCTAAGGGCTGTTAAGTTAAGCTTGGAATTATAAAATATTTTATGAGGAAAGTTTGTCCTAAGTAAAAATATTAAATAACAACAACAAAAGACAGACTGAATTCCTCTTTCTCAATAGGGGATACTTCACTTCAGATATTTATGTAAGGTGCTGAGATATGCAGGTGAAATCATGTGGGCTTTGGATTTAAATGTTTCTTTTATTCTGTCACTTATTTGGTTAATATGACAAATCTCTGTTCTTGATTTCCTCATCCTTCAAAGGAGGATAACAATGCCTACAAAATGCAATTTTTCTAAGGATTTAAGAGGTTCATAAACTGCATAGCATTCAGTAGATGCCCAATGAAGTATGGATGCTATTACTAATTTTTGGGTTGTTTTTTGGAAAGTAGGAAATGGACTTTTATTGGACTACTTTTATTCTTTTCTGATTTCCTTTATCTGAAAAATGAGCCTATCAACAAATAAAATAGAAAATTATTATGATGCATTGCTTCCTTGTATCTTTATTCACTGAATATGAAAGTATTTATCATTTATTATTTTGTCACTGAGACAAAAATGTATCGTAGCATCTGTGCAAATGCACACATTGAGGCACTTGCTTACAAGAGTTAGAACATTTTACCCAAATTGTCGGGGAATTTCGTTGCTGTGTAGGGACAAGATGAATATTTTATCTATGGATGCTTTCAAAAGAAACAAATCCTTGTCTTAGAAGATGCAGAATTCTGGGATGTGGATGTCCCCACATCCCGGCCATGTCCTTCAATGTTATAGTTTTGATTATTTTAGTTTTCAGTCATCTTCTGATCCTGTTATCCTTATTTATCAAGTATCAATTGTATCTTTTATACAATCATGACACATCAGAGCAATGTATGCTAAGGCAATTCTAACCCAACAACATCTTGGCATAACTTTTGAACTTCAGGGAAATACAGATTAATGATAAAATGGAGCCTATTTGGTGTATGTATGTGTGTGTGGCCCTAGTCACTAAAGAACTATTTAATTTTCTACAAAAAATATTTTTACAAGCTCAGTTCCAGTTACTATAATCATGATAATAACTTTTCACACCCTGGCACCTATTGAATTAGCAACCGAGTTCTTTGCTTGAGCCATTATTCAAATATATTCCATCTGCATTCAAATTAATCTCAAGATCATAGAAATTAACATCAGGATAGGTACAGTAAATTACCTAGTCCATTTCTTTGCTAGGGGAGAATTGATCTTTACATCATAATCTCTAGTGCTTTGTCCAGTGGGTTTTAAATGTCTTGAGTAAGTGTTACTCTGATTCTGGGTGATCATTTCATCAAATTCTAGGGGAAATTCTTTTTTACAGCCTACTGGGATATATATGGATTTTCTGATGTGTGCAATTGGCCAATGCTCAGAGCCTCCAGAAATCAAGCAGTCGATTTTCCAGAGGAGTGTATGTGTGCGTGTGTGTGTCTTTTTGTATGTGCATCAAAAAAGGGGGTTGGGTGAGTCATGGTGGGAGGGAGAGAAAGCGAGGGCAACTTAAAAGGAATGGTATGTTTGCTTATGTTTGAGATCTGGCTGTCGCTTGTTTTCATTTTGCAATGTCCTGGGTGGTTTGTGTAGTAGGTGTAGGAAAGTAGGCATAGTCACACAGTCAAGAGAGGGGCACTGAAAAGTGGGGCTGATGCCAATTTGAGTTATAATTATGTGGTTTTATGAGATCAGAAATCCAGGAACCTATTGAAAAACTCCTTAGCTTAAGGTTCTATTTATTACTCATAATTACATGTGGATAGTTTGAGTTTGAGATCTAAAGTAGAAAGTCAGAGTCTAGGCATTCTAATGTTAATTATTTTTCTTTCTTTATTATTTAGTTGCTGCTTTCCAATTAGATAGATGATTGATAGAATAGGTATCTATATTTGCGTGAAGCTCAAGAAATGAAACATTACAATAGTGAATCCTTCCTTGATTTTTGTTTTATTTAATTCAATCATTATCAATTTTCTAATTTATAAAATGAGATAAACAGAAGATCTGAATCAAACACTTTACAAATGCTAGGATACAGCAAAAACAAGACAGATTGCATGATTAATAACATATTCATTATTAAACACAAACATGTTTTTTCCCCTGAATAATATGAATGATTTATTGTACATTCTTGGTGTTTTTATTGGTTCTTTTTAGTGATACATGACACTAATAGAATCCACTAGAATCCACTTTGATATAATTATACAAGCATGGAATATATCTTAACCTAATTAGGATACCAGTCTTGTGTCTGGTAAGATTCACTGTGATGTATTCTTATGTGTACATAGGGAAATTATGTCAGATTTATTCCACTGTTTCTCCTATTCCTATCCCCACTCCTTTCCCTTCAGTTCCCTTTGTCTAATCCACTGAACTTCTATCCTGGCCCCCTTATTGTGGATTAGCTTTCATATATCAGAGAAAGCATTTGATCTTTGTTTTTTTGGGGATTGGCTTATTTCTCTTAGCCTGATAGTCTCCAGTTCCATCTATTTGCTGGCAAATGTCATAAAGTCATTCTTCTTGATGGCTGGGTAATATTCCATTGTATGTGTATACCACATTTCCTTTATCTATTCATCTGTTATGGGCACCTAGGTTGGCTCCATAGCTTAGCTATTGTGAATTGTGATGCTTATAAACATTGATGTGGTATATGATTTTAGATCCCTAGAAGTGAAATACCTGGGTCAAATGGTGGCTCCATTCCTAGTTTTTTGAGAAAATCTCCATACTGCTTTCCAGAGTGGTTATATCAATTTGCAGTCCCACCAGCAATGTATGAATGTGTCTTTTCCCCCACATCCTCATCAACATTTATTTTTACTTGTATTCTCAGTAATTGGCATTCTAACTGGAGTGAGATGAAATCTCAGTGTAGTTTTAATTTGCATTTCTCTAATTGCTAGAGATGTTGAACATTTTTTTCATACACTCGTTAACTATGTGTATTTCTTCTTTTGAGAAGGGTCTGCTCAGTTTCTTCGCCCACTTATTGACTGGGCTTTTTTTTTTTTTTTTTTTTTTTTTGGTGTTGTTTCTTGAGTTCTTTGTGTATCCTGGAAATTAATGCCCTATCTGAGGTGCAGATGGCAAAGATTTTCTCCCATTCTGTAGGCTCTCTCTTCACATTCTTGATTGTCTCCTTTGCTGTGAAGAAGCTTTTTAGTTTGATGCTATCCCACTTATTAATTTTTAAATTTTACTTCTTGTGCTTTAGGAGTCTGGTTAAGGAGGTCAGTTCCTGAACTGATATGTTGGAGTATTGGACCTACATTTTCTTCTAGCATGTGTAGGATTTCTGATATAATTCCTAGGTCTTTGATCCACTTTGAGTTGAGTTTTGTGCAGTGTGAGAGATAGAAGTTGAATTTCATTCTACTACATTTGAATTTCCAGTTTTCCCAGCACCATTTGTTCAAGAGTCTGTCTTTTCTCCAATGTATGTTTATGGCACCTTTGTCCAGTATGAGGTAACTGTATTTATATGGGTTTGTCTCTGTGTCTTCTATTCTGTACCTTTGGTCTTCATCCCTATTTGGGTGCCAATACCATGATGTGTTTTTACTATAGTTCTGAAGTATAATTTAAGGCCTGGTATTGTGATGCCTCCTGTTTTGCTTTTCTCACTAAGGATTGCTTTGGCTATTCTGTGTCTCTTATTTTTCCAAATGAATTTCATGCCTGCTTTTTCTGTTTCTCTGAAGCATGTCATTAGAATTTTGATGGGAATTGCATTGAATCTCTATAGTGCTTTTGGTAGTATGGATATTTGGACAATATTAATTTTGCCTACAGAAGAACCTGGAAGATCTTTCCATCCTCTAAGGTCTTCCCCAATTTCTTTCTTTAGTGTTCTGCAGTTTTCATTGTAGAGGTCTTTTACCTCTTTTGTTAGATTGATTCTCAAGTATTTTTTTAGGCTATTGTGAATGGGATGGTTTGTCTAATTTCACTTTCAGCTGATTGGTCATTGGAATATAGAAACACAATTGATTTAATTGTGTTAATGTTATATCCTGCTAATTTATTTATGAGTTCTACAAGTTTTCTGGCGAAATTTTTTGGGTCTTCTAAATATATAATCATGTCATCAGCAAACAGATAGTTTGCTCTCTTATTAGTCATATCCCTTTAATTTCTTTCATTCTAATTGTTCTAGCTGGGGTTTCACAGACTATGTTGGACAGAAGTGTTGAAAGTGGGCATCTCTGTCTTGTTCCTGTTTTTAGAGGGAATACTTTCAGTTCTATTTTTTGAATGATGTTGGCCTTGAGTGTGTTTTATATAGCTTTTACAATGTTGAGGTATATTCCTTCTATCCCTATTTTTTTTTTTTACCATTTTAATCATGAATGGATGCTGTATTTTGTCAAATGCTTTTTCTGCTTCTATTGAGATAATCATGTGATTCTTGTCTTTGAGAACTCTATTTATGTGCTGAATTACATTTATTAATATCCTTATGTTGAACCAACCTTGCATCTCTGGGATGAAACCCACTTGACCTTGTTATACTATCTTTTTAATGTTAAACACAAATAATGTTTAATCCATTATAGTCCATTTTTCTATACATAGGACACCCATAAAAGACTATAAAATTGGATACCTATAAAATTACTCAGCTTAAGTTTTTGTATGTGTCCTATATTTAGGATTAGGGACATAATGGTTTATAGGAGATGGAGAAGGAGCTGGTTCCCCAGAACTGACACAAAAAGATTCATAATCTCGTGGAATGTGAAGATCATAAAGGACTTTAAATTGATTTGCCTTCTCTTGTGCTGTTTGAATTGCCACTTTAACATCCAGAACTAATATTTGTTCAATTCCTGTTGAACATTTTCTGTGATGAAAAAGCCATTAGCACTCAAGTCTTCAGAAACAAAGACTTGAAGGTTCTTATTTCCATTGAGACCCAACTCTGCCTCTTCTACACATCCACCTGTGGGTCCTACACTTAAGGGTTATACAGAAGTCATCTAATCTCTTAGAACAGCTCTTTGCACATTTGAACATACTTGTCATTGCTTCTTCCCTTTACCCTCTAAGTGCTCCAACTCCAAGATTCTTAGACTAACTCATTCCTTCCCGGATGTCTTTGCTACCTCTGCTTGGTTTGTGCAGACTGTGGGTCCTAAGTGGCAGCTTCAGGCAAACCCATTCTTCATACTGTTTGTGAAATACACTCCTTTGGTGCCTCAGACAGAGCAGGGGCTTACTATATATTTGCTAAGTAAATGAGCATGTTCTGGACAATCGCACAAGATAATTACCTAGCAGCATAATCCTCAGTCTAGAAAAATAAATTTTTTCCATGCCTCCCCTATCATTTTTTCTCCACGTCAGCCCTCTTTAGAAGAAAAGGTATAAGCACCACCGTTGCTTCCAAATCACCAAATCTCTCATGAAGAAATTCATCCTTTTGGATAAGCCAGAAGCACAGCAAGGATATTTCAAGCCTTCCTCTCTTCTCCCTACTCTTCCAAAAAAGGAAATTAGCTTACCTTTAACACATACAAAACTCCCTCTCCCCATCTTAATTGCCAGCTAAAATGAATTGAGCCTACACTATGTGCAAATGAGAGTCCTCCTATAACTTCTTGAGAGGACATAGCATAGATTTTGCAGCAGGGACTTGATGACACTACCCAGGCTGCTACTCATATGTGGAAAGTCGTATGTGCAAAGTAGGAAAAGGTGCCCCCTCTGGTAGGCCTCTGGAAAAGTGATCCCTGTCCTCTTGGCAGTCCCCTCCCTTCTCCACAAGGCTGCATTGTGGGCTCAACTTCTTGGACAAGTCGGGAAGTCAGATGACTGATAATAGAAAACATCTTGGAGATAGTCAAGCTCTTAGAAATGATTCTTGGTTAAAAGATGATGTTACAAAAGAAACAAACTAGATATTAATGAGTTACTTCAAGGGGAATGAGTCAAATGGATTCTTTAAATTTGGCCTTGCTGTAAACCAAAGCTACTTTGCTTAGATATGTACATCTTACACAGAAAAGTATTAACAAGACCTCAAGAGTGAGCAAGGCTGATAATTTGAAACTGGGCTGGCTGTGGATCCTGATGCTCTGGAGTCCATTTGACTATGGGATCACTCACCCTGCCTTGTAAGTTAAGTGGTACTGCATAGACAGATGGTGGAGGAGCCACCCAGCAGGTTGCCTACTGCCTGATGGTTCCAACTCTCAGGCCCAGATATTTGTTTGGTGATGAAAAGCTGAGCTCATGAAGAAGTGGAGAGGGCTGGAAGAGAGAATTAACACATGCCTCCTAGGGAGGCCAAATGTTAGAGCAGCCATGTCTTCCAGCCACTGCAGTGACTGTGGGGAATGAGATGTTAATCTATGCACAGTGCCTTCAGGAGCCCATAATTTGTCTGATTCTCAGGCTGACGTAGCTTCCTCTTTGTAACCTATGGGCTCCTGGCAGGTGCAAAGTCCAACATTGCAGTGGTCACTTATGGGATCATTCAACCAGGCTCATCTCCTAAGTTTCTTTTCTATCCCCACACTCCTCACTATCTTTCTCCTTCCCCCTGTACAAGTCCAAGTGCCCTGATGGTAGGACAATAAGGAGAACTTTGCATCCACATGGAATACTTGGTGACTGAAAATGTTTTTCTATAAACTGCAGGAAAACAATGATGTGTGTGAAAATAAAATAGGTTTATTTCATGTGGTTTTGAAGAGGCCATTTGGAACTGTGGAAAACTGTACCCAGCTTTGCAGTACTGGAAAGTTGAACTTGCAGTTTGTTTATGATTGTTTTCCCCCCGAAAAGGCTACTATCTGTCTTTTTGGGGAAGGGGAATGGGAAAGAGGTAATGGAACCATCAGCAAGAAAACCAGATTTCAGCCTCTAGCAATATGAATAATTGGAAGTTCTTAAATGGAAGTTGGCATGGTTACAGACGATATAACATTTGTTGATGTAAAATGGTATGTCCCTAGAGGCATGGATAGGTTTAATTGTTCTGATCCAGAGCCTTTATGAACCTAGCAATGTACTATATTTTATAGTGTTTTTGTGGCAAGTGCCCTGGATGGCAACAAAACAAGATACATTTAATAAAGTTTTCTTTCTAGACAGAGCCAGAAGACTCAGAGCTGTGCTTTGTACTGTATTGCAAGTGTTAAATGCCAAGGGTAATTTCCATTTGCTTTTTATATTCTGTAAAGATAGGATACCCTGTAGGTTTTAGCCACTAGCTAACCTTGATGAAGTTCTCTATTCACTTCTCTGATTCATTTCCTCATCTCTGTGGTGTTTATTACCCAGAGGTCCTGGGAGGAGAGATGACATGATTCGAGTTTACAGAGGATGAAGGGAGTAGTTTTGGTCTGGTGTGGAAATTTCAGACTGAGTGAGGGGAACTTTGTGATGAGCCTCTTGCCCTGGTGGCTCCTGTCACCTTATAAGATCTTGGAACCTGTTATAGCTGTAAGGTTTGTGCCATTTTGTTTCTTGGTTTCTTTTTGGTTCTTGAAGTTCACCTGTCTTTGTTTACAAATTAGTCACAGAATCACAGGTGGAAAAACAAACAAGCAAAAAACAACAGGGGCCATCTCTTAAGGCTGTCCAAATTCATATTGATTAATTGCTAAGTCTTTTATAGACCAAATCTCAGTAGAGATCATCCTCAAGCTGGCTGTATTCATCTTAATGTACATTTGCATATCTTCTCAGGTAGGTGTCATATTTAAGCACTCAGGTTACAGTGGGGAACTCACCCCTGGTCTAGGAGAAGTACAGCCCATGTTCACGGCCCCACCCTGCACACAGGTTTCAGCTAGGACTGGTCCACCTCTGAGGCTCAGACAAAGTGTATTTCTTTTTCACTTTCACCTCCTCCCTTTGCCTCACTCTAAATCTCACCATATTGGCTCTTTGATCTCACTGTGATATCTGCCCTATGGACTTTTCTCCTGGTCCTTTTGCTTCTTGAGTCTCCACCTCTTGCCATACCCATGCAATTCAGGGTTAATACTTTCTCATTCAGCATGCCAGACTGTTAGGAATAAGTGTTCATTGTTTAAGCAACTTAGTCTGTGGAGTTACTGTTGTAGCAGCCAAATTGACTAGAGGATTCATTGACCAAGGCCATTAATGATGGGCTGGAACACAGATGCAGGGTCTGTTTTTTTCCCCACTGCAGCACCAAGTTTCCATGACTCTGTTTTGTTAAAAGCTCACCAAATAATTTCTGCAATTGATATTGTGACATGGTACTTATTTTTGGGGGGAATTAAATCTGTAGTCAGAGACAAATGATTTTTTTCCGGATCTGGGTGGTCTCTTCAGATCCTGAAGCTTAGTAATTCATGGACTTGGATGAAGGAATCACTAGGACAAACTAAAAAATGAGTGAGAAAGCTTCTGGAGGTGAGTAAAGAGGTTCTGATGCCCTTTCAGTTCATTGGAGAGCTTCATTTACCTGCTCCAGGAGGATATTTTTCTAAGTGATAGGTTTTCACCACGAGGCAGCCAAATGATTAATTCCCCAAGTATAAGTGATCTAGGCATGTCCTCTGTGCTCCTTAAATAATTATTGGTATAGATACATGGTTTGTACAAAGTTCCTGCAAAGAAGTGTTTAAAAACAACTGCAGTACCCACCACCTCTTATTTACTTCTTTTTTAAAATATTTTTTTAGTTATAAATGGACACAGTATCTTTATTTTATTTATTTATTTATATGTGATGCTGAGGATTGAACCCAGTGCCTCACGCATGGTAGGCAAGCGCTCTACCACTGAGCTACAACCCCAGCCCTTTTATTTACTTTCCAACAAAACTATTTTCTACAATTAACAAAGAATATGTGTGTGCATGTGTATGTGTGTGTGTGTGTGTGTATGTGTGTGTGTATGTGTATGTATGTGTGTGTGCATGTGTGTGTGTGTGAATATGTGTGTGTGTGCATGTGTGTGTGTGTATGTGTGTGTGAATATGTGTGTGTGAATGTGTGTATGTGTGAATGTGTGAGTGTGTGAATGTGTGTGTGTGTGTGTGTGTGTGTGTGTGTGTGTGTGAATGGGCTTAAAATGCCCTGCATTTCAATTAAGCAGCCCCACTTGTGTAGTGCTTTATGATCATTATTACTTTTATATCCATGACCTCATTTCAACCAAATGACAGTTTTGCCAAGTTGAGGGGTGGATGCTCTCCTTGCTTTCATGGTGGGGGATGCAGCCCATGGAGGATGATTGGTCAGGAGTGCAAAGTCAAATCCCATCAACTGTGAGGTAGTGGGGAGTGGGAAGCAGTTGGAGAGAGGCTGTCTGGTTTGCAAGTATCTAAGTCTAAGAATGTAACAAACCCTGAGCCCATCTATGAAAACATGTCTGTCTCTTACTTATAATGGTTTTTTTAAAGTCATAATGCTTGTAAGTAACAGAATTAGGCCTAGGTCCTAGGTCTTTCTCTCTCTCTGCATTCAGTGCTCTTTCCTTAGCACCTTATGAACTTGGATTATGTTAAGCCCCATGGGTTGCTGCAGAAAACAGCAACAGCTTCTTATTTATTGAGGCATTTACAACTGTCACCCTCCTCACTCACCTCCTATTTTCATTTGAATCTCAGAATAACCCTGTGATATGGCTTGTGTTGTGCCCATATTTCACTTGAAGATAGTAAAACCCCAAGAGGGGAAGTGACCTGTCTACCAATGTTTCCACGTTGCTCAGAAAGGGAGGATGTCTTCCAAGGATGTCTGGCTGTAGGACTGTAGGACACATTGCTTTTAACCACGACATGATATTAGAGCATTAACTCATCCTCTGAAAACTGAAAAAACACCCAAAAAATTTGTCAACTGAGTCACAGGTGCAGTGTACTCTTAATAAAATATACTGTTTTGAGAAATCTGTGATCCAAAAGGTATAAAACTGATCCAGCATCTTTCTCGGGCCATCAGCAAGGCTGGCATCTGGAATTCAGGGCTTTCTGACAGCAGGAGGAATCTAAAGCAGCAGGAATGAAAGGACAAGTGACAGTCCTGTGAGGACATGCTTTTCTCTGACAGGAGACATGACAAGAAGCATAAAGGATATGTGTTTTTTCTTACCTTTTCCCTCACCATCAGATTTTCTACTTTGCTTTTTATTTTTACTTCGGTACTGGGGATAGAACCCATGGGTGTTTAACCACTACATCATATCCTCAACCTTTTTTTTTTTTTGTATTTTACATTTTGAAACAGGGTCTTACAAGTTGCCAAGGCTGGCCTTGAATTTGTAATCCTCTTGCCATCAGCCTCCTGAGTCGCTGGGATTATAGGCATGCGCTACCATACCTGTATCTACTTTGTGTTTAAAATAAACATTTAAAAAATGATTTTTTCCCCCTTACTATGTGTAAGACTTTGGGAATGTGATCTCACCTCCCTGCACCCCCATTTGTTCACCTGTATAACAAACCTACCTTATAAATGACAGGAGGGACAAGTGAGTGTATAACATATTATACACTCAGCCTGGTTCCTGGCATCTCTCATTTTAAATATTCACTAAGTGCTAACTATTATCATTATTATTAGTTTTAAAACTGATGGTGCTCTTACGACTGGTATAGGTCATTATAGCCCAAGTTAGAGACACATAGCTGATCACTTGGGTTAGTGATTTATTTATTCCAACTTAAAAAAACATATTGTGTCTCACTGTTTCTGAAACCCTCTGCTGGGGGGCTTATGTACCCAGCGACAGATGGGAGCCTAGTGTCAACTCCACAAAGGGTAGACATTAATATTATTCCATTTGATAAATGTAAAAACCGAGACTCAGTGAGGATAAATGATTCTTTTTTAATTTTTACTTTCTTCTTTTTTAAATTTATTATGAGATTTATAGTTATACATAGTATTTGGGTTCGCTTGACAAACTCATAGATGCAGAGACTGTTTTCAGTTCATGATCTCCCCCTTTTCCTCCCATCCTCCCTTTCATTACTCTATTATCTTACCTCTACTCGAATAGACTTCCTTTTACTCATCTATTAATTTATATTTGATTGGTTCTTTATCTTATCCTCTTTTCCCCTCCCCGATTCCTTTATTATACTCTAGCTTCTGCATATGAGAGAAAACTTTCTACCTTTGAGTTTTTGAGTTTGGCTAATTTCACTTAGCATGATAGTCTTCCATTTCCATTCATTTACTGGCAAATGCTACAATTTCTTCCTTCCTGCCTGCCTGCCTTCCTTCCTTCCATCTTTCCTTCTCTCTCTCTCTCTTTCATACTGGCTATTGAACCCAAGGGCACTTAACCACTGAGCCACATCCCTAGCCTTTTTTGTGTTTTATTTAGAGACAGGGTCTCACCGAGTTGCTTAGGGCCTCACTAAATTGCTGAGGTTGACTTTGAATTCACAATTCTCCTGACTCAGCCTCAGGAATCACTAGGATTACAGGCGTGTACCACTGCACCTGGCTATAATTTTATTTTATTTTTTTATGGCTGAATAGATCTCCATTGTGTGTGTGTGCCCTGGGTTGATTCTAGAATTTAGCTGTTGTAAATTGTGCTTCTATAAACATTAAGATGGTTGTATCACTGTAGTATGTTAATTTTAGATCTTTTGGGAAAATACCCAGGTGTGGGATAGATGGGTCATATGGTAGTTCCATCCCTAGTTTTTTGAGGAGTCTCCATACTGCTTTCAGAGTGGTAGTACTAGTCTGCAGTCCCACCAACAATGTACAGGTATGCCTTTCCCCTACTTCCTCATCAGCATTTACTGTTGTTCGTATTCTCGATCATTGTCATTCTGACTGGAGTGAGATGAGATCTTAGTGTAGTCTCGATTTGCATTTTCCTGATTGCTAGAGATGTTGAGCATTTTTCATATATTGTTGGCTACTCATGTTTCTATTTTGAGAAGTTTCTGTTTAGTTCCTTTGCTCACTTATTGATTAGGTTATTTGTTGTTTTTTTGGTGTTAAGCTTTTTTGAGTTCTTTATAAATCCTAGAGATTAATGCTCTATCTGAGGTACAGGTGACAAAGATTTTCTCACATTCTGTATTCTCTCTCTTCACATTCTTAATTGTTTCCTTTGCTGTGCAGGAGCTTTTTAGGTTGATGCTATCCCATTTATTGATTCTTGGTTTTATTTCTTGTGCTTTGGTGGTCTTGTTAAGGAAGTTGGTGCCTGCACCTATATGATGGAGTGCTGACCCTATGTTTTCTTCTAGCAGTTGTAAACTATCTGATCTAATTCCTAAGTCTTTGATTCATTTTGATTTGAGTTTTGTGCAGGGCGAGAAATAGGGGTCTAATTTCATTTTTCCTTATAGAGCTATCCCATTTTCCCAGCACCATTTACTAAAAAGACTTTCTCCAAAATATATTTTTGGCAACTTTGTTAAATATCAGATGGCTGTAGGAATGTGGATTTGTCTCTGTGTTTTCTATTCCATTCCATTGGTCTTCATGTCTATTTTGATGCCAACATCATGCTGTGTTTTGTTACTAAAGCTCTGTCTTAAAATTTCAGATCAGGTATTGTGATACCTCCTGCTTTGCTTTTCTTTCTTAGTATTGCTTTCACTATTCTGGGTCTCTTATTCTTCCAAATCAATTTAAGAATTTTTTTTTCTAATTCTGTGATGAATAGCATTGTAGTTTGATGGGTTTTGCATTAATATTTGTATATTGCTTTTGGTAGTATGGCCATTTTGACAATGTTGATTCTGCCCATCCAAGAACATGTTATGTCTTTCCATCTGGTAAGGTCTTTGATTTTCTTCTTCAGTGTTCTATACTTTTCATATAGAGCTCTTTTATCTCCTTGGTTAGATTAATTCCCAAGTATTTTTTTTTTTTTTTGAGGTTATTGTGAGTGGAATGGTTTTCCTGTTTTCTTCTTTGGTTGAATCACTATTGGAGTATAGGAAAGCTATTGATTTATAGATGCTAATCTTCTAGAGGACAAGTGATACTTAAAGTCACTCAGTTAAATAAAGGAAAATCAAGATGAAAATTCAGGGTTTCTAACTTAAAGCCCTCCAGCACTTTCTTGGTAGTACCTTCTTCTCGCACTTCCCTGGCCTATTTCTGTCCATCTCTGCTGGTTTCTAGGCCTTCCCTAAATTCTGACTGCACATAATGGCAACTCCTTTGCTTGCAGCCTTCAGCTCTGCTTTCATTCTCCTTGCTTTACAAACTTTTTCTTAATTTTAAAATTTTAAATATTTTTTCTTTTACATTTAAAAATTTCTGTCCTGCAGTTTTCCAAATCTATAAATTCAATGCCCAATCTCATTAAAGACAGGGATGGTAGTCATAATGAATAATCTTCAGGGCTTATGCTGAGTAACTTGAAAATTGTCATATTCAAACAAAGATAAATCCGGAGCTGGTGCCTCTATCATCTGTGGGAAAGACCCAGAGTACCATGGTGACTATATATGTGTTTCAATTAAGGAATGAAAAGTCTGCAAGTTGTGCAGTTGATTGCAGCAAAAGAGTCAATGGGACAATTTTTCTGTACAAAATTAAAACTTGGCTCTACTTTGTTTTATAAAACTTAGTTTCATTTGATCTTTGGCCTGATTTTTATCTCATCCTTGCCCTTCCCTACTCTGCGACACTGCTTCCTCCACTGTACTCTTTATCTTAGTCTCTCTGACAGTATACTTGAGTGGACACTGCAGGGCTCTGAACAGGCCCAGGAGCAGGCGAGACTTGCCTGCACTAGGCTGGTGCTGTGTGCTGCATACTTACTATGGCTACAGAATTATAGTGACTTAAAGGGAACTTCATGTCAATTGATTCTAGAGCAGAAATGATTTTATCCCACTCGAATTCCCTTGCCATATACTGAAATTAGAATATTTGGTAATATGGACAGTTTCTTTTGTTTTATTAGTGTATTATGATTATATATAATAGTGGTAGTCATTATGTAATATTGATATATGCACATAATTTGAGTTTCTAGTCTATTCCAGTGGAAGAAAATGCTAAGGATCTGCTATATAGATGAGTCATTCATGTATAGCCATTCATCAAATCAACACCTCCAGTGAGTTTCTCTCTAGAATATAAACTCTCAATACCCAGCATAGCACCTTTCATAATACTTTTTTGTTGAATGGATAAATGAATGAATGAGTGGAGGAAAAAGACTTACTATGGAGCATGGAAGAGTGAGCCTTAATTGTTCAGATGAGATTCTGGGAGGAAGAGATACAAAGAGGACACTTAATGGATTAGTAGGTATTAGGTTTGAAGTAAGGTTTGAGGATCTGAATCTAACAGTGCAGTAATCTCTAGAGTCCTCATCATAAAAGAGTGTTGAAGGTGGCAGGGATGGGCACAGCCAAGCACAGAGGGAGACTCCTGAATAATAAATGCTGGCAACATGAGAATACCACTCGATATGAAGAAAGAGTATCTTGATTTCTTTTTTATTTGTTCATTTGTTTATTTTGCAAATACTAGGACTTTCTATGTAGTGGGCACGACTCTGTATGTTTTATAAATTCATCCTCCTAACAAAGCTATTATTGTTTCCATTTTACAGATGGGAAACTGAGATACAAAGAAGTTAAATAACTTACCCAAGGTGACATGGTAAGTGATAGATAGAGCTGAGATCTAAACCCAGGCAGCCCAGCTGCAAGGCCCCTGTTCTTTGCCCCTTCCTGATGTTGACTCTTGTGGATGAGCAAAAGAGATGACCAGAAACTTGGACTTTCAGGGCAGGCAAGGCACAGATGCACTGGAATGATCTTTATATGTGGCTTTCTACATCAGAAACATGGAGGCTTCTTCTACCAGAGCAGATGAATACTTTGCATTGTGATAATGCAATAACATACATTTCTGTTAAATAAAGAGGAAAAAAAATAACCTTTGACTGTTGCTGGTGTGTGAGAAAAGGAGGACTAA
This sequence comes from Sciurus vulgaris, assembly GCF_902686455.1. Taxonomy (NCBI): domain Eukaryota; kingdom Metazoa; phylum Chordata; class Mammalia; order Rodentia; family Sciuridae; genus Sciurus; species Sciurus vulgaris. The sequence continues at coordinate 78,460,471 of NC_136469.1, forward strand.
GTATAGAGGGAGCCTGCATATATAAATGACAGGGGGATTCTGGTTCAGCACCAGGGGAATTTAGCCAGTACCTTGCTCATTCCCAGAGAGTCACAGCTGCCAAAGCCTGGTCCTGTGTGCCCAGAGCTATCCATCAGTAAGTTTGGACTGTTACTTTGGTCTCCAGTGCTTCAGACTCAGCTAGAATCCTCAAATAATCCCTGAAATGGTAATGGGCTGAGGGAGAGTCTCCTGCAGATATAATTTGAAGTTTCCTTCCCCAAATTACCTAGATGAAATCTTGATGGACATATTTGGAAAGCCTTAACAGACATAATTATAATTACCATAAAAAGTAAAGAGTGTGTCTCTTTCTGACATTTCTGGAATGATATTAAGGCAATTTCTTTGCTTAGATGAAAAAACTTATCACTGACTTTTCTTAAAAACTTTTCACATGGAACTCCTCTGGTGTGCTGTGTTTGTCAGTGAATGTAATGCCAGTGAAGAAATCAGGATGCCTGAGATGGGATCATGAAAGGCCAATGTGTATAAAATTCACCATATGAGCCAGTTGATAGAGCACTGGCAATTCAGATTTGCTAGGCAGGGCAGATAGAATGACTTTTTGTGAAAACAGCATGTAGCTATTGTTTCCAATAGATTTTGCTTCTAACCTGTATTTAGTGAGTGGTCCCCATAGCCAATTGTATATTAGCTTCTGGACCCAGGAGCTCAAGCTCATTTTTCTCTCCCTAAAAGCACTATCATTTCCAGAGGGCAATGTGTGTTAGAAACCTGTTCCTGGAGTTGCTTTGTCAGAAGAGGGAGATATAGTAAGAGGCTGTCGGGAACAAACAAAGACATCCTTGACAAGAGTGATTTATCTTGCTACCTGCAACATGCCCTTTGGTTTGATAGCTGCATGGGCTGGCTGGGATTATTTATCTTCAGCTCACACTGATATATGGAAGTGTGCTCCTGGCAGGCTTCCTTCTTTTCTTCCTTCCCTGCCTGGCCAGTCTCCATTCACTCTTCCATATCGGAGGGCTGTCAGCCAGCACTGTCCTGGGGAATTAGAGGGGAGGGCAAGTGCCTAGAAATATCTTAGGAGAAATGATCTTCATTGCAAGCAGGACTTTATCTAATTTCTCTTTTCCTGTCAGTTAAGCCTTAGGAAATCAGAGATACCTAGGAGTGTATCTGGCATTTGCAAGGAGTAAGGTACTGTGTCTCTCTCTAGCAATGGATCTCTTTCAGACAGACTGTCTCTCATCCTTTGCCTTCTCAAAGAAAGGCTTCCTTTATGCTTTCTTCTGCTGCTCAGGCTTCCAGGTGATACTAACATGTGACAGTTGCAGGAGGACGTTGGGCAGCAGCTCTCCTACTTTTGACTCCAAGAAAATGCTGCTCCCTCTGTTCAGAATCTTGTCTCCTCCTCACCCCTGACTTCCCCATGCCCCCCCGGCTGATTGTTTATGTATTCAGCTCAGGCATGACTTCTCAATTTTCCTTGCCCAGTTTCCCATCTTAGATTGTGCAGAGAGTTTTTCAGGACAATAGAAAGCTGGAGAAAGGGTTGTTGTTCAGGAAGTCCCTGGGCATTGACTCTGATCTCTTTGCTCAACCCCAACACACACACACACACAGGCACACACACACACACACACACACACAGCACACACACACACACACACACACACACACACACACACACTCTTACATGCTGTCCTAAAAAATAATATGGCTATATTCTTTCTAGTTAAGTTCACATATCAGGTAGTCCCAGTGTTTGCAAATGAAATCAGACTGGCAAAAAATGGATGTGTTCTCCAAAGACTTTAGCTGAGGAGAGTTTAATGAAGAGACTATTTCCAACAGTGTGGGTGAGTTAAAGAACCAATAAGGGGTAAGATATCCAGGGACAAATGACAGCAGGAATGGACAAGGTGCAGGGACAGAACTAGTGATGTCTTGAGAGATGGAGATGGGGTAGGGGAACTCCATCCCCCTCTGTTCTCCTGCTGGTGTGCCTCCCCTTGGCTGCAGCCAAACAGATGATGAGTCCATGGAGGTCACCATTCTGGGACCACAGAGCAAGGCAGAGGAGGGCACAAAAGTTCAGGGACTCCGGACAGGGATACAAGGATGGCAGTGGTGGAAGGCCAATTGGAAAATAACCAGCATATAAACATGCCTTTTGTTGTTGCATGGAAATCCTTTGGGCAGTCTGAAAAGCTAATAGATTCTTTCTCATAATACAAAAAATAAAACATATAGGTTCACAAAGGAAACGGATTATATTGAAATACAGTTATCAAGATACTAAAAATGCACACATTGTGTGCAGCACGCACACACACACCCACACCCCACACACATTTATGACACTACAAAATCTCCTGGCAGATCTAACATTGACCACATTTTTCAGAGATGACTAATTTAACTGATATTTTAACATACCCGTAACAGTTGAAAACTGTAATCTCCCCCTGCCCATCTAATTCACGGACTCTTAAATTCTATCCATGATCTCCTTAAGGGTTTTGAGAACCCCAGATTTAAAATACTTGCTCAAGTATAAGTGCAGGAATGTTAAATTCTAGTGCAGTGGGGATGGAAGCTTGAGTATGAAAGGGCAGTGTGCAGCCAGAATCCAGAATCCAGCTTCTTACCATGTCCCAGGGACCTGAGAAATCCTGACTCAAAAAGGAAGCATTTGCCCCAATTCTCTGGTAGCCCTCTACTTTTGTTAAGTACTATCTTCTTGCCTATACTGGAAAGTAAACTTCATGAGGATGTGGATTTTTAAAAACATGTGATTGAAGTTCTATGCACATATATTTTTGCACACGCATGTGCATACACACACACACACACACACACACATATCCAAATGCATCTATTCTAAGTGGTCTTGATGAATTTTCATGAACTAAACACATTGATGTAAACAGAACCCATACTGTTACCAGTCTCCCGGGAGCCTCCTCAGGTCCCCTTCCCTGATACCTCATTTCCCCAGGGGGAACAACTATCCCGATTTCTAACAACATAGAGGAGTTTTGCTGTTTTGGGTCTTTACAAGAAATGGAATAATGCAGTATGTGTTCTTTTGTGTCTGGCTGGCTTCTCTCAACATTACATTTTATGACAATCACCCACATTGTTCCATGTGGTTGTGGATTATTCATACTTGCTGCCCTAGAGCATCCTATTATGTGAATAGATCATTTCACTATTAATGGGGATTTGAGTTGTTTTGCTTTTGGAGCTATTATGGGAAGTCATTGTTATAAATATCTACTATAGGCCTTTATATTGAAGTATTTTCTGTGACTATATACTCTGGGTGGAAGTGCAAGTCATGGGGTCTAAGTACATTCAACCTTGGTAGATATTGCCCATTTTCCAAAGTAATTGTATTGATTTATAAGTCTATCAGCCCAGTTGCTTCAGATCCTCACATAGCATTTTCTGTCCTTTTTATTTCAGTCACTATGATGGTTGTACAGTGGGAGCTCACTGTGGTTTTTAATTTTCCTGATGAATGAGGAAGTTGGCCTCTAGGTATGGCCATTGGATGTCTTCTTCTATGAGGCACCTGTGCAGTCTGTTGCCTGTTTAAAATATCTTGGGCAAAAATTATTTAACACTCACTTTTTTCACTTATTAAATTAAGATCTTAATAGAACCAATTCATAGGGTTGTCATGAGATTAAGAGAGATAAGCTCATGAAACATGTACCTGGTGCCTAGTGCCTGACCCACAGTAAGTGCTCCATAATTGTGGTAATTATTATTAGTTAGTTCCTAGTGCAGTGCATGTCACAGCTATGCTATGTTTGTGGAATAAACCGAATTTTACCAAATATCCTGTAAGAGCATTGTAATGAGGATCTGTTCATATTGGCCTGTCTATGTAGGAAATTCAAGCTTGGGGATGAGACAAACTTATTTTATTCTCTTGCATTTTGTACCTCTTGAATTGTATACCATATAATGTATTTCCCATTCAAAAAACACACAAAATTAAACTCCAAAAAATAACAGTTGGAATAAAAAATGGAAATAATCTAGAGTGAAGTTGAATTGTGAGTCATATTACCTGTGCTACCATGTATTTCAAGGAGGTATATGGAGAAAGAACATGTTTGAGAGGGCATGTTTAGGGCCAGTGAAGAAGAGCCCTTGTAAGAAATAAGATTGAGCTGGAAAGGTGTGATGTCAATGTATTCATGTAAAAGTTATGAGAATAGAAGGATAGGTAAATTATTCATGTTTGATTAGTGTTTGAGTATTCCCAGAACTTCTTGAGGTGGGATGTGAATTTAATGTTGAGAAACAAAAATATCAGAAGAGGACAAATAAAATGGAATTCTTTAGCCATGTCCCTTGGAGCCTGTCAGGCTCACAGGAATTTTGATTATTTTGGTATTGGCCATTTGGATTTGGATCCTTCAGGGTAGAGGCACACATCTCTGTTTCTCTTAGGGGTTTGTTATGTAAAAAAGGTCAAACTCTTGGTGAATTTATGTTGCATTTATATAAGGTAAGTCACCTTCGAGTGATCCTAAAGGAGAAGCAAGAGAGCTTTGACTGTGTGCTTTAAAATTATTATCAAATGATATGTATTTTTTTAAAAAAAGAACATATGCCACTTTTATTTTGTTACAGATCTTTGTAAACCTTTTCCAGAAAAACGTATAACCTATATGTCAGAGAAATAAGCATTACCTGATGATAGAATAGCATTTTCTGCTAAGAGGAAAAAAAGATTTTTAAAAAATATTTTTTAGTTGTAGATATACACAATATCTTTCTATTTATTTTTATTGTGGTTCTGAGGATTGAACTCAGTGCCTCACATGGGTGAGGCAAGCACTCTACCTCTGACCCTGCAACCCCAGCCCATGAAACAGATTTTTGACCAACAAAAATTGAAGAATAAAATAGGTCTGAGTTGGCACTAATAATATTGGTCATATCTTAACTTGTATGTTTCACGAAGCTTACCAAGTGCTACTACATCCATGCTCTTATTTGTCCTTCATGCTAATTTCTGAGCAGGACAGATATTATCTTCATTTTATAAGTGGAAAAACTGAGGCGTGGAGGGGCTAAATGAAGGAGCCAGGACTGGAAACCAGTTTACATGCTGGGAAAACTTCAAGGCAGTCTACTGTTCTGTTTGTGGTGTACGTAAGTGTTGAGAGGAGAAGGAAAGTTGATCAGATGTTTGAATGGAGAATAATGACTGCGACGTACCAAATGGAGAGTTTATGCTGCCAACACCCAGAGGGATGGTTTGTGGCGTCACGTCATGTGATGTGCCTCTAGGTTATGTCAATTCTGCGTTTTGATGAGGTTCCAAGACAGAGTCTTGGCATTAGCATTCAATTAAGTAACCTTCTTTTAGGATGATCCTGGGGATGGAAACTAGGCTCTCTCACATGCCAAGGCAAGTGCTTGACCACTGGGCTGCACCCAGCCCTTTGACTTTTTAAATGGTTATGCTTACTATTGATAATATTTGGCATGTGATTATTCTTAGAGTCTATCATTTAATCATCACACTGCCTATAGTCTTCTTTTCCTTTTGGATTCCTCCGATTATAACTTCTCCCATTAAAAGAGAATCACATTTTATATTACTAGATTCCCCAGGCCATTAAGTTAGTTTCATTAACTTGAGAAACAGCTTCAATGTCACCAAAACAACCTCTTCATAATTTTAGGAATGAGAGAACCAAGACCCAGAGAGGCAAATATCATAGAACTGGTTAATGGGGAGGATGACATGAAATAAACAGGGGAGAGTGAAAGGGCAGAGTTGATCTAAATGGAAGTCCTCTATAGAGGTCAACTTTTAAAACAGCTTCATTAAAGTATAACTGAAATGCAATAGCTGGGGCTGGAGTTGTGGCTCAGTGGTAGTGGGTTCACCTAGCATGCTTGAGGCCGTGGGTTCGATCCTCAGCACCACCTAAAAATAAAATGAGGGTATTATGTCCACCTATAACTTTTTAAAAGCTGCATGTTTTATGTATTCAATGTGATGAGTTTAGACATATGCATATACTTGTGATTAATTAAATTGTGTTTTAAGGAGGCAAAGTCTTGTAGTTCTATGAAAAGAGAAGAAGGATTTTTTTCTTGACTTATAAGAATTTTACCTATCATCTAGGTATGGTGGTGTATGCTTGTAATCCCAGCAACTAAGGAGGCTGAGGCAGGAGGATTCTAAGTTTGAGGCCAACTTCAGCAACTTAGTGAAACTTTCAGCCACTTAGTGAGACCCTGTCTCAAAATAAAAAATAAGTGCTGGGGATATGACTTAGTGGTTAAATACCCTAGTGTTCAGTTCCTAGTTCAAAAAAAATTACCTATCTAGGTACCCCTTTCCTAGAATGCCCCAGCATTAACTCAGAAGCATTAATTCAGGCAAGAAAAGCCCTATGAGGGATACCTTGTTTTCTCCTGGGGTTCAAGGCTGATGAGCTTCTTCATAGTACAACCTATTAAATATGCAGGCTGCAAGCAGCAGCATTTTCGGAGAAATGATTCATAACTTATGGGAATGCTTTTGCAGAGAAACAGTTTTCTAGGGAGTCAAATCAAGCTTTGTTAGAAGCTTAGGGGAAGATAATGTTCTTGGAAACCTCTCAGAGATTCAAAGCAAATCTGCCCTTACTGGATATGGCATTTCTTTATTTTAAGCGAAGACTTTGCTTAAAGAAGAAGAAGAAAAAAGTCTTTCTGATATTTGAGGGAGATCACCACTGTTTCTGTTCTGCTACTTAGTTTTCCAGACTACCTTTGAATTCTTTCCTGGTCAGGTATACTGGTATAATGGAAAACACTAAGGAGCATTCATTTCAGTTTGGAGAGGAGGACTAAGGCATTGAAAGGGGCTGGTCTTTTTCTTTCCTTTTAATAATGTCCTTATAGAGTGAAGGTCTCTGAATCAACTATATTTGTGGGGACTCCCCTGCTGCAGTTGTGAGGCAGGGAGTCAGGCTGGCAAAGGTCTAGTGTGGGAAGAGCCCATGGGGTTTTTGTGACATTTCTAGTATGCAAATTTAGAAACATAGCTCTTTGAATTCTCAGTCATGGTTGGATACTTATAAAGAAACCGTTTTAATTATGTTCATTTGTATCTTCCCAATTAATCTAGGTTTTGCAAACATTTAGCCCAAATCAAAATGGTTTAAAAGCTGACTTTGTGGGTAGCAGAAAATGGTGCTTTGAGGACTCAGGTCTGCAATCAAGGGATATGGGGCATTATAGGTCACGGCTGTGAGTGCAAGAGGGGTTAAGTGATATCAGCACTTCTGAAGAAATATTCCAGATCAGTATGAATTCATAAGAAAATTAGGAAATAAATCTGTAACTGAGAATCCTTGCAAGCAATTTCATTCAAAAGAACACTGCTTTTTTTGCTCTATTACCAACAATTTTGCAACCTTTGCCAATTCATAGAACTATTTTAAGTCTCAGTGTCTGTGGGTGTGAAAAGGGGTATTTCTGTTAGAATTCTTCATCTACAAGCAGTAAAAATTATCTTTCACCATTTTAAGCAGAAGAGGATATTTTGGGAAGGTGCTGGGCTGCTTATGGAGTTGCCACGGGCTGGAGACCCAGGCTGAGTCAGGCAGGAAGGAGAGCAGGTTTGGGGGCTGGGTAGCAGAAACATGACCTCCTTGGGGAGTGGGCTTGCCTTCCTGAGGTTCTTACAGGCACACTTCTTTCCTCTGTCTATGGACAGTCCAAGGCCAGGAGGGAGTCTTCACATCTTGGGGATCCTTCTGACTGAACCCCCCATTTTTGGTTCCTCAGTGAAGAGCTTTGGGTGTATAATAACAATACTTAAATAAAATAAGTAATGGATATTTTCAGTCTTTCTCTTCTGATACAGTGTCTCTTCTGGAACATATGCATTTATTTAGCAGAATTTTGATTTGCTTAAAGGTAGTATACTTGCTATCAACCTAAAGCTTGAAATGTTTAATGCAGTTTTAATTTTACTATTTAATAATATAAATACGGTGGAGAAGGGTCCAGAGCTTGACGTATTTGACATTTAAATCTAACTTTGCAAATCCATTTGCTAGGCTAGGAAAGAATTTGATATGCTTTCTCAGGTCTATCTGGATTTGTTATAGGATAGTAATGAGAATCTTGCAAAGGAGGAAAGATGTATGTTTGAAGTTGCATTTTTTATTTTCTATTTCATTGAAATAGATTTTCTAGGTCAGTCCTTTCTCTGTGCTAGCCATACATTTGGCAATAGTTACCATAAGAATTACATTTTTGGGAAATATTAATGTGGAAATACACATCAGTGAATACATCAGAGCCATTTTTTTCTGCCACTCTGAAAGTCTGAAAGTAAGTTGGAGCTCAATTTGGAGAATTGCTTGTTTTAAGGAAGTGAAATTCATATCATTCATTCAGTTCAGTGCATTTTAATTACTTACTTGGAAGTTTAACATTTTAGAGCTTTTTCTTCATCTAAAAATGGCTGACACTATTTGTGTATTGCTTCCAGATTATTTTAATCAGCAAGAATTAGGTAAACACAGAGTGTTGACATTGCTTGCTGGTTTTTTTTTTTTTTTTTTTTTTTTTTTTTTTTTTCATACCAGGAGATAGGTGGGGTGGGGTGGCAAGAAAGAAACTCAGTCTTAGCTTTTAAGACAGGCTTAGGAGATAATAGTTTGTGTACTTGTGTATCTAGCACTGTCAAGCAACACTGCTCTTGCAGTCTTCAGTGAATGTGGCCAAGGTGGCCCTAACCCTAACCCCAAAATTTATGCTCCCTTTTCTGCAGCACATGGTTGTCCCTGATAAGCATCTACTCAGCAGGAGCTAAGTTTCCCAATCCTTCTTGCAGCTAAGCATGGCCATGTGACTATTTCTCATTAATGGAATGGAAATGGAAATGATGTGTCACTTTCCTGGTTACAGTGTTTAAGAAGCAGAGATATTGATTCCATATTCTCTCTTTATTCTTGCACTGGCTGCATGTAGACGACTGCTCCTGGGTACAGCAGAGCCGTGAGATGGAACCACTGTGAAGTGGAATGTCGCCTTTCAACTAGAGGCAACCACCTTGGACTCTCATCTGGGTCACAATCAAATTTTTACTGTATTTAAGCTTTTATACATCTGTAGGCCTGTTTGTTGTATCAGCTAGCATTACCCTGTTGTAGGCAATAAATTCCTTTGGATAGACTTTTGACTTGCCACTGCATATTTATTGTATCTTTGAAATCCTTTGTCAATCAAAACTTACAGTGGAAAGAGAAGACCAGACTACATTTTCTGTGCTTATCACATCTATAAGAGGACACAAATATATGAGTGAAAAACTAACACTCCTTAGATTTGTAAATCATTTTCCTAAATTCTTCTCCTGAATGTTTAGCCCTTTGAGAGGTGATATGGTATGCAGGCTGGGGAGCCTGAATGCCTGGTGATAAATCTCACTTCTGTTGCTTATTATCTTTGTGAACTTATTCAAGTTGCTGGAACTTCTGGTGTCTCTTGCTTCCTATCTGCAAAATATAGTGAGAACATGACCCACCTCAGAAAAATGTTGTGAGAATTAAGTGAAGATGCTGAATATATTTTTTACATATTTTATATTTAGCTTGTGGCAAACACACGACAAATGCCATCTTTTGTTATCATTCAGAGACTTTGTTGTGGTTTAGCTTAGGACTTCTAAGGGCCTTTGTATTTGTCTCTAGTATTTTTCATGTTAGTGTGAGGAGAATCCAGGAAGTTTTTACATGAAAAATAAAACAAATCACAAACACTAGCTGCCTATGGATTAGAAAATATAAAATTATGATGATGAAATATTAGTTTATACTTTGTAGTGCTTGCTATGTATCAAATATTGTTTTAATTTTACATATGTTGGCTTGTTTAATCATCATGATGATTGCATATATTTAGTATTATTATTTGCTCTGTTTTACAAATTGGGGAATCGAAATACAGTAAAGTTAAATTACTCACTCCTGGTCACACAGCTACTTTAGTGACAGAATTGCTGCTTCAAATCCAGGCAGGGTGACTGTGGAGGCCCTGCATTTTTAACACATAGTCAAGAGGCCTGTCTTCTGTGAGGTCTTTCCTGATATGTTCAGGAGGGTGTTCGCCACCATCCATGTCAGCTACCTTTCTTTAGCTAGTTTGATGGAAGGAGGAACCATGCTGTATTGTAGTCACTTATTCATGTTCCTATAAGGTCCCTGCGCACATAGACTAGACTGGTGCTTCTTAAACTTTGTTCTGGCTATGAATCATTTGGGGCCATCTTGTTAAAATGAAGATTCCAATTCAATAGGTATTTTGGTTAATTTTATACCACAACTCCAGTAGGCCCACAGAATGCTCAGATATTTGTTCAATTGATACCGCTGTTTACCGGTGATGAGTTCTGCTCCTTCTAATGTTGAAGATTGAACACTAGAGAAGCACGCCAAGGCAAGCATATTAAGCAGGTTTTATTTAAAGGTAATAATACAGACTTCTCCCGGCGGGGAGAAGGGGGCCATAACTGATGTTCTAAAAGTCCCAAGAAGTGAGCGCACCCTACGTCTTTTATAGGTTAAATTCTCTTTTGTTCTCCAGTTCTCTCCCCCCTTATCTCTCCTTCCTGCCTATGTGACTAGGCCTGGTTTTGCATTAAGTGAGAAACCATGGGCAGGGGGAGGGCCAAGGTGATTCAGGCAGGTAAGGGCCCAGGGGGCATTAATTAGCAGCTCCTTGCTTGCAGTCCTTGATAAAGGCAGGTAAATTTGGTAATCAATGGGCTCTGGAGATCCTTGACATTCCATTCTTCCAGGGGCAGTCTCCAACTTCCAGAGGCAGATGGCTTCATGGCTTCATTTCCTCGAATTGACCTGATTCCCTATTTCTACACTAACTACCTGTCCTTAATTCTGGCTTCATTCCCCGCTTCAGCTTTAGGAACACCTAACTGCTTGTTAAGGAAATGAAAGGGGGCACTGATCATTCTAGCTGCTTCGAAGCTGAAAGGGGGCAGCGAGGGGCAAGCAGTTTGGAGTTCCTTTTTTAAAAAAGCGGGTCAATTGAGGGGTCCAAGGTAGAAGTCTGGTTGGAGAAGAGCAGGTTGTAAAATCATCTGGGGGTGGGTACTTCTATGTTAGGAAACAAAAAGACATGAGTACTGAAATGAGATTAGAACAAAGTAAATGTTGCAGCATCTGAAACATGCCACTGAGTATCATGAAAATGACAGAAGTCAATCTCTCACCAGGAGGTGGAAGAACTGAGAAATTGTTCCCATAACTAGGCCTAACAAAGGCTGGAGAGGACAAGGTCTTTATTTGGGGACGTTAACATTGTCCAGGTTATCAGGAATGTAAACACAACATTTAACTCTTAATGTTATAGATGTCCCCAGAAAATATAGTTAAGCTACTTAATGTCATCTGATTTTGTAAAATATCCCTTTATTGGTATAACCTGTGTGTAGTAGAGATCTCTATACTTCTCTTACTTAGGAATAGATAATCATACTAGCAAACATAGATTAAGTCTACCTGTGTAGCTTAGGAAGGTCTGCAGGCCTTAAACTGACTATAAACTTCTGACTCTGGCAGTTTCTCTTGATAGTTATCAGGCACATTTGCTGAAGAATCTTTCTTTCATTTGTAGCTTTCAATCTTTATTCTAGTGGGCAAATACAAGTGTACATCTTAAGTTACATTTAACTATTATTTCTTTTAAATGCCCAAGAATGGCTATATTTTGGTTTTAACTGTTTTGCTGGGTGTCTAAGATCAAGCTGGTCAAATTGACCTGGTTTCTGTCTTGTTAATGAGTCAGCTGAGTTCCCACAGGGGCCACTCGTAGAGAACTTAAGAGCAGCTTCTTAGCTCCACCAGTGCCATTGGTTCGGCAGGGTCTCCTTAATGAGGTGGCTTCCTTTGGAAGCATCAAGGGATGTCTCCCTTTTTCCATGACCCTCCTCTGCAGCAGATGCACTGAGTGATTTTTTATCCTCTAGTCTCAACAATCTCCTTGATCAGGAGGTTGTGTGACCCAGAGTTGCAGAGCTCCTTAGAGAAGTTCTCTTGTTCGTGGGTTCAGGCTGACTGAGGGCAAAAGATCCAAATACTGGTCTATCTTGCCTTCTGTATTTAATTCCAATCTCTAAGGTTGATCTTAATCATCCAGCAAGCCAGTCTCATCAGTCATAAAGTAAGAGTACTGGGTTTTAACTTTAATGTCTATAACTTTACAGTTATTTACCCTTTTATCTAACTAGAGTCTATATTAGTACTGGAAGTTACCACTATCTGTTCTGTAGGTCATGGCTTATTATCACAAGTTACCTAGGTTGTGTGTTCTTTTGTTTTTTTTTTTTGAAAAATGTTTTTTATTTTTATTTCTTTTTCATATTGCATTCTTTCTAATGCTCTGTTTTCCTTAAAAATATTTTCAACCTTGGTGTCTTTTTTTCTTTATTGTAAACAAATGAGATACATGTTTCTCTGCTTGTACATGGTGTAAAGGCATACCATTTGTGTAATCATAAATTTACATAGGGTAATGTTGTTGGATTCATTCTGTTATTTTTTCCATTCCCCCCACCCCTCTGACCCCTCTTTTCCCTCTATACAGTCCTTCCTTCCTCCATTCTTACCCCCCTCCCTAACCCTAACTCTAACCCTAACACTAAGCCCTCTCTCCCCCCATTATGTGTCATCATCCACTTATTAACGATATCATTCGTCCTTTGGTTTTTTGAGATTGGCTTATCTCACTTAGCATGATATTCTCCAATTTCATCCATTTGCCTGCAAATGCCATAATTTTATCATTTTATGACTGAATAATGTTCCATTGTATATATATACCACAGTTTCTTTATCCATTCATCAATGGAAGGGCATCTAGGTTGGTTCCACAATCTGGCTATTGTGAATTGAGTAGCTGTGAACATTGATGTGGCTGTATCTCTGTAGTATGCTGATTTTAAGTCGTTCGGGTATAGGCCAAGGAGTGGGATAGCTGGGTCAAATGGTGGTTCCATTCCAGGCTTTCTGAGGAATCTCCACACTGCTTTCCAGAGTGACTGCACTAATTTGCAGCCCCACCAGCAATGTATGAGTGTACCTTTCTCCCCACATCCTCACCAACACCTGTTGTTGCTTGTATTCTTAATAACCACCATTCTAATTGGGGTGAGATGGAATCTTAGGGTGGTTTTGATTTGCATTTCTTTTTTTAATTATTTATTTATTTTAATTAAAAATCATAAATTTACATAGGGTAATGTTGTTGGATTCATTCTGTTATTTTTTCCCTTCCCCCCCACCCCTCCCACCCCTCTTTTCCCTCTATACAGTCCTTCCTTCCTCCATTCTTACCACCCTCCTTATCCCTAATCCTAACCTAACCCTAACCCTAAAGCTAACCCCTCATACCCCCCCTTATATGTCCTCATCCATTTATCAGTGAGATCATTCGTCCTTTAGTTTTTTGAGATTGGCTTATCTCACTTAGCATGATATCCTCCAATTTCATCCATTTGCCTGCAAATGCCATAATTTTATCATTGTTCATGGTGGAGTAATATTCCATTGTATATATATGCCACAGTTTCTTTATCCATTCATCAACGGAAGGGCATCTAGGTTGGTTCCACAATCTGGCTATAGTGAATTGAGCAGCTATGAACATTGTTGTGGCTGTATCTCTGTAGTATGCTGATTTTAAGTCCTTTGGGTATAGGCCAAGGAGTGGGATAGCTGGGTCAAATGGTGGTTCCATTCCAAGCTTTCTGAGGAATCTCCATCCTGCTTTCCAGAGTGGCTGCACTAATTTGCAACCCCACCAGCAATGTACGAGTGTACCTTTTTCCCCACATCCTCGCCAACACCTATTGTTGCTTGTGTTCTTGATAATCGCCATTCTAATTGGGGTGAGATGAAATCTTAGGGTGGTTTTGATTTGCATTTCTCTTATTACAGAGATGTTGAACATTTTTTCATATATCTGTTGATTGCTTGTAGATCTTCTTCTGTGAAGTGTCTATTCATTTCCTTAGCCCATTTGTCGATTGGATTATTGTATTCTTGGTGTAGAGTTTTTTGAGTTCTTTATAGATTCTGGAGATTAGTGCTCTATCTGAAGTATGATTGGCAAAGATTTTCTCCCACTCTGTAGGCTCTTTCTTTGCATTGCTCTTCTTTAAAGGTTTTGTAGAACTCGGCTGAGAACCCATCTAGTCCCGGACTTTTTTTTGTTGGTAGGCTTTTGATGACTTCTTCTATTTCATTACTTGAAATTGGTCTATTTAAATTGTGTATGTCCTCTTCATTCAGTTTAGGCAATTCATATGTCTCTAGAAACCTGTTGATGTCTTTGAAATTTTCTATTTTGTTGGAGTATAGATTTTCAAAATAGCTTCTAATTATGTTTTGTATTTCAATCCTGTCTGTTGTGATATTTCCTTGTTCATTCCGAATTTTAGTGATTTGGGTTTTCTCTCGTCTTCTCTTTGTTAGTGTGGCTAAAGGTTTATCAATTTTGTTTATTTTTTCGAAGAACCAACTATTTATTTTGTCAATTTTTTGTATTTTTTTTTTTTTTTTGTTTCCATTTTGTTGATTTCAGCTCTGAGTTTAACTATTTCCTGTCTTCTACTACTTTTGGTGTTGGTCTGTTCTTCTTTTTCTAGGGCTTTGAGCTGTAGTGTTAGGTCTTTTATTTGTTGAGTTTTACTTCTTTTATTAAATGTGCTCCATGAAATAAATTTTCCTCTAAGTACTGCTTTCATAGTGTCCCAGAGATTTTGATATGATGTGTCTTTGTTCTCATTTACTTCTAAGAATTTTTTTTTTCCCTCCTGATGTCTTCTGTTATCCATTCATCATACAATAGTGTATTATTTAATCTCCAGGTGTTGGAGTAGTTTCTGTTTTTTACTCTTTCATTTATTTCTAACTTCAATCCATTATGATATGATAGAATACAAGGTAGTGTCTCTATCTTCTTGTACTTGCTAACATTAGCTTTGTGGCACAGTATATGGTCTATTTTAGAGAAGGATCCATGTGCTGCTGAGAAAAAAGTGTATTCACTCTTGGTTGGATGGTATACTCTATAAATGTCTGTTAAGTCTAAAGTATTGATTGTGTCATTGAGATCTATGGTTTCTTTGTTCAATTTTTGTTTGGAAGATCTGTCCAGTGGTGAGAGAGGCATGTTAAAATCACCTAGTGTTATTGTGTTATGGTCTATTTGGTTTCTGAAATTGAGAAGGATTTGTTTGACATACATGGATGAGCCACTGTTTGGGGCATAGATGTTTATGATTGTTATATCTTGCTGATTTATGCTTCCCTTAAGCAGTATGAAATGTCCTTCTTTATCCCTTCTGACTAACTTTGGCTTGAAGTCCACATTATCGGAAATGAGGATGGATACTCCAGCTTTTTTGCTGAGTCCATATGCATGGTATGTTTTTCCCCATCCTTTCACCTTTAGCCTATGGGTATCTTTTTCTATGAGGTTTCTCTCTTGCAGGCAACATATTATTGAATCTTTCTTTTTAATCCAATCTGCCATTCTGTGTCTTTTGATTGATGAGTTCAGGCCATTAACAGTCAGGGTTATTATTGAGATATGATTTGTATTCCCGGTCATTTGGTTCATTTTTTTATTTTATTTTATTTATTTGACATGACTTGGTTCCTCCTTTATTTGACAATTCCTTTAGGATAATTCCTCCCTTTGCTGATTTGCAACATTGTTTTTCATCTCTTCCTCATGGAATATTTTGCTGAGAATATTCTGTAATGCTGACTTTCTTTTTGTAAATTCTTTAAGCTTTTGTTTATCATGGAAGGATTTTATTTCATCATCAAATTTGAAGGTAAGTTTTGCTGGGTATGAGATTCTTGGTTGGCATCCATTTTCTTTCAGGGCTTGCTAAGTGTTATTCCAGGCCCTTCTAGCTTTTAGGGTCTGGATTGAGAAATCTGCTGATATCCATATTGGTTTCCCCCTGAATGTAATTTGGTTCTTTTCTCTCACAGCCTTTAAAATTCTGTCTTTATTTTGTATGTTAGGTATTTTCATTATAATGTGCCTTGGTGTGGGTCTGTTGTAATTTTGTGTATTTGGAGTCCTATAAGCCTCTTAAACTTGATTTTCCATTTCATTCTAAAGATTTGGGAAATTTTCTGATATTATTTCATTGAATAGATTGTTCATTCCTTTGGTTTGTTTCTCTAAGCCTTCCTCAATCCCAATAATTCTTAAATTTGGCCTTTTCAAGATATCCCATAGTTCTTGTAGATTCTCTTCATGGTTTCTTACCATCTTCTCTGTTTGTTCAACTTTGTTTTCAAGGTTAAATATTTTGTCTTCAATGTCTGAGGTTCTGTCTTCCAGGTGTTCTATCCTATAGGATATGCTTCTGTGGAGTTCTTAATTTGGTTTATTGTTTCCTTCATTTCAAAGATTTCTGTTTGTTTTTTTTTCAATATGTCTCTTTGTTGAAATGATCTTTTGCTTCCTGTATTTGCTCTTTTAACTGTTGATTGGTGTGATCATTCAATGCCTACATTTCCTCTTTCATCTCATCGTTTGCTTCCCTGATTGTTTTAATTATGTACATTCTGAACTCCTTTTCTGTCATTTCTTCTGCCATACTGTCATTGGTTTTTATTGATGTAACATCTAGATTTGTTTGGGGCATTTTCTTCCCTTGTTTTCTCATATCGTTTAGGTATCAGTGGACTGCTGAGATATTGCAGATTTCCTCTATTGACTTATAATGTACCTGAATATTTCTAGTATGTCCCCTCCTAGCCTTCAGTAGGCTGAAGTCTTGGAGGAAGTTGATAGTGCGGTGCTCCACAAGGAAGTTGCCTCTCTAGGGGTGGTGGCCTTCAGGTGGGGTCTATTCCCTGCTAGTGGGCAGAGGTGCCTCCACTTGTTGACCAATGGTCATCCACAGGGGAACTAGGCTGTGGGCTGAGGCAAGGCCTGTTTGGGCCTGTTTCTCTGGTTTTACCGTCCTTGTGGGACAACCTTACCCAGCAGGGAAGACTCACCTGGTGGGGAGGTCACACTGGTCAGTTCCCCTCCTAGAGGTTCCCCTCAATCTACAACTACTGCCTGGGCTGGGCTGCCTTCCTCTGCAAAGTTCCCAGGGGCCCAGACCTACCTCCTGGGTCTGGGAGCCTCACCCTTCACAGACGAGTCTCCTTAGGCTGCCTCTCCTCAGAGAATCTGCCCGCAGCCCTGGAACCTTTGCTCCACCCCTAAGCGTGTCTCTGTGTGGCTCTTCCACCAAGAAGCCTCCTAGCTTCTGGGACCCTGCTCTGCACCTAATTGCCTGGCTATGCGGCCCCTCCTCTGAGCAACCACCTGGAGCCCTGTACAGTTGCTCCGAATCCCAGCGACCTGCCGCACGCCTCTTCCTCTGGACAGCTGCCCGGTGTTCCGGAGCGGTCACTAGGAGTCCAAGCAACTCACTGCATGCCTTCTCCTCCCGCCAACCACCTGTAGCCCTGGGCAGTCACTCCGAGTCCAAGTGACCCGCCTTGTTCCTCCTCCTCCTCCTCCAGGTAGCCCCCCAGGTGTTCAGGAGTGGTCGCTCTGAGTCGCTCTGAGTCCAAGCAATGCACTGCGTGCCTCCTCCAGCAGCCCCCTGGAACTCTGGTGGGGCTACTCCGAGACCAAGCGACCCATTGCGCTCCTCCTCCGGGCAGCCTCCCGGTGTTCAGGAGCTGTCACTTTGAGACCAAACAACTCACCACTTGCCTCCTCCTCTGAGCAGCCACCTGGAGCTCCAATGAAGTCACTGCGAGTCTAAGCGACCCGCTGCATTCCTCCTCCTCCTCCTCCTCTGGTCAGGCCCCGGTGTTCAGGAATGGTCGCTTTGAGTCCAAACAGCTTGCCACGCAGCTCCTCCTCTGGCAACGGCCCATAGCTCTGGTATAGTCACTCTGAATCCAAGCGGCTACGCTCCTCCTCCTCCTTCTCCTCCTCTGGGCAGGCCCCAGCGTTCAGGAGTGGTTGCTCTGAGTCTAAATAGCTCGCGGAGCAGCTCCTCTCTGGCAACCACCTGTAGCTCTGGTGCAGTTGCTCCGGAGTGCAAGTGCCTCGCCGTGCTGCTCCTTTTCCTCCTCCTCTTTTGGGCAGGCCCTGGTGTTCAGAAGTGGTCGCTCTGAGTCCAAACAGCTCTCCTTGCAGCTCCTCCTCTGGGCTGCCGCCTGGAGCCCCAGTGGTTTCTCCGAGTCCAAGCGCTGTGCTGAGTGGCCTCCTCTACGATGTTCCCAGTTGTCTGAGTTCACTGCTCCTGCGGGGGGAGGGGTGTCTCGCCAGGCAGCTCTACTACACAAAGTTCCCTGCGTTCCGGGACTACCGTCCCATTCGGGACGCCTCCCCAACAGGAGAGACTCACCCGGCTGCTTTGAGTTGGTCCCAAGTCTCTCAATATCTCCTCTTTTGAATCCTGAGTCCTGGAGCAACATGAAATGCAGCCACCCCCTCGTCTGCCATCTTGAAACACCCTGGTTGTGTGTTCTTGAAGCAGCTACTTCTGCAAAACATTAACAGGTAACAGTTTTACAAAATGACATTAGCAAGAGTAAAAATATATTCTGCTTGTATAATAGTTATCTTGAATTTTGACTGAGAACCCCTATTTATATCCCCTATTTGAGATCATAGTAATTTTACGACAAAAACCAATCTTTTGACTATAACTTTAAATAAGCTGAAGTCTGACTTATTTTGGAGTCACTCTAACATGCAGTAAGGTGGGAGGCAGAGCCTTATCTCAGGTAAGGAATGGCTCTTTACAGATCTTAAGTGTTCTAATTCTGATATTGATCTTTGCTTCTTCCTTAAATATCATTAAGTAGTTTACATATACTGTTTCCTGAGTCTATATAAACTTTATAATTAACACAATTTAACATTGTATCTAAAACATGAATCAAAGAAAGGCTGAGAGAGCTTTTAACTTTCCTTTTGTGTGATAAAGTGGCAAAATGTTTTCATGTTTCACAAAATTAACCTTTAAACAAGTCAGGCTCTAACTTTTATAAATACATTTATATTTGAAATTCTTTATCTCAGTGTAAAAAGTAACAAATTTTACATATACCCTATTGATAACAGGTCCTATAATAGAACATTAAATGATAGAAATAAATCCCAAATAAAATTTACTCTTTATAAGTTTAAGATTACCATTACAGACAAGTTTAATCTGGAGAATAGCAGAGCTTGATAAATTCCCTGCTTTAAAAACTTGTGTACCTGGAAAATATGAACACATTTAATATACAACTAGTGACCATTTCACAATTACCTTGACACTTTTATCTTACCAAATTTAGTTTTTAAAGAAAAATGTAGACTCTGTAACATAGTACAATACTCTATAACAGTTGTTTAACCATAATTGTATACACCCCGATTTTTAAGACTAATTGTTCTAAAGAATAAAACTTAATAGATACAAAGTTAAGAGTAAATTAGTGTTTGAAATCCTTGTCATTTTACCATATAGATTAAACTTTGGTTTATATCAGAACATTAGTATTTCACCTTAGGAAAATCCTTAAATAGCTTTAGCTGTCTCACATACATATAACCAACTTAGTTACACACAAACTTGTTGAAACTTGCTCTTTACTTACACAGTCTTTCTTAGCACTTACTTAGACCCTCATGTATTTCATCACACAAGCACTTTCTTACCCAGGTACTTTTCCTTTTCCCTTTTACTAAATATATTTTCATGCTCAGAACCTTTTATTTTCTCTTTCCTATTTGTTGACCCCTTTTTGTTCACATTCTGAAACAACTCTTATGAAATTTCTGAATTTAAATAAATTACTCTATTTTAATAAGATTAAATATTCTGTTGTTTATAGTACTCTAATTGAAACACAGTTGAAACTTTTGGGACCCTTTGTATATAGAATTGCACTTGTTAGGACATAACTCTTAGTAACCTTGTTTTTAGTTTAGTGATGACACAAAACAAGTTTAAACACTTTTATTTACCAATCTATGAAAACACCAATAATGTTTAAGTATGATACCCCATGGAATTGAAGGAGTTAAAAGTATTCGATGTTATTTAACAATTAGCATTTTAACTTTGTAAATTAATCCGATGTCTCTACAAACACATTAGAGTAATCCCATACATGTTAACTCTAATTCACTTATTCTGTAAAAACCAAGATATCAGACATTGTAAGGCCCCCAAAAAGGAAACCCCAACTCTGTCCCATGGATGGACGGCAACCCCAATCAGCCGCAGGAGGCGTCACTTGATGCAAACCACAAGAGGTGTTTATTCCAGCGCGCTGGGACCCAACTTGAGGAGTCGAGTACCTAGCAGAAAATCTTGTAGGTTTATAAAGGCAGAAACCACACATCGGGAGGGGTCACACATGAAAGGGGGAAAAGGGGGAACAAAGCTGCCAGGAAATTTCAAAGGGGGTCTGGGTTTGCTGACAAAATGTTTCACAATGTTTTACAACAGGGTGTAGATTCTGGTCAATAGTTTCTGGTAATCCTACTGTTTGAGCACTATCTAGTTATCTGGCTCAATTTACTCTTTTACTCTCTGTTTGGGGCTGTTTCCTGGAACAGCTTTAAGGGCTTTGTTCCCATTACTGGGAGGGAAACCTTAGGGAGTTGAGATAAAACAGACAGCTTAAAAATGTCCATTCTTTCAACATGTGTCCTGAACAGTATTTGCGGTCTCTTTCCTGTTGAAGAAAAGTCCTAGAAACAATTGATATTAGACATTTTATTAACATCAATATTCTATTAGCTTGACCACCTAGAGACTTGCGAGTTATTTTCAAAGACATTTTACTTTTATTAGTTTACCCAATTTGAACCTTTTTAAATCACATGAATTAAGAGTATCTGGATCCATTTTTAATTTTAATTTTAGGAGCGCTCAGTTTTGATACAGATAAAACATGACATCAGACAGCACGACATACAAATAACACAAAATCAAAGGCCTTGTAACTTTATAGGTGAATCTCCATTGCAATGTAACAGATGTTCAAAAACTCTAGTTAAATAAAAAATAGAACTGATCAAAAAAATCATGAGCTCAAAAAATATAGAATTAAAAAAAACAAGAGTCCTGGAAAAATGATACAGCCGTTAATTACTTTAGTAAAGCACCATAAAATTTACTTTTGCTGGAGTTTAGGTAAGGCTCTTTTTTACCATTTTTTCCCTTGGGTTTGAGACTGGTCTCCTACTGAGCCTTTAGGCTTCTTTTATTTACATTTCAATGTAAGCCTTGACTGAATTCTGGAAGGATCTAACAGGTTTTAACAGAAACCTTGTGCCTAGGGCATTTTAGCCATCTCATCAGGACAGGTTGGATGTCAGAAAATTATGAGACCTTATTTTCCATTACTTTTGAGAATGAAGCTACTTTGTTAAGTTCCTCACTGAGATATGCCATTGGTTATTGAGCTGCCTATGGCTGCTTATCCAGAATTTATTTTCCTCTTTGTGACAAACAGGTTAAATCTTGCTTCATAGGTAAGCTGAGGACAGGAGCTTGAAGTAAGGCCCCTTCTTGATATTCCTGGGCAGAATATTGTCCTATGGTGGCTATTTTCTGTAGTATTGAATCTGTTGATGACATAATTAAGCTTTGTCTTTGAGATCTTATAATTCCTATTAGCTAAGAAGTTTAGGAGTTCTGCAATGGCCTTTTGGTATTCCTTCTGGGTGGAGGCACATAAAGGATGTATTTTACTTACTGGAGAACAATCACAGAATGTTTTATCTCTGAATTTTGTTAAGTCCTTAGCTAAGGTTTGTCTGGAACAGGTGAGGGCCATCTAAATCCTGAGGCAACACTGTCTAGGTTAGTTGAGATACACTATCTGGTTCCTCAAAGGCAAACAGAAATTGCCATTCAGTGTCTAGCATAGACAGGAAAATTCATCTTTTAAATCTAACTTAGTAAACCAAGCAGCAGTTGTAATCCAAGATAAAAGTGTATGAATTAAGAACTACAGGGTGAGGGAAATTACTGCTTCATTATTCCAAGGTTTTGGACTAGGCAGTTTGCTTTTTAACTCCTAAAATAGGCAAATTGCATGGACTATTGCAAGGCATTAAAAGTTTCTATCAGTTTGAATGATCTTTAATAAGTCCTTTTTCTTGCCTATATGTTCCCATTTCTTTCTTTTTGATGTCTATTAAAAAAACAGAAGATGCAAGCTGGAGAAGATCATCTGAGGATTGATCAGGGCCACATGCCAATTTTTGTAATTTCCTCTAAATATTTGGGGCTGACTAAATGATAAATTTATACTTTAAAAGTAGGTGCCCCTTTATGGATTCAGGATTCAGAGTGGTGTGTTTTCTTATTGCTTTCCTAAGTCTCTCCATGAAAATAGCAGGACTTTCCTGAAGGCTGCATAATAGTTTTTTTAGGCATCCTACTCATTATTCGAATCCCAGTTAGGATGGTTTCTGGGAACTGCCTGTTCTCTAGATGGTTAATAGCATAATTTTCCAGGTGGAGTCAAATACCTGGCATAAGTTTTGAAACATCTCAATATTTATTAGGATCCTCCAAAAGCCTCCTTAAATTTATTTTTGTCTGTCTTAAGTTGGGAGGGTCCCCTCGATTTTCCTCCCTTAGTAGGCGATTCCTCAAGCCTTTCTCCTCTCATGGTAGAGATTATTGATGTCAAGCATGGTAACATATGAAAGGCACTTTTCTTGATCATATGCAATTTAGCAGTATGCAGGTTAGTGGTGAACCTGGCAATACTGTTGAGAGAGAAGCTCCCTTCTGAGTTAGAAATATTAGGGACGTCTCCCTAACTGAGCTTCCTTACGGTCCAGAAAAACCTGTCTCTCATTACCTGGCTTTGCCAAAGTTATTTCTGGCCTCCTTTGGCAAAGTGCTAGGGTCCTAGTTTGCCCTGTGCTAGAGACCGTGGGAGGATTCAGACTTAAGGGCATTACTGCTTTCCTCCTGCCACTATAAACTCCTAATTATGAAAAATGATGACAAAAGTAAAAAGTGTGCCTTTTGCCTATCTTTTTGCCCTGTAGACTAAAGGAATCTCCGGAGGATGAGGGGACACCTATTGGTTGTTAGACGTATAACGCCCTTTGCTTGGAGGGTCTCGCGGGAGGGGTTTTAAAATGCGTCTCTCTTGCAGCTTAAAGAGAACACCGTGAGCACATTTAAGCACAGGAACAGTAATGCGGAGACTCTAGTGTCTAGACTAGTGAAGGCTAACTATGCGAACAAAGGGAACCTGGGCATTTTCATACTAATCATCCCAGGCCTTAATCCTACAGCTTGAATTCCTAATGTCTGACCAGCAAGGGAAGGGGAGCATCCAGGAGGGAGTGGATGTGTGGGAGTGTTGTGCATTGTATGGCCCATACGGAGGCAAAGGTAATTGGCACTTTCCCTCAGTGCCACTCATCTACCGATCACTCTGGATACCCCTCAGGGCTGTCGGGAGTGGGAGTCCGGAGAAGGAAACTTTGGGGTCACCGGAGCGTAGCCCGGGCGGAGAACCCCGCAGTTGTTCCAACCCTTCCTCCACCTCCACGCATCCTGGGCAGATCAGGACTAGGGACACTGTGTACTGGTGGCAATTGCGCTCCGGGCCTGGACAGAAAAGTAGGAAATGGCTTCAGCACAGTCCAACATGCCTACAGAGCAGGTGATTGGAAACTTGCCTTGGCCAGGAAACCTCTCACCCGAGTCTTAAGAATGGCGGCTGCACTAACTGCATTTAAGTAGCCGATGGGTGCCCATTTTGCCCTCCAAAAATAAAGAGACAGAAAGATGCACCTCAAACAGATGTGGGGTGCGTGGAGAGAGAAGCTTACTTACCTTGGCATAAATCTCAGTGGAACCTCCAAATCTGATACCGCCGTTTACCGGTGATGAGTTCTGCTCCTTCTACTGTTGAAGACTGAACACTAGAGAAGCACACCAAGGCAAGCATATTAAGCAGGTTTTATTTAAAGGTAATAATACAGACTTCTCCCGGCAGGAAGAAGGGGGCCATGGCTGATGTTCTAAAGTCCCACAAGACAATTTCTTATAAAACTCTCCCTTCATATCCAAATAATATATAATGTCTAATCTAAAAATTTCATATCTAAATAATATATAAGATATAATAATAATAAATAAATATACATATCTGATTGTTTCTGTTTTGCTGGAGGACTCTGACTAATGCAGTAGGTTTGGGGTGGGGCCTGTGACCCTACACTTCTAACAAGTTTCCTTGTAGTGCCAATACTCCTAGGCAGCTGACCATATTTTGAGGAGCAAGGATAAAACTGTGTCATTCTCCTTTGTATCCTTGATGGAATTTTTTTCTTGATTGAATTTTTGTTGAATGTTTTGAATGATGCTTTCTTACCAGGTGAAAGACTCTCTCTTGAGCATATAAATATTCATGGAAATAGTGATGAGAAGAAATAATTCTGAAAATTATATTTTCAACTTTAATATAGTCTAAATTTGACTTAAATAAAAAGAAGGAAAATGAAGGTCAAATAAAAAATGACACATCGTAAGAGCCAAATGTCTAGGAAATGGAAAGCAAGATTAATGAGACTGGCTGGGTCTGATTGAAATCTATCAGTGGTTAAGTATAGAGAAAATAAAATTAGCTTAAGCACTTGTGGTTTTAATAGCATGAATGTGAAACTAGGCACTGCTTGTGTATCTTAATGTTATGTAAGATCTAGTTCCATGTGCTCATGTGTTGAAAAGTCATTTTAATAATTTGTAAGTGTGATATTGTATCCATGAAGTTTGAGCCTGATAACCTTCAGTCAGTTTCATGGCACATTATTTCCTGCTATGGAGGTAGTGTGGCTCATTGGTTGTGTTTCCTCTTGGAACTTTGTTCCCGAAGTTTGATTACACTATAATCAGCTGAATCAATTCAGGGTTTAATTCTGTATGGTGAGGGTTGATGAGATGTTTCATCATTGACTTTACTTGTTTTCTCTTCGTAACTAGAGTTTTTATTTATTACATTTATAAACCCATGACTGAAAGATTAAAATTACCTTGGGAAGTCCATAAAAAATGGAAATGTTAGAACAATACCAAGAGAAGAAGCTAATAGGAGTTAAGAAGCACATACAGACACACACAATCTAAGATGCCATTGATTGTGAGATGTGCCATCTTAGTATGCATGTGTAGATAGCTGCTGCTGCTACAGTTGAAAAAGTGCTATACTATAATAATTATACTGCTATACTATAGTAATGTCACATTATTAGATTGTAAGATGCATACCAATTTCAGATATTTATGTGAAAAAATATATATTTTAGAATTGCTGAAGTGCATTGCATATTTATGTACATTTGTATTTGTGTAGATACATAAACATGTATATTTATACATATCCACTCAGATATATAGATATCAAAAACTATATCTCCACATGTTGATGGCTAAACCGTGTCTGGAAGGCTACAGATACTCTATACAAAATGTTTAGAAAAATGTGGCTTTTTTTCTGGTTTTCTAAAGCTAGAATCCGAGACTGTTAGTGATATTTTTAGCCTTATTTTGTGTGTTTGGAATGATTGAAACTCAGGTTCACTGTAATGGTCATAGGGCTTAAGCTATTTCAGGCTTCAAAAATAATACTTATTTTGACTTGTGAAACTGAGGATCTTTAGTTAAACAAGAAAATTATAATTCAAATACAGGGCATTTTGTTACCCTTGTGACACATGTGTTCAGTGATATGTCCTAGTGTTATCTTGATATTTTTTGCACACATTTTAGTACAGACCTGCTTTTTAAATTCTCATTTGATCTGGGGTCTCATTCAGTTTGACCTTTTAATCAAACCAAATTGCTGAGACTTACATTTGCATGACCTTGGTTAAAATTGCAGGGCAAGTTCAGAATTGCTTCATACATGCAGAGCTCCCAGAAGTTCAATAATGATTTTTAGTGTGTGTGGACTTTGTGACAAGTAGCAATGGACTTTATGTGAGAAGCAATTAAAATGGCATCAATACTCACTAATGTCTTACACCAAGGGATTGAAATTGTGAAAAAACTGTGGACCCCAGGAGCATGATGAATATTGTAGGCAAGCCACAGTTGTCACGGAAAAGCTAATGATCATTATTTTTCATGGATGTAACTTTCACATTGCCAATAAAACCTTTCTAATGGGTGGATGTGTGTCCCTCAGGAAACATGTTTAGGTATTGTTAAAAATCTGTTTTCTCTTCACTCTTCCCCAAAGCCCTTTTAAGAGATTGATGATTTAATGTTGAGCCTTGTTTTATTTCATGTTGCTTTCTGTTGATATCCTGTACTTGAGCTAAGAAGGCTAGATTTTTCACTGCTAAAACTAAACTATGAACATTAAGAGGCTGCCATGATAGTAAGGAGGCAGACTCCAGCAGTCAATAATAGTAAAATTGCATTTTTCAGCACAGAAAGAACATGGCCATTATTTTAGTCAGCTTTTTTATTGCTGTGACCAAAAGACCTGACAAGCACAATTAGAGAAGGAAACATTTATTTGGCTCACAGTTTCAGAGGTATCAGTCCACAGACAGCCAACTCCCTAGGTATGGGCCCAATGTGAGGCAGAACATCATGGTGGAAGGGCATGGTGGAGGAAAACGGCTCAGGACAGGAAAATCAGGAAACAGAGAGAGAGCTCGGTTTACCAGGGACAAAATATGAACTCCAAAAGCATGCCCGCAATGACCTTTCTCTTTGAGTCACACCCTACCTATCTATAGTTGCCACCCAGTTAATCCCTATCAGGGGATTGATCCTCTGATTGGGTTGCGCTTCTCATTATTTAATCATTTAATCTCTTAACACTTGTGCTTTTGTGGGAAACCTCATATCTAAACCATAATAGGCATTCTGCAAAATAGGATTATTATGTACAGTAAGTTGCATTTTTATCTTAAAAAAAGAATCTATTCTTTTATTGGAATAATGAAAGGAGACGCTATACACTTAGTTAGCAGTAATTGCGTGCTTCCTGGGTACCAGGCACTCACAACTACCTTATGAGGCAGTACTCTTAACTAGTCCAGTTTTACACTCAAGTTCAGAGAAGTTAGATTACTTACCTAAGTGTATCAGTCAAGATCCTGGCAAGAAACACATTCAAATTGGGTACTTGGAGGAGAATTTATTGAAGAGAAATTAGAGAAGGACAAGGAGTTAGCAACATTGGAATTCATTTCCACCCTTAGGGTGAGAGACAGGGGTAAGGGACAGTCCCTAGATACAAGGTTACATGGACAGGACCATGTGGAAGGGTCTTCAGACTGTGGCAGAAGTATGTTTCCAGGATTGGTTGAATCCCACTGGAAGCCAGGAGGCAAAAAGCCATTGGTGCTGTCACTAAGGCTTAGTCTCCTGGGGTACAGAGGGGGATGGAGCCTGGATGTGGAGGAACAACAAGAGCACAACCAATAGCCAGCTCTCCAGGTTTTGAGAGCTAGTAATTGGCAGGGTGTAGAGACAAGTGCAGGCAATGCAGATCCTGCCAGCCACTCCCTATACAGCCTCTTGCCAGATGCCTTCAACTTTCCTTCACAGTGGACCTAGGATGCACCGAAATGCAATTGAAAAATGTCATAGGAGCCCCAAACATCATTTATTCATTCCTTATTATTCACTTAAAATTTCCTTAAACCTCCATTTCTAGTATTACGTTATTTCCCAGGTTCTGTCAAGTTCAGGTTTGTCTTTGGCTCTCGGTGACTATTTACTTTGCTATTTCATCATCCCTGTGTGGGGTATTCTTTTATTTTTGGAACACTTTTCAATGATTATTGTAGTTGAGAAAAAAATCAGTTCTTAGAGTGATCTTTAAGACAGGTAGATTTGGGAGTATTTTGCAGTGTCAAGAAAGTATCTGTTTCTAAAAAAGACAAGAAAATTGCCTTTTAGTATATGTGTCAAGGTGCCAGAATGCCTGGAGAAAAATGATCCTCTTTGTGAACAGGCACACAAAAGAATAAACGATGATCTGTTTTTTTTTTTTATTGAAATGTAGTTATTTCCATAGACACCTGATTCATAAGGATTAATTGTATACTAGTGTTTTCCAAAGTCTATTTGAATTATGCAATATAGCATTGATATAATAAACTCTTCACTTGTTCAATTACTACAAAATTTTCTTTCAAAACTCATTGATGTGCAGTGCCTTAATTAAAGATTAACATAGTAGCTTTCTGTTTTTGTGTTCCTTTGATGTGGGATAAAGTTTGGAAATACATTAAGGCTTACTAGCTACAATGATCTCTCTCTCTCTCTCTCTTTTTAGTTTTCAAGAGAGCATATTAAAGATTTTTTAAAAAAGATTTTAGATGTAAAAATGGAATGTTATCGTGATGACATTTGGATGAGAGCCTGCTATCCTTTGTAAGGGGGTGGGAAGTCCCAGCTACCTAGGAGTCTGCATCTGGTCGCAGGGTGTGTAGCAGTCACAGAGCATAGCATGGCTAATGGTATCCTCAGTGGACAGCCAGCTGACTATCCTGCTTAATAGTAGCAATAATGAACATTTATCTACAATTTAAAACATCCAAAGTACTTTTATGCACCTACATTGACTGGTCTAATCCTCTATCTGTGAGAAAGTTGTTTCTTTTTTTTTTTTTTAATCATCAAAATACAAACAAGGAAACCCAGGATTCAGTTGTCAGCTAGTGAGTGGCAAGGCCAGAATCCAAGTAGGTTCTCTGACTCCCAAGTTTGGATCTCTCTCCCATTATCTAATGCTGACTCATGAAGTATCACTTGCCCACCTACTTGACAAGACAGTGGAGTTTATGGGCTATTTTGCAGTGAGGGAGAACACCCGCTCCACAGAACCTCAGCGACCATTGAAGGAGGAAAGGCCAAGTTGGATTTTATTGAGAAGAAGTTTGACTTAAGGTGTGTCTTTCAGTGCAGAGTCTTGATTAGGACAGAGCGAGGACAGCAATAGAATAACTCAGGGTTGGCGGAACCAGGAAAGCAAGGGATTCCAAGGGAGTTGATGTTTCTTAGTGGAGGAGTTGATGGTTTTTAGAAACTCTTGTAATGACCATTAAGTTATCAATGTCTTAGCACTCGCACAGTGAATTAAGGCCAATGAAGACGATGGGATGGTAAAGGTTTGCTAATGTACACAACTGTGTGGGGGTGGGGGGAGTTCCACAGTAATTTCTTGGTGTCCAAGCTGTGTAAGAGGTAGGTGGTGAGGTTCCCAGTGTCCCTGTGGTCATTCTTCAGCCTAAATTGCACTGGAGGATGATTTTTATCTGGGGTGATAATCAATCCAGATCCTTACTAGCGTTCAAGGGTACACAATTGCACGTGAGTATCTGGGGGTGGTTTCTAACTCTGTGAAGTGTTAAGATTTTCTGCTTTTTTGTGTTGATGATCATTTGTTCCCTTATTTGCTGGGACAGAGACCATGTGACAGTAGCATTTAAAACCCTGAAGATCACACATCTGAACACTGTGACCAAAATATTGAGAGGATTATGACCAGAGTTGTAGTCTGTTTCACAGTCAGGAACTGAAAGGGCACAGAGCAAATGAAGATGTTGTCTATGTTACCAAATGTGAAGAGCCGCAACACCAGATATGGGGTTATTTGTCATGTTTTCCAATTTTCTTTGTTTTTTACTGTCTCTTTTTATGGTCATTAAAGATCCAGGAGAGGTTGTCAGGAATTTAAGTAAAACATTCTTCCTCTAGAAAAGCACATGTTCCCTTCAAGAGACACATATTTTATCTCAGCCAGCTCTGTTCTGAGCCACCATATAATTTGTTTGATACTTTGGTACCATTTTCATGTCTCTGAACCTGGGTGTCTAGGATTCTTCCTACCTTTCTGGCATCTTGTAAAGCATGAAGTGAAGAGATCTGAGAAGAGCAGAAAGCTATCGAGAATTTCCCTGAGCCATTATGATTTTGGTTCTTATAGTGGGGACTCAGTTTTTCTCCTTTGGAATTAAGTTATCTAGTGATCTCTTTTTTCTAGAACACAAATGTGTGGGTCAGAATGGGCCCTGGGTGATATCAGGGACAATCCTGAAAACAGGCATTAGTTTATTCCCATGGGATTATCAAACAGCATTGTAACACGTTGGTGGAACTCATCAGGATTTTATCATCATGTGGTGAAACTTGTATTGAGATCATTAGGTAGGTCTGCTGCCAGTAAATAAATAAATAAATAAATGAATAAATAAATAAAGGACGACAAGTTCTAAACACACATCATCTTAATAAACCACAACTACCTGTTCAAGTAAAGAACACTTCCTCAGAAAATGAAATAATTTTTCCCTTAGGAATTCACTTATGCTTCCAATTAATTTAGGACTTTTCAAAATATGTCACGTATTGCATATGTTGCAAAAAATCATTGTGTAAGAACTTTTTCCTTTTTATCATACTGGAGGTAAGAAGTATATCTAGTGAAACCTGCACCTAAGATAAGATCCCTCATGGTCACTTCTGTTCTTCTGTGGCCCTGACATGGGCTTCTTTTCCAAAACCCCTTTGAAACCATGACAAGAGTGGCAACCCAACCACTTCGGAACCCTGTAGAATACTTGTATGTGTCCATGCGTTGTGAATCAGTAATTTCCGTATATATGTTTTTATTTATTTATTTATTTATTTATTTATTATTTTTGCAGGCTGCATTTTGATTCATTGTACACAAATGGGGTACAACCTTTCGTTTCTGTGGTTGTGCATGATGTAGATTCATACCATTTGTGTAATTATACATGTATAATGATGTCTGTCTCATTCCACCCTCATTCATGTCTGGCTCCCTCCTCCTTCCATATATATGTTAATAGTTATTTGGGAAGTGGAATTAACAGTTGGAGAGGGAAAAGAGAGACCAAATGAAAAACAGAAAAGTATAAGGATGTTTTCACAATGTAGTATTGAATCATAAAAAAGAAACTGAGGTCTAGGGACAACATTCCTCTTTTAGGACACAGACCACATAAAGCAAGTTGTTGAGCAATGTCCCTATATTTTGCTATTTGATATATTTTTAGATGAATGATCTTGAACTGAGTTTCAGCTATAAGACCCTGTGCTTTTAACAATTAGCTGAAGGTCTATTGAGGGGACATGAAGATTATACCTTAACTAACCACTACTACCATAAGTAGTACTGCTAAGTGATTTATGACATTTTACCATTTAACCTTATAGTAACCCTATGAAGTGACTGCTATTAGTACACCTGTTTTACAGAAGAAACCAAGGCCTAAAAAACTTAAGTAAGGCAATCAAGGACATATAAAGAGAAACATGATGCATTTGTGTTTGAGATAGATCTCTGTGACTTAACAAAATATATTAATAAAATCCCAATTTAAGCACCCAAGTTATTGTATGTGGGAGTAACTTCTGGGAGATTTGAAAGTAAAAGCCACTAACTTGGCCTAGTTGACAGAATCCCTAAACTCATAACATGTCTACAGTAGTGTCACAGAAGAGCCAGTTGAGCCATCTGGGAAAAGGGAGGTTTTAAATATTCAATGGGGAAATTTCCTGTTGGTGGCTAACATTTCTTTGGGAGTCCTTTACAGAGCTGAGGTGTGAATGGGAATGGATGGAGGATCCTTTGCGGTCCCAAGTCAGATAAGAGCATTTTGAACCCAGGAAAAGTAGAACATCTTTTAAGCCTTTGGACCAAAAAGTAGAATTCATAGGAAGTGATGGACATGCATGTAGTTAGGAGTAGAGGTCTCCTGACACTGAGACCCATGATTGGAGAAATCCAGACAGAAGTTTTGGAATAGGTAATGTGGCGCAGATGTATACACTTCAGACTGTCTGGAGTTTATTCTACTTTTATTCTTCAGATTTTCTTGTGAAGTAATGGGGACTTCTCTGATTTGGGAAAAGAACCTCTTATGAGGAAAGTAGTTGGCTTTTCTTGTATGCTTTTATAGTGTAGACTTTCTATGTATCTTTCCATTATCTCGAGAGTTAGAAGTGGGAGCTAAAGTACTGAGATCATTTTATGTCATCAACCATTTTAAGGGAACATAGGGCTTATTATTTGATAATCATTAAATTCTCCAACATTTTTTTTAACCCAAATTTTAGATTCTTCTCTAGAATAAAGCAGGCTGTTCATTGTTTACCAGGTAGTTTCTGAATTTCAGAAATACTCTTCTTTTTCTCCCTCAATCTTGGCTACCACAATTAGGCAGACAGAAAGCAGGAAGACACTTCCTTTATGCATCTGTAATGGAAGCCTTTAGCAGCAGACAATAATTGCTCCAGGTCTGTCAAAGAGAGGCATTCACCAACTAATTAAACTAGGAAAATTAGAAGATCAGTATCTACATTTCAATGAGTTCTGTGTTTTAAAGAAGAGATTCACTATAGAATTTTTTCTTGGACATTAAATTAAAGTACATTTATATAGCATTAATTATTTCAAAGTGACCAAAGAGAAAAGGAAAAAAGATATAAAGAGAAGCCACTATCAATTGGAGATCAATCAGAAATAAACTTCTCTAATGGCAATACGTGTATTGATTGAAAAACTGTACTGTTTTTGGTTGATTCTACAAACTATTGTCAGGAATGGAAGTCAGCTTTCATTCTATAGTTCTATAAGGATAGTTTTATAAGGATCCCATCCTGGTAAGAAGGCTCCCTCCAAGATAGTCATATACCTAGCAAATGTTTTTATTCAGCATCAGTATTGACAAACCATGCAGTAAAATGATGATGGTGTCTTCCTTTATATAATGTATATTTGTGAAATTTCTGTACTTGTTTCTCTATAGGTAGACAACTTCTCTGTTGTGTTTGGAACTTTCTGGTTTTTATGTTTTAGTCATTTTCAAATAATAGAGTGACAATCTGTGACCTGATTTCTTTTAATTACAAGTATCCCTTTTTGATCATTATAATGCATATTTGAGTATGGGATAAGAAATGAAATTAAACCCCACAGTTTTTAAACCCTTTGTTTATTAAGTATCATATGGAGGAAATGAAGAAAAAAGGGAAAGATAAAGCTTGAAATATTATTAACCACTTAAAAATCATGTGCAATAACTAAACATGAATGTAGCAACTATCAGTTTACCAGACATTATTTCAAAGTTGATGTGCTTGACTTCTCCCCTGAGATGCTTCAACAGGCATTTCAAAAGTAGTGTGTCCTAAGTGGAACTCTGTAATTTCTTCTCCAAATCTATCCCCTCTGCCTTTAGTTTCCTTTATTTCCACCAAGGGCACCATCTTTTCTACTCTTTACACTGGAATCCTATGAATCATTCCTACATACCTCACATACTGTCTATAAGCATGTTCTGGTGGTTCTGAAGCAAGATTTTTTTTTTTATTGTAAACAGATGGGATACATGTTGTTTCTGTTTGTACATGAAGTAAAGGCATACCATTTGTGTAATCATACATTTACCTAGGGTGATGGTGTTTGATTCATTCTGTTATTTTTTTCTCCTCCCATCCCTCTTTTCCCTCTATATAGTCCCTCCTTCCTCCATTCTTGCCCCCCTCCCACCCCCCCATTATGTATCATCATCTGCTTATCAGTGAGATCATTTGTCCTTTGGTTTTTTTGAGATTGGCTTATCTCACTTAGCATGATATACTCCAATTTCATCCATTTGCCTGCAAATGCAATAATTTTATTATTCTTTATGGCTGAGTAATATTCCATTGTATATATATACCGCAGTTTCTTTATCCATTCATCAATTGAAGGACATCTAGGTTGCTTCCACAATCTGACTATTGTGAATTGAGCAGCTATGAACATTCATGCGGCTACATCTATGTTGTATGCTGATTTTAAGTCCTTTGGGTATAGGCCAAGGAGTGGGATAGCTGGGTCAAATGGTGGTTCCATTCCAAGCTATCTGAGGAATCTCCACACTGCTTTCCAGAGTGGTTGCACTAATTTGCAGCCCCACCAGCAATGTATGAGTGTACTTTTCTCCCCACATCCTCTCCAACACCTGTTGTTGCTCGTATTCTTGATAATCGCCATTCTAATTGGGGTGAGATGGAATCTTAGGGTGGTTTTGATTTGCATTTCTCTTATTACTAGAGATGTTGAACATTTTTTCATATGTTTGTTGATTGCTTGTAGATCTTCTGTGAAGTGTCTATTCATTTCCTTAGCCCATTTGTTGATTGGATTATTTGTATTCTTGGTGTAGAGTTTTTTGAGTTTTTTACATATTCTGGAAATTAGTGCTCTATCTGAAGTATGAGTGGCAGAGATTTTCTCCCACTCTTTACACTCTCTCTTCGCATTGCTGATAGCTATTTAGTTTGAATCTATCCCAGTTATTGATTCTTGCTTTTATTTCTTGTTCTATGGGAGTCCTATTAAGGAAGTCTGATCCTACGCTGACATGTTGAAGATTTGATCTACTTTTTCTTCTATAATCTGCAGGGTCTCTGGTCTGATTTCAAGGTCCTTGATCCATTTTGAGTTGAGTTTTGTGCAGGGTGAGAGATAGGGGTTTAGTTTCATTCTGTTGCATATGGTTTTCCAAGCACCATTTGTTGAAGAGGTATCTTTTCTCCATTGCATATTTTTGGCACCTTTGTCTAGTATGAGAAAATTGTATTTATTTGGATTTGTGTCCGTGTCCTCTCTTCTGTACCATTGATCTACCTGTCTATTTTGGTACCAATACCATGCCATTTTTGTTACTATTGCTTTGTAATGTAGTTGAAGTTCTGGTATTGTGATACCCCCTGCTTCACTCTTCCTGCTAAGGATTGCTTTATGTATTCTGGGTTTCTTATTCTTCCAGATGAATTTCATGATTGCCTTGCTCTATTTCTGTAAGGTACATCATTGGAATTTTAATTGGAATTGCATTGAATCTGTATAGCACTTTTGATAGTATGGCCATTCTGACAATATTAATTCTGCCTATCCAAGAACATGGAAGATCTTTCCATCTTCTAAGATCTTCCTCAATTTCTTTTTTTTTTTTTTTCTTTTTTTCCTTTCGTTTCTTGTGGTGCTGGGGATTGAACCCAGGGCCTTGTGCTTGCAAGACAAGCACTCTACCGACTGAGCTATCTCCCTAGCCCTCTTCCTCAGTTTCTTTCTTCAATGTTTTGTAGTTTTCATTGTAGAGATCTTTTACCTTTTTGGTTAGATTGACTCCCAAGTATTTTATTTTATTTTTTTTTGAGGCTTTTGCAAATG
Source organism: Sciurus vulgaris (assembly GCF_902686455.1). Taxonomy (NCBI): domain Eukaryota; kingdom Metazoa; phylum Chordata; class Mammalia; order Rodentia; family Sciuridae; genus Sciurus; species Sciurus vulgaris. The sequence goes on from NC_136469.1 coordinate 78,495,771, forward strand.
GAGTTGTTTTCCTCATTTCCCTTTCAGATGATTTATCTCTTGTGTATAAAAATGCTTTAGATTTATGTGTGTTGATTTTATAGTTTGCTATTTTGCTGAATTCATTGATGAGGTCTAGAAGTTTTCTGGAGGAGTTTTTTGGATCCTCTAATTATAGAATCATGGTCATCAGCAAATAGTGACAGCTTAAGTTCCTCTTTTCCTATTCATATCCCTTTAATTTCTTTAGTCTGTCTAATTGATCTGGCTAGTATTTCAAGGACAATGTTGAATAGAAGTGGTGAAAGAGGACATTCCTATCTTGTTCCTGTTTTTAAAGGGAATTTTTTCAGTTTTTCTCCATTAAGAATGATGTTGGCCATGGGCTTAGCATAAATAGCCTCTACAATATTCAGATATGTTCCTACTATCCTTATTTTTTCTAGTGTTTTGAGCATGAAAGGGTGTTGTGTTTTGTTGAATGCTTTTTCTACGTCAATTGAAATAATCATATGATTCCTATCCTTAAGTCTATTGACGTGATGGATTATGTTTATTGATTTATGAATGTTAAACCATCCTTGCATTCCAGGGACAAACCATACTTGATCGTGGTGCACAATTTTCTTAATATGTTTTTGGATACTGTATGCCAATATTTTGTTAAGGATCTTTGCATTTATATTCATCAAGGATATTGGTTTAAAATTTTCTTTTCTTGATGTGTCTTTGCCTGGTTTGGGTATGAGGGTGATATTAGCTTCATAGAATGAATTTGGTAGGGTACTCTCCTTTTCTATTTCCTGGAATACTTTGAGAAGTATTGGAATGAGTTCTTCTTTGAAGGTCTTACAGAACTCGGCTGAGAATCCATCTGGTCCTGGGCTTTTCTTGGATGGTAGGTTTTCAGTGGCTTCTTGTGTTTCATTGCTTGATATTGATTTGTTTAAATTGTGTATGTCCTCCTGGTTCAGTTTGGGAGGAGCATATGTCTCTAGAAATTTTTCAATGTCTTCAGTAGTTTCTATTTTGTTGGAATACAGATTTTCAAAGTAGCTTCTCATTATGTTATGTATCTTAGTGGTGTCTGTCGTGATATTTCCTTTTTCATCACGTATTTTAGTAATTTGAGTTTTCTCTCTTCTTCTCTTTGTTAGTGTGGCTAAGGGTTTGTGTATTTTGTTTACTTTTTCAAAGAACCAACTTTTTGTTTTGTCAATTTTTTGAATTGTTTCTTTTGTTTCAATTTCACTGAATTCAGCTCTGATTTTAACAATTTCCTGTCTTCTACTACTTTTGGTGTTGGTCTGTTCTTCTTTTTCTAGGGCTTTGAGCTGCAATGTTAGGTCAGTTAGTTGTTGACTTTTCATTCTTTTCTTGAATGCACTCCATGCAATTAATTTTCCTCTTATTACTGCTTTCATAGTGTCCCAGAGATTTTGATATGTTGTATCGTTCTCATTGACCTCTAAGAATTTTTTTGATCTCCCTGATGTTTTCTGTTATCCATGTTTCATTCAATAGCATATTATTTAGTCTCCAGGTGTTGGAGTAATTTCTGTTTTTTATTTTGTCATTGATATGTACTCTCAGTCCATTATGATCTGATAGAACACTAGGCAGTATCTCTATTTTTTTGCATTTCCTAAGGGCTGCTTTGTGGCATAATATATGGTCTATTTTCCAGAACGTTCCATGTGCTGCTGAGAAGAAAGTGAATCTGCTCGTTGATGGATGGAATATTCTATATATGTCTATTAAGTCTAGGTTATTGATTGTGTTATTGAGTTCTATGGTTTCTTTGGTTTTTGTTTGGAAGATCTATCTAGTGGTGACAGCAGTGTGTTAAAGTCACCCAGAATTATTGTGTTGTGGTCTATTTGATTCCTGAAATTGAGAAGGATTTGTTTGACATACAGGGATGCACCATTGTTTGGGGCATAAATATTTACGATCGTTATGTCTTCCTGATTTATAGTTCCCTTAAGCAGTATGAAATGTTCTTCTTTATCCCTTCTGACTAACTTTGGCTTGAAGTCCACTTTATCTGATATAAGGATGGAAACCCCCGCTTTTTTACTGAGTCCATGTGCATGGTAGGTTTTTTTCCCATCCTTTCACCTTTAGTCTGTGGATGTCTTTTTCTATGAGATGAGTCTCTTGCAGGCAGCATATTGTTGGGTCTTTCTTTTTAATCCATTCTGCCAGTCTTTGTCTTTTGATTGATGAGTTTAGGCCATTAACGTTCAGGGTTTTTATTGAGATATGATTTGTATTCCCAGTTATTTGGGCTTATTTTTGTTTTTTAACTTGGCTTGGTTTCTCCTTTGAGTCGATTTTCTCTAAGGTAGTTCCTCCCTTTGCTGACCTCCATTGTTGTTTTTCATTTCCTCCTCATGGAATATTTTGTTGAGAATATTCTGTAGTGCAGACTTTCTATTTGTAAATTCTTTTAATTTTTGTTTATCATGGAAGGATTTTATTTCATCTTCAAATCTGAAGGTTAGTTTTGCTGGGTATAGGATTCTTGGTTGGCAACCATGTTCTTTCAGAGCTTGAAATATGTTGTTCCAGGCCCTTCTAGCTTTTAGAGTGTGGGTTGAGAAGTCGGCTGCTATCTGTATTGGTTTCCCCCATATGTAATCTGATGCTTTTCTCTCGTGGCCTTCAAAATCCTATCTTTTTTTGAATGTTAGGCATTTTCATTATAATATGACTTGGTGTGGATCTGTTGTGATTTTGTGCATTTGGTGTTCTGTAAGCCTCTTGTATTTGATTTTCCATTTCATTCTTCAGGTTTGGGAAATTTTTCTGATATTATTTCATTGAATAGGTTGTCCATTCCTTTGGTTTGTATCTCTGTGCCTTCCTCAATCCCAGTAATTCTTAAATTTGGTCTTTTCATGATGTCCCATAGTTCTTAGAGATTCTGTTCATGATTTCTTACCATCTTCTCTGTTTGGGCAACTTTATTTTCAAGATTCAGTATTTAGTCTTTATTGTCTGAGGTTCTATCTTCCAAGTGGTCTAGTCTGTTGGTGATGCTTTCCATTGAATTTTTTATTTGGTTTATTGTTTTCTTCATTTCAAGAATTTGTTTGATTTTTTTTTTTTTTGAGAATCTCTTATCTCTTTGTTGAAATGGTCTTTTGCTTCCTGCAGTTGCTCTTTCAACTGCTTATTGGTATTATCAATCATTGCTTGCATTTGCTCTCTTAACTCATCCTTTGCTTTGCGAGTCATCTTAATCATGTATAATCTGAAGTCCTTTTCTGACATTTCTTCTACCATACTGTCATTGGATTCTATTAATATAGAATCTAGATTTGTTTGGATCATTTTCTTCCCTTGTTTTTTCATGTTGTTCATGTATCTTCCCCTCTAGCAGTAAAGATCTGGGGTATTGCAGATTCCCCCCTATAGGCATATAGTGGCGCTATAGGTTTCCAAAACCTTTTCTTTAAGGGGAGATCAATATTAGCAGTGCCCAATTCAGACAGTATGCAATCCTAAACCACTTCTAGGATTATCCAAGATGGCCGGTCTGGCTTCCAAATGTGTTGGCAAATGGGGAGCTGCAGCTCAGGGTGTAGACGTGGTCGGCTGGAGGTCTTGGAGGCGGGGTGCGGTTGGTCAGGCAGGGGTCCTGGTGATAGGGCGCAGTCAGTTGGTCTGGAGGTCCTGGCGGCAGGGTGTAGTCAGTTGATGTGAGGGCCCTGGAGGCAGGGAGTGATCAGTTTGGCTGAGGGATACTGGAGACGGGGCTCAGTCAGTCTGGCCAGGGTTCCTACGGGGCCTGACTGTTCTGAAGCAAGATATTTTGAATCCATCTCCTTTAGCCATTTACATTGCCATTTTCTTAGTCCAAGACACTCTGTGTCTCAACTCAACTGTGTTCTCTCTGCAGTTCAGCCAACACTATGTTCAGTTTCTGGAACACATTGTGAGCTTTCTGCCTTAGCTCTGCAGCATCTTTTCCAGTGTTCCTGGGACTGACTGCTTTGCATTCTGTAGATCTTGGCTCAAACATCAACTCTTTGCAGAGACCTTGCCTCACAGGTTTCTCTAGTTATTCTTTTTCTCATGTTCTGACTTGGTTCATTTATAACATATAGTACAATATTGTGATTATTTGTTTGAATATTTATATATGAACTAATATGTAAATTCCATGAGAATAGGGAAAATTACTCTTAAACAGATTTCTTACTTAAAGTCTTACACCTAGTAGGTACCTAGTAAATACTTGTTGAGTGGATGATCTTGGAATTCACTGTTCCACAGAAATTTTAAAAATAATAATCAATTTTCCAGTCCCATACAAGCCTATTTATTTCAGGGATATAATTATCCATTGCTTTAGGATTTGAGTTATAAGTTGTGAGCACAGGGGATAAAGTGGGATTCAGGAAAAGGAGAAAGAATCATTTATTTTCACTTTCTTATATGCAACTGTAGGCAGATTGTAACACTGATAAACTTTACCTTCTCACTTTCTTTCCTGCAGCATTCTTTGTTTTATTTTGATTATTGTAAGGAACAGAGATCCATTTGCAAAAGGCCAAGGAAAAGGAGATTATATAATGGGTAACTGAGAACAGGAACCAGAGCTTACAGAAATAGGAATTGGGAAATCATTGAGAATAAAGATATCTTTCTCTCTGATTTTCTCACTTATGATTTCTCTCCTGGGGTCCCTGCTATCCTTTGTCATATTCCATGTTTTTGCTGTCTCTGCTTATGTCTAACTTGGATTTTCAAGTCATCATGGCGAACACCTTTTAGGATCCTTTTATATCACAACTTTTAGGTTTTAGTTTCTATTGCTAACTGCATCAGACTGCCTTCCATTACTGATATTCCTGGTGTGGAAATCTGATTGGCTCTTGCGTTAGTCAACTTTCCATTTCTGGGGCAAAATACATGAGATAAATCAGCTAAGTGGAAGAAGGTATTTTGGCTCATAGTTTCAGGGGTGTCCGCCCATGGTCACTTGACTTCATTGTTTCTAGGTCTGTAGTAAGGCAGAGCATCATGGCAGAGAGGGCATGACAGGGCAAAGCTGCTACCTCATGGCTGCTATGAAAGAGAGAGAGAGAGAGAGAGGGTGAGAGAATGTATGTGTTCATCAAGGGACAAAATATACCCTTCTAAGTCAAGCCCCAGTGACCCACCTCTTGTAACTAGATTCCACCTCCTAAAGTTTCCACCACCTTCCAATTGCTCCACCAGCTGGGGACCAAGCCTTCAACACATGAACTTCTGGGGGACATTCCAGATCCAAACTCTAATAGTCCTCCTCATCTTCTTGAACCAAGCCATAGGCTGCTTTTTAGCCTATTTGTTGGCTTCCCACTGGGTCACTTTTCCCCCCTTGCACCGATCATCTGATCCTGCAGTGAGGAGTGGGGTCATGTGATAAGGGACTAGGTTGCAGAGGTAACAAGGGTGGTGAACAGGCACATTCCCTTAGAAAGGAGTGTACATGTGTAGGAAAATCAATAACTCTAGTAGCATATTCCAGTTCATAGCACCCTTTACTCAGCCTGCCAGCTTCCTCTAGTCGGGCCCAAGCATCCATTCCAGGCCCCAACCTGAAGCCTCCCAACATGATCCAAAAACCCTCACCTTTTTTGTCTAGTCATTTTACCTAAATGGAGTGGATAAGATCCTTATGTGTCAGATCCTTAAGTGCTAGTCTCTTAAGACACACAATTGAATAGAATATGGTCTCTGCTTTTAAGGAGTTTGCAGTCTAGTTAAGGAGATTGACCAGTATACCATCAACTATTTTTTGGTGCACTCAATGCTATTACAGATTGGTATAATTAAAGTGCATTTGAAGAGTCTAGTGGTGAGGGTGGATAACTGCTTAAGTAGAGAGAGTTGGATAAGAGTTCATAAAAGACATTGCAAGTGGGGTTTGAGAGGTTAATTGGGGTTGTAAAAGGGGTGCATTAGCAAAGCTGTGGGGGTGATAATCCATAGCCTGTCAGGAAACTGTCAAGTCTGACACATGAAGCATGTAGGAGTGGGGCTTCTGCTGAAATATGGGCTGTGAAGGCAGGGTAGAATCCAGGTACTGGTCATGGGACGTCAATAGGTGGACAGGGATTCGGGTATGGAGAAAAGGTGGGAGGAATAGGCATGGGAGAGATGAACTTAGCAGTGGCACATTCCATATACAGTCTTACTTCAACTTCATATTAGAAGCACATAACCTTTCTTTTTGTTTAATTCAACTTCATAGGCATTTGCTAAGCATATAGTATGTGTCAAAAAGGAGCTTAGTAAAGAGCTATACTTGTTGTATCATAGTTGTATCCATGGATGTGGATGATATCATCCAGGAAGTACATTTAGAGAAAAACAAACAAACATATACTGGTAGTGGGGAGTGGGAGGAGGGAAAGAAGGGCAATTGACATGATTGACAAAGTAGGAGGAGACCCAGGGGAGAGTAGAGATGGAAGCCAAGGGTTGAGACCTACAACATAACAGTGGTCAGCAATGTCAGGAGTTCAAAATGGCCAGATAAAATAAAGACTGATATGTAACATTTAGGAAGATTGTCATGGGTGGGATGCAGAGCAAGGATGCAGTGAAGTGGTACTGGAGCATGGGGTAGCAGGTAGCCACCTTTGAATTTCACCTAGAGCTGATCTTGTACAAAGGAGTCTCATTTAAGGCAATCTGAATACTTTGTTAATAGCTCTCAGAAAAGATTGTTTAAGGAAGGAGATTGGAGCTCTTGGCTTAAATGAAGTTTCTGGATTATTTATGGATTTAATTTATCCCTATGATCCGTGTCCCCAGTTGACACAGGCTATCAAGAGTTAGCTGCATCCTTTTCTTCTTGAAAAAGTAGGAAGACTATTTAATCATAACTCAGTTGCACTAATAGAAATTTTAATAAAACTGGGCTGAGCTGGGACTGGGAGATTGCATAAGCAATCGGGAAATGTGAAGGTTCCTCTGGGTGCACTCTGTGCTGACAGAGCTCTTAGGACTGAAATATAGTATTTAATCCAAAGTGCTCACAGGGTTTTTATAAATGCAGTTTAATTTAAAGTCCACACAAACATATGCAGAACATAAAGCACAATTTTCTGAGGATTTTAAACCTCCCAATAATTAGATAAAACTTAGAAAGAACTATCTTGGATATATTTGACAGCATGATTGCTTAAATGGTTTACCTTCAATGGCAAACAAGGTAAAGACTGAAACCCTATGTCCCCTCCTACATCTATGCAGCCTTTCTTGACAGAAAGCAAGAAGACCTGGAGAATTATTATCATCTGGAGTTTAGAGATTACCTAGTACTTGAAAGCCACAGAGGAGAAATGACTTGTCCAAGATGTGTAACTATTAGTGTCAGGGATAGGAAAGTACTGAGGTTAGGGTACTTGCTGTAGGGAGAAGCCCACTTTACTACTGATGCCAGCAATACAAAAACAGCATGAGAAAACCCCTGTCAACTTTTTAACTCCTTTTTCAGACTCTAATCCTGCAGTACTTTCTAAAAATAAATAAATAAATAAATAAATAATCTGTGTAAATGTTTTCAAAGGTACCTCATTTCCTCTAAGATCTAGTCCAGACCACTTTGATTAATAAGCAGGCCAACACCTACTTCTATGGTCCTACAGACCTCCCCCTTCCCCCGCCCCGGGGCCCTCAAGCAACCTCTCCCTCTCATACACACTCACCCACGTGCAGTCCCAGATTCATGTTCCCTTAGACCTTTCACCACCCCTTTCTGGGATCCTCTTCTTCCTCTCCCTGTGATTGGCAACTCCTTTCATCCTCTAAAACTCAGCCTGTGCACCAGCCCCCAAAGCCTTCCTTTACCTTTCCCCTTATTTCGTGTTCTGTGCTGTTGCATTTCTTTGTCATAATACCTGCCGTGGATTGGTTGTTATTTGCTTATATGTTTAACTGTTCAACTAGAAGATACTTGAGTACAGCAAGAACGTCTTACTCATTTTTTACTTCCCAAATATACAATGCCTGGAATACGTAAGTGCTCAGAAAATGTTTATGTGATTGAATGGAACAGTAACAACCAACCAAATTGTTGAGCCTTAATAGAAAATAGAACACTCACCAGTTTGAAACTAGCCTAGTTTGTCTATGTCTTCTGCATGTTCTCTATAATCTTATGGAGAAATTGGCCAACATGTTGTTCCCCAGAGGGAGCATAGGCATTTTTCCTTCCCACCATGCCCTTGTCTGTGGCATTTCCTCTGCCTGGCAAGCCCGTCTTTGTGTCTAGTAGCAGTTATTGTACCATGCATCAAGTTCTACTCACACTTGCGTCTTCTTCTAACCAATGAACTTAGTCTCTTTATCACTTTAGCTCTTCCTGTAGCTGCTGCACATGTGGAACTCTGTGCTACTTTTTATGGTTATTTTTCCTTCTGGACATATTACCTACCTATCCAACTAAATTATAAAACTCATGAGGGCAGGAACTGTATCTTGAATTCTTAACTTTATGAAGAGCTGTAATAAATGTTTGCTGATGATTGAGAGGACTCTGGGGGTGTTTTTAGGGTGCAACTCTGTGATTGCACAACTGGATTCAGCTGGGTATGTTTGTGATGAGGATGCTCATGGAGGCCAGTCAGGCTGTCTGTAGTCAGGGATTCTGGATTGAAGGGTAACTCTGGGGTACATAATTGCTCAAGTTCATTAAAAGTAATTATCTCCCAGATGAGAAAGTTAGATTATGTAAACATTTCCCCAAATTGCATTTAATTTATAGACTTAATACAATAGCAATTAAAATCTGATTGGGATGAGAAGTTTATCTGAAAGAATATTCAAAATTTACAAAGGATATGCTGAAAAAGTATATTGTGAGAGGCTGTCTCTATTGGATCTTAAAGCACAAAAATCTTATTGTCAAAATATTTTAGAATCCATTCAAAAATTGAAAAATGTTATTTTTCATCATCTAGTGCACATGTATATGTTTCATATTATACTATTGTGCACATTTAAGAAATTCTTGTAAACCATCTTATCTTGCTGTCAGTCTTCATTTGAGGTAATGGTGGAAAAAGACTTAATATGTCTTTTCTTTTTTGAACTGGAAAAATCAGGGATTACCAGAAAGAAAAAGCACTGGGAAATAGTTCTTAAAACTCAGTGGCACCTTCACAAAAAATTTAACCATAGGATTCCAAAGAGAACGTGAGACTGTGGCAAAGGACAGATATTTTCTTATTAACGTTGTTGGGAAGACTAGTTAGCAATTTTGGGGACAAATTTTGAAGCCATCCAGTAAGATAAATATTAAATGGATTAAATAATGAAGTATGAAAATCAAATGACAGTCCGGCAAGAAGAATCTAACCTGAAAATGTGTTGGACTTCAGAAAGGGTATAAGTTACATGCTTGGGTTTAGAAAAGGTTTGATGATGACACCATTGCACACGACGCCCTCAGCAATCTTATTGACTCTGTCTAGCACCGTGTCCCTAGGAGTGACAGGCCCACAGTGGATTCTGTACATGTAGCACATGGGGTGCATGAGTGTGTGAATGAACGTGCATATTCTTCAGTCTGATGAGCTGTGAGTCTCTGTGTACGTGTGTGTATTTTGGCTTTCCTTGAACCCTGGAACGAGGGGCCATAGGGCCTTGTGGGATCATCAGGTGCCACTCTGACACTGCAGGCTGTGCGGCTCTTCATGTATTATTGAAAATAAGGCACAGAAGAGGATGAGATCTCAGAACCAAAAGAGAAGAAAATAAAGCTTCTTCAAGGATATAGGGTGGGGATTGGGTCATGGTGGGAGTGAACTTCTAAATGTTTTTTAAGCCATCATGATCCTCTGTCTCTTGTGGCACGAAAGAAAATGGTTTTCTTTCTTGGTTCATGTCCTTTTCTCTAAAAAGAAGTGAACAGAGGGTTGCAAAGTGGAATAGGAGCTCCGCCCTCTGGATTTTTGTTCATTTCATAACTGCTTCATTGCAGGGATGGATGGACTCAGGGCACTGTAGCCATGGCTAGTTTATGCAGTCCCCGAGGCAGGCCTGTACTGTCTCATTTGCCATTGAAACCCCTGCTCTTAGCCTGTGCCTGTTCTAGAGTAGAAACATGAAAACACTTGTCAAATGAATGAATAAGTAAGTGCCTCCTATGTACTTTCAGAGGGCAGTACAGAGTTTTAAGACACAATTCTGGATTTAGGGTTTATCATGTGAAAATATCTGGTCTTTGTTAATATTTTCTTTGGAGCATTGTGTTTTCACAGAATGCTGAAGGGTTAGACCTTCACACATCAGTTAGCCTTAGAGACATACAGATCCAGAATACATCACGGTCGTTTGTCTTGGTCTTACTTGTGTGCTGAGTTCATCATTGTTTTATTTTGAGCACAGTTCCTTCTTCTGCTCTGGACTGTAGAGCTATTAATAGTAATAGGAGCTTCCCAGCTTCCGTCAGTGGCATGCCCAAGAGGAATGTTCAAAAGAGATAGGAAAGATCCATCTCCCAAGGAATTTGTGTACTAGGAGTAGCACTCCTTAGAAACCCTGCTCTTTGTAGCTGATGTGGTTTTTGACAGGGCTGGTGTGGAGAGGAGACCTGAGGCATCCAGGGAAGACAGGGAGAAACTACAGACTGGAAATCAGGTCCTCGCCCCACCCATGGCTAGACAGGTGGCCAGGTGGAGGCATGAGTCTCCAGTGGAAAGGAAGAACAGACAGGCAGGCCCCAGCACCCAAGCATTCTGGGGGAAGTCCTGGAGAGGGTGTGAATGGAGGGCAGAGGCAGTGAGACTTATGGGGGGGTAGTTCAGTGTATTTTTGTAATTACCTATGCCCCTTCTGAGATAGCCCACTATGTACTGTTTAGACTAAGTTCAGTGTTTCCTTAAGAGCAGACTTTTTCTGTTCTGTTCTAGAAAACCACTTAGCATTTGAAGATTACCTGGCAGCAACTCCGGTGGCCACTAATAGATGGAAGGAGAAGTAAATGTGGTCTGTACACAAAGGAAAATTATTCAGCCTTAAAAGGGAAGGGCCTCTTGGAAGGCCGTGATGCTCACAACTGTACCACCAAGGCAGGAAGGACATTTGGACACATGCTACCACCTAGGTTGAAGACATTATGCTAGATGAAATAAGCCGGTCGCAAAAAGACAAATGCTGCATGATTCCATTTATAGATGTTCCCAGTGTAGGCAAATCTGCAGATACAGAAAGTAGCAGGGTGGTTGCTGGGGACGAGGAAGGTGGGGAATGGAGGGTTGTTTAATGGTACAGAGTTGCAGTTTTGTAAGATGAAGATGTTCTGGAGATCAGTTGTATAGCTATGTGAATACACTTAATATTGCTAGACTGTACACTTAAGGATGGTTAAGATGATAAATTTTATGCTTTGTAGATTTTGCCACAATTATTTTTTTTCTAAAATATCAGAAATGATTTAAAAGGAAAAGAAAAAAGCTTTGCAGAAAGACTGACTAATTTCAAACCCCCATCACAAACACTGACTAAATGTGTGACTTTGAGTCATTCAGGGAACCTTTCTGAGCTTTGATTTTCATTCTAATGTGGGAAGGAGAATAGTAGACCTAAACTATACTATTTTTGTGATTATTAAGTGAAACACTATATATAACCATGTCACTTTTAAGAGCTCAATAAGCTATTTGTTTTCCTATTATCAGAAGATGTAACATTTCAAGTGTCTAAGCAGGAGCTTGTCTTAGGATGTCTTTGATTTTTCCAAAGGCTGAACATAGGGTCCAAGCTACCAGGTTCACACTGAGTGACTTGACCTCAGTTCTAAGTGGGGCCTGAAAAAAGCAAAGTGTGACATCATGGCAGAGTCAACAAATATGGGGTATATTTACTAGGTGTCAGGTCCTGTTAGAAGGGGTAGGAAGACAGTAATTGTGAGCTTGATGCTAATAGCTGCTCCCAGTAAGGTAGGGATAGTGTCAAGTCATTATTATGAAAATCCAGTTATGTGAATTGGGATACAAGATAGACATTTAATATTAGGTATATTATAGAAGGTCTGTCAATTATTAGAGTGTGACACTGGATAAGAATTAGATTAACAACCAAAGTGACCCTAGTAAGACTCCGCCTGTGACAGAAACCCCAGCTAAAACTGGTTTGAGCATACAATTTAATTTATTGCTCTACATAGTGAAAATTCATTAATGTCTGGCTTCACAAATAATTGAATCCCTGTATTCAAATGGAAATCTGCAGCAATGGTTTGACTCTACTTTCCTCTATGCTAGCAGCATTCTTAGGCCATTCTTCATAGTGATGGTAACATGGCCACCAAATCCCCTTGGTTTATATTCTATCAGATTGACATTCCTGCTCTTTCTCTTTCTACTTTTTTCTTCTTCCCTTCTCTTCCTGAATAATTCCCCCAAAAGCCATCATGTGCGGCTGAGCAAGCTAGGTGTATGCTGAGGGCAGAAGTGGGAAGCCAGGGTGGTGCACAGCAGGGATTGGAGCCCACATGGGGGTGGTGGTGGTCTGGCACAGAATGTTGAAATCCATGTGGGTTAAAAAAGGCATCCCAGAAGAAGGTGTTCTGGTGCAAGGTGGGTGTGAGAGTCTGTGTGGAGTGGGTAGAACATCCATGTAGAAGGGCTGCTCAGTGTAAGGTATCTCGGAAGCTGAGGGTGGCAGGGAAGGAGAGATACAGGCAGAAGTGCAGTCCTGGATGGGTGTTGAAGATCGTGCACAATGAAGACAACGTTCATGAATGAGGAGGGCCTGGCATGGAGTGTTGGAGTCCAGCTGAAGTATGCCCCCAAGAAAGGAGTTCACCAAGAGCGAGTGGCAGAGACTGAGGAGGGTGAGGTGTTTATTCGTAGGAGCTCTGTGAAAGGCATCAGGGCCTGGGCAGGGTATGGAGGGCTTTCCCTAGGGGAAGGAGATGGCAGTAGTCATAGAGAGTGGTTACATTAGCAAGATGGGTAGAATGAGTGAATATGTTAAGAATGGTGGGAGCCAGGTTTCTCACTGTCAGAGAAATGTGTTTGTAAATAGAGACAGGGAGAAAAAAAGTCAACCCAGTCGTATTGGATTGGAATTGGAGGTATTGGTGTGAATTCACAATCTTTCAAGACAGGTAGGTAGGTGGATATAGATAAATAAATTTAAACGTAAATGTGGGTCTATGTAATACATTTGATTTGGTGTTTCTGTATGTATATATTTCTAAATACCATTCTCTCCTGAAAGAAACCAGGGCTCCTTGAAGAAATGGTCAATTGAAGGATTGAGGCTAGGAAGGTACAAGATGAGCCAGAACATTTCATGCTTGAAATAAGAAAGGGTCCAAAGAGTGACAGAGACAAGTCCCAAGGACACAGAAGCAATTTGAGGGGCTACCACTAATCACATCTGTGATAATTTAGCCTCAAAATAAATATTGATCATAACAAGTTGTCACCTGTTGAATAAAATAGGAAACCATAATTAAAAGCTGATAAGAAGTAGGAAGGAGTATGTATGTAGCTTCTGCTCAAAGTGCTTATTACTTACAAGGGGCACTCAGAGACTGGTCTTTCTTGACCAAAACTCCCTTTCCTCTGCCTTTCACCTGGATTTGGCCAATGGGCAGTAGCCTCGGGTGCCTAGTGGGTAAAGCAGGGCGTGTGCACTGACCTTTCACAGAATGCAGCCACTGTGCTCTGGTGGTGTCCTCCCCTATGGCTGCAGGGCTCCCTGCTCATGGAAGCCCTTCCTCTCTTTGCCCCTGTGGGACTGGAGGTGATAATCACTTCCCAACCTTGTTGGTTTTCCTTAATCCTGTCAATGTCTGTTCAGTATAGCTTCATTAAACTTCCTCCAGAGTAACCTGCATTTCCTGCTGGGACCCCAGCTGATGCAAGGTTACAGCACAAGTACCAGAAAGAGGACGGAAGCAGAGCTAATCATAACAACAGATGTCTGCCAGCGGCTGATGCTGACCTATCGCTGCCTCCCAGATTAGCACACTTCAGCCCCATCCCCCGCAGACAGAATTGGGCCCACAGCTGTTACTGTCTCTAGGTGGGGAAGGGAATAAAATTGGAGAAAGGAAATCTAGAAAAGATTCACAGTAGCTTAGAGTGACCAGATGAACATTTGTCCCAGTCCTTCAGACAGAGGTTGCTCTAAAAGTAAGGACTTGAATATCTGTTGGAGAATCCAATATTTTCCCCTTTCTCTGCAAGGAGTGGGTGGCCCTGCATTCTGAGAGAATAGAAGTTCAAAATAATATTGGCCTTCAAATTAAGCTGTGTGATTTCTTTCAAAGAAGATGGGATTAAAAAGTAACTCAGAGGTTAAGGGAGTAATTTTTTTTTTTAATTCCTCAGTTTTGACTGCACTCTTAGCACCCTACAAATCATTAGGTAGCACACTCTTATTTGTGGAACTTCCCATTCAACCATTTCTTCTTGTGTGTGTTCTGGAAAGCAGGACAAGGACATGAAGTGGGAGGCTTTCTTTTTTCTTTTCTTTTGGGTACTGGGAATTGAACTCAGGGGCACTCAACCACTGAGCCACATCCCCAGCCCTATTTTGTATTTTATTTAGAGACAGGGTCTCACTGAGTTGCTTAGTGCCTTGCCCTTGCTGAGGCTGACTTTGAACTTGCAATCCTCCTGCCTCAGCCTCCTGAGCCACTGGGATTACAGGAGTGCATCACCGCGCCCATGTGGGAGACTTTCTTAATGTCATTTCAAAGTTGTCCTTTGTTCCCAGCCTCTGAACTTGGGGTGACACTTGAAAGTACAGCCTGCTAAGGAGAGCAGTCTACTACTCCCATGAGTTATTGGGTTTTAAATACTCCATTTGTAGATTGGTCCCATTACATTATCCTCAATTTTCAATTAAGGGAACTTAGACCAGAGCCTGTATTTAAGAGGGCCCCTTTGTCAGCTCCATCTTGGGGTTTAACTCTTTCTAATGTTGGTAGAGCAAACAGAAACATTTCCTAATTCTGTTAAAGTAGCAGAGGAATCATGAACTGGGGTCTCCTTTCCAATAAGGGTAGGATTGGTGGTAGGGAAACTGGGTGGTCTTTGTTGGGAGAGATCACTTAAATTCTACTTTGGTTTCCATTAAGGTCCTGACGTTCTGTACCCAATCACAACTGCAGGCCTCGACGTCAGAACGCTTGTTTTTCTAAGCAGCTCTGGCAAGCAGAATCACATTCACTCCTCACTGTTTTAAAGTTTGGAATAACTTCTGAGAACACACCACTTTCCTTAGCTCTACTTAATAAGAGTGAAGGTCAGAATTCTGGAACAGTTGGTATAATTCTGCGGTAGGAGGAAATCATGGATTTTGTTCATAATGTTTTCTTGGTTCTGGTGTGTGTGTGAATGTGGGACTGGAGGGGAGCCCGATTATGTAGGCTGTTTTTATGTAAAGGTCTTGAAATCTACAATAAACCACTATGCAAGTAATCTCCAAGTTAAGCATCCTGATCTGTGAAGATTTCTTGCGTAGGTGGTGCCAGTTACATAATAACCCTTCCTTTACCTGTCCCCACACTGAATTATTCTGCTCTTCTTCCCTTCTTGCCATTCACTAGCTGGCTCCAGAGATCAACCTTGAGATCCTTGGACCTTCCTGGAAGTTCTAGTCTGATTTGGCTAATTTCCTGGTTAAGTTCTGATCTCTTCCCCATGGCTTCCTTTCTTTTGAGGCAATTATTCATGCAGCATGGTTTCTACCTATTACCTGATTTACACTCTTCTGGTCTCAGCTATTTTTTTTTTCTTCATGTATAGTGTAGTGTTTGAATACCATGGTCTTTGACTCAGATGGACTGGTTCAAGTCCTGGTCCTACCGTTTATCAGCAGTATGACTTTGGTTAAATCATTAAGCTTTGTATGCCTCAGTCTATAAAATTGAGATAATACTTATGCGGACCTTTCAGCCATGTTATAAGGGTCATATAAATCAGTGTATGTTAGTTGGATGGTATAATTATAACACATTGTGAATGCTCAAAAATTGTGAGTTGTCGATGTTCTTTTAGTTTTTTCTTTAGCTTTCTTCCTTGCCCCATCTTTTCTGTTTTACTCAATTATTTGAGAAAATCAATTGTTTTTCTTTTGAATTTAAGGTTAACAATAGGCCCTAGGTAAGCCTCCCCGCAGCTGACCTGGAATAGTGTGCCTGCTCCAGGGAGAAGCTCCACAACCCTCTGGGTTCTCCTGCTGCTCTTTGCTATTAGGAGGCTGTGTGGCCTTTTCCATAGCTATTGAAACTCAGAGTGATTTGGTGATGCCTGAGTCAGGGAAAGTTTTAAAACCATCCATGTGGGATGGTTTCCCCTAATTCTGCTAAAAGTAGCAGAGGAATCCTAAAATGAGGTCTCCTGGGGAGAAGAGGGGAGTTTGGGGGTTGTCAGACCTATCAACAGGGAATACAGGTCTTGAGATTTCTATAATAGCCTTTTCAGAATGCCAGAATTTCTACCTTAGTCTCCATCCTCTTCAAATTTACACTTTCTATTTCACACAATTGTTTGAAATGTGTGTGGAAAAAGTAAAATAGTTTCTTAAATGATTTTATTATTTATTTGCTTTAATTTATTATTGTAATAGTTTACTTTTTATTGTAATTTCATGGCATTTTAGTTATATTAGGGTTATGGGGAAAATAAACATTAGCCATAAGTCTAATGTATGAAAGGAGTATTTAGAAGGCTGCCATCTAGCTTACAGGGGGCTGACGGCACAGCGTGGCATGTGTGACACAGGTGATCCTTCAGGAAGCCCAGTCCCACCCTGGGCTTCCTGAAGTAAGGTAAGACCTTTACCCAGGAGACCCAGAAATTCATTTGTATCAAATGAAAATGACATTTCTCTAGTTGGGTGGCTTTTAATTCCCTTGGTAAATGGAAGATTTGTCCTTTAAGTCATGTTTACTGTTATGACTGACTTGTATACAAAGGCCTCTTCATAGATATTTATGGCATTTGATATGATAGAGAAGCCCAACTAAATTTCTGAAGACATAAAGTAAACTCAGAATTTGGGTGCTTGCATCTTTAAACTGGATAAGTTAAAGAACGGTTGCAGATCTGCTTGCAGAGGAGTTTGCATGATTTGCCAACATTCAGCCTGCTTTCATTCTCCTGGTCCACCCACATGGTTCAATCAAACTCAGAATGCTCACACTAGGCATTTAATAGGGAAAGCAAAAAGAAGTTCATTTATTCAGATTCTTCAAAGAGAAAGAGAGGGAGAATCAGCACCAGTTTCCTGTACTTTCCTATTTCTCATTCCAAGCTACCATAGTCCTTGGAAGGAAAGTGGTTCTCAACTGTGGCTTGGAGACCATATGTCTATTTCACCTCTGCAGGGTTCTTGTTAAAATGCAGACTCCTCCTGTAATCCCAGTGGCTCAAGAGGCTGAGGCAGGAGGATCACAAGTTTGAAGTCAGGATCGCAGGTTCGAAGCCAGCCTCAGCAACTTAGTGAGACTGTAAGCAGCTTAGTGAGGCCTGTCTCAAAATAAAAAATAAAAAGGGCTGGGGATGTGGCCCAATGGTTAAGTATCCTTGGGTTCAATCCCTGTTACAAAAATAAATGAATGAATGAATAAGTAAATAAGTAAATAAATAAATAAAGCACACTCCTGGGAACCACACTTGCTAGATTCCATGACTTGGAATGACCCAGTTTACCACCCCCAAATGGTATTTGTGAACTGTGGAGCTTGGGGGCCACTGGTCCAGGCAGTCTTTCTCAGGATGTATAGGACTGGCTGTGCATGTAAGGCTAATGATCTTTTTTTTTAAATTTATTTTTATTGTAAACAAATGGGATACATCTTGTTTCTCTGTACATGAAGTAGAAGCATACCATTTATGTAATCATACATTTACCTAGGGTAATAGTTTTTGATTCATTCTGTTATTTTTTTCTCCCCCAGTCCCCTCCCACCCCTCTTATCCCTCTATAGAGTCCCTTCTTCCTCCAGTCCTGCTCCCTTCCCACCCCCTATATGTGTCATCATCTGCTTATCAGTGAGATCATTCGTCCTTTGGTTTTTTGAGATTGGCTTATCTAACTTAGCATGATATTCTCCAACTGCATCCATTTGCCTGCAAATGCCATAATTTTATTATTCTTTATGGCTGAATAATATTCCATGGTATATATATATATATATATACCACAGTTTCTTTATCCATTCATCATTTGAGGGGCATCTAGGTTGGTTCCACAATCTGGCTATTGTGAATTGAGCAGCTATGAACATTGTTGTGGCTGTATCTCTGTAGTACGCTGATTTTAAGTCCTTTGGGTATAGGCCAAGGAGTGGGATAGCTGGGTCAAATGGTGGTTCCATTCCAAGTTTTCTAAGGAATCTCCACACTGCTTTCCAGAGTGGCTGCACTAATTTGCAACCCCACCAGCAATGTATGAGTGTACCTTTTTCTCCACATCCTCTCCAACACCTATTGTTGATGTATTCTTGATAATCGCCATTCTAATTGGGGTGAGATGGAATTGTTGGGTAGTTTTGATTTGCATTTCTCTTATTACTAGAGATATTGAACATTTTTTCATATCTTTGTTGATTGCTTGTAGATCTTCTTCTGGGAAGTGTCTGTTCATTTCCTTAGCCCATTTGTTGATTGGATTATTTGTGTTCTTGGGGTAGAGTTTTTTGAGTTTTTTACATATTCTGGAAATTAGTGCTCTATCTGAAGTATGAGTGGAAAAAATTTTCTCCCACTCTATAGGCTCTCTCTTTGCATTGCTGATAGTTTCCTTTGCTGAGAGAAAGCTTTTTGGTTTGAATTTGTCCCAGTTATTGATTCTTGCTTTTATTTCTTGTGCTATGGGAGTCCTGTTAAGGAAGTCTGAGCCTAAGCCAACAAGTTGAAGATTTGGACCTACTTTTTCTTCTATAAGATGCAGGGTCTCTGGTCTGATTTCAAGGTCCTTGATCCATTGTCAGCTGATTTTTGTACAGGGTGAGAGATAGGGGTTTAATTTCATTCTGTTGCATATGGATTTCCAGTTTTCCCGGCACCATTTGTTGAAGAGGCTATCTTTTCTCCATTGCATATTTTTGGCACTTTTGTCTTGTATGAGAAAATTGTATTTATTTGGGTTTGTGTCCATGTCCTCTATTCTGTACCATTGATTTACCTGTCTATTTTGGTGCCAATACCATGCTGTTTCTGTTACTATTGCTTTGTAGTATAGTTGAAGTTCTGGTATTGCAATACCCTCTGCTTCACTCTTCCTGCTAAGGATTGCTTTAGCTATTCTGGGTTTCTTATTCTTCCAGATGAATTTCATGATTGCTTGCTCTATTTCTGTAAGGTACATCATTGGGATTTTAATTGGAATTGCATTGAATCTGTATAGCACTTTTGGTAGTATGGCCATTTTGACAATATTAATCCTGCCTATTTAAGAATATGGGAGATCTTTCCATCTTCTAAGGTTTCTTTAATTTCTTTCTTTAGTGTTCTGTAGTTCTCATTGTAGAGGTCTTTCACCTGTTTTGTTAGATCGATTCCCAAGTATTTTATTTTTTTGAGGTGATTGTGAATGGGGTAGTTTTCCTAACTTCTCTTTCTGAAGATTCATCACTTATGTATAAAAATGCATTGGATTTATGAGCATTAATCTTATATCTTGCTACTTTACTGACTTCACTTATGAGTTCTAAAAGTTTTCTGGTGGAATTTTCTGGTTACTCTAAATATATAATCATGTCATCAGCAAATAGGAATAGTTTGAGTTCTTCTTTTCCTATTCGTATTCCTTTAATTTCCTTGGTCTGTCTAATTGCTCTGGCTAGAGTTTCGAGGACAATGTTGAATAGAAGTGGTGAAAGAGGACATCCCTGCCTTGTTCCAGTTTTTAGGGGGAATGCTTTCAGTTTTTCACCATTTAGAATGATATTGTCCATGGGCTTAGCATAGATGGCCTTTACAATGTTAAGGAATGTTCCCACTATCCCTATTTTTTTCTAGTGTTTTGAGCATGAAGGGATGCTGTATTTTATCAAATGCTTTTTCTGCATCTATCGCAATAATTATGTGATTCTTGACCCTAAGTCTGTTGATATGGTGAATTACATTTATTGATTTCCAGTTGTTGAACCAACCTTGCATCCCTGGGATAAAATCCACTTGATTGTGCTGCACTATCTTTTTAATATATTTTTGTATACGATTTGCTAAAATTTTGTTGAGAATTTTTGCATCAATATTCATTAGGGATATTGGTCTGAAATTGTCTTTCCTGCATATGTCTCTGTCTGGTATAGGTATCAGGGTGATATTGGCTTCATAGAATGAGTTTGGGAGGGTTCCCTCCTCTTCTATTTTATGGAATATTTTGAGAAGTATTGGAATGAGCTCTTCTTTAAAGGTTTTGTAGAACTCGGCTGAGAACCCATCTGGTCCCAGACTTTTCTTTGTTGGTAGGCTTTTGATAACTTCTTCTATTTCATTACTTGAAATTGATCTATTTAAATTGTGTATGTCCTCCTGGTTCAATTTAGGTAATTCATATGTCTCTAGAAACCTGTTGATGTCTTTGAGATTTTCTATTTTGTTGGAGTATAGATTTTCAAAATAGCTTCTAATTATGTTTTGTATTTCAATCGTGTCTGTTGTGATATTTCCTTGTTCATTCCGAATTTTAGTAATTTGGGTTTTCTCTCTTTTTCTCTTTGTTAGTGTGGCTAAAGGTTTACAATTTTGTTTATTTTTTCAAAGAACCAACTATTTATTTTTTCAATTTTTTCAATTGTTTCTTCTGTTTCGATTTCATTGATTTCAGCTGTGATTTTAACTATTTCCTGTCTTCTACTACTTTTGGTGTTGATCTGTTCTTCTTTTTCTAGGGCTTTGAGCCTTAGTGTTAGGTTGTTTATTTGTTGATTTTTTTCTTCTTTTAAGATAATGATCTTTTGAACCAGCACTTGACTTTCTTGGATCTCCCTTTTTTGGATTCTTGATTTTTTTTTCCTTTGGAGTAGATCAGGGTCTATGAATGAGTTTTCTATGAGTGCAATAATAAAATACTATAGGCTGGGTGGGTTTAATAACAGAAATTTATTTTCTGACAGTTATGAAGAACAGAAGTCCAAGATCAAGCTGTCTACAGGGCTGATGTTGTTCAGAGGACTTTTCTCCTTGTCTTGTAGGTGAACATCTTTATTCTTCCATGGTCTTTCCTCCATGAATGTGTATTATCTATATCTTACTCCCCTCTTCTTTAAGACACCTATCATATCAGATTTTGGCCTGCCCATGTGACTTTATGTATCTCTTTAAATTCTCTATTTCCAAAACCAGTCACATATGAAGGTACTGAGGGGTTAGGACTTTAACATATGAATATTGGCAGAAAATAATTCAGCTCATAACAGTTTAGATGGATCTTAAAACAGTGATTAAGTGAAAGATGAATAATGTTGATTTCTTCCTGTTCCTGCTCAGCTTCTGTCCATAGAAGGAATAGAAGGAAGGACCAGTCTATTCCTGACTGGTCTTTCTTCTAAAGCAGCAGAAAAGAGGTCAGGGCAATAACACTTTTCATTGGCTCTTTTTCTCCTCAGAGTCATGTACGTTAAAGAAGGGGGAGCTAATTGCTTTAGAATCAACTGCTTTAAAGAACTAAAGGTGGGGATTCTCAAAGGGAATCTGGGAAATCAAAACTCATCTCATAATTAATATTAAAAAGGTATTCTTTCCCTTTTTGCTGGATTTATTAGTCAGATTTGTATTACTATAACAAAATACCTGAGGAAATTAACCTCCAAAGGGAAAAGGTTTACTTTAACTCACAGTTTTGAGGATTTCAATCTAAGATAAAGTGACCTTGTTTGCTTTGGTTTTCTGGTGAGCGCAGCATATTATGACAGGCATGCAAACCACTTATATCATAAGCTGAAAGTAGAGCAGAAGAGGAAGAGAACAGGTCCCATTATTATCTTTGCCTTGGGGACCAAGCCTTAAAGCTTAGCAAACCCAAACTATAGCACTGGGTGCTATTTGCACTGATTGTGCAAGAGCAATAGTGGCTAGAACAGTTGGTGCTTTAACATGACTTAAGGCAGTACCACCAAGCTCCACTAGTAATCATAATTTCACCACTGAGCATCTGCAGTGCAGAAGTGGGAAAAGGCCTGTTTCACTTCAGAATGCCCTTGACAAAGTAGTAGGCATTATTAAGTTTGCTAGATCTCAACCACTGAGTACACATCTTTTTAAGTATGCTGGGCAAAAAAAATGAGACGTGCATAAAGCACTTCTGCTGCATTCAAATGTTCAATGGCTGTTTCGAGGAAAAGTACTTGTGTGATTGAATTATAAGCTGAACTAACCTCTTATTTCATGAAGGGCCAGTTTTACTTATGAGAACAAAAGATTATAAAATAGGATTATTTAGACTCAGGTTACTGGCAAACATTTTTGTAAAAATGAATGAAGTTGACCTATTGGTACAAGAAAAACAATTTCCTTGAAGTATTGTTGCCTATGATAAAATTTAAGCTTTCAAGGGAAAATAAGAATTTTAGAAAACTTGTATCTGTTATTGTGACCTTCTTAAGTTATCAGCAATTGAAGAGTTTTTGGATAAGGTTGATGATCAGTAAATGTGATTTTTTTTTGATATTAAATAATGGAATGGGTCAGCAATTGGGAATTGTGCATAACTCACCTAACCATTGTTTTCCAAAGGACCAAAGTATGGTGCTACAAAAAAAAAAAACTATTCTAGGTACAAGAGATACCAATAAATGTTTACATAACAGAGTATAAAATGTTCTTGATATGATTTTAGACTACATTGCAATTAATCCTTAAGAAATTACCACTTGTCAAGTTTTGTCATATTATCAGAAAATATTCATAGTTATCTGAAAGTATTATTTAAAATACACCTTTTCAACTACAGACCTGAGTAAGATCTCCTTCATTTACTGCAAACAGAAACCTGTCAAAATAGATTAAATGCAGAAATAGATATGAGAATCTAGCTTTTCTTTTATTTAAACCAAACATTTTAGGAATTTGCAAAAAAATTCCTAAGTGCTGTTATTTTTTTGTTTGTATGTACACATAGAGTATATAAAATGTTACATAACATGAAATGGGTTTGTTGTTGCTATTTTAAAATGAATTAATAAACACATACTTTAAAAATTTCTCACTTCCATGTTTATAACTCTTTGGGAGCCCCAGTATTTTTTAAGACTGTAAAAGTATCCTGAGATCAAAACATTTGTGACTTCTGATCTCAGAAGACATCTCTTTAGCTATGCTGTAGCAATTGGTTTAGAGTTAACTTTGATTCATGGCACACTTAGGGCCACATATATTCACTGTCTGAACACTAAAGTGAGCTTGATTTTGCTTTTTTTTTCTCACTGGGAGGAAATTTATAGTAATATTCTCTGCCAAAATAT
Source organism: Sciurus vulgaris (assembly GCF_902686455.1). Taxonomy (NCBI): domain Eukaryota; kingdom Metazoa; phylum Chordata; class Mammalia; order Rodentia; family Sciuridae; genus Sciurus; species Sciurus vulgaris. The sequence continues at coordinate 78,519,196 of NC_136469.1, forward strand.
TCTCTTGCATAGTTTAATGCCTGGTTTATCTTTCTTAATCCCAGATCAGTTTAGATAATCCTGAACAAACTGAAAACAAAAATGCCCTTTACACAAACTAATATTTTTGAGAGATTTTTTTCAATGGAATGAAAATGTATTCAAATTAGCAGGATTGAAATCTGCCCTATGGAAAAACACTTGGAAATATTTCCAAGAGTGTGTTCTTTTTTCATTCTGCTTCTGTTTTCTCTTGTTCCATTTATAGGGCACTCCTTCCTCTCCTCTCCTCTCTTCCTTGCCTCTGCTTTTACTCCCCCACCCTGAGCTTCTTTCCCTTTGCCTTATCATAGCTGTGACTGTTTCTTTGCTTGCTGCAGTTTGGGCTGCTGCCAGTGTCCTCCAGGGAGAGATGCTGACCTGGTAAATGTGAACGAGGCATTGATGAAGTGTGGGCTCCTCTTGGTCTTAGCTCAGGACTTGTAGGTTTCCATGCAGTATATAAAATCTAACGCCAGAGTCTGTGCTGCATTTCTATTCCTAGAGCCTGAGAAGAAAGCTTAGGGAAGAGGATTTTTAACTTGAAACTTCTACTCCTTAGAAGATAGGACTCTAGAATAAGCCCTACTATTATACTGTATTCTTTATCGATTTCTTTCTCATTTTTCTTCTAGTCCAAAAGTCATTCCAGAGTTGGCCTGAAATCAAGCACCAAGCAAAAGGTATGTTAATTTCTTCCCTTCTGCATTTTTCCTGTAATAAATAATTATTTTTGGTGTGTGCTCCCAACCACAGTGAATGACTTGTCTTTGGAGGGCCAGGATATCTCTAGAAACAAAGTGTTATTGGATTTGCATTGGCTTTGCCTCCATAATAATAAAAGTGAAATTGGAGACAAACCCTTGAAATGAGACAAAATTTGACAGATAGTCTTAAAACCCAGTGACAGAAGCTAAGAATCTTCCCATGGCTTAAAGGAGTTCTGGAAACCCAGTCAGTGGATGTTCTACCAGAGCCCCCCCACCCCCTGTTATTTTCTAAGCCCTGCCCAGTGGAGAAATTCATTCCTATCTCGGTTTATAGTTTTACTAAACATTATTCTCTCAGCATCTATTGTGGATAATGACCTTCACAGATGGTCTGTGGTGAACTGGTTAAAACATAAGCTGTGTGAGTCTAAAAGAATTGGTGTTCATTTTTGGTTTGTCACTTTATTATGTGATCTTGGACACATTTGTGCAAAGAAGATGTACATACCCTCTAGTGTAGTATAGCTTAGTGATAAAATGAGATCATAAACATGAAGATACTTATATCCCATGCCCAGCACAAAATAAGCACTTACAATTTTTTAAAAAATTCTTTATTTATTAATAGTTTATAAAACCATACAAGAGAAAAAAACAAATGGAAAAAATAGAATATTTAAAATACCAAACTCTAAATCCTTAGTCACACATACATACACTTATACACTTAAATTATGTTATTTCCTGGTGATAAACAGGGTAATGATGCACATGAATTTCTTGGAGTTTGGAAAAGTTCAATGTAGACGTTTGCACTGGTTAGAGTACTTGTAAAACCTTTCTTGATGTCAATTATCAGAGAAAAAACATTCCAAGAACGCAAAGCATCTGAGAGGTTCTTAGGAAGAATAAGAGAAGCAATGGATGTGGCAAGCACTAAGCCCAGAGCTGTGTAGATACTTATATTTTTGCTTGAAAAGCCCCGTGTTGATTGGGAAGGTAGATTTGGAGTGCCCACTCAGCTGCAGCACTCAACAGATAATAATTGCAAACCCATGCTTCAGGTATTGCAGGAACATTGGACAATGATTATCTCATTTAATACACTCAACAACTTTCTGAGGTAGATGTTGTATCCCTCAGGCTGTATTAGGAGAATGAATCCACACTGGTAATTCGAACAGAGAATTTAATAGGAAGAATCGTTGGCCATGTGTGAAGTCATTAACTAGGTAATGAAATGGGGAAAAAGAGAAGTAGCTGTAAGGTATCATGAAGTAGCAATTCCAGGAAGCAGCTGCCACCCCTTTGGATGAGGGAACAAGGAAAAGAGGTGGGACTACTAAAACTTCTTAGACACTTAGAGGAGCCACCCACAGAGCTGAGATTCAGACCTCTGAGGAAGGAGTCAGAGGCTTGGAAAACTGATTTCCTTAAGGAGCACACTGGTGAGGCTGATTCTCAAGTTCTCAGAAAACTGCAACCCGGACTTCGTGGCTCTGTAGAGAGGAGAGGAATTTGGTGCTGCTGAAGTGATGGATGCTCCAAGCAGGTGCACCGGAAAGGGCAAGTCCCTCCCCTTCCAGCTCCGCAGCCTCCTGTAGTGCCTACACTGGCAGAGAAGCTGATGAAGCAAAAAATGTGTTTTGCAGAGTCCCAGCCCCAGTGTCACAAAGTTGGTTATAGAAAGGTGAGTTTGGAGATGAGAAGCAATAATTTAGTAACTGGCATAACTGTCAGCTCCATTCTGCAGATGAGGAAACCAAGGCACAGACAGGTTAAGTTGTGTCTGTTCAAAATTATTCATCTAGGAAGAGACAGGGCTAGAATTTAAACCTAATCTGTTTGACTTCCAAATTCATGCTCTTAAAATCCTTTAACAACTGACCATAGACAAAAACATTCCTCTGAGTCTTAATTTAAACTCTGCAAAATGGAGATGGTAATTCTTAGTTTGTGGGGTTTTTGTAAGGATTAAATAGAGTAATATAAATGATGTGCCTGTCATACTTCCTGGTGCATAGTAGATGCCAGTAAATGTGGTTTCTTGCTAGATATGGCATTTTTCTTAATTTGGATATAGAAACTTCTTTTGTGCCTTTGTGACTATATGTTTTTAAGTTTTTAAAGTATTGCCTTTGCCTTGAACGGTTTTCTCTCCAATTGGTTGCTAATTCTATTGATTGTTATCTCTCTAACTTTTCATATTTTAAAATCTTCTGTGTTGGAAAGTGAAGTAGAGAGATATTAAAACTGAAGTTTGATCAGTGGTGACTTTATTGATGATGTCCTTAAAATCAGAAATTATCAGAGGCTGTAATAGAGCATTGAGTTAGTCTTTTACTTTAGATTTTAAGCAGTGGGAGAAATCATATTGAGTTTAATTCATTCATTCTTTAGCACAACAGTTATTTGTTGGGCACCTAATTATACCAGAGACTGTACTGACCATCAGGGGTGATATAAACACTGACATAAGGATCTGCCCTTGAGACTGTTGTTATAATTTAGTAGAGGAGTATAATGAACAGCTCGGCTGCTCATTCTCCTCCACCTTTCCTTGTCCTTGACAGGTGTGTTGTGTGTGTGTGTGTGTGTGTTGTTACATAAATACAATGTTATCATGTGGACAAAATATGTATCGAGCCATTGTGGCTTAGATATGAAATGTTTTCCAGAAACTCCTGTGCTAATATAGGAATGTTCCAAATGATTAGATTATGAGAGCTGTAATGTACTCAGTGGATTAGCCCATTTGATGGATTAATAATTTGAAGTGATTAACTGGGTGGTAAGTGTAGGCAGATAGGACATGACTGAAGGAAGTAGGTCACTGGGGGTGTAACTTGGGTCTTCCTGCTCTCTCTTTCTTTGTCCTTGGGTCCTCCTGCTCTCTCTCTCTCTCTCTCTCTCTCTCTCTCTCTCTCTCTCTCTCTCTCTCTCTCTCTCTCTTTCTCTCTCTCTTTCTGCTTCCTGCCTACCATGAGGTGGGCAGCTTTCCTTTACCATGCCCTTCCACCATGATGTGTGGGCCCAGAGTGATGGAGTCAGTTGGCCATGGACTGAAACCTCTGAAATGTGAGCTCAAATAAAGTTTTCCTCCTCTGAGTTGTTCTTGTGGTTATTTTGGTCACAGCAATGAAAAGCTGACCAAAGCACAGCCTGTTACAGAGTTAATCTACATCCAGGGGACATTTATAGGTGTCAGGATAACATGGCTGCCTCTCCTGAAGTCGTGAACAGTCATAAACAGCCAGGGCCTCAGGGATCTGTAGTAGCTAATTGGCAGGATCAGGCATCTGTGTAAATCAGGTAATTTTTAAGTTATTTCTCATCTATATTTGCTTCCTTTTTTATTCTTTTTTAAAGTGGCAATTGCCTCAATAGTCCTATGGGAAGTGAGGGGCAGACTTTCTTTATGTATGTACTTAGACCATGAGGGGATGTGAGTCTTGAAAATCAGCATCATAGTGGTGGTGCCAGGATCCTCCTGAGAGAGCATCAAGATCATAGTCATGTTGTCAAGGTCATACTAGGTCTTGTTGATCTTTCTGGAAATTCTGGTGAAAGTTGAAGAGATTCAATAATGTTAAGAGAGAGTCATTAGAACATGGGAATACCCCAAACCTGCTCTTGATACTCATGGTTGAAAGGAATCAGAAAAATAAATGCATGAAGGACAAAGACTGGGACATTCATATTCTGTTACCTCAATGTAGGGTGTCAGTGAGTGAGGTTGGTGCTACTTCCTTGGTATCTTTTCAAGATTAATATTAATAATCTTAATACTATATATAACATATAATTAGTGTTATGGTTGCTTTGTAAATGTTCAGTGGCTGCAATATTTTCATTCCATTTAATTTTTTTTAAATATTAAACTTGACTTTGTAGAGCTTTTTTTCCCCCACACATGCTTAGCCTTCCCCATTATCAACATCTCACCAGAGCAGTACATGTGTTATTATGGATTGAGGAGTTATTATCACCCAAAGCCCATACCTTACATTAGAGTTCACTGTGTTGCACATTGGATGGGCTTTGATAAATGTACAGAGACATGTGTTCATCATTATAATATCATGCAGATTGCTTTCCCTGTCCTAAAAGACCTATTTTCCATGCCCCCACTCCACAAACCCTTTTATTGGGTCCATCCTTTCACCTTTTACAGAATGGCATACATTTGGAATCATGGCAGTATGTAATCTTTTCAGATTGACTTCTTTCACTTAATAGTATACATCTAAATTTTCTCCACATCCTTTCTTGACTTAATGGCACTTTTTTTTTTTTTTTTTTTTTTTTTTTTTTAGTACTTAATAACATTTCACTGTTTGGATGCACCATAGTTCATTTAATTCATTCATCTATAGCAGGACATCTTGGTCACATACAAATTTGGGCAATTGTGAATAAAGCTGCTATAAACATTCTGTATAGGTGTGTGTGTGTATATCCATAAGTTTCAACTTCTTTGATAAATACCAAGGAGTATGATTACTGGATTGTATGGTAAGAGTGTATTTCGTTCTCTGCTGAACTGTCTTACAAAGAGGTGGTTCCTTTCTGTTGTTCCACATCCTCACCAGCATTTGGTGTTGACAGTGTTTTGGATTTTGACCATTTTAATAGTTGTGTAGTGGCATCTCGTTGTTGTTCTAATGTGCATTTCCATGATATGGAATGTGGAACATCTTCTTGGATGCTTATTTCACCTGTATATCTTCCTTCTGTGAAGTGTCTGTTAAGGTCTTTGGCCAATTTTTTATTCTGATTGTTTCTTTTTGTTGAGTTTTAAATATTCTTAGTATAATCATCTCTCATCAGATGTGTATTTTGCAAATATTTTCTTCCAGTCTGTATCTTGTCTTTTAATTCTCTTGACAGTATCTTTTGTAAAGTAGAAATTTTTTCTTTTCTTTTCTTTTTTGTGACAGGGTTTTACTGTGTTGCCCAGGTTGATCTTAAACTTGTGAGCTCAACTGAGCTCTCTGCCTCAGTCTTCCAAGTGGCTGAGATTAAAGGCATGTGCCCTCACTACTGGTCGAAATTTTTAATTTTAATGAAGTCCAGCTTATCTATTCTTTCTTTCATGGACCAAGCCTTTGGTGCTTTTATTCCATATTATCAGAAAGAAAATTAATTTGCCCAAGCCTAAAGTTAATAGTGTTTTAAATATTCTCACTCTCCCACCCAAATATTTCTGTGTTCAGTGATTTTGACTTTATGATATCCTTTCTTCTATCAAAGCCATCTTTTCAGATCAGATAAATAAATTCAAAGTAAGTTGCACTTGAATGATAGGGCTTCCTCTAATCTTTCCTAAGGCTATTTGCATTTCAATAGGTGGCAAAGGCTGATGAAATTGAATTGCTAGGGTGGAATTTCTAGCATTAGCAAGCATGGTACGGTGTTTGATTGGTAGAAAGATCTCATCCTTGCTCCTAAAATTACATTGTTTACCTCTAAGATCAATTCAGAGGGAGACATTAACGGGTTAGATGACCTAGAGTCACTGTGCGTGCAGTTGGTCAGGAGCCAGGACTCCAATATGGAGCACTGAGGGTGGTGCCTTTTTATTCAGCATGATTATTTCTTCCTCCCACCCTCCCCGTTACCCTCCCTATTTATGAGTGTAGTGTCCCTCTTTTCCACCCAACTGTAGGCTGTCCTCCAAAAGGAAATTGTGTTTTGTTATTATCTGTACCTTTCCCTTGCCCACTTTGCTCTTGTACCTAATATCTGAGAGCTTTGTAAATGTTAAATACACTTGAAAGAGATCCAGGTCCTCACTTTACAAGTGAGCAAACCACACCACAAACAGAGATGGTGCCCAATGTTATCTAAGGTCCCTAGACAGGTGGCTTTTAGTTTTCTCCTGCTATAGATTTAAAATGGCTCTAGAACATTTCTTGTGGTATTCTCCTTTTCCAGTTCTATCCTGATACCCCTCAGCAGCGTTCTCTTGCCCCTCTGAGCTCTCCACCCAAATGCCCCATCCCAGCATGCACACACAGCCTTCTCTACTTTCAACATCCTGCGTTAGAGTGGGGCATTTGATAGAACTGCTGCACCTGTATTGATGCCTGGTTGTCACTCAAAGTCCATAGTTTACATTGGATCCACTCTTGTACATCCTGTGGGTTTTGATGTATATAGTGACATGTATCTGTATTTTAATGTTATATTATCATACAATAGTATCATATAGAATAGTTTTGCTTCCTTAAAAATCCTCTTGTGCTCTTCCTATTAATCATCCCTCCTTCTTGAAACCCCTGGACCACTGATCTTTATCATCACCATCATTTTGCCTCTTCCACAATGCCATGTCATTGGAATCATATACCATGTAGCCTTTTCAGATAGGCTACTTTGACTTAGCAATATGTATTTTTATTTCCTCCATCTCTTTTCATGATCTCATTTATTTTACATTATTTTAATTTTTTAAAATACAGTTTTTATTTTTAATTGACACAGTAATTATACACATTTCAGGGTACAGTGGTGACATTTTGATATAGGTATATAATGTGTAATGATCAGATAACTGGCATATCCATCATCTTAGACATATATCATTTCCTTGGGGAGCCAAACAGAATCTCCTTTACTAGCTATTTGAAATGTACAACTAATTATTTTCAAGCATAGTTGTCTAATGTTCTATAGAATATTAGATGTTGTTTCTCCTCTCCAGCTGCCACCCTACACCTGTCAGCCATCCTCTCTTCATGTGCCCTCCAAGTCCCTGCCAGGCTCTGGTAACCACTATTCTACTGTTCAGTTTCCACATATAAGTGAGAACATGCCATATTGTCTCTCTGTGCCTGACTTATCTCACTTAACATCCTCAAATTCCATCCATGTTGAGACAAATGACAGAACTTCCTTCTATTTATGGCTGAAAAATATTCCACTGTGTATATGTACCATATTTTCTTTAGGCATTCATCTGTCGATGGACACCAAGGTTGATTCCATATCTTGGTTACTGTGAACAGTACTGCAATAAATATGGGAGTGCAGGTGTTTCCTTTACACATTCATTTTTGCTCCTTTGGTTATATATTCAGTAGAGGGAATGCTGGAACATATGGTAGTTCTGTTCGTAGGTTTTTGAGAAAACTTCATACCATTTTCCAAGTGGTTCTACTAGTTTACATCTCTAACAACGGTGTACAACTTCTTCTTTCTCTGAATCTTCACCAGCATTTTTCATTTTTTTTGTGTGTGTGTGTTTTTGCTAATAGTTCTTCTAACTGGGGTGAGATGATCTCATTGTGGTTTCGGTTTGATTCCCCTTATGGCAGGTGATGTTGAGTACTTTTTCAGTTTTTCTTGCCATTTATATGTCCTCTTTGGGGAAGATCTATTCAGATTATTCACTCATGTTAAATGCAGATTGTTATTGTTGCTGTTGCTTTGCTATTGAGTTATTTGAATTCATCACATATTCTGAAAATTTATCCCTTGTCAGATGAATTGTTTGCAAATATTTTCCCGCATTCTTTAGGTTGTCTCTTCATTCTTTTGATTGTTTTCTTTGCCATTCAGAAGGTTTTAAGTTTGACATAATTTCATTTATCAATTTTTGCTTTTGTGGCCTGTGCTTTGTGGGGGCGGTCATAGCCAAAAATTCTGTGCCCAGACCAATGCCCTAAAGTGTTTCCCCTGTTTTATTCTAGTAGCTACATAGTTTTGGTTCTCACATGTAAGTCCTCAGGAGTGATGAAAGGGGACGACCTTGTATTTTTCTTGATCTTAGAGGCTTAGAGGGGACAATTTCTGCTTTTCCCCATTCAGTATGATGTTGGCCATGGGTTTGTCATATATAATCTTTACTGTGTTGAGCTTCATTCCATCTATAACTAATTTTTTGAGGATTGTTTTTTTTAATTATGAAGGGATGTTCAATACCTATTCTGACTCTATCGAGAGAATCACTGGGTATTTCTTTCATTCTGTTGGCGTAGTGTATCACATTTATTGATTTGCATAGTCAAACTGTCTTTGCATCACTGGGATAAGTCTCACTTGATCATGGTGCATAATCTTTTAAAAGTTGTTGGGTTCAGTTTGCCGTTATTTTCTTGAGAAGTCGTCCATCTATAGTCACTAGGAATATTGGTCTATAGTTTTCTTTTCGGTGCCCTTGTCTGGTTTTGGCAGCAGTAATGCTGGTCTAGTAGAATTAGTTGGAAGAGTTTTATCACTTTCAATTCTTTGGAATTGTTTAGGAATAACTGGTGTTAGTTCTTTAAAAGTTTGGTAAAATGTAGTGGTGAAGCCACCTGGTCTGGGCTTTTCTTTCTTGGGAGACTTTTTAGTTCTGATTCAATATTGTTGTTTGTGATTGGGCTGTTCAGGTGTTTTCCTTCTTCGTGGTTCAGTTTTGGTAGTTTATATGTGTTCAGAATTCTGTTCATTGTTTTTACATTTTCCAATTTGTTAACATATACTTATTCTGAATAGTCTCTAACGATCCTTTGTATTTCTGTGGTATCACTTACAATGTTTCCTTTCTCAGCTCTGATTTTATTTATTTGGGTCTTCTCTGTCTCTTTTTTCTTGGTTAGTCTAGCTAAAATTTTGTCAGTTTTGTTCCTCTTTTCAAAAGTCATTGATCTTTTTTGCCTTTAAAAAAGTCTGTTTCATTTATATTTGCTCTGATCTTTGTTATTTATTCCACTGAATTTGGGTTTGTTATGTTTTTTTACTTTCTTTTTTTTTTTTTTTTCCCCTTTTTTTTTCATGTTCAAGAGCTATATGGGTGACTTCATGGTCCTCCAGAGATTGACCAGGAACTATCTGTCTGCTTTCTGGGTCAAGGGTGGGTGGGCAGGCTATCTATCTACTTCTAGTAGGTATGGTGGATAAGGTTGGCTATCTGATTCCCAGGGTCCCTTGGTAGGCTAAGCCACTCGGGGATGAACTGCTCATGTGCTGCTCAGGACCATGGGAGGGTGAGTGGGGTCACCTGACTGATTCACAGTGCTGATTTAGTAAACTGCTGGGGCAGTTACTCTGCTGCTTCATGTGGATAGGGTCTCAAGATAGTATTATATAGCAGGAGCCTAGGTAGAGAGGTGTATACAGTGCGGGCTGGGCTGTTTTTCCAGGGCAATGCAGTGGGTATGGTAACCTAGAAACTCCCCAAACTGGGATTAGGGTCTGCAAGGACTGTAGGATTCTCCAGCAGCAAATGCTTCAGTAGTCTGTGGCATAAATGGGGACTAATAGGGACTTTTGCTAAACCTTTCCTTGCTAGGCCAAGTCCTTCTTGGTTCAAGAGAGGGGACAGTGCATGCTGTGTGCTTAGTTTCCTCTTGATAAGCCAATCTTTGTTTCTGTGATTTGCAACATCTCCGTGGTATCCCCCTTATACTCCAGTGCTCTGCTTCAAACACTCCAGCAAAGAGGATATTATTCTTTCTTTCTGTGATTCTCTTTTTTGGAGGTAAGTATGCCAGACACCTCTAGTCAGTCATCTAGCTGATGTTATCTCTGCCTCATTTCTTTTTAGTTCTGGGTAATACTTCATTCTCTGGATGTATCACAGTTTATTTATCCATTTATTTGCCGAAGGACATCTTGATTGCCTACAAGTTTTGGCAATTATGGATAAATCTGCTACAAACATCCATATGCAGGTTTTTGTGTAGACATATTTTCAACTTATTTATATAAATACCAAGGAGCACAATTGCTGGATCAATTTTTTTCTTAATAATTTTATTCCCATAAATGACTCACAGTCTTTACTCTGTTTTCTTCAAATATATGCTCTAAATTTTGTGTTATGCCAAATGTCTTTCCCTATATTTTTTGGCCATGTATTTCTTGCATTATCCTCCAGAGCCCCAAAGAATGATCTACGCACCCTTTGGAGGCAGGTGAGGACAGAGCAAAAAACTATATAAAAACAGGACAGAGAAGTTAATGTAGAAGCTATATTTGGACAATCAAGAAGTACAAACCAGAGGATGAATTTATAGCACCTGAGAGTTAAATTCCTGTCCTGTCACAGATTTCCTACTAGCATCAGAAAGAGTAGTTTGGGCCTTTTACATCACTGTGAGTGTCTGAAGACTGTATCTAGCTTAAGGGAAATTAAAAGTCACTGTTTTCAGTAGTCACAATTCTCCTTGAAGGTTTTGACAGCAGAAGGAAAGGAAATCAGACTCCCTAGAGCAGAGTCTATATTATCTTTACTCCATGATATTGCCTCATGGCCTGTGAAGATGCCCAGTGGCTTTCTGGAAGATGCTGCCTGAATAAAAAGTGACAAAACAAGCAAGGTGAATTCAAAAGAGATGAAGATTATCTCTGCAGACTCATAACAATAGGATTCTAGGAGAGCCTACTCTTTCTATTATTATTTTTTCCCAGGGGAGAACAAAGAATTCACATTTTTATATTTTTGTTAGTTAAAAAGTGCTGTTTTATTTTCCTAGATAGAGGGATGCTTTTGAGACAAGTATTATTCAAAAGACAAAGGTTGCATGTCAGATACACTGACACTAACTTTTACAGTCATCTCCTTTCTGAATTTTATCTATAAAAAGACCCAGAAGGACAAAGTGGGCATTTCAGCAATGTAGGTCAAGTTCTATTGCCATGAGCTATGATGGTGACTGTCCACTGCTTTTATTCTTCTTGAACTTGTGTTATATTGAATTGTGTTTGCAAAGTGTGAGCCTGTGGCTAAAGTTTTGGGAGAGCATTTTGGATTTTTTAAAAAAGTAATTTAATTTTTTTCAATAGTAGGGCTCAAACCCAGGACCTCCATGCATGCTAGTCACTGAGTTACATTTCCAGCCCTTTAAAAATGTTATTTTTGAGACAGTCTCACTAAGTTGTCCAGGCTGGCCTTGAACTTGCCTGCCTTAGCCTTTGGAGTAGCCCTTGGCTATCTTGCTAACACATTCTATTTAGCGAATTCATTAATTAGGCTTCACGTTTTCTTTAAAACATGTTCATCTTCAAAAAAGAATTTATTTAAACAAATATTCTTTGACTTAAACTTATTTTCTTCCAATGAAGTTTGATATTTAAGCCCTTTTTATAACTGATAATGCAGTTTCATACAGTCTTGCCTTTCCTGTAAGACCCCAGGTTTGCAAAAAGACAGTTCAGCATTTTATTTAAGTGAATAATCATTTTCCTTCAAAATGAAATGAAGGATATGTATCTATGCAGGAATACGCTGACTTCCTATGTAATGGCACTTGTTCAAGTCCAGACATTATTCCAAGCATGAATTTTTGAAGCCAAAAAAGTCTTTCAAACATTAATAACCCAACTACAAAACAACCAAGATAGGGAGAAAACAGAAGGGAAAATAAGTCCACAAAAGGAAGGAGTAGCAAGGGAAACTTGGGCATTGAAATGCAAATGGAAGGATTCTGGGAGGCTGCTGCTCCAGAACAGCCACATCACTGCCACCACCAGGTGTGTCTCAGGTAAGGTGAGTGAGGCAGGCACGGAATTTAAGGGTGTACTAAAACACTCAGTAATCAGCATAAATAATACTTAATAAGTTGTATTACTTCCCACTCTTCTTCCCACTTAACAGCTGGTAAACTGAGGCTTAAAGATGTTGAGTAACTTTGAACTGATAACAGAGCCAGGACCCCAGCAGCTTGATTCCAGACGCTTTTCATAAGCAGGGACTGTGCAGCTTTTTCTGTTAGGCTGGCCCAGCCCAAAGTGAGAGCATCATGTCCCGTTGATGCTGACGTAACTCCACTATCCTGGCAGTTCCTTCAGGGATAGGTTCACGACCTCAGAATAGTCTCATGGAGACTGACCTGAAGGAGCTGAGTTAGTTACTCGGAAGACAGACATGCCATTAATTTTCTTACACTAGATCAATTAATTGATTGATTGATTATGTCCAATCCAATGTCAGAGAGAGGGAGGATGTAGGGAGGAGACTTAGGAAGTACATATAGGCACAGAGACTGGTACCTAAAGAAAGCGAGACTAAGATAATGAACATAAATACCTGGTGTTGGTAGAGGTAAGAGTAATAAGGATGAGATTGAAGTGGGAGCCCAGAACAGGGAGCAAGGGAGCCTGGCACCTGCAGGGAATATTCACAAGTCAGCCCTGGGGTTAGACAGAAATGCTCTTCCAGTCTCTGGAAGATGTTGTAGGTCACACAGCCTATTTTTCTGACTTTCTTGCTCTCTGTTCTTCTCTAACTGTCCATGCTTTCTTTTAAAAAAATTTAAATTTATTTTTAATCTATGGTCCATATCTCAGTAGAGATGCTCTAAGTTGTTAACCACAACTCAGAGGAGCCCAGTCGGCCTTCATTCTCAGATGTCCCATTCTCAGGCTGAGGTGCCTTGTCCTCTCCCTGCTCCTTTCCCTTTTTCCCTGGCCATTCTGCTCCCCTAGCCATCATTAGACTTTAATGTAAGAGCTTTCATCGATGGATCTGTGTTTTCCTTGTGTGATGCTTCATGAAATTGTAAAGAGCCTGGTTGTCTGTGATCCCTCAGCTGACTCTCCAAGTGCTTCATTATCTGCCTGTTTCTCCATGCCTGCAGGGCTGGAAGCAGAGGGTAAGGAGCTGAGAGGGCCAGCTGAGCAGGGGGCTGTGTCTGAGAAGGAACACATGCTGGGGGAAGAAGGAAGTTCAGTTAAATTAGCAGTATGCTGTGAGCACCTCTGCCCACTTTATTGGCATATTTCCTATAGAATACTCACCTTCACTTTCAGAGTTGTTGCTGCTGCTATAACCAGATTTAAAACGCGTGGTGTAAGTTTTCCAGCACCACTCAGCTCACTAAAGGTAATCTGAGTCACCCACAATCCTGTTAAACCCAACACTCCTTTTGAAAATGCATATTTAACAAACATTTTGTGATGGTAACCCCTTTATTACTTGTATGGATAATAAAATTTATTTATTCATAATTTTAAAATATTCCCTAGCTGTATGAGAACAAATAAAAAGAAATAAACAAGTAAATAATAAATTAAATATAAATGTTGAACAGTACCATACTAAGACATACAAGACCATCAGATAGTCTTACTTTTTTCAAAAATCACTGAGAATGGGACTTTGAATAAATAATGCAGATTGATACCAGTGTATGTTAATGGCAACTAAAGAAACCAAACTCAATAAATCTTATAGTCAGTGACTTCTCAAAGTGGTGACTTTAGCAAACAGAATAATGGCCCCTTCAAAGATGTCTGAATCTCAGTCTCTGGAAATGGTGAACATGTTACCTTACATGGCAAAAGGGACTTTTCAGACATAGTTAAGGATCTTGAGTTAAGGATCTGTTGGATTATTCCCAGGTGCCCTATGAAATCACAATGATCCTTGTAAGATAGAGACAAGAGTGTCAGAATCAATGGAGATGTGACCATGTAGGGACGTGAGACAATGAGTGCCAGCAGCCTCTAGAAGCTGGAAAGGGCAAGAGCAGGGATTCTCCCCAAACCTCCAGAAGGAGCACCACTCTGATGACTCACTTTAGACCTCTGACCTCTAAGATTGTAGGATAATTAATTTGTGTTGCTTTAAGCTACTGTGATTGTGGTTACTTCTTATGAGAACAAAAGAAAACTAACACAGTGATCAACTCCTGGGAAATTCAAACTGTCAAAGTATATTCTTTTACAATTTTTATATTAAATATCGTTTTTGTTTTTAATTAATTAATTATTTATTTATTTTACAGACTGCATTTTGATTCATTGTACACAAATGGGGTACATCGTTTTGTTTCTATGGTTGTACATGATGTAGATTCATACCATTTGTGTAATCGTACATGTACATGTGAGGAAAAAGGCATACGTTTCCATTGCTGGTGGAGTTGCAAATATAATTGTTTTTTAATTAGTGTTTGAATGTTGGAATTCACTGTGGTATATTCATGTATGTGCATATAAAAGTTCAGATTCTATTCCCATCTTCTTCTATTTTCCTGTCCCTCCTTCTGTTCCCTTGACCCCCTTAGTCTACTCTACTGATCTTTCTTTACCTGTGACCAAAAGTGTTTCATTTGAGCAAAACAGGAAATTTTTGGAATGATGCTAAAGAATATAAAGAAATGACCAAGTTCAGAAAGGGCAGTAAGGCAGATGAACTTCAGGAGTAACTGGATCCAGGTACTCAGGCACTAGGTAGTCCCTCATAATTATATCCTTCTTGGAAAATTCATTGCGTAAATACTTTGTGATTATACGTAAAATGGAGCTTGATTCTAGACTCAACCACAGAGAGTTTCCTCCATGTTGCCTGCCAGGCTCTTGGTTTTCTTACACTCCTGTCCTCTCTCTAATCTCATCCACTTGCAATTTCTGGCTTATGTTTCATGTTGAGCAATTAGTATTCATCTTGCTTTGAGGTCCTCTTCCAGATGAAAGCCTTGTGGCTTTTTCTTGCCTTTGCTGAGCAGCCCTTTGAGATTCTTATGCAAACATGGTTCCCTCCCTAAAGTGGCCAGCTGTTAAAATTCTGGCCTGAGAAACATGTTCTTCCTTCAGCCTAAAATGACCTTCAGCCTCCAGGCTCTGGGTCTGACTGAGGCCTAGTTTTCCTTTAAAACTCAAGTGCCAAAACTTCCAAACAGCCTCAGACTCCTACTATCATGGTTTGGTCCTCCTCTTGGATTTTCCTTGGCCTTGAATTTACTTACATTTTATTTTTTCACCTTTTTTTTTTTTAATGTATAACCACTGTGCTGATTTTGTCATTTATACTATGTACCATTACTAAATGTTAGTTATAATTTGTCCCCATTTTACAGATGAGGAAACTGAGAGCCAAAGAACAAATACAATCTATAGATTAAAATAAAAAAAAACTTATTCTGAAAATCTTCATGTTTACAAAATATTAAATTTCAAAGGATTTGAAAAAGATTAAATGTGTACAACTTTTTACTCATTAATAAGCATTGTTTATGTTCACATGAACATAGAGAAAAAATTTCAAACTGTGCCCCCAATTTTTCAGGACACCTGCCTTTGGAGTAAGTGGATGGTTCATTTTATGCATTTGTATCATTTAAATTTTTTACAATTGTCAATTTGTGGGGTCAAATTTACTTTGACTTCACATATAAAATTTAAAGAAAAAAATCTTTAAAAAATTTTCTTGTTATTTTAAGCCTTTTGTAGGCCAATTCCTTGTTTCTATGTTTATTTATATGATTTTTCACTCATTCACATCAATTTGTTCCGTACTTTCTCACTGAGTTAACCATGAACCAAGTTCTCTTCTAGGCACTGGAACATGGCAGTGAATAAGAAAGACAGTGGCTTCGTCATTGTGATGCACATTCTGGTGGGCAGCTCCTCAATACTGTAACAGGGCGCCATAGTATGATGAAGAAAAAGAAACAAGGACGAGGTAATAGAAAATGCCAGAACCTTCTCCATTAGACACTCAAAGAAGGCCTCTGAGGAACTGTTACATAGCAAAAGCCTGAGTGAAGGAAGGGAGAAAGCCAGATGAATCTCTGGTGATGTGTGTTCCAGAATGGAATTAGTAATTTTTAGGCAATAGTTTGGATTTTCTTTTGTGAAATCAGAGTTACTTGTATCAAAGATATTTATTGAGTAAATGCAATAAATGGGGTTGGGAGTTAGATAATGGGGGAAATGTAGACTTAGCCTTTGTCACCTAGTTTATAGCCTTAGTGAGTATTGAGAATTATACACATAAAAATATCAGCAAATAGAACGGTGTAGAATTACTTGATGCTAAGTTGTGTGATATAGATTCCAGGTTTAGGGGGACCCTTTGGGTCTTACATCTTTAGAAGTCTAATGTTTGAGATTTAAACATTTTTAAGGAGAAAAGCAGTAGAACTGAAATAAGAAGGTGAGAAAAATGTTTTCTAATAGAGCTTTAGTTCTCACTCCTGTAAGGATCTCCTTCTTGTAGGAGACCATTTATGGAGTCTGTGAAATATGATTCTAATTGGGTTTAGGAAACTCTATTGGAAATCCAGATGGATTGACTGTATATGGCATCCTAGGAGGTGGTGACTTTCCTTGGACCCAGACTCCTGTGGAAAGGTGATGAGAAGGATTAGCAAAGGCACTGTGTTCCTGCTTCTTTTCCCTCTTACTCTCTAGTGCTATGAACAATTGAGATTTGTGGTCTTGATTTAGACTTTAAATAGAACTGAGACCATCCAATGACTGGCACAAGATTCAGCCCATTTGGGGTTCTTAATAAATGATTTATGACTTGAACATGAATATGCTAATAATATTTGTGCTAGTGGAATTATGACATTTTAAATTTTTCTGTTTTCTTCTTTCTACAAATTGTAATAATTCATAAAATGTCTTTTAATTATACTCCAATTTCTGATTATATAGCCTATGAAATAAAAAAGGTAAAACGTAATAATTTTAAAAAAATTGTTGTGTTATTCCATTAATGAGTGCATGTTTAATTTATACAATAGACTGTTCTTTACTAAATTTAATTTTTTTGCTTTTAAGATTTATGTTTTTCTTTTTCTTTTATTTTAATGAGGAACATCATTGCAAGAATTAATGATAACACCTGTTTTTCACACTATGATTTTTCACCCTAAAATTTAAAAACACTGGTTTTTAGTGTTCAATAGTCTGCAAATGAGTCTACCATAGAAGACAGGCAGCAGCAGATATTTATATTTTATAGAAAGATTTGGAAGTTAGATGACAGAAAAAATTCATAACAACAAAAAGTTGGGTGCATTTTTCTTCTACCTGATAGAAAACACATATTCTTTTTTGCAAAGCTGCTTGGGCTATTCCTAAAACTGATTATAATGATGCTAGTGAGATTTTGTGAAATACATGTAAGTGCTGCTACAAAGCTGAATGGGAAGGCTTTCCGTGTGATTTTGATTTATAATTTCATTAGATGCAAAATCAAAGACTTGATTCCCCCTTGTTTTGTTCTCTGGTGTTAGAATTTCAGGCAATGATCTCTGCATGCTGCTTCTCAGATGGGGGCCTTTGATTGTTTCTGAAGATCTTTGTTGCAATTGTACTGTGTGAATGTGCTAGTCCTGGTCCCATTTGCCTGCATGTGCCTCCCTTGCTTCTCCTCTGCTCTGCCTCCTGTAACAGTGGGGATCAAACTTGCAGGTTGGATTGATTCCCAGGCTCCACCTTGTCAGTTGGGTTTTTGTACAAGTTAACTAGTGGTGGGTACTGGAGGTACTGGAAGGTTGGAGAATGGTAGACGCCCTGGCACCACCTTCCTCCAGGTAACCACAGTGTCTTTCTTTGCCTTCTTCCTTTACCCTCTAGTCTAGGGGAGGTAGCAGTTTTCTGCTTTTGCTAATCTCTAGGCTGCCTCGCTTTTCTGTTGAACATCTCAATAGCTCCTCCATTGCCTTTGCCACAGTTTCCCTGTTATCAAAGTCTGTTTAGCTGTGTAAAGTGGTTTCTGATGTTTGAGTTAAACCTGGACTAGTATAGGTATTATTTTGCCAGGATACCCTGCCAACAGAATGAATTATTGTCTTTGTAAGAATTTTTAGAAAATTGAAGTTTATAAAATTTACCTCATTTTAGACCTCAAGAAAGAGAATAGTATGGGAAAATTGAGGAGATAATAACTAGCATTTTGTAGGCAGATATTTCTGAACCAATGAAGTATTTTATATCCTGTTATAAAATGAGACATGTTAATTGTATGGACCTGTGAGTTTCTTTATGATGTACCTTGGATTTATTTCATAATTAGCGAATAATCTAATGGGATAAAAAGTGATGCCACTAAAACATATTAATTCAAACAGTTCTAAGTTTATACATAACATCATAATATCTTTGTCCTATTTGAGATAGACTTACTTCTTAGTAGTATTATCAAAAGATAGAATGGGAAGTAAGTTTACACAATATTTCTGAGATAGAGGAAAAATGTCTGTCTTGCATCCATTACCAGCATTGATAAGTAAGGGGCTTATTTTAGTCCATTTTCTGCTGCTATAAATAGAATTGTACAGACTGAGTATATTATTCACAGTAATTTAGCTGACAGTTCTGGAAGCTGTAAAGTCAAAGGCATGGTACTGGTGTCTAGTGAGGGCCTTCATCCTGCATCACAACATGGTAGAAGGATAAGTGAGCACATACAAGACACAGAGAGAAAATTGGTTCAAACTTTGATGTGGAGCCTGCTCTCATAATAACTAACCCATCCCAGCAATGGCATTAGCCCATTCCTGTGGGCATAGCCCTCATAACTTAATATCCTCTTGAAGGTCCCACATCTTAACACCACCAGAGTGGCAATAGCATTTCAATTAAGAATTTTGGTGGGGATGTTCAAACCATAGCAGGACTAGTGGTCAGTGTCTTCCACATTTCTTTAGCCGTGTAGCATTTTCAGTGGGGAAATCACTGAACTAAGAACCATAAATCATAAATCATATCTGATGTTAGGTTGACTAGAGGCAGGATTAGCACATGATTTATTAAAGGAGGACTTGTAAGGAAGTGGGGAAATGGCACAGGGAAGAGAACCAAGATATGCAAAGATGTGTTTCAGCTGAAGTTTTGCCCCATCCTGATTGCATTGGGAATTCTGGAGCTTGAATAGCGCTACAGAGAAGTCCTATCTGGATACAAGATATCTGGGTTTTGCACCCCTGTCCACCAGTCATTCACTATGGGTGTCTCTAGAGGCATAAATATATAACCTTCAGGCATTTTTGTCCATGGAGGACAGTTCTCAGGAGAAAGAAACAGTTATGAGCTCTTGGTAGCAATGCCTGCAGCCATTGAGAGATGGATAAATTGACCTAATAAAGGAGATATGTGTGGGGCACCCACAGAATCTACTATCAATACCAAGATTCCTGGAGGTCTGTCTCCACCACTTGCAAAACCTTTTGCATTAGCCAAAACATAAACCTGTTAAAACCTTAGGTTCATTATCTGTTTAAAAAATTAAAAAGGAGGCAGTTTGTAATGCTACCTTCACTGTCACTCTTAAGTGTGCTTTGAAAGAAATAAAATGCTGTGGAAATGTTATTCCCTCAAGCAGTTAGTTTGTAGCAGGAGAGTACAATGCAATATCATGAAAAGCTAGTTTGTAAGCTACAGTTAAACATGATCATGGCCTTTGCTTGGATGCTTCTGCAAGCAAAGTCTGAGTCAAGGAAGGTAGTATATTTCAGAAATAATCCTAGGAGGCAGGGGAAGAAGTGGGAAGAGCGAGACTGTGATGGAGGAAAAGCCAATATACAGGTGCACCCCTGAGTTCTCTGAAGTTGTATGACAGGGCTCTATCTATGCATGCTGAGGTAAGCTGCCATCAGCAGGCACTCAGCCAAGACCTGCATGGCACTGCCCATCCCAGGCCTGAAGTTCTTACCTCTAATACTACATTCTTTGCACTGTTTATATTTATTGATGTTCTCTGCTAATTCCATTGGCCACTGATTCTTCAAAGTCAGGTTGATCCCTGACTCTGAGAAAGATGTACCAGAGGAGAATTAGTGCCACAAACTTCAGCCCCCTTGCTACAGCTAATTCGGAGGCTACACTGATGCCCACCTCCTCCACTATACAATCTAGACTTCTCTCACCCCCAGCCAGTGATTCTGAGGTGGCTTCATCAGTAGGTGACCCAGACCCTCATCCATGAGGCATCTGGCACTGGGTTGAATGATTTACTGTGACCACTGGGCCAGAAGAACCAAGAGATATCCCAGTGAATCTCTACATCTACACTTCCTCTTCCCAGATCTACAGTAGCTGCCCTGTTTATTCAGGGCTGCAGAGTCAGTGACTCCTGCCAATATAGAAACACTACCCTTTGCCTTTGTGTCCAATGGCACAAAGACCCGGACTAATTAGGTAGAGTCACAGCTTTAGACTCAGTTTCCCATGTGAGAAGTTTTGCTTCCTGAGAATAAGACTGTCTATTTGAGCAAAATTTTAAGTAATTGTGTCATTGGGAGTGACAATGAGAAGGTCTTACAATACTTGCACCTCTGGTGTCTGGACCTGTGTTTTCTAACTTTTGGGTACACATCACCCTGAGACGCTATGGTTTCAAAGCATGTTGTGAACCGTGAAGAATAGAACCCTCAGTCCCCACCCTGCAGGTTTTCAACCTGCATTGGTACCATTTCTTAACAAGTATGAGACCATTCGTATGTTCTAACAGATTGGATTCTTGAGTCAATCCTTTCATTCATACACAAAGGACTGGTGGATCCTGGAATGATGTGACCTTTATTTGATCTCTAAGAAAGAAGCAGTCACCAAAAAGCAAGTCTAATTCACATAACTATCTACCTAGACATAGCTGAAAGCAGAAGTCAGTCCAAGAGAATGTTAGTTGGGATAGCAGATGTGTCTGCTAGGGTTATCATCATAGATCTTTTGTGGGATTCCTTCTTTCATAATGCTGGGCTAGGAGTTACTCTAAGGAAGTGCACAGAAATTTTGTACTCTTTGATTTTTCTATTCTGTTCATCTAGTCATTTAGGGAACATAGTGATGGCTGTTATGTGCCAAGTTGAATGTTAGAGATACAAATATGAGTAAGTTTCTGTCCTTCGGGGACTTACCACTTAGCACGTGAAACTGATATATAGCCAGTAAAGTATTATTTTTCAGTTGATGGTTTTCACATAGGGGGCATGAAAAGAGACTGACTAATTCTTCCTGGAGAAATCTGAAAAGTCTTTAGAAAGGAGGTGATACTGGGGTTGACAATTTAAAAATAAACATGTTTTCAAAGTAGTCATTGACTGAAGGAAGGCATGAAAAGTGTAAGTGGCAGTACCTACTGTTCAGCAAAGGCTTAGAGAGGACATGGGTACAAGAGCACGAAAGTGGAGAGGGAAGGTGAGAAAGAAAACAGCCTTGGGTGGAGGCAGCAGACGCAGGGGCCTCTATGATTACCTGTGGGCTTTTTTCAAGCTACTCACTTCTCTTCCTTCACTTGTGGAAATGTTAAAATGCTCCCTTGGGGAAGGGGAGGTGAACATAAGCCTCTGACTCCTGGAGAATGTCCTATCCCTTAGACATGTTGGGGAAAAGAGTTTTAGAACCTTTGATTTTTCCTTCCCTTTTTCTCATCTTTCTGATAGATTCTGGAGATAATTCGTTCTAATTTCATGTCAGTCATGCACCCCACAAATTGCTAGCTCCCAGTATTCATTTATTTATTGCAGCCCTTAGTGTTTATAATTAATCCTAATTAATGACAGTGTGATTAAAATAAATATTGCTACAGAAAGTCAGGCTCATATGGTAGATAGTTCTGGACAAATGTTGACATTTCTTTCCAGTTTAACAGCGGGGAAAGGAGTAAGAGGAGGAAGGTTTCATATTTATTTTTTGAGATCCTCTCTCATGAGGATATTCCCAGTGTTCTGACACCTTGAAGCACCTACAATCACAGACCTATGATTGAAAAAGAATGATGGCTACAAAGACTTTTGTACTTTGGTAATTTGTGGGTAGCAAGGATGGATTAAAGGAAAGAATTAGTACCTTATAAACAAACCTTTTTAATGAAATACATTTAGTACAAATCCAGTTTAGTTCTATTAAAGAAGGTTAATGTGCCCAGTGGATTTTAGAAATATGTAAATGATAGAAAAATACAGAGGTAACTGTATTGTAATTTCATGCAATTATTTTTCTTGCTTAAATAATTGTCACACAAATGCATAAACATGGTTTTAAAAATCACAAAGTTCTAAAAGACATATTTAAAAAATAGTGGCCCTCCTCAGCCAATGTAAAGCCTTTCTCCAATGATAATGAATTGCTTTCAATTCTTTCCTTCTTGTGTTATTTCATATTTTGTGAAATCAGAGTTTTTAGTTCATACATTATCTTTTTGCCTATTATATCCTTTAAATATAGTTTTTTCATGATTTTATATTAAGTTCATATTCATTGTTTTAACTCGGAAAATATTATTTATTGATGAGCCAAATAGTAGGCAGCAACTACATTGGCTTTATATTATAATCTTTTTTTTTCTCAGAATTGATAACTGCCTCATTCATTGCCTATTTCCACTCATACCTTCCATCAGCTTTGTGAAATGTCTTTCTTAAATTTTTTCCTCATAGTCAAACACATGAGCGACCTACTGCATCTATTTTTCTTTCTGTAGTACTTATTTACACTGATTCATTCTAGGTTGGTTGTTTCCTGAGCCTGTCACAGAATTGGGTTTTTCATAATTAATTTTGTTTCTCTCTCTTGTGTCCAGGACTCCATGTTATCTTCTTTCTTATTTAATTTATTCATCCTCCTACAGTGTTTCAGTCAGCTTTTTTGCTGCTGTGACCAAAAAACTGGAGAAGAACAATTAGAGGAGGAAAAATTTTTTGGATCTCACAGTTTCAGAGATCTCAGTCGATAGAAGACTGCTCCATTCCTCTGTGCTTTTAAGGTGAGGCAGCAAATCATGGCGGAAAGATGTGGCAGAGGAAAGCAGCTTGGAACGTGGCACCAGGCAGCTGAGAGAGAGACTCCACTGACCAGGTTCAAAATATATACCTCAAAGCCATGCCCCCAATGACCTACCTCCTCCAGCCACACCCTACCTGCCTTCAGTTACCACTCAGTTATTCCCTATCAGAGGATTAATATACTGATCAGGTTAGGGCTCTCCTAACGCAATCATTTCACTTCTAGAATTTCTTGTATTGTCTCACACATGAGATTTTGGGGTGATATCCCATATCTAAATCATAACATGTTGCTTCTTGAAAAATCATGGGAGGTAATTTTCCAGAGACTTTGTGTATTTGATTATAATCTTTATTCTTGATAGTTTGGGCAAATCAAGAATCTTTGTAAATAATTTTCTCTTGAAATTTTGAAGAAATTTTTGCCTTGTCTTCTATCTTGTAATGTTGCTCTTGAGATGGCGATGCTTTTCTTATTCTTGATCCTTCAATGGTGACCTGTTTTTCTCTATTAGGAAATCTTTAAGATCCCTATTTCTCTGATATTCTCAAATTTTACAATGCTGCCCTCAGTATGGGTTCCTTTTTCATTCATTCTGTCATGTCTTTTCAGAAAGAAATTAATGTCTTTAAGTTTTGTAAATTTTCTTAATTTGTTTTCCTTGAGAATTTCTTCATGAAAGCATTCTCTTTTCTTTTTGGCACTCTGATTGGTTAGATTGAACCTCTGACTTAAGCTTTCTGACCTAGTTTCCATCTCTTTGTCATTTGGTTCTATATTCTGTGTGAATTTCTTGACCTAATCTTGCTGCTCTTTTTCTGTTTCCTATTTTTAAATTTTAGCACTTTTTTTTATTTAAAAGAACTTTCTTATTTTTAATGTTCATTTTAATAGCATCATGTTTTTGTCATAGATATAATTTAAAAATAATAATTTAACTACCCAATTGTTTCTCTCCCAGCAGAGATGTTTATTGTATCCCCTTTGCAAGAAAAGAGCAGACTAGTGCCATTGGTGTGTCACATCCCCAGGCATGTCAGGGAGGAAAGCTTCAGAACTCTGGAGACAATGATCAGCGTGTCTTTGAAGTCTTTTCCCCCCTTACTTTGTGTCTGTTTCTTCTGAGTTCTTTTGTCATTTATGCATTTGTCCGTTTCATTGTAATGTTGCACGCTTTCCCCAAATAGCTGGAGTCCTGGGCTGTTCATTCATATGTGTTTTAGTCAGCATTTTCACTGCTAGGACCACAAGATCTGAAAAGAACACAGGAGAAAAAGTTTATTTGGGGCTCATGGTTTCAGAGGTCTCAGTTCCACAGACAGCCAGCTCTCTTCCGTGGGGTTGGAGGTGAGGCAGAACCTCATGGCAAAAGTGATGGAGGAAAGCTGTTCAGGATATGATGATCAGAAAGCAGAGAAAGAGCTCCACTCAACAAGGACAAAATGCATATCCCAAAGGCACTCCCCCAAGGACTCTTCTCCTGCAGCCGCACCCCACCTGCCTATAGTTGCCATCCCACCTGTTAGGGATTAACACCTTGATTAGGTGAGGGCTCTCATAACCCAATCATTCCCCCTCTAAACTTTCTTGCATTGTCTTACACATGAGTTTTTAGGGTACACCTAATATTCAAACCATGACAATATTTAAGAACAAATCTTTGGAAAGCCAAATGGAAGTTCTGTGTCTATTCACTGGACTTTTGACTGGTGGGGTTCACTGTAAGGGCATTAGGATGGCACTTCTTTATCATCAGGGAACTTCAAATTTCAGAATCTAGTATTTTTGTCTGAGAGAGGTTTGGTTTTCCTAGATATGTCTCCTTCAACCATCTAGGAGTTCTTTGTTCAGTCTGAAGACTTTCACTTTGCCTTCCTGATTTCATTTGCATGTCTCACCTCCACCCCCCTTCTCTGTGTCTGGATCCTCACCAGGATGGGAGGACTGGTCAGACCCTGCCTCACTCCATCTTTGGAGGTACTTGTGCTCCTGTCCTGCCTGGATGCTGTGAGCATTTCCAATTCACTTCTCATCTTCCTTTGCAGGAACTTAGCTGTGTCTTGGCCTCTCGCTGGCAAGCCATCTCCTTTGCTGTTGTTATATTCATCTCATGATTTAGTTCAGAATTAAAAGTCTCCTAGTCTGGTCAAAGGTAGAAATTTGATTTCTGATTCATATTTCTTGAGTATTAGGGTGATCTTTAAGATATAAATGTCTACTTTAGATTGGACCTATTATCTTGAAATTGAAAATCCAGTAACCATCACTTTCATTCTCTTGGAGAATAATTGGGGATGGCTACATAAGTCACTGTATGGAAAGATATTTTCTCCCAAATCTCCCATCTGCTCAAAGTGACACAAAAAGGGCAGAGAGGGAAACAATGGAAGTCCTTGGTTATGACTAAAAATCACATTGCAGTATTGTATTTTTCTCTCATTAAGAGTGGGGTTTTTTTCTCTTGTTTTGGTACAAATTCACATTTTCTGATCATATTAATGTGGGAATACAATAGAAAAAAATTGTGACTTTTCCAGGTGGTATGTAGCACTCTGCATTTTTGCACAAATGTTCCAAGTACAATCTTGACTTGTGGAAAAAGTGCTTGGTGTTCTGGTATCATCCAAACTGATGATGAAAAGAAATGGAGTAGCTGGGCGTGGTGGTGCACACCTGTAGTCCTAGTGACTTGAGAGGTTGTGGCAGGAGGATCACAAGTTCCAGAGAAGCCTGGGAAACTCAGCAAAGAACCTGTCTCAAAATAAAAAAAGGACTCATATGTAACTCAGTGGTAGAATTACCCTGGGTTCCCAGTACTGAGAGAGAGACAGAGAAAGAGAAATGAGGAGGAGGAGGAGAAAAGAGAAGAGAAAAGGAAATAAAAGAAAGAAATAGAAGAATTGAGTGACTGATTCCGGATGGGAGAAGGATGCTATGATCTTTCCTGAGAGGCAGTGGTCTGTGGAACCATTTTAGAGGTGGCCAAAGAGGATGGTGATATTGAGTACTTTCCACAGGCCAGGGACTGTGCTTGGAAGTGCTTTACATGCCTTATGTCATTTGATCCTCATAATACCCCATGTGGAAGATACTGTCACCTCTATTTCACAGGTTAAGCAGCAGCAAATAAAATGACTTAACCAAATTTATGCAGGACCTGGGTTCAATCCCTGATAGTCTGACCCAGGAGCCTCTGCTACTAACTTAGTCTGTAGTGATGAAGAGACCACAGAGGTGGTGAGTATAAGAAAGGCAGGCTGCAGCACATTCCAGGAAACTGTGCCCCAGGGGTCTTGCGAACATTGCTGAGAAGAGGGGGTGAGGAAAGGAACTGTGTAAACATTTGCTTCTGCTTGAATGTGTACCTCCCAGCGTTCTTCCATCAATTAGGAGAGCCGTCTTGAAGAGTGCTGCCTCAGCTTCTGAAGAGAAGACCCCAGGACATGCATTAATGAGAGGAGGGGGAGTCACAGCTGACAGAATAATAAAGCTCTCTGAGGGAGACCTGGGCCCCTAGTGGGGCCTGGAGCTGCTTGATAGAGCGGCAGGAGAGCCCTGCTGCTGGCCGCCCCTGACCCACGTGTAGCCTCCCTGCTGCACTTTGGAAAAGCACACTCTCCCTGCATGACTCGCCTTATATGGGGCAATTAATGAGCAGTGCAATGACAGGAGACACCTCTCCATATTGTTCATAGCTTGGGCCTGTGACCAGACAATCCGCTGTTGCCCTCCTGGTTCCATTAAGGGAGAAGTGCCTTTTCAGCGGTTTGCAGAAGTAGGTTGCAAAAGCAAAGGGCAAAGAGTTAAATGCATCCTATCTTTCATTCACTTAGCTACTTGCTTTTGTGAGAAGCATGGGTTGAGAAGGCAGTGCTGTTTTGTTCTGAGGTATAATCCCTCCTTCGTCGTTATTAGGGAGCTTACTAAAATTACTTTGGATGAGAATGACTGGATTCTGTTACTCACTAAATCGGCACACAAGGAAAAATTCCTTTAACAAAGTTGAGTTTCTGAAGGACTTTCTTGTACTCCACCTGTTTTGATTCTAGGAAGAAGGTAATATTATTCCCTCTTTAAAGATAGGGAAGCTGAGGTCCAGGATGTGTATGTATATACATAAGTGCTACATTCAAGGCTGTGCTGGGTTTGAAATGAAAGTAGAACTAAACTTGTCTTGCTTATAATCCTGGGCTTTTTCTTCAGCACCTTGTTGCATTGCCTGTTGCTAAAATTTTTCTAAAGAGAGTCACTCCTCATGTCTTTGAAACGTGTCTTGTCACATGGCTCCATGAGATCACCCAAGAAGGGTCAGTTAGTCAGATGCCTGCTCACTAAGTATTTCCCTTTGGCTGTATATGTGCTAAGTAAATTTCCAGGGACGTGGATAAAGAACTCAGGTCACACATTTTGTCTTCAGGGAATTTGCAGTTACACTAGAAGATAAAAGCGTAAATAAGATGCATAAGGGAATGGTTAAATTCTTACTTATAGGAGAAGTTGCTTTAAAAAACAGTGGTGTGGGGAGGGAAATGGTCTAGGCTGGAATACTTGGAGAACGAAGAGGCTGATGGTGTACATGGGTGGAGGTGTGGCGGAGGGTGGGGAGTGAGAGACAATGAGATGCAAGAGACCTCTGAGAGGTTTCCCTGCCAGTGGAGACACAGAATTAGAAGAGGAAAGGGAATATTCTGGGTCTGCTCCAGAGTTTGGGGTAATGGTGTAATGGCAGAGGAATAAGGTATGTATGCCTGTGACACACACATTTCTTGTATCTCTTTTGCTCTACTTGATTTTTCCTTTTCACGAGAATTTAAAGTGAGACCAAGAAGGAAAAAACATTAGTTTTTCTTATGTTTTTACTTACTTTATTTCTTTATACATTTTACCAACCAGTGTTTGAAGGCAAAGGACAAACGTGCCCAGCCCTAAAAAAATATTTTTAGGAGAGTTACTAGTAATTACTGAAAGCATTGACTTTATATTCTAACCATCCTTCTTTCCAGAATTGACTTCAGGGATTTTTCTCCCCAAACAAATCTCTATGTTTATCGGAAAATCCACATGGGAAGAATTTTTATTAATGTAATACAAGTAGAAAAACTAAGTAAAAAAAATAAGATTTCTATATGAATGTTAGTATCTCTGAAGGGAATAAATGCTGTGAATGAGGCCAGGCAGAGCCTCTAATTCCTCTGCAATGATTCCACAGCATTATGAATAATCCCTCTTCTTCACTACACGATAAGCTTCTAGAAGGAAGACACTACATTATATGAGTCTTTACAACCCCAGTGTTGGGTATATATCTAACTGGTTGATACTTAAATAATGTTGAGTTGAATGAATATGACCATATAAATGGTAAGTCTAGGTTTCATCCTGTGTACTAATTAGGATAATGCTAACTGCCAAAACAAGTAAGCCCCTAAATTTCAGTGACTTTGCAGGACAGAACTGTAGGTCTCACTGATAGAGTAGTCTAATGTGGTATTCATGGTTGATGTTAGCTTTCATCTACTTGGTGATTCAGGGACCTGGGTTCCTTCCATTTCGTAGCTGGGCTTCCCTTTAGATCTTCAGTGTTTCTTGCATATGGTTGGCAGAGAAGAGAGCAGGAAGAATGTACGAGTGACACATATCACTTCTGCTCACATTTGTTCAACTAGAACTAGTCATGTGAGTCTACCTAGGGACTGGAACATGTGTCTCTGCTGCTGGGCAACTTCTTCAAAGGATAGCTCCACATATAGAGGAGTGGTAGGAATTTTATTGACAATTAGCCATCTCTACCACATCTAGCCTTGAGCACTTCCTAGCTGTGTGATCTTTGGCAAGTACACATGTCTCTAATACTTTGTTTCCTTACTTATCCATGGAAACAATAGGTTTATCCTGATATGTTGTTGTGAATATTGAATGACAATGCATTTGAGGCATCTAGCAGTAGGGCTGAACATATGCTTACTAAATGAGAGCTCTTATAAAAGGGCGTTACTTTTCACATTTCCATTCAATTAAAAGCTTATTAGGACACTTATTGTTTAACATGTATTTTTCTTCAATGCAGTCATGACACATCCAAAGCAAGGACAACCCAAGGATAGCATGTAGTCATAACTCTCATAGTAGAACAGGTGGAGATAACTCCTGCTGAGGCCATGGCTTATACTAAGGCTAAGGTAACATAGGGAACCCATTTGGTAGTGTGGACTTCAGAGATAATGGAGAATTTTCTTTTGAAAATTGACTACAGATTTGCTAAGAGAAGTTCTATATTGTCAGTGGGAAGGCTGATTGTCTTCAGATGGTCTCCTCATCTAGTGGAGTTAGAGGGAATAGAGTATTACAGACTTCCTTGATAAAGTCAAAGGACCCTGGGGAAAGAACAAAGGAGTATAAGGACTTAGGATCCAGGGAAGGGAAATAAAGGAAAGGAAGGCAGTGTAGCTGTGTAGCTGCATCTGCCCCCCAGGATGGAGTGACTTGTTCCCCAGCTGCTGGGAGTGTGTTAACTGTCAATGGCTCTCAGAGAGTCCTCAGTGGGAAATTGCCCTTGATTGAAGGGAGCTGCCTGAGGTTCCAACTCCACTGAAACATAGGTGACACTACCAAGACCCATTGTAGTCATCTCCAAAAGGCTGTCCCTGTTTGGCAGCTCCCCATGGAATTGGCCAAAGCCTCTGTTTTAACTGAACTATGCTCTTTCTGCCCAGGCCTGCCTCCCTCACCTTTCCTATTATGGTCCCCAGTAAAGTCTATGAATGTGACTTTTTATCTCAGAGTCTGTTTCCAGGAACACTGAAGGATAGAGAAGAGAAGGAAAAGAAAGGAAAGCAAAAAGCAGGGGCAAGAACCCAAAGAAGAAAGAACTTTTCCCCATGGACTGTCTTATGCTGCAGTTCCTGGAAGACTCAGGATAGTTAGACAATGTAATTCCAAATAGAAGTAAAAGTCTATACATTCTGCTGGATTCCCTTGATGTGCTTGCCCAGCTAACAGTGAGTTTGTTTAATATGGGTTGTTTCATCACCTTCTACCATCAAGGGCCAGGGTTGGGGCTACCTAGCAATTCTGTACATTGAGTCTGCTTTGTTACAAAATCTATTTCCTCCCTTCCTCCTGCTTCCCACCAAGCTTAGCCTAACTTTTCCAGTTCTGCTTTGAGCAGAACAACAATGTATGTTGTAGAAGAAAATTCATGTGTTAGGAAAAAAGGGGGAAAGTTTACCACGTCTTCTAGAGTGAGGGACATTTACTAATAGGGCTTTTGCTTATCCCTCCTGCCAGTAGGACATGGAAGCAGGTGGTCTTTGATGCCAAGAACACAGTGACAAAAAAGTACATTTTGAAATGAATTTTACCCTATCTGTCATCAGCATGCTTTCACTACCTGGGGTGGGAGAGATTCCCTGGAAACATGACCCCTGAGACAGCCCTTCACCTTCAGGCATTCTCAGCTCTCTCTATTTGCTGCCATTTGATGGACTTGTTTTATAAGAGCTCCCTCTTGAAGGATACTCTTAATATTCTAAAATTTCCTTCTAGCTAAAATTCATTTTTCTTTGTGGATGGGTTTGCCACTCTGAGATTCGGTTTCCCTGATAGAAGTGTTTTTCCTGGCCTCCCATTTGTGATTAATTCAGGGGAAGTCTTTATCTGTGGTGATCTAAATGTGTATTTGTTTTACCCTGAGCCAACAAGACAATTACAAATGTCGTCTTGCCTGCAACCACAGGCTCGGAAATGCAGTTGTCACAGTGAAAGCCACAAAGCATATGAGTTCCAGGCTCTGTGCTGACACTTGACTAGCAGAATACATGCAAGAGACAGAAAGTGGAAAATTTTTTTACTGGAGATGATGAATGTTATTCTGCCCTACAGCATTGACAATGGACTTTGCTTTGGGCCTTAATTGGACCCAAGGTTGTTCCTAAAATTGTGTATAGTAACATGACTGTCTGACTTCCCTACAATACTATATGATAAAGGGCACTCCCAGAATTTTCTTTCTCCCCCCATACCACTGGAAATTGAACCCAGAGGTGTCTTACCACTGACCTACATCCTCAGTTCTTTTTTTTTTTTTTTTCTTTTTTTTTAGATAGGGCCTCACTAAGTTGCTGAGGCTGGTCTCAACCTTGAAATCCTTCTGCCTCAACCTCCCAAGTCACTGGGATTATAGGAATGCACCACTGTACCTAACTCCAGGAATGTTAGTTGTGTGGAAGTGCTCCATCTTCTTCCTCATGCCTTATAGTTCTTATTGACTCCCAAAACTCTGATTGATACCAGAATCTGGGATAGACTGAGACTGACTGGAACTTGAGAAAGTAGCTTTGCTGTGTTCAGGAACTGGGATAGGCCTGATGCTCTCACAGGAAAATGCCAGGAAATTTCTATCCATGAAAATGGATGGAATGTCTCTATTGTTAGCCTGGGGAAGTGGGATCCAGTGGACCATAAATCCACATTTTGCACACGAATCTCCTTAATACTGGTTAGAACTCTAGTGTCATGAGATTAACATGATAAATACTTTTCTGCTTTCAGGCATAGGACAAATAAAGTTCTGAAGGCAGAGATGAAAATGAAAATATACCTATAACTGTGTCATCTCTGTTAAGTTGAAAAATTTATGACTTAGGTGGTGCCCTTCATAGTGACAGCCCTGAGCATTGATTCTATCTTGAGATGGGTCTATAGGGAGCCATTTTATGTCATTTTCTGGTAACTGTCACTCTAATGTGCTGAAGGGAAGTTTTAATATCATTTGCATATTCTGAAAGTTTACTGAATTTTAAGAAATCTGTGCCAGAAAAATGGCTCATCTTGATATATTTAGGAATCTGGATTTTTTTTTTTCCTATTTGGAACTGCCAAACCTGGTTGCTCTTCTAATCATTTTCAGCGTAGTTTTTTTTTTTTTTGTGTGTGTGTGTGTGTGATTTAGTCCAAGGACTTGGGGTTTATGAAGTCTTAGCCATGATTCCTGTTAGTAGTAAAAAGAAGAAGCCACATATGTAAAGAGATACTTGACTTTATACTAAAGAGTCAAGAATAAAGCTATGTACCAAGAACTCTGAGAGTAGACAGGAAAGAAAAGGGAAGAGCCAATCAAGTTGATTTGGAGTACTTTCACGGGGCAGTGACTTTGAACTGGGTTTTGAAGAATAAGTAGGGGACTGGAAGATGAGGAAAGATAACACAGAACAGCCCAGATGAAGGGCAACACATGGAAAGACAAGAAGATGCAACACAGTGGGGGATCTTGTGGATTCAGAAAGTGTTCTGTGGCCAAGAAGGTGTGTCAAGATGTGAGAAAGCTTTGTATAACAGCCTAAGGAATTGCAACAGGCAGGTGGAGTCATGGAAGATTTTTAGGCAGGGGAATGAGAGTAGGGAACAGTTAAAGACTGTGCAGATAAGATGACTGCTTGTAGTCAGAGTTCTCCTGTGTTGGTGATAGGAGTATTTTAGATCTCAGGGAAGCTGTGCAATTATGGGAGCTGTTCTTAGAAGCTTGATTGACTCTATTTCTCCATTTCCATTAGTGATTTTGTTAAGTACCTAATACCTAGCAACAAAATACTGTTTTCTTAGACCAGATACTGTAGTTTCTGTTGTCTGCAACTGGATCCAAACCAATATAGCATCCCATCAGGCTGAGGTAGGAAGCCAAGAAAGATGGCTGAGTTTTGTGGGACTTGGTAAATGGGAGAAGAGATTCAGTGGTGGATAGGAGGCTGAAAGAAAAAACAATTTGAGATGGTTCATTAGACAGGACAGAAAGGTGAGTGAAGCAAGGTGGAGACCTTACACTGGGAGAGTGACAAAGCTTCTTGGCACTGGGATTCTTATGAAGGTGAGGACTGCTTTCACTGAGTGTAAACGAGGTGCATCTTAGAAAACACACTGCTGTTGTTTGGATGTGGTTTATCCCCCAAAGATTCATGTGCTTCTAGCTTGATTTCTGATGTGGTGATGCTAGAGGTGGTGGAACATTTAAAAGGTGGGGCTTAATGCAAGGTAATTAGGTAGTTGAGAAGCTACCCTCAGAAAGGATTAATGCTGGTCTCATGGTGTGAGTTCTCACATAAGTGAGTTGTTATGAAAAGAGCAAGACTGGCCCTCCCAACACTTGGGTTTCCTGTTCATCCAAATGATTTCTTCCACAAGTACTCACTGTTGTGCTACTATACTCCCTGAGGCCCTCAGCAGAGTCTGAATCTGTGGGGCTGCCAAATATTGGATTTTTCAGCCTATAAAACTGTGACCTAAACAAGCCTTTTTTCTTTATAAAGTATTTAGCCTCTGGTATTTCTTAGAACAATGGGAAAGAGACTAATACATATGAATATGTGGATCTTTCAGTCTGCTATACTATGATAACATTTAAGTTTGATTAGCATGCACTACAGTATGAATGAAAAGTTGAATGAGACACTCAGTAAAAATTCTCATGTGTGATGATGAATAGAGAGCAATAAAACTATAGTGGTATGCACATGATAGACACGTGTCCCTCTTCAAGTTTTAGTAAGCTGACGGATCTTTGCTGATGTGGCCCTTTAGGATTCATTTGCAAATAGTGAAATCACAAATGTTAAATCAACAAATATGAGTCATCTTTGCTTTATGTATTAGTTGTAGGCTCATTTCTTAAACTAATAAATTAGGTAGTAAATAAGCCAGTCAAACCTTTAGTTTGCTTTTTAAGCATATTATGTTTTGATTAGAGTCTTCTTGTTATTTAACAAATACCTGAAAACTGAGCCATTGGCCATGTAATCTGAGACCTTAAAATTCTGTGGATAATAGCAAAGATACACTGCCCTCCCATGTTTATTGCAACACTATTTGCAATAGCCAAGATGATGAAATAAGTTGAAGTGATAAATGAATAAAGTAATTGTGATATATATGTGTATATGCACATACATTCTGTTATATCACATAGTCATAAAGAGAATGAAATTCTGTCATTTGCAGCAACATAGATAGAACTGGTGGACATTACACCAAGTAAAATAAGCCATGCATAGAAAGACAATGCCATATATT
Source organism: Sciurus vulgaris (assembly GCF_902686455.1). NCBI lineage: Eukaryota > Metazoa > Chordata > Mammalia > Rodentia > Sciuridae > Sciurus > Sciurus vulgaris. The sequence continues at coordinate 78,553,434 of NC_136469.1, forward strand.
CTCACTCGTATGAGGAAAATAAGATAGTTGATCTTATAGAAGAAGAGGGGAGAAGAGTTACTAGATTACTAGATTACTAGTTACTGATTACCAGAGCCTAGGGATGGTAGGGGGATGAAGCACAGAAGGAGGATGGATAATTGAACTGAAATACAGTTATATAGTAGTTAATTCCAGGCTTCTGCAACACAGAAGTGTGACTGCAGCTTACAACTTACATAGTTTACAAAGAACTAGAAGACATGAGTTTGTAGACTACAAACACAAAGAGGTGATAAATGTTTAAGGAGATGGAGATGCTAATTACCCTGCTTTGATCATTACACATTGTATATATGTATCTAATTATCACAGTATATCACATAACTATGTATAATTATTATATGTCAATTAAAAATAAATTATAAAAAGTCTATGGGTAAAAATGAAGTAGTTTTCTTATTTATGTTCCATTTGTAAGACCTTTAGCATCTAATGTCTCAAATATCTCAGATTTCCCTTAAATTTTCCCTCATTTATTATTAACAAAGGCTCAGGTTTGTTTAGGTAGCAAGTGTTTTGGAGATGCATTTGTTCACATAGCTAGAAAGTAGACATATATCTTCTATATCCATTGCTTCTGTCCTTCTGGTTGGATTTCATATTTGGGTGTTCATTGGCCATCACCAGCTGAAGTCTGCTGGTGGGCTGCAAATGACTTTTCAAAAATGTTTGATTTAGTTACCAACAACAAAAATTTAGAAATCCTGTCAGAAAGCCTAGGCTTTCCAAAGACAGGGGCACTCATGCTGCAGAAGGTGTAGACTTTCTCTCAAGGGAGGGGCATGACAGACCGGCCCTGTCCCCAGCCCCTGCACTGCTCTCTCCTGGTCTAAATTCCCTGCCTGGTTCCTATGGGGATCTAAATTTATGACCCACATTACAGCTTATTTTTGAGGAAATAAAAATTGTCACCCACAACTGGAACACAGGGTCCTTTGAACATCCATGATGTTAAGAATGTTCAGCCATTGATCATAAGCATTTTATTTATAACATCTTCCTAGTAAAAATAATTCAAAAAAATTTTTGGCTGGGCTATGCGTAGTTTGAAGATTCACTAAGTAATCTCTATACTACTTTATCCTTTTCTTCTTTGTCCAGTATCCATTGAGCACTTCCCCTTGCTAAGTTGTTATTTATACAACTTGGAAGAAAAATTTTGCAATTAGAGCATTCTCTGGTCCCTACTGTCATCCTCCTAGGTTGATCATTTAACTTATCATGGAAGCTTATCTGTCTTCACCCTGTTCTGGGGGAATCGGTTCTGCTCTGTTTCTTTCCCTTCCCTTCAGCATGTGGTTTGGGCACTAATGTTTGTATCATCTTTTTTTCCTCATTCCTTTAGCTTGAAAAATGTATCATTTATGAAAAAAGTGAATTATGAAAAAGGTACATGCCTGAAAAATGAACATAGACTAATAGCTACTATTTTGGCAAAACACTGAGAGCCAATATAGCTATTTTAATAAGCAATTAAATCTATGCATTTTTATTTGTTGTTTTTAGATATACATAACAGTAGGGTGTATTTTGACATATTTTATATATATGGGGTACAACCCCATTACAATTTTGATCCTATTCTATGGTTGAACATGATATGCAGTTACACTGGTAGTGTATTCACATATGAGCATAGAAAAGTTATGTCTGATTCATTCTGTCTTTTCTATTTCCATCCCTCTCCCTTCCCTTCAATTCCTTTTGTCTAATGGAATGAACTTCTACACTTCCCTTCCCTACCCTCCCTTGTTGTGGTTTAGTATCCACTTATCAGAGAGGACATTCTGCCTTTGGTTTTTGGGGTCTGAGTTACTTCACTTAGCATGATACTCTCCAGTTCCATCCATTTACTGGCAAATGCCATAATTTTATTCTTCCTTATTGCTGAGTAATATTCCATTGTGTGTATATACTAGAGTTTCCTTATTCATTCATCTGTGGGAGGGCACCTAGGTTGGTTCCAAAACTTGGCTGTTATGAATTGAGCTGCTATAAACATTGATGTGGCTGCGTCACTGGAGTGTGCTGATTTTAAGTCCTTTGGGTATATGCTGAGGAGTGGGATAAATGGGTCAAATGGTGGTTCCATTCCATGTTTTCTAAGGAATCTCCAAACGGCTTTCCTGAGTAGTAGTGTCGGTTTGCAGTCCCACTAGCAATGTATGAGTGAACATTTTTCCCTACGTCATCACCAACATTTATTGTTATGTGTATTCTTAGTAATTATGGCATTTGCAATGGCTGAATATTTCTCTGATAAGTGAATGATGATACATAATAGGGGGGAACAGGGGTAAGAGAAGAATGTAGAAATTTTGGATTGTGTAGTGGGAAAAGGGGGGGGCGGGGTAGGAAAGATGGTGGAGTGAGACAGACATCGTTACCCTATGTACATGTATGATTACGTGAATGATGTGAATCTACATTGTGTACCACCATAGAAATGAAAAGTTGTACCTCATTTGTGTACAATGACTCAAAATGCAGTCTGTAACAATAAAAATAAATAAAATTTTTAAAAATTGCCATTCTGACTGAAGTGAGATGAAATCTCAGGTACTTTTAATTTGCCTTTCTCTAATTGCTGGAGATGTTGAACATCTTTTTCATATATTTGCTGACCATTTGTATTTCTTCTTTTGAGAAGGGTCTGTTCAGTTCCTTTCCCCATTTATTGACTGAGTTATTTGTTTTTTTCTTTGTGTGTGTGTGTGCGTGTTAATTTTTTTTGTTGTTGTTCTTTGGATATTAATGTTCTATCTGAAGTGTAGGTGCTAAAGATTTTGTCTCATTCTGCAGTCTCTCTGTTTATGTTCTTGATTGTTTCCTTTGCTGTGAAGCTTTTAAGTTTTATGCCATCCCATTTATTAATTCTTGATTTTACTTCTTGTGCTTTAGGAATGTTTTTTGAGGAGGTCAGTTCTTAAGCTGTCATGGTAGAGAGTTGGGTTTACTTTTTCTTCTAGTAGGCACAGGGTCTCTGGTCTCTTTGACCCACTTTGAATTTAGTTTCATGCTGGGTGAGAGAGGGGGGGTTTGATTTTATTCTGCTACGTATGGATTTCCAGTTTTCCCAGCACCATTTGTTGAAGAGGCTATCCTTTCTCCAATGTATATTCGCGGCACTTTTGTCTAGTATGAGATAACTGTATTTATGTGGGTATGTCTGTGTCTTCTATTCTGTAGGTCTTCATGTCCGTTTTTGTGCCAATACCAGGCTGTTTTTGTTACTATAAATCTGTAGTACAATTTAATGTGTGGTATTGTGATGCTTCTTGTTTCACTTTTCTTGCTGAGGATTACTTTGACTATTCTGTGCCTTTCATTTTTCCAAATGAATTTCATGACCAATTTTTCTATTTCTATGAAGAATATCATTGGAATTTTAGTGGGAATTACATGAAATCTGTATAGCACTTTTGATGGTAGGACCATTTTGATAATATCAATTCTGCCTATCCAAGAACATGGGAGGTCTTTCCATCTTCCAAGGTCTTCTTCAATTTTTTCCTTAAGTGTTCTGTAGTTTTCATTATAGAGCTCTTTCACCTCTTTTATTAGATTGATTCCCAAGTATTTTTTTTTGAGGTTATTGTGAATGGAATATTTTTCCTGATTCTTTTTCAACTAATTCATCATTGGTGTATAGGAATGTAATTGATTTATGGGTGTTAATTTTATACCCTGCTACTTTGCTGAATTCATTTATGAGCTCAAGAAGGTTTTTGGTGGAGTTTTTTGGGTTTTCTAAATATAGAATCATGTCAGCAAATAAGGATAGTTTGAACTTTTCTTTTCCTATTCATATCTGTTTAATTTCTTTCTTTTGTCTAATTGCTCTGGCTATGGTTTCAAGGACTACATGGAATAGAAGTGGTGAAAAGGGAATCCCTGTCTTGTTCCAGTTTTTTGAAGGAATGCTTCCAATTTTTTTCCATTTAGAATGATGTTGCCCTGGGCTTAGCATAAATAGCCTTTATGATGTTGATGTATGTTCCTACTCTCCTTATTCTTTATTGTTTTGAACATAAATGGATGCTGAATTTTGTCAAATGCTTTTTTTGAATCTATTGAGAAAATCATGTGGTTCTTTTCTTTAGGTCTGTTGGTGTGATGAATTACATTTATTGATTTCCTATGTTGAACCAACCTTGCATCCCTGGGATGAACCTCACTAGATCATGGTGGGCTATCTTTTTAATATGTTTTTGTATGAAATTTACCAGTATTTTATTAAGAATGTTTGCATCTATGTTCATGAGGGATATTGTTCTGAAATTTTCTTTCCTTGATGTGTCTTTGTCTGGTTTTGGTGTCAGGGTGATACTAACTTCATATAATGAGTTTGGAAGGGTTCCTTCCTTTTTTATTTCAGGAAATAATTTGAGGAGTATTGGTATAATTTTTTCTTTGAAGGTCTAGTAGAACTCTGATAAAAATCCATCTGGTTCTGTACTTTCATTTGTTGGTAGACTTTTGATGGTGTCTTCAATTTCATTGCTTGAAATTGATCTGTTTAAATTTTTTTTATGTCTTCCTGGTTCAATTTGGGTAGGTAATGTGTCTCGAAAAATTTGTCATGATTCTGTATTTTACTGGAGTATAGATTATCAAAGTAATTTCTGATTATCACCTGTATTTCAACAGTGTCTGTGGTGATATTTCCTTTTTCATCATGAATTTTAGTGATTTGAGGTGGCTCCCGTTTTCTTTGTTGTCTTGCCTAAGGGTTTATTGTTTTTATTTATTTTTTCAAAGAACCACTTTTTATTATTATTATTTTTATTTAGCTTTTAATTTTTTTACAGACTGCATTTTGATTCATTGTACACAAATGGGGTACATAAATTTGTTTCTATAGTTGTACACAATGCAGATTCATACCATTTGTGTAATCATACATGTACATAGGACAATGATGTCTGTCTCATTCCACCATTTTTCATACCCCCCTCCCTCTCATTTTCTTCTACATATTCTAAAGTTCCTCCATTATTCTCTCATTCCACACCCCCATCCCCATTATATATCATCCTCCACTTATCAGGGAAAACATTCGGCCTTTGGTTTTTGGAACTTGGCTTATTTCACTTAGCATGATATTCTCCAATTCCATCCATTTATTTGCAAATGCCATAATATTATTATTCTTTATGGCTGAATTGTATTCCATTGTATATATATACCAGAGTTTCTTTATCCAAGAAACAATTTTTATTTCATCTATTTTTTGAATTTTTTTTTTGTTGTTTGTGTCAATTCATAGATTTTAGTTTTGATTTTAGTTATTTCCTGTCTTCTGCTTTTAGTGTTGATTTGTTCTCCTTTTTCTTGGGCTTTGAGATGTAATGTTAGGTTATTTATTTGGTCACTTTCTGGTCTTTTAAAGAATGCACTCAGTTCAATGCACTTTCCTCTTAGAACTATCTTCATAGTGTCCCAGAGATTTTGATAAGTCATGTCACAATTTTCATTTACCTCTAAGTATTTTTTTTATTTCATTCCTGATTTCTTCTATTATCCATTGGTCATTTGATAATGTGTTATTTAGTCTCCAGGTGTTAGTGTTGCTTCTATATTTTGCTTTATTATTGATTTCTAATTTCATTCCGTTATGGTCTGATAGAATGTAAGGAATTATCTCTTTTTTTTGTATTTGCCAAGAGTTTCCTTGTGGCCTAAGATATAGTCTATTTCAGAGAAGGATCCTGTGTTGCCAAGAAGAAGTGTATTCAGTCCTTGATGGATGAAATATTCTATATATATGTGTTAAGTCTAAATTATTAATTGTATTCCTTAGTTTTATAGCTTTTTTATTTAGTTTTGTTAGGAGGATCTATCTAGTGATGAGAGAGGCATGTTAAAGTCACCCAGTATTATTGTGTGGTCATCTATTTGATACTTGAAATTGAGAAGAGTTTGTTTGATGTACATAGGTGCTGCACTCTTTGGGGCAAAAATATTTACCATTGTTATGTCTTATTGCTGCAAACTTCCCTTAAGCAGTATGAAATGACCTTCTTGATCCCTTCTTATTAACTTGGCTTGAAGTCCATTTTATCTGATATGAGGATAGAAACTCCTGTTTGTTTACGTGATCCATGTGAATGATATGTTTTTTCCACACTGTTGTATCTTCAGTCTGTAGATGTCTTTGCTTATGAGGTGAGTCTCTTGGAGAAAGCACATTGTTGGGTCTGCCAGTGTATGTCTTTTGATGGATGAGTTTAAGCCATTTACATTCAATGTTATTATTGAGATATGATTTGTATTCCCAGTCATTTGGGTTTATTTCTTGTTTTCAATTTGTACTAGTTTCTCCTTTTTTTTTTTTTTTTTTTTTTCCAGTGCTAGGGATTGAACCCAGGGCCTTGTGCGTGCAAGGCAAGCACTCTACCAACTGAGCTATATCTCCAGCCCCAGTTTCTCCTTTGATTGACTATTCCTTTAGTGTAGTTCCTCCTTTTGCTAGTTTTCACGTTTTTTCCCATTGGATCTTCATGTAAAATTTTGTTGAGAATGTTTTATAGTGCAGACTTTCAGTTGCAAATTCTTTCAACTTTTGTTTATCACAGAAGGGTTTTTTTTTTAAATTGTAAACAAATGGGATACATGTTGTTTCTCTGTTTGTACATGGCATAAAGGCATACCATTTGTGTAATCATAGATTTACATAGGGTAATGTTGTTTGATTCATTCTGTTATTTTTTCCCTTCCCTCACCCCTCCCACCCCTCTTTTCCCTCTATATAGTCCTTTCTTCCTCCATTCTTACCCCCCTCCCTAAACCTAACTCTAACCCTAACACTAACCCCTCCATCCTTCCATTATGTGTCCTCAGCCACTTATTAGCGATATCATTTGACCTTTGGTTTTTTGAGATTGGCTTATCTCACTTAGCATGATATTCTCCAATTTCATCCATTTGCCTGCAAATGCCATAATTTTATCATTCTTTATGACTGAGTAATATTCCATTGTATATATATACCACAGTTTCTTTATCCATTCATCAATTGAAGGACATCTAGGTTGGTTCCACAGTCTGGCTACTGTGAATTGAGCAGCTATGAACATTGATGTGGCTGTATCTCTGTAGTATGCTGATTTTAAGTCCTTTGGGTATAGGCCAAGGAGTTGGATAGCTGGGTCAAATGGTGGTTCCATTCCAAGTTTTCTAAGGAATCTCCACACTGCTTTCCAGAGTGGCTGCACTAATTTGCAGCCCCACCAGCAATGTATGAGTGTACCTTTCTCCCCACATCCTCGCCAACACCTGTTGTTGCTTGTGTTCTTGATAATCGCCATTCTAATTGGGGTGAGATGGAATCTTAGGGTGGTTTTGATTTGCATTTCTCTTATTACTAGAGATGTTGAACATTTTTCCATATGTTTGTTGATTGCTTGTAGATCTTCTTCTGTGAAGTGTCTATTCATTTCCTTAGCCCATTTGTCGACTGGATTATTTGAATTCTTGGAGTAGAGTTTTTTGAGTTCTTTATAGATTCTGGAGATTAGTGCTCTATCTGAAGTATGATTGGCAAAGATATTCTCCCACTCTGTAGGCTCTTTCTTCGCATTGCTGATAGTTTCCTTTGCTGAGAGAAAGCTTTTTAGTTTGAATCTATCCCAGTGGTTGATTCTAGCTTTTATTTCTTGTGCTATGGGAGTCCTGTTAAGGAAGTCTGATCCTAGACCAACAAGGTGAAGCTTTGTACCTACTTTTTCTTCTATAATCTGCAGGGTCTCTGGTCTGATTCCGAGGTCCTTAATCCATTTTGAGTTTAGTTTCGTGCATGGTGAGAGATATGGGTTTAGTTTCATTCTGTTGCATATGGATTTCCAATTCTCCCAGCACCATTTGTTGAAGAGGCTATCTTTTCTCCATTGCATATTTTTGGCACCCTTGTCTAGTATGAGAAAATTGTATTTATTTGGTTTTGTGTCCATGTCCTCTATTCTGTACCATTGATCTACCTTTCTATTTTGGTACCAATGCCATGCCGTTTTTGTTACCATTGCTTTGTAGTAGAGTTGAAGATCTGGTATTGTGATACCCCCTGTTTCACTCTTCCTGCTAAGGATTGCTTTAGCTATTCTGGGTTTCTTATTCTTCCAGATGAATTTCATAATTGCTTGCTCTATTTCTGTAAGGTACGTTATGGGATTTTAATTGGAATTGCATTGAATCTGTATAGCACTTTAGGTAGTATGGCCATTTTGACAATGTTAATTCTTCCTGTCCAAGAACATGGGAGAACTTTCCATCTTCTAAGGTTTTCTTTAATTTCTTTCTTTAGTGTACTGTAGTTCTCATTGTAGAGGTCTTTTAACTCTTTTGTGAGATTGATTCCCAAGTATTTTATTTTTTTTGAGGTTATTGTGAATGGGGTAGTTTTCCTGATTATTCTTTCCAAAGATTCATCACTTATGTATAAAAATGCATTAGATTTATGTGCATTGATCTTATATCCAGCTACTTTACTGAATTCACTTATGAGTTCTAAAAGTTTTCTGGTGGAATTTCCTGGTTCCTCTAAGTATATAATCATATCATCAGCAAATAGGGATAGTTTGAGTTCTTCTTTTCCAATTCGTATCCCTTTAATTTCTTTGGTCTGTCTAATTGCTCTGGCTAGAGTTTCAAGGACGATAGTGAGTAGAAGTGGTGAAAGAGGGCATCCCTTCCTTGTTCCAGTTTTTAGGTGGAATGCTTTCAGTTTTCACCATTTAGAATGATATTAGCCATGGGCTTAGCATAAATGGCCTTTACAATGTTAAGGAATGTTCCCACTATCCCTATTTTTTCTAGTGTTTTGAGCATGAAGGGGTGCTGTATTTTATCAAATGCTTTTTCTGCATCTATTGAAATAATCATGTGATTCTTGACTTTAAGTCTATTGATATGGTGAATGACTATTGATTTTCTGATGTTGAACCAACCTTGCATTTCTGGGATGAAACCCACTTGATCATGGTGCACTATCTTTTTAATATGTTTTTGTATGCGATTTGCTAAAATTTTGTTGAGAATTTTTGCGTCGATGTTCATTAATGATATTGGTCTGAAATTTTCTTTCCTTGATGAGTCTCTGTCTGGTTTAGGTATCAGGGTGATATTGGCTTCATAGAATGAGTTTGGGAGGGTTCCCTCCTCTTCTGTTTTATGGAACACTTTGAGAAGTACTGGAATGAGCTCTTCTTTAAAGGTTTTGTAGAACTTGGCTGAGAATACATCTGGTCCCGGACTTTTCTTTGTTGGTAGGCTTTTGATGACTTCTTCTATTTCAGTACTTGAAATTGGTCTATTTAAATTGTGTGTGTCCTTCTGGTTCAGTTTAGGCAATTCATAGGTCTCTAGAAACCTGTTGATGTCACCTCTACGATGCTCCCAGTTGTCCGAGTTCACTGCTCCTGTGGGGGGAGTGGTGTCTCGCCGGCAGCTCTACTTCACAATGTTCCCTGCATTCCGGGACTACCGCCCCATCCGGGATGCCTCCCCAACAGGAGAGACTCACCCGGCTGCTTTGAGTTGGTCCCAAGTCTCTCAATATCTCCTCTTTTGAATCCTGAGTCCTGGAGCAACATGAAATGCAGCCACCCTCTAGTCCGCCATCTTGAAAACCCCCCACAGAAGGTTTTTATCTTATCTTTAAATCTGAAGCTTAATTTTGTTGGATTTAGGATTCTTGATTAGCATCCATTTCTTTCAGAGCTTGGTATATATTATTCCAGGGCCTCCTAGTTTTGAGGGTCTGGGTTAAGACATCAGCCGAGATCTGCCCAGATTGGTTTCCCTCTAAATGTTACCTTTTTTTTCTCTGGCAGCCTTTATAATTCTATCCTTATTCTGTATGTTTGGCATTTTCATAATAATGTGCCTTGGTGTGGGACTGTTGTAATTTTACATATTTGGGGTCATGTAAGCCTCCTGTATTTGGTTTTTAATTTTGTTCTTAAGGCTTGAGAAATTTTCTGATATTTCATTGAAAAGGTTTTGTGTTCCTTTGGTTTGTACGTCTGAGCCTTCATCTATCCTGGTAAATCTTAAATTTGGTGTTTTTATGTTATCCCATATTTCTTGGACGTTGTGTTCATCGTCTCTAATATCTATTCCAAATGGTCAACTTTATTTTCTAGATTATATATTTTGTCTTCATCACCTGAAACTTTGTCTTTCAAGAGGTCTAGTCTATTGGTGATGCTTTCAATTGGATTTTTAATTTGGTTTATTTATTCCTTCATTTCTAGGATTTCTGATGGATTTTTCTTCAGGATCTCTATTTCCTTGTTGAAATGATCTTTCACTCTTATATTTTCTCTCTGATTTTATTTCTAATGTCATCTTTACCTTGTAAATCAGTTTTACCATGAGCTTTCTGAATTGTATTCCTGACATTTCCTTTACTGTGTGTCTCAATGGAGTCTACTCTTGAGGTGGCCTGGATTATTTGGGTGGTTTGTTCCCTTGATTCTTCATATTGTTTGTGTGTCTACCCATGTATCTGGTTGAATCTGATGCTGTAAAGTTTCTACCTTATGAGTTTATAGTGTTCCTCTATGTTACTATTACTTCACAGATTGGGGAGGGGAGCCCAATAATAGCAACAATATATGCAAACAATATATAACAGTAGACTAGGTCCTTAGTTCCTATTTTGATGTATAATGTTAATTGGTATGATATGTCAGAATAGTGGGATCAGCAGTTTCCATCAACAAAAACAGTACAGAATCACATATTATGTCTAGCTTAAAATCACACAATAGGTGTTGTCTATGCCTTCTGTATGAATCATTGCTGTGACATTGGTGTAGGGGTAGACATTGTATACCCCAATTAGTATTAAGAGGATAGAGTTGAGTGTGTATAAAAATGAAGAGATAGGAGGGCAGAAAAGTGTTTGCAATTTCAAAGGGTGAATAGGGAAGAAGCAGTGGTAACTTAGGATATATTGTTAATTTGAAAGGGGATGAATGAAAAAGAAGAACATGAAGGAGGAGAGAGAGAATGGAATCAGGTGTAGGAACATAGAAATGAGAGAGGGAGACAAAGGAGATAGAGTAATAATAACGAGGATACAAAATAAAATTAAAATAAACTAATCATAAACCGTAACCCTCAAAATACATAGCCTGGGAAAATAACACCTTCAAAAAAAACAAAACAAAACAAAATAAAACAAAAAAACCACCACCACCAACAACAAAAATAAAAACAAAAAAGAAAAAATATAAAAGAAAGAAAAAGAATTTAAAAAGGAAAAAGAAAAACAAGGTTAGAAATGAGGAGAGAGAAACATATATGATAATATATAGCAGTCCTTGAATCAGTCAGTACCCATTCAAATAAAACAAGTCTAATATGGAAACCCAAAATCAGAAGGTAAAACAGAACATGTTTTCTTTTTCTTTCTTCTTGAAGTATGATCTAAGCTTGAGAGTATGGTTGAGCATCCTTCCTTTTATTGTGTTGCTCACCTTGTTGAAGGTTGGGCTTTAAGACGTCCTAATTTCTCTTCTTGGAAGGTTAGTGTGGGTGGATGGCTGCAGACCTGGAGGTGAAGTGGCTTGCCTGGGAAGCTGGGTTTCTGGCAGGCAGCAAAGCAGCTGGCCATGTCCGATGACAGGTGGATCAGGGATTGGCACTGGATCTTGGGAGTTGGCTGGAGGGCTGTGTGCCAGACCCAGAGGGTCTGGCGTAAAGTCGCATGAGGGGCCCAACCAGGCCTGGGCCCAGCTGGTCTGGGCCAGGTGAGTCAGGGCCAAATGCCAGGAACTGTAAGCTGGCCTTTAGCTGTCTGCAGTGGGCCAGGTTGGGGTTCAGGTCTGGGTTGAGAGACTGGGGACTGAGGAGCAGGAAGGCCCTGTCAGGTGCCGGACTGATGCTGGACCTGGTGGGTCCTGTTGATTGGTGGGTGCGGGACTGAGGAAGGAGTCAGGGTCCAGGCTGGTTCTGGGACTAGGCAATTGCTGGCCCACGTGGGCCCTAGGAACCTGGTGGCTGACTGGGCAAGCTGAGAGCAACATGCCCTGACACCCTCTTCCAACCTTCCGACCCACCGTAGCCGGCCTGTCAGTCCCCGTGAGCCTCAGGACTCATGGAGCTGGGGAGAACTGGCTCTCTCCAGCCCCTCTAACCTGTGTTCCCTCAGAGGGAAATGCTCCCAGTTTCTGATTTTCCACCTGTTTGCTAGGTTCTGACAGGCCTACACAGACCTGGCTGCAAACTCACTGATCTGGGTTTCCAGTTTCAGTAGGCTCTGCCATGCTGTAGGCCCAAATGGCTCCTCGATCAGCTGATGATTGATGAACTCCAGTGGAGAGGATTTTTTTTTTTTTTTTTAAATATTTGATTAGTGAGTGAAACAGTGTCTGGTTCAGCTAGAGCAGACTGGCCCTCCAGACTCAGCATTTTTTACTCTAAGCCTAGGGGAGAGGTGATATTCCTGCTGTTTTGAGTACTGGGTAGCCAAGCTAAGAGAAATGCTGCCTCACACTAATCTGCCATCTTAATCTCCTAAGCATTTTTATTCATTCACAGAATAATTAAGTCAGTTTATTCTGCTAAACTAAATAAGTTTATTCAACAGATATTTATTGAGCACTTAATGTGTGCCTGTTATTTCTAGATACTAAGGATGCAATGATAAGTAAATGAGAACAACATTCAGCACCATTCCAGTGGGGAGAGAGGCACTAAATGTGTATCTTGAGATAGCATGTCAGGTGGTGATGGTGTCCGGGCACAATGATGCAGGGTAAGGCAATGGAGTCACTGAGTGCTAGTCTAGATGGGCTAGGCCATTAAAGTCCCTCTGAAGAGGTGACAGTCAAACAGAGAGAGAGATTAAATGTGGCATGTGGAGATTTGCTGGAAGTTTTCCTGAATGTAGGAACAACCCTTGCAAAATTCTCAAGGAAAGAATGTCCTTGTGTTCTGGAAGAGCCTGAAGGTCAGTGTAGATGGAACAGAGTCGCTGAAGTTAAGTAGGCTTTGGAGGCCATGAAAAGGAATTTCAATTTTATTTTAATTGTGATGGGAAACCATGTAGGGAAAGTTCATTTTTAAGATGGGACACCCTTGAACTTGGATCTATATGTTGAGGAGAAGAACGAGCCATGGAGGATGGTTGATCAATGGCAAGTTCATTCCTGAAATTCAGGCCGGGTTCCACAAGATCAAGGTGATACACAGAACTCAATTATAACTATAAACAGTCCTTCTCCCTTTGCCCAGTGTCCCCAGGCTCCTCCTTATCTCCTTGATCTTAACATCCAACTCCCTCCTACTGGTGTAGAGTAGTCCCTACAGACTGTAACACAGAGCAAAAACATCACATGCAGGCTTGCCATGCATTTGCAATTTGTGATGTACCTGCGTTGGTGTTCATTTGAGTCTTTTAGGAGAACATGAATTGCAGGAATGATGAATGAGTGACCTAACTGGTATGAATGTCTGAATGTTCATTCAGGGACACATCTGCATTTATTAGTGCTGATAGCGGAAGTTCTGGCTTTGAGCATTCTGTTAAAACGCACCAGGTGCACATTTGGACGGCAATGCATTTAGTCAGGTGGATCCATTAGGAAGGATAATTTTGATAGACAAATGAATTTGTGATTTCGCATAGTACAAATGACAAAGCATCCACTTTCCCATGCTCCAAAAGCACCTCAGTAATTACTTAACTTTGAAATTATGGTTCTCATGTTAAAGACTTTATTACTTTCCCTTTTGTAACTCCCTCTCAGGAGACTGCTTCCTGTCTTTCTAGTTAAGAGGGTCATCCACCATTGAATGAGTGTTTCCCTTGTCAAAGGTTAATTTTCATCCCAAGTTAGAAAGATCATTTTCTTTTCTGTTCTATTCTATTTTTTGAAGTACTAGGGATTAAACCCAGGGGTGTTCTATCACTTAGCTACATCTCTAACCCTCTGAATTTTGTTTTTTGAAACAGGGTTTCTCTAAATTGCTCAGGCTTACTTTGAACTTGGGGTCATATTGCCTCAGCCTCCCAAGTCACTGGGATTATAGGCATGTGCTACCTGGATGGCTAGAAAGATTATTATAGTATTGATTTGTTCCTATTTTTGCTTTGGTATGATTTTTAACTCGATATTGAGGTACAATGCAGAACATTACTTCATCTCCCCCTTCTCTGCCCCTTGCTCACAGTACTTCTGGAATTCTGACTTTCTCATTTCCAGTATCAGTTTCTGTACTTGATAGTTTCTGTGTATTTTTCTCAACATATCCACATGACTCTCTCCTATTCTGCTCAAAGTTTCTGCTTAAAGATTGTCTTTTTTTTATTGTTTGTTCTATTTAGTTATACATGACAACAAAATGCATTTTGATTCATTGTACACAAATGGAGTACAACTTTTCATTTCTCTGGTTGTATACATTGTAGATTCTTACCATTTGTGTAATCATACATGTACATAGGGTAATGATTTTTGTCTCATTCCACCAAAAGATTGTCTTATTATCAAGGCCTTTCCTGACCATCTTTGGTTAAATAGATACCCAGCCCATCTGGAACCCAAGACCTAGTTAGCACTCATTTACTCTGTATTATTTCTGTCTATAGCACCTGTCACTCCCTGGCATGCTGCTTATTTACTTGTTTATTACCTCCCTCACTGGAGTATGCTCCTTGAGAGCAAGAACTTTGTTCTAATTGCTGCCATATCCCTAATTCATAGAACAGTTTTATGCAGAGGAGTAACAATGTTTTTTTTTTTTTTTTAAATGAATGATGATGATCAATGGCTGGTGAAGTCAAGTTCAAGTTCTGGACCTAACAAGTAGTATATTCTCACCAATTGAGCTACTAGCATAGAGATATCAAAAGCCCACATTAAGTAGTCTTTTCAGCTAAGTATTTGTACAGGCTGGTATTCTGTGGATATAGGGTTGCTTTTTCTGAGGAAACAGCAATTCGCAGTGCTCATCATATGATTTACAGACTATATTGAAGTAGGTTTTTGAATCCTTATTTGAATCCTAGTAACATTGGCATTGCCTAGGAGCTTGTTAGAAATGTAAGATTTAAAGGACTCCCCAGTCTACTTAATCAAAATTTGCATTTTAACAGTGACTCAGGAGATGGAGGCAAAAGAATCACAAGTTCAAAGCCAGCCTCAGCAACTTAGTGAAGTCCTAGCAACTTACTGAGACCCTGTCTCAAAATAAAAAGTTAAAAAGGACTGGGTATGAAGTTAAGCAACGCTGGGTTCAATTCTTGAATCCTTGGTACAAAATAATTGCATTTTAATGTAGGTAGTTTCAATGCATAATTAAAGTTCACAAAGGACAACTTTTAATTGTCCAACTTAACCTAGGAATCTGAAGAGATTTTGAATTTATTGATTTTATCTGGTTTTGGAAATCATCATTAATAGACGTGATAGTCTAAGTGCATTCTTTTCTTTTTCTTTTTAAGTTGTAAGTGTATATAGAGTTTGAATCAATTCTGAAGGAGGCAGTTGACTTCAGTGTATTGTGTGTGTATGTGTGTGTGTTTGGAATGTGTTTTCCAGGCACAAGCCAGAGCAGATTTGTAGATATCTTCTTTTCCATTTTTTTTCTCTACATTCCTTATTCCTATTCTTCAAGCCACAGATGGAGATAGTGACCTTCTTGAAATCATGGTAAACACCTTCTCTTTGAAGAGAACAATTCCGTGCCCTGGTTGCCAGAAAAAAAAAATCCCATCTGATATGTTGGTTACATTGAGAAAAATAGTTATTTGCGCTTACTATATGTTAGGTACTATGCTATATACTTTATACCATAGATTCATTTAATCCTAACCACAGTTTGATAAAATGAAGTGATGCTACTATTATCCCCATTTTAAATCACGGAAACCAAGGCATGGTTTCATGTAAAGTTCACATAATTACTAAGAGGAGAAGCTGGAATTTGCAGCGAGGTGGTCTGCCCTATGACCTGAGCACCTCACTATTTCTGAGGGAGGCTCTTGCAAATTTACTAATACCTATTAGAGAGAAATATGGGTTAAATGTTGGTAGAAGACAGTTGTAGGCACTTCAGTGAGACTCATTTGAAAGGCAAAACTACAAAATACTAAATTTTGAGCTGAGAGATCAAGGTTTATTTATTCCTTTTGAGGCTCATATCTTAACCTTTTGTTATGCAAAGCTGCCAATATGATTTCTGATGTAAAAACTGTCCGGAATGATTAACAAATTGTATTTATTATTCACTGTAACTACTAACAAGTAGAATAACTTGAGATTGTTAAAATTGCTCTCAAACCACCTTCAGGCAATCATTAGCATGCATGCAAAATAAGGCTATGCAAAGTGGTAATTCCAGCAACTTGGTGAGGGGAAGCGGGGAGGAGAGGGAGACAGAATGAATGATGTGTGCTTAACACTTTTTTTGGTGTGAAGACCGCTATGCTGGGTGTCTTACATACATTATCTTATTTAATTTTCACAATATACAAATGAGTTTGTATCAATTTCTCCATTTTACAAATGAGGAAATGCAAGGTTTAGAGGTAACTTGCTCCATGTCATAAGTAATTAATAACCCATGGAGACACGGTTCCAACTAGGTTTACCTGACCACAAAACTCATCCTCTTCCCAGTTATGTGGAGAAAAAGAGGGAGGTACAAATAGTGACATTTAAAAAGTATTAGAAATATGGATTTCAGGTCAACATATTTATTTTTAAAAAGAGACATTTCCTCATCCTACTTAAAATGATACTGCTGTCACTGCCTCCCAGCTCAGATTAGGTGACAACAGTAATAGAAGGAAATTTTTAAAAATAGATAAATGGTTTCCAGAGCTATCACTGGTTGTCTGAAACAACAAGAGTAATGAAAAATTGCTCCATTTGTAGTCAGGCACATTATCTATTGCATGTCCAGTCCTGGTAAAAAATCCATTTGTTCACTTCAAACGAGGGGTTGGCTTTGCTTGGAGGAGGTAAGACTCCAAATATATACATAGTCTTCAGCTACTTCCTTAGCACTGGGCTCCACAGCTGCATGTGTTGATCTGTGCTGTAAACACACTCAGCAGGAAACTTACCCCATGTCTTCGTTCTAGTGATTTGCCTTACTGGATGCAGTTACTGTAATGCTGGTGAATTCTCCCAATTAAAAACCCAAGCTGATTCTACCTGTTCCTGTTCTCAGTTCCTACCAGGACCTAACAGACTTTGATCCAAATGGGTCAGCCCAGCCATCCTTAGGAGGCAGAATTTCTGGATATATTTCCAGGCATGTTGGAAGTGTGCAGTGGGAGGAGAATTTTTTTTTTTAACTTAAAAATGCGTACTGTTTTTCACATTCCTTAAGGAAGCAGCTGGATCTCTCAGCCACCATGGAAGCATGCTGGCTTTCTGCATTCCACAAAATGGCTTTTGTAGCCTTTAATGAAGCAGCAGCTCCAGACATTGCTAGGAAATCCGCATATTGAATGTCTTTCCCCTATTCCCAGTTCAAGTGGTTTCTCCTCTTTAAAATTAAAGACTTTCTCAAAGTGCTCAAAACAACTCATTCTTTCACTGTGTCTTCTGTGGCCTTTCATGTATAGGGATCTTACATTCTAGTAATTTGGGGCATCATTTTTGAATGTGGAGTTATCAAAGCATACAGAGCAATCATTTTAATTTGAATAACCCTTGCAGTGTCTGGTGCGGAATGAAAAGGGAGGCCAATCATGTCTTTTGCACCTTTTCCTAGCTTGGGCTTCTTAAAAATCCTCCCAGGTATTCTCTAGTGACAGTATTTTTCAGCTTTCTGAGACAGCCAGCAAAACTCTGATGTAAAAGGATTTGTCATTTTGATTCTAGTCGAAATGAAGCATTTTGTACAGTACATGAAAAAATATAGAAGTCTTTTCAGTGGATGAACAGCCTATTATCCATAGCAAAACTACTGTGTTTTATGTCTGTCTGAGAATTACTGATTACAGCAACAGCCCAGGCAGGAAGCGACTAAGCTGCTGCTGAATCGTCCTGGCCTGGAAATAGATTGGAGTTTTATTTTTTTTTAAGCACTTTCAATTGATGCCATGGTCTCCATTTTCTAAAGTACAAATGAGCTCTTTGGTGAGAGATCCTGAGGGTAAAAGGCAGCTTCGTGAATGGAGGAGGCAGTCTGTGGCTGCCTGGCCGGTTCTGGAGTTGGAGGGGAATGATGGATAACTGATTCATTCCACCAGTGACAAAGCCTGCCTCTTTGAAACTTGTTTACCTTTGTAGGATGATCCATCAGCCCTTCCCAGTTGCATCAGTGACGACCAATTTGAGAGGAAGATCAGTACCTTTTATGACTAATGTGTCTTGATTTTGGCAAGAACACAAAACAGTCTTTTATGGAGACTTACTTCAGCTTCAGTATTCAGACATCATGACCACTAAGGTTTGAGCTTACCTTTTTTGCTTCTTGGGTATAAAAACCCCAACACCTGGAGGGGAAGACAGGAAAAAATAATCACAGAATGGTTGTTTGACGATTCAAGACATTTATAGTATTCATAGTCACATTGAGCACTTTCTGTTCTTGTGCTGAATCTGCTTTGAGTCCTGTGGCCTGTGTTGTCACACAGAACTGGCTCTCAGAAGGGAATGCACTTGGTCTAATGCTCTGCTGTTGTCTTCTTGAAATTCCTGACTCATTGTGACTAAGGGACCTACCATGTTTATTTTGACCTAAGTTTCACCAATTATGTAACCGATCCTACAGGAGGTTCAGTCCTACAAGATGGGTGAAACTGGGATGCTGACGAAATGTTCCTGTCTCTAGTTTATTACCAACTGCAATTGTGCTCCTTTTCCACTCTTGTTCTCTTTTTCTCTGATTCTCTCCTACAGATAGGAAACTTGTACAATGTGCCTGAGTGACAATCTGTGCTGAGGTCATTCCTCATTTTTTTGCTGCTTGATTTTGGGCAAGTGACTTTATCTCTTTAAGCTGTAGTTTATTGGTGAAATGGAAATGATAATGGCATCTAAGACACAGGGTGGTTGTGAGGAGTAAATTAAGTAATGCTTATAAAACATCTAGCACAGGACCTGGCTGTGGTAAACATTCAATTAATAAGAGCTATAAATATTATCTTTGATCAGTCTTCTATGATATTTTATTATGAAAGATTTAAATCATATAGAAAAACTAAAGGACTTATGGTAAACACCTATATCCATGTTCTAGTTTTTACCATTATTATTTTACTATAGCCACTTTATTGTGTATCTATCCATTTATTCATCTCTATCCACCCACCAATCCTTCTTATAGTTCATACATTTCAAAGTAAATTATGGACATAAGTACACTCCCTCTAAATATTTCAGCTTGTAAATCATTGACTAGAGGCTAATATGTACTTATATTTTTTCTTTTGAGGTGTAATGTACATACAATTAAATGCAAAATTTTAAGTGGATATTCACTGGTCTTTGACAAATTCTTGTACTTGTTTAACCCAAATCTCTAATAAGTTACTGTCTTAACTTAGGCTGCTAAAACAAAGTACCATAGACTGGGTAGCTGATAAACGATAGAAATGTATTTCTCCTGGTTCTGGAGGCTGGAAGTCCAAGATCAACACCACAGCAATGGCCTTCTTCCTAGTTGCAGACTGCTGACGTCTCACCATATTCTTATGTGATGGAAAGAGAGAGCACTAACTGCCTCTCTGGTCTCTTTTGTGAGGGCAGTAGTCTCATTCACGAGTGTTCCACTCTAACGACGTAATTACCTCCCAAATTTCTGTCTCCAAATACCATCACAGTTAGGGTTAAATTTCAACCCATGCACTCTGGGGGTATACAAACATTTAACAACAGTTGCAGAAATTTATCATTATTCCAGCAAGTACCCCTATGCTCCTTCCCAGTCAGCCCAAGCCCTCTCTTTCTCCACTAGAGGCAACCATTGCTCCATGTATGAACCTTTATTTTGACTGTACTATAGTTTCATATAAGTGCATCCACATAGTGCCTACTCTCATGTAAGGCTTCTTTGACTCAGTATAGTGTTTCTGAGATTCATCTTGTTAGTGGGTGTCCAGTAATTCGTTTGTTTTTATTGTTGAGAACTCTTCCACGTATGGCTATGCCACTGTATGCTTTGCCGTTCTGCTGCTGATGGACACCTGGGCTATTTTCAGGTTTTGGCTATTATGACTAAAACTACTATGAACATTCCTGAAAATTATGATATAGATATTTGTGAAATATCTATATCAGAGAGTAGGTATATATTTAGTTTTATAAGAAACTACCATTAATTGTGCCATAGTGGCTATACCCAGTGGTGTGTTGGTATGTGCTTATTAGCTGGACCTCCAGAAAAGAATATCAAGGAGGAGGAAGAGGGGATTAAAATAAGAAGAAGGAGGGAAGGAGGAAGAGGGAGGAAGGAGAAGGAGGAGTTGACTATCATCACCACCAATGAAAGTACTGAATTTGGTAAATTACATGGTGTAACCACTCCCACCATGACCAAATTCAAGCTACCGATGTGAAGTCATTGAGGGCTAAAATGGGATGAGATGTGTACATTTTGCTCTTGTGAACCGGAACAAACTGGGTCCTGCATACCATTGGTTGTTTAGATTCCCATCAACAATGTATGACAGCTTTAGTTCTATATCTTTGCCAACATTTGGTATTGCCAGTCTTTGTAGTTCAGCCGTCTGGGAAGGTATTAGTAGTATCTCATTAGGATTTTTAACTTTCATTTTCTTCGACTAAAGATGTTGATCACTTTGTGTTGCTTATTTGTCATTCATGTCATTTCTTTAGCAAAGAATCTGTTGAAATCTTGTCCATATTTTTTTTTTCTGGAAAGGTTTGTCTAAGAAACATTTGTCTGCCACCAAGTGTTGATGATATTCTCTTAAAAGTCTTATTATTTAACTTTTATCATTAGTGTATAGTCCATTTCTAATTAATATTAATCATGGGTGAGAAATAGAGGTCAAAGTCTATGTTTTGGCATGTGGGCATCCAGTTATTATAGCAACATTTATTGTAACTTTTCTTTCTCCATTAGATTGCTTTTATCCAAATTTAAGATAGTAGTTCTCTTTTTTGTTTCTCTGTTGCATTAATTTGGCTGCTGATTTTTAATTCCAGTAATACATTGGTTACTATAGTTGAGTAGTTAGTCTTGAAGTCAGGTAGTATAAGTCCTCCAACTTTGTTCTCCCTTTTTGGAATGCTTTGCATGTTCAAGATCCATTTCATGCATTTTGCCATGTTTTCCACTAATTTTGGTCTGAGAATATAGCTAATCATTTTTCACAGTCACTTATCTACTCTTAGAAGTTAAAAATTCCTTTTAAGCATTTAGTATATTATAATTATAAAATTATTATAGTACTATTATTATATTAGGAACACTAACTGTGCAGTCTGCAGTTTTCTAACATAGTAGCAAAACACTGTCATTATTACTTTATTTCATATAAAGAATAACTGTGACAGAAGAATTAATTGATAAATGCCATATGGTTATTTTGTGAGGTAGGAATCATGTTTTTTGCCATTAGAGACAGTGAATTTCATTAGACCATGGTGCCCTAGGCAAACTCAGCTCTCAGTACAGGAAGGGCGCTAAATTTTCTAGTGGTCTGTCATCAGTTAAAAGTCTCAGACTATTTCTGAGGAATAAACATGTGCCAATAACTATAAAGTCAATGACCTTTGTGGTCTTATATAATTTGTATCAGAAATTGCAGAGATTTCCAGTAGACTATATCAAATGACATTCCCATTCTAAACATGTTGTTTTGATTCCATATGGGAGTTCCTTCTATGTTAGAGATAAGGGGGCCAACTAATCACATCCTTCTTCCTTTAAAATTCCGAGTCTCTTGAGGAGTACATACCGAAATCAGGTAAGAATCACACTGACTCTAATGCTGACAAAGTTGGTTCAAAATCTGGTGTTCAAGATGGACTTTCTGTTTCTTTTCTCTTGTTTTGAAACCCCAGGTAGATTATACAGCTGGTGACTACAGGTCTCCCCACCCCACAGGGCCAGGCCTATCTTGAGGAGCATTCCCAGAGGGAAGGGAGAAGAAGGCCCATGATCTGTGTGGAAGGGAGAGGGTTTAGAAAGAGTCTTGACCACACATGCAGTGAAGTCTGTTCTCTGCCCACATAAGGGTGGGAAAAGAAGCATGTAAGAGGAAGGAGAGAAGGAGGAAAGAGGGTTTTCCCTAAAATGAGAGAAGCTGGAAGTGACATTGGAAGAAGCAGCTCTGCTTGTTCCTTTCAGCTGTGGGGAATCTGTTTTCCAACATTGCTTGTTCTTAAGTTGGAGCTGCCTCTTTAAAATCCTGCATTTTGGTCCTAGTTGTATTCTCCTGACGCTCACAGGATACGTCCACAAACAATCCCCCAAACTTGAGGTACTTAAGCATGTTGTTATATCTCCATTCCCTGCTCTGTGTTTAGTTCTCAACTTTCTTAGGTTCTGCAATGTGCACCTTATGTTTTCACTTGCCCAGCATCTGTTCGCCCATTCTCTCTCATTTTGTGAATAGTCCTTCAGTTTTTCTTTAGGAATTTTCTTCTTTTCTGGCTGAACTACCTAACTGGGTAGTACTGTGGTTTGGACGTTGTGTCCCCTCCAAAATTCGTGTTGAAACTTAATCACCAAGGCAACAGTTTTAGGAGGGGGTGCCTGGAGGAGGTGATTAGGCTGTGAGGGTTCTGTCCTCATGGAGGGAATTAGTGTCTTATACAAGGGCTGGAGAGAGCTAGGTGGTCCTTTCTGCCTTTCCTTCTACCACGTGAGGATGTAGCTTGGGAGGCACCATCTTGGAGCAGGAGCTGGGCCCTCATCATATACCAGATCTTTCAGTGCCTTGATCTTGGACTTTCCAGTCTGTAGAACTGGGAGAAATAAAGTTCTGTTGTTTATAAATTCCTATTAAGTATTTTTTGTTAAAGCAACACAAAGGACTAAGACAGGTGAGTTTGAACACTACCTTCCTGACCTGCTTTGGAGCCTATAGCAGAGTGGGTGCTTGATCCCATGAACAAAGGATTTGAAATCACCAAAGTCGGAAGCTCACAAGATCTTTGACTTACAGGGAAATAGTTGCATGATTAGCATATTTATCTTCTGGTATACTGCAACATCAATCATTATGGGTACTCCAAGTTTATCGTTGATGCCAAGTTTAGCATCCAATCAATTTTCAGGAAGAATTAGACACTAGCTAAATCCTTGTTCAGTTCTGTCAACTTGCCATCTTTGGCATGACCTTGAGAATGGCCAGAGAGGAATTGCTTGGCAGTTTTTATCTGGATCCTCTGTCCCTCGATTATGTGCAGATTGCATGAATATGTAGACAAGGCCCTTTCTGCTGGGTGATTGCCCCTATGAAGCTGAACTGTTCCACTCTATAAAATAAATGAATTAATCTATACGTCCCTTTGGATTCCTACAAATTACAATGAATGATGACATTTTTATTTTGCTTTCCTTATTTTCCATAATTAAGAATGAAATTTATTTAGTGAACTGTACCAGCTACTTAGTGTTTCTGCATTACTCAAGGTAATTGTTACTCAGAGCTGGTTCTTTATTGCCTACATTTAAAGGTTAGTTTTCTTTTGTTGTGGTTTCTTGGCTTTGCTCCTGGCAGGGCTGACAAATTAATAGGCGTCAGGTACTAAAAGTATTTGCAATTAAAGCAAAGCGGTAATAAAGGTCACCTGTTCCAAGAAAGCTTTTCTTTCACAAAACCTGCTTAAATCAATGTACATTGTGTATAGATTGTTCTCAGTGCTGGCGCCCCTTTATTCACAATCAGGTTTTCAATATTTTTCTGCTAATTCAAAACAAATAATAATTGTTAAGTGTTCATCTTTAACTTTACCATATTTCTTTGTCGTCAACAGTATTTTGAATCACATCTCTCTAACGTGAAGTCAGAAATAATTATACCTATTTTAGTCCCCAATCCAATCATTTAATTCAATAAATATTTATAGAGTACTTTCCACAAGGTGAAAACTGAGATGTAGCACGGCGAGGCTTCACATTCTTCCTTTGAAGAGCCATAGGCTGATAGAGAGAGGTGGTTGCTAAGCAATGCGATTAGTTCAACAACAGAGGAGTTTTGGAAATACAAGGGGAATACAAGGGGAGCTATGATTGATTCCATCTGGAAAGGTAGTGTTATGGTTTGGCTGTGAGTTGTCCCCAAGAGCTCATGTGTGAGACAATGCAAGAAGGTTTGTGGGAGAAATGATTGGGTTATAGCCTTAACTTAATCAGCAAATTAATCTCTGATGGGATTAACTGAGTGATAACTGGAGACAGGTGGGGTGTGGCTAGAGGAAGTGGTTCATTGGGAGCGTTGCTATAGGGTTTATATTTTTATCTGGCAAGTGGAGTCTCGCTCTCTGCTTCCTGAGCACCTTGCT
Source organism: Sciurus vulgaris (assembly GCF_902686455.1). Classification (NCBI taxonomy): domain Eukaryota; kingdom Metazoa; phylum Chordata; class Mammalia; order Rodentia; family Sciuridae; genus Sciurus; species Sciurus vulgaris. The sequence continues at coordinate 78,577,925 of NC_136469.1, forward strand.
ATGAGCCGCTTCCCCCTGCCATACTCTCTCGCCAGGATGTTCAGCCTCACTTTGAGCCCCGAGGAATGGAGGAATGCAGCCCGCCTTCTATGGACTAAGAACTGTGAAATCATAAGCCCTCAAATAAACCTTTTCTCCTCTACAATTGTGCTGGTTGGGTCCTTTAGTCATAGCAGCAAAAAAGCTGCCTAAAACATGTAGAATGCATTGTCCTTGGAAAAAAGATGTGTTTTAAGGGACACGTAGGAGTTCTTCCAGAAAACTCGCTGGAAAAGAGACTGTTACGTGGAGGCAGGAATCTATCCAGAGCAAGACAATGTTAAACAACTTTACTAATTTTGGGAACTACAAGCAGTTTGGTGTCTCTAGAATAGAAGGCATGAAGTAGAAAATCTGGAAGTCTAGGCTGGGGAATTTAATTGTGAAAGAGTGTGTTCTACCTTTGTTGGATTTTTGTCCATTGGGAATAAAAGGATTTTTTTTAGGTGGGGGAGTTGCACAGTCAACATTATATTTGGGAAGATTGCTCTGGGAGCAATGAATACATATTATTTGCTAATATTTCAAAGTACATGTAGCCAGCCTCCAACTATTTATAGTTGGGTATCTGTTATGATTTAGATATGAGGTGTCCCCCAAAAGCTCATGGGTAAGACAATGCAAGAAAGTTTAAAGGTGAAATGACTGGATTATGAGAGCCTTAACCTAATCAATGCATTAGTCCACTGATATAGATTAACTGCGTGGCCACTGTAGGCAGGTAGGGTATGTCTGGAGAGAAGGAGGGTGTGTGTCATTGAGGATGTGCCTTTGGGTTCTATATTTTGTCCCTGGTGAGCACAGTTTTCTCTGTTTCCTGATTGTCATGTCCTGAACTGCTTTCCTCCTGTACATACTTCTGCCATGATGTTATGCTTCAAATAGAGTTGTCCATTTATAGATTGTGACCTCTGAAACCATATATTCCAAATAAACTTTCCTCCTTTATGTTGTTCTTGTCAGGTCTTTTGGTAACAAAGGTGGAAAAGTTAATTAAAACAGTCTCAGAAAGCATCCACAATAGAAATCCTTAGATGAAAAATTATTTGGTATAATAAGCAGAAGACAGATATCAGGCTGGGTTTCATTCTATGGCCACTCCATAACTGTATGACTTTGGGGAAGTCATTTAACTTTTCTTGGCCTCACTTTCCTCATCTGACTAATGAGGTAGTTGAACAAATTCTCTGAACTCCCTTATAGTGTTAATATGTTATGGATCTCTCTACCTAATGGATTTGCCTTCCTTCCCCACTGTATCTTTTAAGAGAGTTTAAGTGCTAAACAACATTTTCTTCTGCTCTGAAGTGACAATAGAGTGTAAGGCAGGTGGTACTGCTCAGGAATAGGGTAGCTTACTTTGGTTAGTGGAGAATTGCTGGGCTTCTTTTAGGGACTCCCCTCAGAAACCATCCATGCTTTCACAAATCTGTAATTTCACATCCTGGATTCCATTTGAAAGTATAAAAATCTGAGGAGACTGAAGGCAGGAGCCGTGTTTTATTTATCTTTGTATCTTCTATCCTTAGTGGCTTTTCTTTCTAAAGAAGCAACTGGCAGAGATCTTTGGGCCCTCTGTTGGTTCTCCATGCTTATCATATTTTTTGTGTATCTGCTTTTCTATTTTTTCCTAATTTGCAGAATTCTTTTCTACTTATTTCAAGGGTTATAGACTCTATAGAAACGCTGGTGAAATAGTTGCTCTTTGTTACTGGAATAGGTTGAAGAGTAGGTTTTTTCCTGTAATAGTTTTTATCTAAAGTCAGATAATATGGTGTCAAAGAGTTGTTCCTCAAAAAAGAAGTTTGCGAAGGGTGGTGATCTCAGAGAATCAAATACTTGGAAATATTTTTATCCCACACACTAGTGTCTATTATAATTCAGTTTACAAGTATATGGATTAGGATACAGTCAAGGTCACATTGAATCTTTTGACATTGATAATACCAAATCTGATGTAAGATACTTGACTTTGATGTTAGTGATACTACTGCCTCTGAGCACCAATGAAAGGCTGATGACGTAACCACATGAAGACTAGGGATCTGAAAGTAGAAAATATCCTAGAATGTACTTAAAAACCATTTCTAAATGACCATATGACAAAAGGATTACAAATATCCTATAGTATTTACATTTTTTTTTTGAATAGGTGGTCAATTCAATTTTTCTGTGGGCTAGAATGCACCTAGAAAATTATGCCATTGTGAAATTCACATTCATCACCCTCACTGCTCATTTCAGAAAGTGTTTATATAAGGCTTAGAGAAAGAAAAATAGCCACATCTTTTCTCCCTATTTTTGTACAGATTTGCATAGTTTGCATATGATTTGCATAATTTAATGTCAAAAGGAACAGATTCTTCTTCAGTCTTTGCAACTTTCTCACCAGCTTCGTTTAGTCTTTATTTTTCCTTCTAAATAACAAGTTGTTTTTCTTTATTACATTTACTTTCTCTTTTATTTCTAGCATAAAGCACTTAGATCTTAAGGAAACAGAATCTTCCCCTTGTCTAAAATAGTGGTATTCTTTCTATCTGTGTGTGTTTCAGTGATCAGTTGCTTTAGGAGTGTGGCTGCTTTCCTCATGATTCTAGGCTTCCAGGTGTTTACATGCTTACTGAATGATATTGTGTGAAGACATAGTGTGACAGAGGAATGAACAACTTCCATTTGAGGAAAATGTGAGCTGTATCTTGAAAGCAGTGGAATATGGCAGTTAACAGCAGGGGCACTCAAGCCAGACTGCCCAGCAGGGAACTCCAGCTCTGTCACTTATTGGTTGTATAAGCTCTGGCAATGACTTAAGCTCCTTGTGCCTCAATAGAAAAAATAAATTGTATCTGCCTTTTAGAGTCTGTTCTGAAGACCAAATGAATTCATTTGTTTTAAAGACTTAGATCAAAATGCTAAAAATAGTATAGGCTACCATTATATGGGCTCCCACTTGTTCACTTTCAACTTGGTACTGGAAAGGGAGGTGTGAGCAGGAATCTAAGGACCCATATGTTTAAATATTAAGGATAGCTCTAGATAGGAAATATGACTGTAAAGTTAGGATGCCTTTAAGTTAATCTGGGTACTTTGTCATTAAGGATAAGCAATGAACCCAAAACAAGAAAAAGAAACAAAACCCTCAAACACCTGCCCAATATTTAAAACTTGCCTATAATCTCCTTTATACAGTACAAAACAGGAAATAAAATCCTTTCCCAATCTCTTCTTTCAATTACATGTTTTGTCAGTAAATAAAATCGTGACACCCAGCTTGAGCAATAGCATCTTAGATCAGTGAAACAGGATATCTCACACGGTATGTCAAGGAGGGTTTCTCACATGCCCTCTTCAGTGAACGGCATTGAGAAACCTTTCTTTCCTCAGGGACTCCTCTGTCAAAAACCATCTGCTTTGGCTTTGTCTCTCTTACTATCTTCTGTGAATTTCTTGATCTCCCCTCTTTTTCACCTCATCCCTCTGTTCTCTTTTCCTCTCTTGATACAAATCATTATCTATTATGACTTCTTTTTCTTCCATTCATCCTGTACCTCAGATCAATGCGACAGAGGACCCTTGTCCAGCCACAAAGACTCATTTATCTGATAAAGTACAGGAAGGGGAAAGGTCACAACTGCATTTGTTTGGGGGTCATCGTTTCACAAGTGGAGCTGCAGAAGCACACTTCCAGTTCAGCACTCACCTCTTCAGCCCGCCTTTTCTGAGTCCATTACCACTCAGCTCTGCTCCCATTTCTCTGAGACATCACCAAGTCAGAGACCATGTGTGCACCTTAATCTACTCCTTTTTTGAGGGGGGAGTCACTGAGAATTGAACTCAGGGGCACTCAACCTCTGAGCCACATCCCAGCCCTATTTTGTTTTTTATTTAGAGACAGGGTCTCACTGAGTTACTTAGTACCTCACTGTTGCTGAGGCTGGCCTTGAACTTGTGATCCTCCTGCCTCAGCCTCCCAAGTCGACGGAATCACAGGCATGCACCATCATGCCTGGCTTAATCTACTCTTGATGGGAAGCTTGACTCAATAGATTAACACAAGGGTAGACCTAGGAGTTCTTGAGGTTCCTTTTAGAGTTGAAACTGGCTGATGATTTTCTACATTCTTTGTACCCATGTGGTTGTAACACTAATCTCTGCTTCATTGCTAAAGTGTTTAGAGCATGTAGGATTCAGTGGGAACTTAAAGGGGATGTGGCAATCTACCTGATTGAGGAAGGGATTAGTTGAAATACAATCAAGTAAGAAGAGGTATTAAGAAGAGAATCAAAAAGCAATCAAAAGCAAGAAGAGAGAGCCTACAGAATGGGAGAAAAACTTTGGCACCTGCACCTCAGGTGGGGCATTAATTTCCAGGATATACAAAGAACTCAAGAAACTTAGCACCAAAACCCCCCAAATAACCCAATCAATAAATGGGCAAAGGAACTGAACTAACCCTTCTCAAAAGAAGAAATATGAATGGTCAACAAATATATGAAAAAGATGTTCAACATCTCTAGAGAGATGCAAGTTAAAACCAGACTGAGATTCTATCTCTAGTCAGAATGGCGATTATCAAGAATACAAGTAACAAGAAATGTTGGTGAGGATGTAGGGAAAAAGTACACTCATATATTGCTGGTGGGACTGCAAATTGGTGCAATAACTATGAAAAGTAGTATGGATATTCCTCAGAAAACTTGAAATGGAACCACCATTTGACCCAGTTATCTCTCATGTCTCAACATATATCCAAAAGATTTAAATTCAGCATACTATAGTGACACAGCTACATCAATGTTTATAGCAACTCAATTCACAATACTAAGCTATGGAGCCAGCCTATGTGCCCTTCAACAGATGAATGGAAAGAGAAATTGTGGTATATATGTACAATGGAATATTACTCAACCATAAAAGAAAATTACTTTATAACATTTGCCAGTAAATGGATGAATCTGGAGACTATAAGGCTAAGTGAAATAAGCCAATCCAAAAGTACCAAAGGTCAAATGCTTTTTCAGATATGTGAAAGCTAAACCACAATAAAGGGGTGGAGGTGAAGAAGAGAAGTTCAATAGATTAGACAAAGGGGAATGAAGGTAAGGGAGGGGGTATAGGAATAGGAAAAACAGTAAATGAATCTAACATAATTTTCCTATGTACATATATGAAAATATCTAAGTGAATTCCACCATTGTGTACACCCAAAAGAATAGGGTCCTAATTAGAATAAATTATATTCTATGCTTGTATAATTTTATAAAAATGAATTGTACTGTTATGTATAACTAAAAATAATCAATAAAAATGTCTAGAGAAAAGAAGAGACAACACTTGAAATATATATTAAGAAAGAAAGATACAGGTGCTGGGGGTATAGCTCAGTGGTAGAGCACTTGATTAGCATGTGTGAGGCACTGGGTTTGGTTCTCAGCACCATGTATAAATAAACAAATAAAATAAAGCTCCAAGGTTTCAAGATGGCGGCCTAGAGGGTGGCTGCATTTCATGTTGCTCCAGGACTCAGGATTCAAAAGAGGAGATATTGAGACGCTTGGGACCAACTCAAAGCAGCCGGGTGACTCTCACCCCCTGGGGAGGCATCCCGGATGGGACGGTGGTCCAGGAACGCAGGAAACTTTGTGAAGTAGAACTGCCGGCGAGACGCCCCTCCCCCCGCTGGAGCAGTGAACTCGGACAGCTGGGAGCGCCGTAAAGGAGGCCGCTTGGCACAGCGCTGGGACTCGGAGCAACCACTGGGGCTCCGGTGGCTGCCCAGGGGAAGAGTGGCGAGGAGAGCTGTGTGGACTCAGGACACCGGGGCCTGCCCTGAGGAGGAGGAGGAGGAGCGTGGCCACTTGGATTTGGAGTGACTGCACCAGAGCTACAGGCGGTTGCCAGAGGAGAAGCTGCGCGGCGAGCTGTTTGGACTCAGAACGACGCTTCTGAACACCGGGGCCTGCCCTGAGGACGAGGAGGAGGAAGAGGAGCGCGGCCGCTTGGATTCGGGGTGACTACACCAGAGCTACAGGCCGTTGCCAGAGAAGGGGCTGCATGGCGAGCTGTTTGGACTCAGACCACTTCTGAACCCCGGGGCCTGCCCGGAGGAGTAGGAGGAGGAGGAGGAGGAACGCGGCGGGTCGTTTGGACTCGCAGTGACTGCATTAGCGTTCCAGGCGGCTGCTCAGAGGAGAAGGCGAGTGGTGAGTTGTTTGGACTTAAAGTGACAGCGCCTGAACACGGGGGGCTGCCTGGAGGAGAAGCGTGGTGGGACGCTTGGTCTCGAGTGGCCGCACCAGAGCTCCGGGCGGTTGCCCAGAGGACCTGTGCTGCAGGTCACGCGGACTCAGAGCCACTCAGAGCGACCGCTCCTGAACACGCCGGGGATTATCTGGAGAAGGAGGAGGAACGGGGAGGGTCACTTCGACTCGGAGTGATTGATTGCCCAGGGCTACGGGTGGTTGGTGGAGGTGGAGGCACGCAGTGAGTTTCTTGGACTCCTAGTGACCGCACCGGAATACTGGGCGGCTGTCTGGAGGAAGAGGCGTGTGGCCTCTGGGATTCAGAGCGATTGTACAGGGCCACAGGTGGCTGCTCAGAGGAGGGGCCGCATAGCCAGGTGATTAGGTGCAGAGCAGGGTCCCAGGATCTAGGAGGCTTCTTGGTGGAAGAGCCGCACAGAGACAGGCTTAGGGTGGAGCGAAGGTTCCAGGCCTGCGGGCAGATTCCCTGAGGAAGGGCAGCCTAAGGAGAGTCATCTGCAAAGGGTGAGGCTCCCAGGCCCAGGAGGTAGGGCAGGGCCCCTGGGAACTTTGCAGAGGAAGGCAGCCCAGCCCAGGCGGTAGTTGTAAATTGAGGGGAACCTCTAGGAGGGAAATGACCAGCGACACCTCCCCACCGGGTGAGTCTTCCCTGCTGGGTGAGGTTTCCCCACAAGGACGGTAAAACCAGAGACTCAGGCCCAAACAGGCCTTGCCTCAGCCCACAGCCTAGGTCCCCTTTGGATGACCATTGGTCAACAAGTGGAGGCACCTCTGCCCACTAGCAGGGATTATACCCTACCTGAAGGCCACCACTCCTAGAGAGGCAGCTTCCTTGTGGAGCACCGCAGTATCAACTTCCTCCAAGACTTCAGCCTACTGAAGGCTAAGGGGGGATATATATAGAAATCTTCAGGGACATTGTAAGTCAATAGAGGAAATCTGCAATATCTCAGCGGTCCTCTGATACCTGAACAATATGAGAAAACAAGGAAAGAAAATGCTGCAAACAAATCTAGATGTTACATCAATAAAACCCAGTGACAGCATGGCAGAAGAAATGACAGAAAAGGAGTTCAGAATGTACATAATTAAAATGATCAGAGAAGCAAACGATGAGATGAAAGAGCAAATGCACGCACTGAATGATGAGATCAAAGAGCAAATGCAGGCATTGATTGATCGCACCAATCGACAGTTAAAAGAGCAAATACAGGAAGCAAAAGATCATTTCAATAAAGAGTTAGAGATATTGAAAAAAAACCAAACAGAAATCCTTGACATGAAGGAAACAATAAACCAAATTAAGAACTCCATAGAAAGCATATCCAATAGGATAGAACACCTGGAAGACAGAACCTCAGACACTGAAGACAAAATATTTAACCTTGAAAACAAAGTTGAACAAACAGAGAAGATGGTAAGAAATCATGAACAGAATCTACAAGAACTATGGGATATCATGAAAAGGCCAAATTTAAGAATTATTGGGATTGAGGAAGGCCTAGAGAAACAAGCCAAAGGAATGAACAACCTATTCAATGAAATAATATCAGAAAATTTCCCAAATCTGAAGAATGAAATGGAAAATCAAGTTCAAGAGGCTTATAGGACTCCAAATACACAAAATTACAACAGACCCACACCAAGGCACATTATAATGAAAATACCTAACATACAAAATAAAGACAGAATTTTAAAGGCTGTGAGAGAAAAGAACCAAATTACATTCAGGGGGAAACCAATACGGAAATCAGCAGATTTTTCAATCCAGATCCTAAAAGCTAGAAGGGCCTGGAACAACATTTTTCAAGCCCTGAAAGAAAATGGATGCCAACCAAGAATCTTATACCCAGCAAAACTTACCTTCAAATTTGACGATGAAATAAAATCCTTCCATGATAAACAAAAGCTAAAAGAATTTACAAAAAGAAAGCCAGCATTACAGAACATTCTCAGCAAAATATTCCATGAGGAAGAGATGAAAAACAATGTTGCAAATCAGCAAAGGGAGGAATTATCCTAAAGGAATTGTCAAATAAAGGAGGAAACAAGTTGTGTCAAACAAATAAATAAATAAAATTTAAAAAATGAACCAAATGACCGGGAAACCAAATCATATCTCTATAATAACCCTGAATGTTAATTGCCTAAATTCATCAATCAAAAGACATAGACTGGCAGATTGGATTAAAAAGAAAGATCCAACAATATGTTGCCTGCAAGAGACTCACCTCATAGAAAAAGATACCCATAGACTAAAGGTGAAAGGATGGGGAAAAACATACCATGCACATGGACTCAGCAAAAAAGCTGGAGTATCCATCCTCATTTCCGATAATGTGGACTTCAAGCCAAAGTTAGTCAGAAGGGATAAAGAAGGACATTTCATACTGCTTAAGGGAAGCATAAATCAGCAAGATATAACAATCATAAACATCTATGCCCCAAACAGTGGCTCATCCATGTATGTCAAACAAATCCTTCTCAATTTCAGAAACCAAAGAGACCATAACACAATAATACTAGGTGATTTTAACACGCCTCTCTCACCACTGGACAGATCTTCCAGACAAAAATTGAACAAAGAAACCATAGATCTCAATAACACAATCAATAATTTAGACTTAACGGACATTTATAGAATATACCATCCAACCAAGAGCGAATACACTTTCTTCTCAGCAGCACATGGATCCTTCTCTAAAATAGACCATATATTATGCCACAAAGCTAATGTTAGCAAATACAAGAAGATAGAGACACTAGCATGTATTCTATCAGATCATAATGGATTGAAGTTAGAAATAAATGAAAGAGTAAAACACAGAAACTATTCCAACATCTGGAGATTAAACAATATGCTATTATATGATGAATGGATAACAGAAGATATTAGGAAGGAAATTAAAAAATTCTTAGAGGTAAATGAGAACAAAGAAACATCATATCAAAATCTCTGGGACACTATGAAAGCAGTACTTAGAGGGAAATTTATTTCCTGGAGCGCATTTAATAAAAGAAGTAAAACTCAACAAATAAACGACCTAACACTACAGCTCAAAGCCCTAGAAAAAGAAGAACAGAAGAGCACCAAAAGTAGTAGAAGACAGGAAATAGTTAAACTCAGAGCTGAAATCAATGAAATTGAAACAAAAGAAACAATACAAAAAATTGACAAAATAAATAGTTGGTTCTTCGAAAAAATAAACAAAATCGATAAACCTTTAGCCACACTAACAAAGAGAAGACGAGAGAAAACCCAAATCACTAAAATTCGGAATGAACAAGGAAATATCACAACAGACAGGATTGAAATACAAAACATAATTAGAAGCTATTTTGAAAATCTATACTCCAACAAAATAGAAAATTTTGAAGGCATCAACAGGTTTCTAGAGACATATGAATTGCCTAAACTGAACGAGGAGGACATAAACAATTTAAATAGACCAATTTCAAGTACTGAAATAGAAGAAGTCATCAAAAGCCTACCAACAAAGAAAAGTCCGGGACCAGATGGGTTCTCAGCCAAGTTCTACAAAACCTTTAAAGAAGAGCTCATTCCAATACTTCTCAAAGTATTCCATAAAATAGAAGAGGAGGGAACCCTCCCAAACTCATTCTATGAAGCCAATATCACCCTGATACCTAAACCAGACAGAGACTCATCAAGGAAAGAAAATTTCAGACCAATATCCTTAATGAACATCGATGCAAAAATTCTCAACAAAATTTTAGCAAATCGCATACAAAAACACATTAAAAAGATAGTGCACCATGATCAAGTTGGTTTCATCCCAGGGATGCAAGGTTGGTTCAACATCAGGAAATCAATAAACGTAATTCACCACATTAATAGACTTAAAGTCAAGAATCACATGATTATTTCAATAGATGCAGAAAAAGCATTAGATAAAATACAGCACCCCTTCATGCTCAAAACACTAGAAAAAATAGGGATAGTGGGAACATTCCTTAACATTGTAGAGGCCATTTATGCTAAGCCCATGGCTAATATCATTCTGAATGGTGAAAAACTGAAAGCATTCCCCCTAAAAACTGGAACAAGGCAGGGATGCCCTCTTTCACCACTTCTATTCAACATCGTTCTTGAGACTCTGGCCAGAGCAATTAGAGAAACCAAAGAGATTAAAGGGATACGAATTGGGAAAGAAGAACTCAAACTATCCCTGTTCGCTGATGACATGATTATATATTTAGAGGAACCTGGAAATTCCACCAGAAAACTCTTAGAACTCATAAGTGAATTCAGTAAAGTAGCAGGTTACAAGATCAATGCCCATAAATCCAATGCATTTTTATACATAAGTGATGAATCTTCAGAAAGAGAAATTAGGAAAACTACCCCATTCACAATAGCCTCGAAAAAAACAAAATACTTGGGAATCAATCTCACAAAAGAGGTGAAAGACCTCTACAATGAGAACTATACAACACTAAAGAAAGAAATTAAAGAACACCTTAGAAGATGGAAAGATCTTCCATGTTCTTGGATAGGAAGAATTAATATTGTCAAAATGGCCATACTACCTAAAGTGCTATACAAATTCAATGCAATTCCAATTAAAATCCCAATGATGTACCTTACAGAAATAGAGCAAGCAATTATGAAATTCATCTGGAAGAATAAGAAACCCAGAATAGCTAAAGCAATCCTTAGCAGGAAGAGTGAAACAGGGGGTATTGCAATACCAGATCTTCATCTCTACTACAAAGCAATAGTAACAAAAACGGCATGGTATTGGTACCAAAATAGAAAGGTAGATCAATGGTATAGAATAGAGGACACGGACACAAACCCAAATAAATACAATTTTCTCATACTAGACAAAGGGGCCAAAAATATGCAATGGAGAAAAGATAGCCTCTTCAACAAATGGTGCTGGGAGAATTGGAAATCCATATGCAACAGAATGAAACTAAACCCATATCTCTCACCATGCACGAAACTAAACTCAAAATGGATTAAGGACCTCGGAATCAGACCAGAGACCCTGCAGATTATAGAAGAAAAAGTAGGTCCAAATCTTCACCTTGTTGGTCTAGGATCAGACTTCCTTAACAGGACTCCCATAGCACAAGGAATAAAAGCTAGAATCAACCACTGGGATAGATTCAAACTAAAAAACTTTCTCTCAGCAAAGGAAACTATCAGCAATGCGAAGAAAGAGCCTACAGAGTGGGAGAATATCTTTGCCAATCATACTTCAGATAGAGCACTAATCTCCAGAATCTATAAAGAACTCAAAAAACTCTACTCCAAGAATTCAAATAATCCAGTCGACAAATGGGCTAAGGAAATGAATAGACACTTCACAGAAGAAGATCTACAAGCAATCAACAAACATATGGAAAAATGTTCAACATCTCTAGTAATAAGAGAAATGCAAATCAAAACCACCCTAAGATTCCATCTCACCCCAATTAGAATGGCGATTATTAAGAATACGAGCAACAACAGGTGTTGGCGAGGATGTGGGGAGAAAGGTACACTCATACACTGCTGGTGGGGCTGCAAATTAGTGCAGCCACTCTGGAAAGCAGTGTGGAGATTCCTTAGAAAACTTGGAATGGACCCTCCATTTGACCCAGCTATCCCACTCCTTGGCCTATACCCAAAGGACTTAAAATCAGCATACTACAGAGATACAGCCACATCAATGTTCATAGCTGCTGAATTCACAATAGCCAGACTGTGGAACCAACCTAGATGCCCTTCAATTGATGAGTGGATAAAGAAACTGTGGTATATATATACAATGGAATATTACTCAGCCATAAAGAATGATAAAATTATGGCATTTGCAGGCAAATGGATGAAATTGGAGAATATCATGCTAAGTGAGATAAGCCAATCTCAAAAAGCCAAAGGACGAATGATATCACTAATAAGTGGAGGATGACACATAATGGGGGGCAGGGAAGGGTTAGTGTTAGGGTTAGAGTTAGGGTTAGGGAGGGGGGCAAGTATGGAGGAAGGAAGTACTGTATAGAGGGTAAAGAGGGGTGGGAGGGGTGGGGGGAAGGGAAAAAATAACAGAATGAATCAAACAACATTGTTCTATGTAAATTTATGATTACACAAATGGTATGCCTTTATGCCATGTACAAACAGAGAAACAACATGTATCCCATTTGTTTACAATAAAAAAAAAATAAAAAAAAATAAAATAAAGCTCCATCAAGAACTAAAAGAAATTTTAAAAAAGAGATACATTCTGGCAAAGATATGAGCTAATTATGGAGTCAAGATAATCAAAAGAGCTTATTCAGTGGTCAGTAGAGTTTGGTTTGTGAAGCACAGGGTCCAAGGGAAGTGAGGCTTTGTAGGAAAATGTCATCAATTTAATTTAGATATACTGAATTTTTATGTCTGTAAATTTGTATGTCTCTTCCAGGTAAAGAGATCTCAGGAGATTATGCATATGTTTAGAGTAATAGCAAGTCCATGGATGCAAATAGAGGTTTGGGAATTTTAAGTAATTGAAAGCATAGTAGTTTGGAGAAACTGCATAATTAAGCTAGATGGGTAGATGATTGTAGTAATAGACTTTTATGTTACAGTTTAGAGTTTTAGAAGTAGAATAGTCCTGAGTTATGACAAATGCTAGGATGAGCAAATTCATATTAAGATGATGCAAACTAGCATACTTTATAGCTTTTATAATCACATTTGAAAAGTGACTTTGCTGTTTGCAGAATTCTTTTCACATAAAATAATAAAGGGCATCATGGCACTGGATTGGAAGTCTGAATGTTGTCTTTTGTAGTTGCTCTGCCTAATTTCTCATACAACTTATTTTCTGTTAGAAAGTAACTATGAGATTATATAAATTTTGACTTTTTTCCAGACATCTCTAAAATGTGAATAGGATTAAAAAATTTGGTGACCAGAAAGCTTCTCGATATGCCATATTTCCAGAAGGAATAAACTGAAAAAAATTAGAGATTAGCTAACAATACTAAATATTAAGGCATCCCAAGGCAGTTGCTACAGTTTAGATGTCAAATGTTGCCCAGAGGTCCAAGTATTGAAGCCTTGGTCCCCAGGGTGGTGGTACTGGGGGTGGGGGAAGTAGGAAGTAAGACATAGTGGGAGGTCCTTAAATGATTAGAGGCATTCTCTTGAAAGGGCCCCAGCTTCTTGCTCTTTCTTATTTCCTAACCATGGGGTATACAGTTTGCTCCACTGCCAGTTCCCTGTCATTGCCATTCCACACATCCACCAGAGGCCCAAAGCAATCAATCTGGCCAATATGGGACTAGAAAGTCTAAAATTCAGAGCCAAAATAAAACTTTTCTCTTAATAAGTTAATTATCTCATGTATTTTGTTATAGTGGTGGGACGTTGATGAATATAAGAAAGGTAATAATGGACCAAGGCAGGTGAGGAATTGCCTAAACGTAGATGAGTTGGGGCTTTCTGAGGATGGCCTCCAGGTTTTGCTCCTGCTAGTGGTGGAGTTCACTTGGGACATATGTGATTTGGGTACCTGACTGTCATTCTCTTGAGGATGAGGATGAGCTTTACGCTATTCCTTGTTCCGTGACTGTGAGTACTGTTGCATTGTCCTTAGACCTTTGAGAGGAACTGATATGCCTTCTCTCCTCTGTTTATCATGCAGTTCTATAGTTGTTTCCTAATAATGTCATATTGTATTCATCACTCTGACATCTGTGAGCAGATTTAAGGGATTAATCCCATTTGTTGAAAAGCAGTTCTTGTTGCTCTATATATTTATGTATTAATTATGTCAAAATGGTTTTGTCCATGATCACACTCTGTAAATCTTTAACCAGTAATTTGCCCAAAATTAAGTAGCTGCAAAAAGATATGTACCAAAGGTAAGTCCAGAAAATTATATTCTCCCTATTCTTAGCTGAGATTTTAGTTCACAAGCCATTCCAATCCAGGTTTGCTGGATGGGAGTGTGAATGACAACTTTGCCCAAAGAAGGTCTGAGACTCAGACTGAAGACATGTCTCACTGCTTTGTTGGTCCTTTTCCTTGACTTTCACTAGGTTCTGTGTGTCCTTCCTGGTGGTCAGAGGGTACAAGGAAAGATGACTAAGGGAAAAGAAGGTCTTGTCTCTGACCAGCCTTGCACACACAGAAGGACACAGGTGGTTCCTACAGTCTCATTTCTCCTGGAGCTAACCCTGGCTTCTGCTTGCTTTCTAAAGAGGGGTTGTGGAGTGGGGAAGGACTGAGGAAGGAGGAGGAGAGAGGAAGGCAGAAGAGACAGAGCCCCAAGGTGGTCGGGATGCCAACAATGAAATCCAGAGGAATCCTGTGGCACCAAAATCTTTATCAGCTCTAGATTCTAACCCCACACTCCCGTGACCCAATATTGCCCTTGACTTCAACAGTCCTATCACATGCACTCCTTAAAAGCGGTAGTAGTAGGAGGAGGAGAGGCTTGGGGTTTTCTAGACATCAACATTCATTTATTTGTTCATTCAATATGTAATAATCTTTGTTGAGGACTGACTGTGCAGTTATTTTTCTAGGCACTATATGCAAATATGTGGAAACTAGAAATGTAGAGAGGTTGAGAGGCAGGAATTGAAATTTTGATCAATATGTTGATTTTACCAAAATAAAAGCACACACAAAATCTCTGATATATTTAATCTGTCTTAGGAACAAGTGTCATATAGTGGCATGTAAGTGAGAATTTTCTATGTCACCACCCATGAGACATTGCCTTTGACTCCCTTCCTTCTATATATTTGTAAAGAACTTATTAATATACTATATGAAATCACCAAACAATGGGAACTTATCCAGGTCTATTTTCATTCTGAGTTAAATTGTTTGGGAGATGGACCAATTTTTTGTCTTGGCAGTTTGCTTAAAATGGCTCTATGGTTTTTGGTCTTCAGAAAGCCAAGGTGAAGACTGCCAGGTTATTTGGCAAGATTTCTGTCCCACTGTGCAGTCAGATAGACATATGCTGAGCTGTAGAATAAATCCAAACCTTGTCTTGGACCAGAGATCCATTGACTTCAGAATATGAGGGTGATGGTCATGCATATAGAATTTTACGTTGAAGACCTGCCAGTAGAAGGATGAGGTGGTAAGTTTGTGGGTGTCTGTGAGTTAAGAGCAGACATGACCTATCTGATGAATGTGGAGTTCTGGACTGCTGATACATTAGCCAGAGATCACCAACACATGGGCCTGGCCCCATGCTGGTATTTCCAGAGGAGTTTGGCACCAGCAAAGGCTGTCCTGGCCAGCCCCTGTGAACAAACTTGCCCAGAGTCTGACATTGCAAGTTGACAATAATCTAAAATCCAACGCTAAGGTGCATCTTTTGGAAAATGTATAAAGTCCTATTTTTACTGATTGGTTTTTATTTCTTAAAATTAACTTATAAATAGCTTTAATTGAATGCTGAATTTTATTTATGAATTTCCCTATTATTAAGGACATTTGAATTCAGCCACTCTGCTTTTCTGTAAATACTTTCTGAGTGAAATTACCAGTTATTTCTAAAGAGAGAATTGGTACTGTTTTCAGTTAAGTGTTAAGAAGTTAAACTCTGTGCCCTCCCCTTGGCAATTTAGGAGGTTTCACGTACTTCTGATGATGAGACATGGAAACTTCTTAATAACTAGGAGCAAAGAGTCTGGTAGGAAGAACTGGAAATGAAAATGTAAAATTAATTACTCAATTTATCACTTTGTAATAAGTTTCTTGGTCCTTTTGGGGAACCTCTCCAGAAAGAGTGAGAATTTCAACAGCAACAGGTTTCTCCCTTCACTTAAGAAATGAATTAAAAGCCCTGAACTTTCTTGGTGGGAAATGGGGAGACTTCCAACAGAAAAGCAAATTCCACAGGTTGGCATGGAAAACTGGAAGCTGGATAGCTCCATTGCCCAGACCAACCTAGTTGGGTCTTTTTGCCGCTTGCTCCATAGTTTGAGTAGTTTGGTGTCCCTGTTGAGTGTGTGTATACTTAATCATTCACTCTTATTTGGCTTTCCTTCTCTGGGTCTCTATTTTTATCTAGCTTATTTCATGTTTTCATAGAAATTCATTGTGTGGAGACATGATTCATGTGTCTTGTTTAATTTTTTCCAGTTATCAATTCTGTTCTCTCTAGCAGAGATCAATGAACTTTGCTCTTCATTTCAAATAATGATAGCTTTTATTTTTCATAACTAACCATGAGCTTTATGACATAAGGCTAGTCTTATAAATTGTATCCTCACTTGAATATCTGCCTGTACTGCTATATTGAAATAAGATTAGCTCAGTTAGTGTGATTTACTATTTCTAGGCATTACACACCCTTAAAAATGTGCACGTAAGCTGAAAGCATAAAAAATGATTAATGGGCTTGAAAATTTCAAGGTACCACAGGATGGAATGGAGAACTAGTGCCAGAGAGCTAAAATACATTCTAAAATCATAATTACTCCTTTTAGACACTCTTCATTGATATATTTAACTCATTTCATATATATTCTTTATTTTTTTCATTCCCATTGAGCACAGATTGACAGGCTCAAATTCTATCATGTCCTGATTGAAAGTTAGGATTTGCCACTTTTCAAAGAGCTAGGAATTTGCTTCTTTGTCTCTCTTTTGTGTCATGATTTTGATGAGAACTTCATTTCTTATCATTCATTTTAGCATATGAATTGATTGATTCTTGTCTCATTTTGGTTAAAGAAAGAGGGGAGTAAAAGGAAATGAAATACTGAAATAATTGCAGACAGCAGATACTTGATGCAGGCAAAGATGGCGCCACTGCAGATCTGAAATGACATCTCATTTGCCGCATTGCCTCATGATGGTCTGAGACAGTCCCTGGGCACTTTAGTTTCTGAAGTCCCCCTTAGGATAACAAAATTCTATTTTGAGGTAATTTATGCAAGTGTGAGTTTTATCGGATTCTCAAGTTTAAACAACATGACCTCTTTACATAATGACTGCTAAAAAAAATGGGCAGGAAGTTAAAAACACACAATTGATTGCTGGGATTAGACCACTAATTATCAAGAGAGGAAAAGGGTGACTACCCCTCCCCACTGCCTTATGAGCAATATGTGGAACATGGCTTTCTTGCAATCTGTGACTGAGGTAAGTGAAAGTGTAAAATATTTGAAAAGAGGGCACTGAATTGGAAGAGTACTTGTCCACAGAGTGTTAAATAGCTTTTGTGCAGTTAAATCATGGGGATTTTAAAATAAGACTCAATACACTCAGAAATATGAATAATCAAGTATCAAATGCTCTGAAAAAATCATCTTTTGAGAACAAAAAAATTCTAGAACTACTGAAAGATAATTTTGCTGAAATTTAGTTGATAAAAAATTTTAAACCTCTTTTTCCCTAGAGAAGCTAGTTTTTTTTTTTTTAAATGATAATTTAATAGTATATTAAAAGCAATTCTTTGGAAGAGGTTTGAGTGAAAAGCCCTCCGGGACTTCTGCAGGGGATCAGTGGAGAAGCAAATTTATCTGTAGTGGGAAGGGAGCCCAAGGGGAACTCACCAGCATTCTGCATGACATGTCTGAAGATGTGCGATGATCCGTGGCTTGATCATAGTCACTGCCCTTGTCCGAAGATGTCTGATTTGGTGGGTGCAACAGAAAGAAATGTGTTTCTAGGCCACTTCCCCCTCCAGCATTTCCTTCATGATTCTCTTTTCATTAGCCCTTTGGTGCTCTAATCTAGATTAGTAGCCATTCCCCAGATATCACCACCCTTTACACCTCTGAGTCTTTACTGTGTTACATCTGTCTGGAATTACTTTTCTACCTTTTCTCATCTGCTGAATTCCTACCTAGTGTTGAGGGTCTAATTGAACTGGAGTAGGTTAAGAAGGGACTTTTAGCCGGGCACAGTGGTATATGCCTGTAATCCCAGCAGCTCGGGAGGCTGAGGCAGGAGGATTGAAAGTTCAAAGCCAGCCTCAGCAAAAACAGGATGCTAAACAACTCAGTGTCTCTAAATAAAATACAAAATGGGACTGGGGGTGTGGTGCCCCTGAGTTCAACCTCCCATATCAAAAAATAAAGAAAGAAGGGACTTTTAATAACCCTTCACCTCTCCTCCCAGCAAACATAAAACAAACAAAGCTGTCTTCTCTTTAAACTTCCATGGCACTTTTACTTCTTTGTTACATTCTAGTTTGTAGAGTAATTATTGTGCATTTTTATTTCTTTTGCCAAACTATAAACTCATCAAGGAAGAAAGAATCCATGTCTTATCCATTCACTTATTCTGTATTCTCTTCTGCCCTCTCCTCATTTTTTTCTGTGCTTTGCATAAGGCAGATTTTCAAACAAACACTAAATAATCTTGAAGATAAATTTCACTCTGCTCTGTAAAATAAGTTTGGGGCATATGGCATGGGTCACTTAAAACTCTCTGAAAAAGGGAATTAAATAAAAGGGACTTTGTCTTTAAAGTCTCTTGAACCAAAGTAATGATAGTGTAGTATCTAATGGAAGAGTAGAAGGGCTCTTATTTGACTGTCTTGTGTCAGATTCCTGGGAAACATTCTCACGTGGACATTTGTGTGCAGGAGGATTGCTGGGAGTACACTAAGGAGGATAGTAGGGAAAAGAAATAACTTTCCCTCACTGATCACAAGGTTCACCCTGAGACCCCTGTGATAAAAGAAGAGTGTAAGAAGTTTGTTTAACCAATGTTTTATGTGACACAGTGAATGAAGGCCTGAAGACCCAGGGAAACTGTTTTTATGGATGGTCATGCTGAAGCATGATTGGAGGACAAAAGGGTATGATCTCATGGTGATAAACTGGGGGAACTTAACCAGGCCTGTTTGCTCAGATTCTTTTGGGAATCCCTGTGTGATGTTTCTTCCTTCTGAGTATAAGGCAGGGCATGTTACAAGAAGGGTTTTAGGAGACAAAGGTGAGACCCTTTAGGGGAATGAACTTTCTGCTTCTGCAGTTTTCTCAGTCTCCTTCAGCTTAAAATGCAGTCTACCAAAGTGCTTTATCTTTGGGCCTCATGTTCTGAGTCCTGTTGGGAGAAGGGCAGGAGGAGGCAGGTTGGGGTTGTGCCAACATAGGTCTCAGCTGGTCACCTGGAGAGTTGCTCCCTCTTGAGATCCCGAGGACACAAAGCTGGTGTATTTCTATCATATTGACCTTTGTTGGGAAAGGGTGTTGGCCCTGAGCTAGAATGCCCATTTTGTCTGAGGGCAATTACTACAGTGTTACTCAGCTTAGAGTCACCAACTGCCAACACTCTTAGCAGCTGGAGAGTGAGCTCAGTCTTAAGGACAGGATCTGGGCCATCACACAGCCACCACTGCTAACAGCACCACTGGGTTACCTGCTGGTGAATTTTAAATGCAGAGGAAAAAATGTACATACACACACAAATGCTCTATTTCAACTTCAAACACATGGATATGTGTTTATTGGTGAATCTTTTAATTATAGGAACAAGGCTTTTATTTCACTTTGGTCTTTTAGTTGGTATTTTACATCCTGTACAAATGGCATAAGTAAATCATTTTGTAAAACATTCCGTTTATGTAGAGATCTTACAAAATACCATCCTCTTTTTTACACATAATTTGAAAGCAATATTTTTAGTGATTGGTCTTAGTTTTTAAGTTTGATTTTATATTTTGTCATATTATAATGCACATAAATGAAGGCATCGAATAGCCCCACAAAACACCCCTTCCCACTGATACCTACTCCCTGGAGGCAACCACTTCAGCTCTTTTCTGTTTTCCACCTGGATTCACCTCTGTATGAACAATTTTATATTTATGTTATTTTGTCTTGACTTTTCAGTGTTAGACATTTTCTGTGGATGTCTACTATGGAAACTGATGACTTTGTTTTTTTACATCCCTTTCTCTTTTTCTTGCTCCATTCTTCAACACCTGCTCCTGTTCCTGCCTTCCACATATGGTCATGTTCCAATGTTGTAGCTTATGTTTTTGAGACATGCAATATTTTGAGTGCATTTATCTTTCTGTAAAATTTTTGTCTTTTTTGTTTTTTGTGGTTTTGGAGTAAGTCGTTATCAAGAATTCTTTATACCTCAATTTCTTTCTTTTACTGATGCATTATGATTATACATAACAGTAGGGTTCTTTATGACCTAGTCATAGACAATGATAACATAATTGGGTTAATTTTATTCTCCAGCACCTCCCCTTTCCCTTCCTTCCTCTATAAGGTAACCTCCTTCTATTCTAATTCATAAGAACCCCCTCCTCATACCCCTCCCCACCCTATTTTCTCTCTAGCTTCCACATACGAGAGAAAAATATGACTTGGTTTTCTGAGTGTGGCTCATTTTACTCAAAATAATTCTCTCAAGTTCCATCCATTTTCCTGCAAATTAAATTTTGTTCTTCTTGATGCATGAATCAAAATCTGTTATGTGTATATATACCACATTTTCTTTTTCTTTTTTTAAACTTTCTTTTATTTATTTATTTATTTTTTATTTATTTTTTATGTGGTGCTGAGGATCAAACCCATTGCCTCACACATGCTAGGCAAGTGCTCTACCACTGAGCCACAACCCCAGTCCTATACCACATTTTCTTTATCCATTCATCTGTTGATGGACATCTAGACTAGTTTCATAACTTGGTTGTTATGAGTATGCTGTTCTAAACATGGGTATGCATATATTGCTGTAGTATGTTCACTTTAACTTTTGTGGATGAATATCAGAGTGGTATTGTTGGGTTATATGGTGGCTCTGTTCCTAGTATTTTGAGGGATCTCCATGCTGACTTCTATCGTTGTTGTGCTAATTTACAGTTCCACCAATAATATAAAAATGTTTTTCACCCTTGCATCCTCATTAGCATTTATAATTTGTATTCTTTATGATTGCCATTCTAAATGAAGTAAGATGAATTCTTAGTGTAGTTTTGATTGGCATTTCCCTGGTTGTGAAAGATGTTGAACACTTAAAAAAATATATTTATTGACCATTTGTATCTCTTCTTTTGAGAAGTGTCTGTTTAGTTAATTTGCCCATTTATTGATTGGGCTATTATTTATTTATTTTTAGTGGTAGGTTTGTTGAGTTCTTTATGTATTCTGAATAGTAATCCTTTTTCAGAGGAGTAACTAGCAAAGATTTTCTCCTGTCTGTAAGTTCTCTCTTCACAATACGAATTGTTTCCTTTGCTTGCAGAAGCCTTTTAATTTGATGTCATCCATTTATTAATTCTTGTATAATTTCCTGAGTTTTGGGAGTTCTACTGAAAAAGTTGTTGCCTGCACCTACACATTGGAGTGTTGACCCTACATTTTCTTCTAGCACTTGTAAAGTTTCTAGTCTAATTCCTGGGTCTTTTATCCTTTTGAGTTGACTTTTGTGCAGGGTGTGAGATAAGGAATCTGGTTTCATTCTTCTACATATGGTTATCCAGTTTTCTCAAAACCATTTGTTAAAAAACCTGTCTTTTCTCCAACATTTTGTTTTTGGCACCTTTGTCAAGGATCAGATGACTATTATCTATTGGATTTGTTTCTGTGTCTTCTATTCTATTTCATGGGTCTCTGTGTCTATTTTTATGCCAGTACCATGCAGTATTTGTTACTGTAGTTTTGTAGTATAATTTAAAATTCAGTATTGTGATGCCCTCAGGCATTGATCTTTTTGCTCAGGATTGCTTTAGCTATTCTGAGTGTTTATTCTTCCATATGAATTTTAGGACTTTTTTCTAGTTCCATGAAGAATGTCATTGGTATTTTGATGAGGATTGCATTGAATCTATAAATCATTTTTGGTAATATTTTGCCTCAATATCTTTAACTGTAAAATGGGATAACTATATCTATATCTATGTCATAGGGTAGTAAGAGCTGTGTAAGTAGTGATTATTAGTTTTCACTGACTTTGTTTTTTATGTACCAATCCTTAATTTATCTCAAACTTTCTAACTACTGTAAATGTTCTTTCAATATACTTGGTTTCATGTTAAGTGCATAATGAATAAATGTTGAAAAAATATGTACAATCACAGTCATTCCATCCAGAGACAAAGCAGTCTGAATTCTTAAACCCTTACCTTGGTCTAGCATACTAGAGCCAGTTGCATAAAATGCAAATGAGAGAATTGGATTAGATAATCACAGGGTCTCTTCTAGCACTATGATTCTATTCTGAAGTAGAGGATACACAGAAAATACCAAACTATAAAAAAATATGATTGCAATGATATTAGCTGCTTCCACCTCTAGCACCACCTCCAGAAGACCTCTCAATAACCTGTCTGATAAGGTTATGGTGAAATCACTCATGCTGTGATAAGGAGGATTTTGCCAAGTCATTCTATCCCAGCAATTGCCCTGCCCCTCTGGGACATCTGGTTGTAATTCGAGGGAGCTACCACTAAATGTCGCTATAGGTTACCTAACCAAGTGGTCAGGCGAGCTCTTAGTTAATGTGGCTATAAGAGCCTTGATAACTACCAATTAGTCGTCTTATAGATTTAGAATTACATACTTTTCAATACTTAAATTCAGACATAAAAGATGGAAATTAAGATGGTGGTAAAACCTAGAATGTTCCTTACTTCTTTCATATGCCTTCCCCCCACCCCCCCAAATGCCATATCTGTGTACTGGTAATAAACTGGGTAACCTGGCATTTAAAGGAGTGGTTAAATGAGTAATTGCTTGCCCTTTTGGCCCACACCTTCCTGATATTTTTCCCCCTCAAGATAAGGAACTTAATCTGAAAGAGGAAATATGGTCTTTTTGTTTCCTGGTTTTTGGTTTCTGTAATATCTCAAAGTTTATGTAGAATCCCAAACACTTGCTGTATTTAATTGGTTTTTATGAAAATATACACATATTTTCATATTGTTAACATTCTTTGAGGGTATATAACCAATGGTAACATAAAATAGTTGGCAGTGCTTTCTCTTTCTTAGTGATATCTTATAATCAATGCTATCTTTTATTCGATAAAATACTGTATATGATGTTATGCCTTATCATCTTAATTTATTTGAGTTCAGGACTGTCTTAGACTGTTAGTGAGATTAACTTCCTTTTCCAGTCTTAATTCTCTTAAGGATCTCTGAATATAAGAAAAAGCAACATTTATTGAGTGCCTCCAAGTGTCTGAGTTCTGTGTTTTGAATATATGATTGCATTTAAAACTCATGACCCTGTGAGGTGGGCTTTTTAACTTCCATTTTATAGATGAGGAAACTGAGACCCAGAAAACTCAGTAGCTTGTACAAAGTCATACTGGGAGTATAAACCTGTTCTAAGTAGCATATTTCTGTATTTCTGATTTCACTCGTACTTTTTCTACTAGGTCACGTTGATTTTTTTAGACTATGTATGTCCCTTTAATACCTGAAGATTTTTTTTTGTTTGTGTATTCTCTTTGAATAAGGTAAAACAGTTTCATGAGAACCCTTTAAAAATGTGTACAATGAATCAAAATGTAGTCTGTAAAAATAAAAATGAAATTTAAAAAAAAGTTGAAATGATTTTTCTGAATTCCAGCCTCAATCTTTGTGATCAAAAGGGTGGAGGGAGACTTGCTTTTGATAGGTGAGTTGCTTCTCCAAAAACTGAACAGTGCTTGGCAAGAGACAGTATGGGGTGTCTCGTAACTTATAGGGTGCTTGGATTCCCTTAGTCTTCTGATGGACCACTTTGGGATCTATTTTTCTAAATGTCTTCAATAAAAAAAAAAAAAAAAAAAAAGGAACAAGAAGCATTTCCTCCTAGTGTCTCCTATAAAAAGTTAGTTTATTATCTACAGTACATGATTCCAGTCAGAGTTCACAAGTGTCCTGGAGATCCCAGATGGCAAGATGGGAGCAGTATAGTGCAGGCCCCTTAACCTCCCAAGGGTAAGCCTGAGAAACAAAGAGCAAATTCTTTTTATACATCTTCTTCATTGACAGTCCCCTGCATGCAAATGGTACTCACTGGTAAAGTTAAGAGGCCCAGAGAGGGAAGAAAGCAGTTTACTGGTCAGCATTGTGTTTATGAAAAGTCTGGGGTGGTTTAATTTCAATTTCCAGCAATTATGAGAAATTGCTGGAATGCATTCCCTGCTAATCCCCACCTCACCTCAGTCATGAAGGGTATTTATTTGTTGTCTAGGCTGTGCTTAACATTTTCCATTTCCAATCCTCTTTATTTCAAGTTCCCCTCATTTATAAATTTAAAAACAAAACGTTAATAGTCTGTCAGAGGTTCTGTTCAATTCATTTATCTAGGGATTTTATCATCAAAATATTTTTTTTATGTCAGCAATTTGGGGCCTCATGATGATAAATAATCTGTTGTCCCATTTTGCAATGTTTCCTCAAATAGAGGGCATGGGATTATAACATGCAGTGCACAGGAAATAAGAGTTAAAAATTCAAGATCACTAAGAGCTGAGTTGATTACCACTTTTCAAAGTTTTCTTGGCTAGTGGAAGTATTGAGGAATGAATTGGACCAAATTATACTATGTGTATATTTGAATATGTCACAGTGACTGCCACTATTAGGTATAATTATAATGCACTAATAAAAACATTAAAAAAATTCCTTTGCTTAAGGACAGTACTGTTTGCTGATGCAAGTTTGAAATGATGTATTTAACTTGCTTTCCCCCCATTTTTTCTTATTGGTGCATTAGTTGTACACAACTAATAGTGGGATTTGTTTTTACATATTTGTGCATGCACATAATATAACAATATAATTTAGTTAATATCATTCCCCCATTCTTGCCTCTTTCTCTCCCTTCCTCCCTTACCCTGGTTCTTTTCCTCTATGAATCTCTCTTTTCATGAGACCTGCCCACCCCACTTTTTTTCCCTTTTTCCTCTCTAGCTTCCATGAGAGTTTGGCTTATCTCACTTAACACAATGTTCTCAAGTTCCATTCATTTTCTTGCAAAAATGTATTTAATTTTCAATCTCTTAGGGGAGGTAATAATTCTATTATGTTATCTGGTGAAAACCATTGGATGAAACCCGTTTGTACCTTTGAGAGCTATCCCTCCCTCTTCATGGTGGTTGCAGTAGGAGAAAGCCCAAGTAATAATTTGGCCTTTCATGTTGGACCTTCCACTCCAAAAGCAATGAGATTTATATGGGCATACGTTAAAAACCATAAGATACTAGTCACCCAATATCTTTCTACTAAAATCAAGATCCTCTTTTAATTTTTACTTGATTTCTTAGCAGCATTTCTCACATTTATTTAGTCAAATATCCTTTCAACCTTTCAACAAATGTTTATTGAACACTAGCTATGTGTCATGTACGGTGCCGAGTACAAGGGACACACTGTCAATAAGACAGAGTCCCTGCCTTTGAGGAGCTAATCTGTGAGCCTTAAGATAAATAGACAGTTAAAGTGTACTGTGATAAGCACCATGATAGGGATAAGGAAGGATAAGGTGAGAACAGATACAAGGGATTTTAGTCCCAATTTGGGAGTTTGGGGATGGTTTCTTTCCAGAGGTGCTATCCCCGGCTTGCTTGTATGACAACACTCTTGTCTGGCTTTTTTCCAACTCTGTTGACTAATTTTTCTCAATTTTCTTAGCTGGCTTTCCTTACTTTTGAACAAAAATCAGCACTTTCTGGGGTTTGTCTTATTCCCTAATTTCTTATAATTATTTATTTTTCTAAGGCATTCTCAATCACAACTGTGACTTCAACTATTAGATACAATTGGTACCTACCCATATCTGTAACCAGTCAGACTATTAAATTAATGACTCACTGATTATTTTATCAAATATTCATTGACTATGTACCTTGTACCAGGCAGTGCCTAGATAAAGGAGATGAATAAAGTTACCTTTTTAGTGCTTATTGGCTTTCAGTCTAGCTAGCATGAACGACATAAGATCCTCTAAAATATGGGAGAATAAAGGACTTTAAGAACATATGGAAGGATATCACTCATAGTCCTGGGAGACTCAGGGAAATCTTTGCAGAAGGAAGTAGGAACTGGCCAGGTGATTGGAGGAAGGGGTTT
Source organism: Sciurus vulgaris (assembly GCF_902686455.1). Classification (NCBI taxonomy): domain Eukaryota; kingdom Metazoa; phylum Chordata; class Mammalia; order Rodentia; family Sciuridae; genus Sciurus; species Sciurus vulgaris. The sequence continues at coordinate 78,604,233 of NC_136469.1, forward strand.
CTAGGCAGAGAGATAGAATAGTTTATGCAAGGACTTGGTAGTTACTCTATCTTGCCAGAGAACAATCCAAGTTTATTGTGCCTGGTTTATAGGACATGTAGTCTACTACATCAGAGTCTATCCTAATGAATTAAGGTATTGCCAGATTGTCAACAGAGGTACATTGGAAATAGGCATGAAGGAGCCAACAGAGATCTTTGAACTGGCAAATTGCAGAATGAAATTTGTTTTAGGTAGATATTTGTGTGGCAATGTGGAACATGGAAATCTGCAGGAAATTAAAAAAAAAGTGACAAAGTTCTGAAGTAAAGCAGTGGGTAAGAGAAAGAGTCAAAAAATACACTAAGTGAAAGAGTGAATAGAAAGTCTCACTATCAATCAAAATATAAATGAGGTATGGAATTGGAAAATACAATGTATTCAGTTTTGGACAGGTTGTCTGTGGTACATTCACTGGAGACATTTAAAAGGCAAGTGGGAATGAGGATCAGGGGATCAGGGATGGACAGATACATTTAAAATGATCACGTAGCTAGTATTTGAAGCCATAAAGCAGATGGATTATGTTTATGTTCAATATCTCTTTTAAAAATATCTACTATTTAAAATATCTTTTAAGAGTATCATTTTTTTTTTCTTTTTTTGAAAATCTGTGGCTGTTGTGCCATTTAGAATAGGAGCAAACAGATGGCATGTTTCTGCTTCCAAAGAGCTCCTTGGGGCAAGGGACATAATCAAATAAATATAAAACAATATGGAAAAAGTTATTGTGCAATTGCATACAAGGTACAGTATTGGTACAAAGATAAAAGGTCACACAGGAAGGGTAGAAGACATGGAGGAGTTCTCATTAGGACTTCTATCAAGATTATGGGAATCCTCATAAATTCACCTGTCATCTCTTGGAAATCTCATTCATCTAGTTTTGGAACATACATGATCAGTAATGTTTGTGGAATAAATGGGCCTGGGGCAGTTGGAAATGAATGAAAGAATAAAGAGGTCGGGCGAAGAAGAAGAAGAAAACATGGGATTTCCCCAGGCCCAGGGGAACACTTTAATCATCCCTGTTAGCCTTTTGCTTGGAGAGCTTGTGCAGGTGGAACTCAAAATAAACTGAAGAAGTAAAGATACAGCAGGTAAGAACTAGGATAAGGACCACATCTGTCAGAGCTTTAATTATGAAATGTGCTCATGGCAAACCAGACCTTTTTATTTTGATTTCTGGTGTGCAGTAAAATTATGTAGACATTGATTATCTGTCAAACCATCACAGAGAATCTGAGATAATGGCACATCGCCATTCATTTGCTAATGACAGTGCTGGGCTTTTAAATAGGAACCCATCATGTTGGGCCTTGCAACCTCCATTCTTGTTGTGCGTCCATTTAAATGATTTGTAATAGCCAGTAATTATGAAAATGTCTTTGTTCCTTGACCTTCTCCCACCAAATTTACACATTAGTATTTCATCAGCTTGGCTTGAAAATTAACATAGTTGGTGTGTTTTCCTTTAGAGATGGACTTATTTAGGCATATAGTGGTGTAAAAAATTCCTGAGCAAAGAATAAAATAAAAATCACTTTGGGTTAAGAGCCTGATGATAAAAGATATCCCTTCCTCCTGTGCCCAAACTCCAACAAAAAGGCTCTTTCCTTGAACTGAACATTTTCAACTTCATTGACCAAAGCTGGTCATCAGTTTCATTCCCTTCTTTCCTGAGAGAATTGAAGGAGGCAGTCTTATCATCAGGCCCCCACAGTTAGGCCTGAGACCAATGTACTTTTTAACCCCTGCCTTAAATAACTGTGATTATGGTATAATGAATTTCATTATTGTATTTGACTGATTTTAGTTAAAAAATTGCTTTTCCTGTATCCTATCTCTTGATACAGAAAAAAATCATGCTTTTCATGAATGTTTTACTCAATGATTTAGACTCAGAACATGTGTGTCTGTTGAAAATAATCATCTTGATCACTTTTCTTTCTTCACAGATACTGCCTGGTATTCACAGTATGAGTCGTTATCCATGTAGTTTAACAAGAAAAATTTACCAGTATATGATAATCCATTCCCCTTGTTTCCCCAGATGCCACCTTGTGCATTAGTGGCTCAGGTCTCCCCCTGTAAATAGGCACTTGTAAACCATGTAGAATAAATATAGTTAGAGACAGAGTTGGAGAAGATGCCCAGAATTCTCTGAAACAATCAGAATAGCTGTTATTTATTGAGGTTATATCATATTAAATTCTTACAAAACAGTCTAAAGGGGATGATCTAGTTCTGATTTTACAGATATGGATTTCAGGCTCGGAGAATGTAAGTGATGAGTCCTTGTCCACATAGCAAGGTGAGGACCAGGGCTATGCCCACTGCCCCTGCAGTAAGCTGTGCTGCTCCCAAGAGGAACTCCTTTGGCCCACCCATGCTTTCCTACGAGCGTCTTTTAGAAGAAGGGTGTTATGTTGCTTAGAGCTCCCCAGTAACCTTGGCTGTCTTCTCTATTCTTTTGAAAGCAGGTGGAGGAGAAGGAAGAAAAAGCAACAAGGAGGATATTTGTAGGCCAAGGATATGGATTCTTCTTTGTTAATCTCAAACTTGTTTATGAGGAATCAGAGATAACACTTCTCGACTCATCAAGGAAGCACACAGTCAGGGATGAAGGAGATTAGAATAATTACTTTGAAGAAACATTCCTACCTTCTAGGGACTTATGTCTGTGGCAATTATGCTAGTAATTTGGAAGGATCCACACTGCTTCTCAAGGGCATTAACTCAGTTCTAGGGAGACCTCCGGATCCATGCAGTGTTGGCAAATGATATTTCCTCTTGTGAACTGTTTTCTGTATTCCTTGGTGCTTTCTTTGGCTTATCTTGTGCCAGACCTGAAAATCGGGAGCTCTCAGCTCATGTCCAGTCCCCTTCAGAGCACAATGGCAGTGTTCCAATTCCTTATGGCGATGAGTGTGAAGAGGTTTCTGCATGCAGGGCAGTATTTATGGCTTTGTCAGCTGTTGGCATCATAGAAGTGGACTCAAGATGGTCAAAGGAGCTTTAGTGGATGATGAATGTTTGTTTAGAAAGATCTGGGGAAAAGTTACAGAACAGCCTCTTAACAGTAGTAGCATTCCAGAGCATTCCCTGAAAGAAGAAATTCTTCATTCAGCAGTAGCTCAGGGTCAGATGGGACACTGGATGAGAAACACGGAGTTTCTTTTAACCTCAGACAGCCCCCTGGCTGCCCACAGCTTCTGTGGTGCGTGCGTCTCCTTATTCTCTTCACTCATTCCATCTGAAGTTGTGGGTGATGAAGGGGCTTGTATATTTGTTTCCACTCCATGACTCAGAGTCACTTGATCTTTGTTATGACCTTCATGTTAATATTGATTTCTGGGAGATTAAGACATGAACAAATATTTCAAATTGTTAATACTGTTACTATATACAAAATATTTTAAGGTATCCGATTTTTCATCCATGCTATAACTTTCCAGGTGGGCAGGAAAAAATTTGCTATGCCCTTGTGAAGGCTGAAGTCAATGATTTCATCAGTGCTACAAGAATCATCAATGAAACAAGGATGGGAGCTAGGGTTTCCTGATTCCTAGATCTATAGTCAGAGTACATAAACTGTGACTTGTAGGCCAAAACTGGACCACTGCCTGGTTTTGTATGGCCTATAGGCTAAGAATGGTTTTTACATTTTTAAGTAGTTGGAAAAAAGCAAAAAAAATTTTTTTCCATGACACAGAAAATTATGTAAAATTTAAACTTCAGTGTCCATAAAATAAAAATTTTATTGGAATGCAGCCCTGCTTTATCACTTCCACATTAGCTGTGATTCCTTTCAAGCCACTAAAGCAGGCTGGAGTAATTGTGATGGAGATCTTATGGCTCTCAAAGTCTAAAATATCTATTATCTGGCCTTTTACAGGAGAAGTTTGCCAGCCACTAAAATAGAAGATCAATAAGTAGAGACCCTGTTCCATACTCCCTGTATTAGTTTTTTAGGACCGCTATAAAATGTACCACAACCTGGGTGCTTAAATCAACAGAGATTTATAGTCTCATAGTTCTGGAGTCTAGAAGTCCAAAATCAAGGTGTCAGCAAGGTCAGGCTCTGTCTGAGACACCGGGTAGAATCCTTACTTGCCTCTGCCTGGCTTCTGATGTTGCCCACGGTCTATGCTGTTCTCTATGGCTGTATCCATCCAGTCTCTGCTTTCACCATTGCATAAATATTTCACCTCATTTCCCTTCCTGTGTATGTCCAGTTCCATTTTTTTTTTTATAAGGATGCCAGTCCTATTGGATGAGGACCCTCATTGTCTTGCCTTAACTGGGTCATAGGCAAAGACCCTATTTTCAAATAAAGTCACAATCACAGGTGTTGTGGATTAGGACATCAGCATCTCCTTTTGGGGGACACAGTGCAACTCATAAGACTCTTTGCACTCTAGTGTGTTGTCCCCCATTATCTTCACTCTTCCTTCTTTTCCTGCCTGCTTCCCTTGGTACTTCCTTCTTCCTTTTTCTTCCTCTTGCTGCCCCTGTCTTATTCACTATACATTCAACACACACTTTTGAAATCCCTCTTGTGTTCTCATCCCTATGTCCACCTCAGTACTAAACCATAGAGTGGAGGGATGGTTAGAGTTGACCTGTGGGCTTGATGAGCTTACAGTGCAGTGCAGAGGACAAACCACTTGTGATAAGTCCTAATTAACAGGTTTGTTGAGATACAGTGGAATTTTCAGGATTTAAATTCTCACACATTGAGTAATAATTTTTTAAAATCATCCTGTTACTTAAATCGACTGTTAAATTAACTGTTATGAGTAAACTCTTATGATTTGGATAGGAGGTGTCCCACAAAAGCTTCTGTGTTAATGCAGGAATGCTTAGATTATGAGAGCTGTGACCTAATCAGGTTGAATGGACTGACTGGATGGTAACTGTAGGCAGGTGGAGCATGGCTGGAGGAGGTAAGTCACTTGGTGGTGGTGGTAGTGTGCCCTGGAAGGGTTTATTTTCCCTTTGGCCCCTTGCCCTTGATCTTTCTCTGCTTCCTGACCACCATGAGTGGAAATGTGTTCCTCTACCTTGCCCCTCCACCATGATGTTCTGCCTCACCTTGGGCTCACAGCAATGAAGTTGGCCAAACATGGACTGAACCTCTGAAACCATGAACCAAAATAAACGTTTCCTCTTCTAAGTTGTTCTTGTCAGGTATTTTGATCATAGTAATGCAAAAGCTGACTAATAGTAACACAATGGTTAACTCAAAATATTATAGATGCTCATGTACATAGCATTATAGATTTTCCTCTCTTAAAGTCAAAATTTACAAAAATATATTTTCTCTCTCTCTCTCTCTCTCTCTCTCTCTCTTTTTTTTTTTTTTGCCCCAATTCCTTCAATCCATCTTCCCTTTAGCACTTACTATGTCCAATTAGCATACTCTACTCTAGGAAAGACAATGGCATGCAATTCTGACTAGGGCCTCTGGCCTTACTGTTGTTAGCTATAGGGAGAGAATCAGTCTGCAGCTTTGTGGATGGAGCTCATCACTACTCAGTGCCTTTTGTCTGAAAATGTTGACTTTTGTGTCTTCTTTAAGGCTCTTTGTTGCTCTGCTCTCTCCTCCTGGCACTAATTGGCCACATTCAAATACTGTCCTGAAGTGCATGAAATGTGTTTTGACAGCTAACTCCTCCCGTAGCCCTAGAGCACAGTGTCCTCTGGTCTCACAGGATTCTCCTTGCCAGTCTGGGGTGAGGGTGCAACAAATTAAGTGGGTATATCTTCCTTGTGGTGGTTTTGGTGGGGGTGTTGTGGGCAACATTGCCCAGATCTTTTTGCTTCATCTCTCTGCAGTCTGTGATCTGCACTCTGCAGACTCAGAGCTTCCTGCTGGCTCTCTATCCAAGGTACTAAACTGGTGGGAAATGCCCAAGATCCACTCCCTGAAGCTAGGGTTGTGGGTTACATGTTTTCTCTGGAAGTATTCTCTGCAAAGGGTCCACAATTACTGATGACCAGAACTTTGGATCTGGAGTTTATACATACATTTCTTCATGCATTTCTTATCTCTCTTCTACACCCCCCCCCCCCCCCCGCTGTTTTTTTGTACCAGGAATCAGGGACGCTTAACCACTCAACCACATCCCCAGCCCCTTTTTATTTTTTATTTAGAGATAGGATCTTGCTGAGTTGCTTAGAGCCTCTCACTAAGTTGCTGAGGCTGGCTTTGAACTTGTGATCCTTCTGTCTCAGCCTCCTGAGCCTCTGGAATCAGAGACATTGTGCCACCTTGCCCAGCTCTAGCTGGTCCTTTTTAAAGAGGTTTTGTGATCTCTCTTGTATACCTCACTGTGAAGAGAAAGGCTCTTAAGTTTTTATAAGTCATTCTAAGAAGAAATTGCTTGTTAGAGAACTTTTGACTTTCATATTTTAAGATGAGAGCAACCTTATTTTGTTTGTTTTTAAACAAATTTCATATTGTGCTCTGATTCCAGCTATGTGTCATAGTATAATCCTCTCTAGAAATACTCTGAAGACCAGTGACCACAGTCCTGGTTTGACCACTTAATAGTTAAGAAACCTTGATCAAGTCACTCAACCTCTCTGTTTCTTAGTGTTTCAAAATGAGAATAATAATTACCTTACAGGGTTGTCTGAAAGTTCAAGTTTAACAATGTATGTCCAGGAGCTTTAGAAACTGAAAAGTTTATATAAATGTCAGAAGATGTTAGCATTTTCACTAATTAAAAATATGCTTTAGAAATTCCAGAGACATTTTCTTCATTGGTGGGGTGATAAAGGCATAGTTATCATGGATGCTAACTTTCTTTGGGAATAGCTTAGACCACTGGTTCTCAAGGTACAGTTTCTGGACTGATAGCATCACTCTTATCTGGGAATCTACTACAGATGCAAATTCTTGGGCCCTAACATCCTTCTAAAGCAAAGCCTCTGGGTGAGGGCCCAGCATGTTGTGTTCAAGAAGCTCTTTGGTTGATTATCATGACACTGAAGTTTAGCTCCACTGGCTTCATTTTAAGCCCAACTGGGTATGTGAGGCTCTGGTTTCTGATCTTTCCCGCCTGGGCTTCCTTTACCATGTGGAAAGGCTTCTGAAAGACACAAAAGTGTAAACTTAAGGTTGAGAGGTCACCATTAGCTAACTTTCTACAACACCCCTGCCAGCTCTGTGTGCCATTTTTAGCATAGGCATAGTTTCTAAGATTGCGGGTCCTTAAAACATCACTAACCAAATTTATCAGGGATCATGGGGGTGGTGCAGAGTGGTGTTTTAAGGGGCTCCCTACTGAATGAGGAAACTGGTAAACTACTTAGTGAAGTTGAGCAGAGCTCCACTGAGCATGTTTTCTGTTCTGGCTCCTGCTGGTCATCAGGTCTTTACCTTCCTGCTAGCCTCCTTAGTCTTCCTTATGTGGTCACTCATTGATTAATGAGTCTGGGGCCTGCCTCTGAGATGCTCTGCTAGGTCTGAGGAAAAGCCAGGGGCCCACTGTGTGCTATATGTTCCCATCATGGCCCTGGCTTTCAGCCATGTTGGGTCTGTCACAGTGGACAGGTGGACTGTGCTTACTTGAGGAAAGTAAAAACCTGAGCTGTGCATTTAATTAAGGTTGAGAAGGGAAGTAGTGGGGAGACATCAGGGAGATCCTGGTGCTCTCATGCTGACCCATGAGGGCAGAGTCAATGGCAGGTGTTAAGTAAATATTTATTGAATGAATGAAGGAGGAATGAATTTGGGGGTTTTGAAAACTAACCTGGCTACTTAGGAGCCTCTGTCTATCTTATCCCCGATGAACAGACATTATGCTTTGATTGAGTGAACTCTTAGGTATGTTTAGTTTTAAATGCAGACGTAAATAGATTTGATCTTTCCATGGTTCAAATTTCCTCCCATCAGCTTTCCCTTAATTATCCACAAGTGTTCCAAGCCTTCATTAGCTAAATAGGATGCAGATGATGGTCATTAGTCTGGGATATAAATCCTGCTGGCACATTCAATGGCTTTTCACTTGGCTAATTGAAATTTTCAGTATTCATGGACTATAAGAAAACACTGTAATTTTATAATTTATTTGGGTGTATAATTTTTCCCTTTGATTGGTGTTTTATAATTATGCAGTTAAAAAAATAAATGTGAATGCCACACTTTGCCTGGAGGTATACCACTGTTTCAGTGTATATGTATCAATAGTAGTCCTCTAAAGCATGAAGACGAAATGGAAATTCATACTTTGTTAAGAAATCTTAGAATCAGCCTGCTAAGCAGGTCTAAGAAAGCAGCCAAGTAGTGTGCACACTGGGGACCTATCAATATAAATAGGAGACTTTCAAATTGCTAGTGATATGAGTCCGTCTAGTCCTGGCATCTACCAGTGAATAAGAAATCATCCCAGGTGCCTGTGAGGTGCAAACCAGCTGGAGATGTTTTATGCAGGTTTCATTCCTTTAAGTGGCTTTTAGCTTCAAATTTTATTTTACCATTCATCAGAATTAGCTGGCCTTACCTAGTGGTATATTATTTAAGAGTAAAATGCGCTCACACACAAGCTCACATACATAAAGAGAATGCTTGACATAAAATTTCATAACATTGCCATCTCAGAGATTAGTTTCTGAATTCCTTGATTTTTATATCCAATACTTAAACTGATCCAATTTAATCAAGTGTCATATGTTTGCTGTTTTAAAAATATCATATTTATAGACATTACATGGCAGAAATTGGCTCAATAGTGGTGTAATTATTCTAGTTTCTCTTTCTAATCCTAATTTAATGGGAATAGACAACATCGTAGTACTTCTCAGAGGTAAACTCTCACTTCAGAGCAGTATAGAACATTTGGAATCTCTTTCAGTGTTTTATCACTTTGCAAAACATTCCCTCCAGTGAGAATCAGATGAGCAATTCACTTTCTGGAAGTATCTTTGTGTAGCCTGGACTGAACACATCAATTACTGATTTTCCAACTGTGGGCTCTCGGACCAAGGACTTACTAGGGCCAGTTTTTCAACCAAATTATTTTTCCTTCTGGGTCATTTTTGCCTTTCTGCTAACTTGGAATATTTCTTTAAGTGGTTATTAATATTAATTTAGGGAAGACATGTTTACACACCCAAGTCTTTTAAATTAACCATTCGTGTGTCTCAAAGTTAAATGTAAAGGCATTTTATATGTTGTACTTTTTTAGATCACCTGTTGTAATGATGTGATGGTTAATTTTATGTGTCAACTTGATTGGGTGAAGGAATTCTTGAAATCAGACCAAGTGAAGAAGATCTGTCCCCACCAATGTGGGCCACATCATGCAATTCACTGAGGCTGTGGAAAAAAATCATGGAGGAAGGGAAAATTCTCTCTCTCTTCTTGAGCTGAGACACCTGTCTTCTCCTGCTTTCAGACATAAAGCTCCCAGGTCTTGGGCCTTTGAATTTTGAAACTTATACCAGCATTCCCCTTATCTCGGAGTTCTTAGGCTTTTGACCTCAGGCTGAAAATTATACCATGGGCTCCCCTGGTTCTTGACCTTCACACTGGGTCTGAATTATACCTGTGGCTTCCCTGGTTCTCCAGCCTGCAGATGTCATGTTGTGGGACTTCTCACCCTCCGTAATTGTATGAACCAATTCCCACAATAAATTTTGTCTTATGTATTTCTACATATCCTATTGTTTGGTTTCTGTGGAGAACCCTCAGTATTATACCTATAAAACTCTCTCTCCCTCAGTAAATAATTGAATTGACCATATTATTTAGTCAAATGTGCTTCATTAGAGAATGAAGGAAAAAGGTGAGCAGCACATTCATTATATGTCTGATAGAATCAAGCAACATGCCTGATAAACTCAGGCTTATTTTCTTCAAATTATCAAGGGATCTCATGACCTAAAAGGAAGTGAATATGGGTTTCCTCACTTAATAGGGAAGATTTCAATACCTCAGGCTCAATGATCCATCTTAAGCTCATAAGGCAATCTCTTAAAAAGGGACAAGAACTAGCACCTAGACTCCTTAGCGAGTGGTCCATTTGCTTTTCTTCCCAAGACTCTGTCTTAAAAGGCCAACGAACTTTTAGCTATAATGACTCATATTCGATTAGAGTAAATTATAGACATATCCAAGATCCGTCCTAGTTAGAAGTGTGTTAAAGTAATGTATTCAGTAGTGGATTTAGCCTTGCTTCACACAGATCTCCTGGCTGCCAGGACTGCTGCCAAATGAATGCCCTCAGCTCTCAGCCCTCTCAGGAAGTTGCCCTTGGCTGCACAGGGTCATGTTGCCTCATGTCGTGCTCCCTTTCCAGGGCAGCCCCTCTCACGCCAGCTTGGGACGGTGTATCCCTGCTTTAGTGCTCCCCATTTGGTAGACTGGACCACAGCCCTACCTCTTCTCTGCTTCATTCTGCCTTTCCTCTCTAAGCAGTGACCTGAGAACACTCCCTAACAAATTTCCTGCATGCTAATTTTCATCTCAGTCTGCTTTTCAGACATCTCACCTGTGACCTGTCTTTAGATCTTTCCCATAGCCATGAATGCCTAATGTCCTCAGGACTTATGTCCTCATTTTTCTCCTACAAAATCAGCTTTTGAATTTATTAAACAAAGCTCACAAAACCCCCATGTACAAAATCTGCTTTTGGAAAGGAGCTAGCCAACTTCTTCCCTTTAAGGAATAAGAGACCAATGAAGTATAATACATGAACTCTGCAGTTTCCCTGTCTGCACTGACCCCTGTGCCTTACTATCCCTCATGTGTTCTCTATCATGAGTCAAGGCTTTGTGTTAAAAGCAGAGCTCATATAACTGAAATTTCAGGCATTCGTATATAAATAGACAAAAGTAAGGTCTTGGTTTTCTAAATTTCTTGGGGAAATTGCCAAAACCATGCTGGTCACTCCACTAATAGGGTTAGAAGACAGGACTTTAAAAAAGATATTGTACTTTATTTTGCTTTTGTTCTTGTGACAAACACAACATCCTGCAAACTCTGATGGAGGTGACTCATCAGGAGTTTCCCTTTTAGTAGAAAAATATTGATGCAATAATCCAGAAGGTCACAGCATGGGTAAATCATGGTGTTTTGAGTCTTTCATTTTCAGTAATTAAAGTGAACATGTTATTGGAAGGTTTAGAAAAGTCCACCTAAAGTCGTTCACAATAGCTGCAATTAGAAAACTGGAATGCCTTTTTGTTAAAGTCTTTCAAAGGGATTGAAATGAGACTGGTCAAGTATATGAGTAATATCACCTTAGAAAATGGTCAAATTAAGGACATGGACTATTGTAGATCCATGCCAACTGTCTTTCATGCTCATTCTAAGTATTGAGATTTTGCTTTATGGCCCAAGTGATTCCTTTGTACAAATCTAACATTTAGAGTTAACTTATATATATATATATATATATATATATAGTGTGTGTGTGTGTGTGTGTGTGTGTGTAGTTAATTTCACCCATCTCTGATTCTCATATCCTCTCAGTTTACCTGAGATTGTTCTTGAAAGTTGTATGGTATTGTTTAATTCTGAAGATCATTTCCCCTGGGACAACAGCACTAATGTCTGAATTATTAGGCATGTTTCTTAATTTAGTTTCCCCAGGGTGCCTGTGCTGCTACATCTTAGGTTTAGTTAAAAATGTAATTATGGTCTCTTGAGTTGCCCCCATGTGAAGTCTTCATAGCTGGAATTTGAGTATTCCCAATTCTAACTTCCATTTAAGAGAGAGAATGAAACTTGAATTCACCACCAGACTTTGGTTTCCTGGAAAAGCTTATTAGCATGAGGCAGAGAATAAAGATCATTTCTCTGAGTGTCTTTAGAGGTTAGAGCATTTGTTCTCAACCGGGAGCAATTTTGCACCCAGGAAAAACTTGGAAATGTCTGGAGGAATTTCTGGTTGTCATGAGTGAAGTGGGTGGAGTGGTATTATTGACATCTGTTGGATAGAAGCCAGACATGCTGCAAAATATCCTGTGATGCACAGCGTGCTTCCTAACCTCCCTATAACAAGGGATTATCTGGTTCAAAATGTCCATAGGGCAGAAAAATCCTGGCTTAGCCAAACCAAGTGGACAACAGACAACAGATATGTGCTAAATAGAGACTTATCTTACCATTACTTAGGAGCCTTTTATCTCTCTTCTTTCTTCTCTGAGTTTCACCTTATAGTGCTATTATATAGGAATCTGCCTTTCCAGTATCATACTACCAAAATGGCACTTCGGGATAAAGATTACAGTTTTGTCTGATGTTATCTTTTTTCTGTCTATTCAATGCATTTTTATTGGATACTTTCTTTTTATTATTGGTTACCTTAGAAGGATGGGGAATAAAGGAGATTTGCTCATTAAGAATATATATTAGTTTTGTAATTAAAGAAAAAGTAGAGAAGTTTACTGAGAAAAAAAAAAACAAAACTCAATACTATTTGCATGGCTGGCCATAACTACATATCTGTTCATAGGATAGTCCAAAAAGAATAAACTTGCATGTAAATCCTAATATGGTTTTAAATGTCAATGCCTTTTGAGTGGTTCATCAGGCTAAGCAAATCTACACACAAATAGGTAAGAAGTCAACCCTAGGGAGAGTGAGTGTGTTAAAGATAGTGGGAAGGAGATAGCAAGCCCTAATAGTCTTGCTCAGACTCACACATCTCTTCAAAAGGGAAAAACTCTGCTCTACCACTCAGGCTGATAACAGGTACCATTTGAAAGATTCTGGGTATTTGTCTCTTTAGCATTTTGCATATGTCTCTTCAAGACAGAGTATCATGTGTGGTCGAAGGTGGGGTTGGAGTCGGGCTGCTTGACTTTGAGTCCTGACTTACCTATATCCAAGGTTCGTGATCTTTGGCAATTAACCTCATTACACTTCAGTTACCTTGTCTGTGAAATGAAGATGAATAAGAGTCCTTCCTCACTGAATGGTTCTTGGCTCATTTGAATGTTCCAACTTGGATAGAGTGGCTTAGGGAATGGTGGAAGGTAGACAGGCATATTTTAAAATCTGGAGAAATCAGTAGAGACACAGGAGGTGTGCTTAGCTTGACGGCGAATGAACGTAGGTCAATATTATTATATTCTGATAGTTCTAATGTGTTTGCCTCCTTCCTGTTTTGCAGACTACCATTTTCAGCACATTGGCCAGTGATAAATCCTTATCTGACTGCAAAAAGGTAAGCTGGCATTCAAAAATTTCAGCATGCTTGGAATAAAGGAAGAATAAAGGCTTTAGAAATTTTAAAGGTTTTAGAGTTGGTGACATTCAGTTGAAAAGCTATGGTGCCAATGAGAATGTTCTGATTATTCATGAACCTTTTTCTTCAAGGATAAAATGCAAGTCGTTCACTTTAAGGATGTGGAAAACTCCATTATTGTTTGACAGCATTTTATTATAGAGAAGCTCTGGTTCTGTTTATTTCTCTCTCACTATTATCTGATATTTTATTAAGTAAGATGAGCATCAGGGGAATTCAGGTCATGTTGTATAAACTTCACTGCAGGCCTCTATATCTTTGTTTGTAAATTTAAATCTAATAAATTTAAACCCAATGCAATGGTAAAATGATTTTGTGTTTTTGAAAGCTGATCATACAGCATAAAAATCTGGTTTGGATTCACCACAGTCAAGTTTGAGAAGCTGTCATGCTTTGCAAACGGATTAGCTTCACTAGCTTCTGATGGAAGATGTCCCCGTAATAGATTGTGTCTGACGACTGCCTCTTCAGCAGCGTGGCTAATTCCCTGCCTCTCGGGGCCAGGGGTCACTGTTATCCACCTCTTTAATCTCAGATTTAACCAGGTCTTCTCCTTCTGGGGGGTAAAGAGGTGATTTCACAGTCCAAACAACTCAAATAAATTCTTTGACACTATCTATTGATATGGAAAACCAGGTGCATTGAGAGCTGATCTGTGCCTAATACATTGGTTACTTGGTATTTCTTAGAATTGTATACCGTGACACTGTCTGCTGGGCTATTTCCGTTTCTAATGTTGCTTGATTTGGAAGTAGGTGACTGGGATATTTATTTTTAGAGGTAGTGTGAGGACCCACTACTCTGAATACCATTCACTTTATTATTTTAATAGTTTTTAATTACTTATTAACTCTATTCTGATTGAGTTCTGCTGTTTGTGTTGTTCTCTACGTTGAGTAAGCATTTTGAGGAGCATGTATTAAATTTAGGATCATAGATTTTATAGAACAAAGACACTTTAGGGGACCTCTAGCCCCACAGTTTTTCCCGGGGTAATGCCTTTGATATTATTTATAGTTAGACCTCTAGCATGTCCCTGGATATTCTATTAACAGGGAACCTGACAAACCTGACTAGTGAGACAACCCAATGAATTAGAAAGTTGTTCATTTTACTGAGCCAATATCTTTCTGCTATAGATTTCTGCTTTATTATTTGAGTATGAATCTAGTTAATATGTTTTCTTCTGAATCTCCTTCCCATCCCACCCTCAGCTAATTCTTTTCCTTATTGGTTCCAACAGGACATAGATTTAGTGATTTCCAAGAGCATGACTGATTTTGAAATCTGTCTGTACCGTTTACTACTTCTGTCACTTTGGGTTAGTTAGATAACCTATTAGTACCTCACTTTTATCGTCTGTAAAATGGGAATAATAATTGTACTGAACTCATAAAGTATATGAATTAATATACCTAAAATGCTTACAACAGTACCAATACATCATAGGTACTGTCTTAGCCATTGTTATCCTTGCATCCGGATCAGGTTGTCTTTGTTTTGGGTGTGGTCTTTGTTATTGATATCAACAACCATGTATCATTCTCCAGTTGAGGCTCATTTGGTAAAAGAGCATCATGGAACTTTACTCTTCATTTAGCAAGCTTGGTGTACACACTTGGTATATGTTAGGCATAGCATAAGGCAGGGCTATGATAAGGCAAGCAATGGGCATTTATGAGTGTAGCCCTAATCCTCTACTAATATGGTGGAAGATGTGGTCCATTCCTACTTATAAGCCATATCCTTCAGTTGGTCATGTGAAGTTTGAAGTTTTTGCACATGTTCTTAAGACATTTTCATATAAGCTGTTGTTAAAACATGATTCTCTTTTATATTTATGTAAATGATTTTTCAAGGATAAATGTAGTCCATTTTCTATATTCCTGTCCATTTAAAAAGTGATCAGTCAAGCTTATTTATAAACCCAATTCTGTTATTCAGCTTATTTACTACTTCTTTTGGTTTTCTGTCATGCATACATTGTAGTAGTTCAATTAGTTTCTTTTCTTTTCTTTTTTTTTTTACCGGTGCTAGGGCTGGAACCCAGGGCCTTGTGCTCTGCCATTGAATTACATCCCAAGTCCCACTGTCAGTTTCAGTGACTATACTTGCTTTCAGCTCAGCTAGCAAGTTTTCCCTGAGCACTACTTGGTGACATGCACTAGAATATCCTGGAGAACAAGTCATGCATGCATTGCCTTTATCCTCTTAGAACTGATAGATGCTCATTACACAAGTAATTAGCAAATTTGTGATGAATGATGTTATTATTATTTTTTAAGTTGGAAGCTTAGAGAACCTTGTATCAGGAGTATCCAACCTAATCAATGGGCCAGGGATCAATTCATACAAAGAATGAATGAGATTTGGCTGCATGAGGACAAGGTGGAGGCAGAAGAATAGCAAGTGTGTATGTTCAGCAGTGAGAGAGGAGAACTATAAAAAATCGAGTGTCTGGGAATTACAACTTGAAATGGAAAAGGCAAGCTGTGAATCAAGAAGGCGACTGATCATGGATGGTCTAGTACAACTGTATTAAGAAGTTTGATTTATTCTAAAGGTAATAAGAAATTTTTAAAGGACTTGAATTTAATAAGGTAGGTATGTACAATATAATATAATTTTTATTTTTAGATCACTTGGCTACTGAATGATATAGAGGGAGCAAAACTTTATATGAAGTTTAGGTATAAGAGTACTGTTACAATATAAGCAGGAGAAGGTAGTGACCAATATCAGAATTATGACAGTGGGGATCATGAAATATTTGGGTGATAAGATCAATAGGATATGATTGTAGTTTGGATATATGGGAGATGAAGTAACTAAGGGTGATTCCCAGAATTCTGACTGGCATAGTATTGGTGCTATTTTCTGAGACAGGAACCACTAGGAAAGGGCCAGGTTTAGGGAAGGAGCTGACTTCAGATCAGTACATGTCAATGTTCTCGTGTCTGACATTTCCTAGTAAGGATGAACAGCAGGCAGCTGAGCATGGAGATCTGTAACTCTAAGAATCAGTCTAGGCTGGATATGTGGATATGGGAGGAATAAATATAGAGGATGAAACAGTGAGAGTGGAAGAGATTGCCCAGAGAGGATGTGTAGAGTGGAAATAAGGAGAGTTCACAAGAGTTGCCAGGAAAGGTAGCATATAAGTACTGGGAGAAGACTGGACTTCGGAAAACACTGGGAAGCTATAGAGGCTGGAAGATACCAGAAAAATGTGTTGTCACAGAAATCAATGGAATAAAATAAAGAAAGAGGTAGTGAGTCTCAGAACAGTTGCCAAGAGGGTGAGTAAATTACTGCTCAGTTGAGTATTGGCTTTATTAATACTATTATTAAGGGTATTGTTGTTTTAATTGAGATCAAAGTGATGGGTGTACAAGCCAGATTGCAGTGGGTTTAGAATTGAAAAGGGTGAGAAAGCAGAGGGTAAAATGGTCTCTTTAAAAAAAAAAAATGTTGCAAAATGAAGGAGAGATGAGTAGTTGAATAAGGTTATGAGGTTGAGGGAAGTTCTCCTAAGATGGGGCAGTTAAGTGTGTTTAAATGCTGGTAGTAAGAAGACAATAGGGAAGCAAAGAGTGAGGATCTGAGAAAGCCGGGGAACAGCCGCTGAGTGAGGTCACTGAGAAGATTAAAGACTGTGAATGCCAAACCACAGATTAACCGAAGATAGATGGACACATCCTGCCTTGTAATAGGAGGGAAGGAAGAAAGGAGAGAATTCATGTGAGTGACAGTTATAGGAGAAGGGAACCAATATGCAGGCATGTCCTTAGAGGACTCTCATCCATTCATCTATCTTTGTTTTTGTGGGTTAATTTTTTTTCTTGTTAGGCAGAAAGGTAGAATGAGTGTTTAATCCTTTTGAAATTGTGCACTTATATTATTAGTTCATGTGGTAGAATATTTAGAAAAAGAGCGTTATAAATTGTTTCCATAAATCTTATTATTTTGTTTTATAGATGGGGAAATCAAGAGAGACTTTGATAGATTATTAATATAAAACCATTTCTATAACATTTATTTAATCTGCAGATATTTGCTCACAATATTATGCATAGATAATACCACTCACAAGATCAGCAATCTCTGGGCAATCTTTTCTGTTAGAAGCAGATCGATCATTTAAGAAAATCACTCTTCAATCTGTGTCTCAAATAATAAAATTTCTTCTATGCCCAGGGTCCCTGTGGCTGACTGACTAGAGGTTTTTTCCAGCCTGGTATCCCACAAATGATGTCCGAATGTAAACAAAATCTTTTCTACATCCTGAATGGTCTTCTCTTATTTCACAATCTCAGCTAATGGCTTCACCATCCCAATCTAGAAACCTCAGTATCATCCTTGATTTCTTCCTTTACTTCTCACATCTAACCAACTGTCAAAACCTATAAATTCTACTTTGAAGTATCCCTGGAATCTCTTCATTTCTCCAGATCCTTCCTTGGAAAGGTGTCAGCAACTTCCTCCTCACTCTTTCCTTATACCAAGTTTTCCTTCTCCACTCCATTTTCCAAAATACTAGTAGAGTTTCTTTCCAAAATACAAACAAACAAAAAAGTTCTTTAACTCATGTCAAATTCTTAAGAACACTAAGAGATTTCAATTTTATTCAAAACAAATCCATCCTTGTGAGATGTCAGCCCGGTACCCATTGTCTCTGCTCACAACTCAACTTGAGGACTTATTCCCATTATCTCCAGCTTGTCTCCTGGTGCTCCCCCAGATGGCTGGAGTCTGGAGGCTGTGAGGACACTGCTCCTGAATGTGGACCATTTACCTCTGTGCTGGTGTAGCCTTCTCTTCCTGAAATACTCTCTTCTCTGTTTTGTCTGCCCCGGGATGACCACTTCATATCCACACTTACTCTTGAGTTTCTTGATTACTCCAGGAAAGTTTAGTGGTTTTATCTTCTGAGTGCATAACATTTTTTATTTCATCTAAATATAGGTTGAGCATCCCAAAATGCTTGGGACTGGAAGTATTTTGGATTTTTCTTGACTTTTGGAATATTTGCATATATACAGTGAGACCTCTTTGGAATGGGACTAAAGTTTAATCACAAAATTCACTTAAGTTTCATATAGACCTTGTATACACAGCCCGAAAATAATTTTATACAATATTTTTAGTGCACCTGTGTTTTGACTGCAACCCATCACATGAGGTCAGATGTGGAATTTTCTACTTCAGACATCATGTCAGTGCTCAAAATGTTTCTGATTTCGGACCATTTCAGAGTTTGGATTTACAGACTGGGGATGTGCAAACTGTGTAACACCTAGCAACAATCACACAGCTTGTCACATGTTTGCTGTGTTCCCAGCTCTGTGAGAAGCACTTTACATGGATTATCTCATTTGATTTTCCTAACAATCCTTTGGGATTAATAATTTCATCATTACCATTTTACAGATAAAGAAATTGAGACTAAGAGGCATTAACAAACTAGCGTAAGGACATGGCAGTGGCAGATGTGGGAGCCAGCATGTGAACCCAAGGACCATTGCTTTTAGAGTTCTTCTACCTCCATCGCCCACTAGATTTTAAATACTTATTTATGGTTCCACTAAACTATTAACTTGTATAAAGGAGAACAATGACTATTCTGTTAGGAATTGTAAAATAATACCTCACTGGCAGTAAGAACTCAGAAAAGCTTATTCAATGAATGGATTCACTATGTACATGAATATCAATTAGCATGAGATCGTTTTGGGACCATTTTGTTCTAAAAAGCAATCTTTTCCCCCCACTTTTCACAGGAGTTGAGAAAAGAATATTTATATTCAGGATTTATTTATGAAAATCCTTTTTGCACTAAAATCAGGTGTTAATGGATAGCTGGTGAGATTGAAATGTTCACTTTAGCTAAATCCCCCAAGACCTGCCTCCCAAACACCACTTTCCAGAAAGTTGTAAGAATCCTTGTTGTTATTTTTAGCCAAAGATGAGTTTATTCCTTAATTTGAAAAAAAAAAAAAAAAACTAGAAACCTCTAGGGGATATACATTAATTTATTCATTTATTAAGGATTGTTTTTTGAGTGTCTCCTATTGTTATTGCTAACATGTTACAGAGGAAAAATGTGCTGAGACACAATGACCTAGTTCAGGGCTCATTTTAAGTTCAACTCAAACTATTGCAGGTTAGGCTTAGTTCATATCTTCTTGTGTTTGTTTCCTCAGAACCTTTCCATCCCATGCTATTTAATTACAGTTGACATCTGGGAAATGTGTATCGGGTTGATAAGTACCAGAGAGTGATCCTTAGGCATGCTCCCCAGTGTCTTGTGCCACCTGCTTGATGTTCATTGATGTTTGCATCTTTGTATCTTAATGCTTTTACATTTCTCAATATAAAATATTTGGATCCAGTTATTTGGATCCTGCAATTTTTTGTGCAGGAACTTTCTGACATAGTGCTATTAAACTTTCAGGATTTAAATTTGAAAGTAATGTGTGAAAGAGATGTCCTCATCTCTTTCTCCAGTTTTGCTCTGTTCCCTGTGATTACCACCCAGGGCACAGATCACAGATGGGCTAGAAGCAATGGACAGGTAAGGGTGACGGATAGGGTAAGGGTCAGAGAGAGAGATATGAATCCCAGGGATAGGTCAAAGCATAGAGATGTCTGTTTAACAAGTTACTTAGAAATGAAAAACAGTGATTTTTTACCATTTGGTATCAAAACGTCCTGCTTCATCCTGCCATAATTTCTGTCTACACATGGTAACCTACGATCCCATCCAGAAAGAATCCTTTCTAGTCACAAAAATAAGATCTTAGGTTAAAATTCAGCTACCATTAAGCTACTCCAAAATAAGGGACAAAGAAAAGAAAAGATGGAGGGAATGCCATCAAAATATAATAGAGATTAGCGGAGAAGAGGAAGGAGATTGATGGGAAGGGAGGAGGGATATGAAAGGGAAGAACAGTGGAATGAATCCGGCCTAACTTTCCTATGTACACATATGGGTATACTATAGTGCATTTCATCTTTCCATGTATCCACAAGGCACTAGTTAAAAAAAAAAAAATAGCAGAAAGATCAGCAGAGTAGAGGGAAGGAGACAAGAGGAGGGAGGAGGGAAGGAAAAGGGAAGTACTGGGGACTGAGTTAGAATAAATTATACCCTATGTTTTTATAATTCCATTTAGATGAAGTTTAATATTAAGTATAGCTAAAAAGAACTAATAAAATATTATTTTTTTTTAAAATTCAGCTACCATTTTGATGTTTTATTATACATTTGAAGGGGTGAGAAAGAACTGTTTCTCTGTATGTCTCTCCCTGCTCTTTCTCCTTATACTTCTGACATCTTAACCCATCTGAATGATGTTAAAAGATTGTTTTTAAATATGTAGTTTAAAAACTACTAAAAATAGTTTAGAAAATATATTTAGAAAATGTATTCCCATCACGTAAAAAGGTCTTGGTTTTAGAATATGTGAGAACCTAAAGGAAATATACCTCTTGGCAGTGGTGTTTTGTGGGATTATCTGTGGCTATGTTATCTATTCCTTCCAACTCTGGGCTTTGACTTGGGTTTCTCTACTATTACTAAAGTCATATAAACATGCAAAGCATGTGCCAATATGGTCTCAGCCCACTGGATGACACTTTTATTTTTAATGGACATTAGGTGCTTCTCTCACATATTCAAGGTCATTTTCCTTTAGGAGGAGGTGACTAGAATGTAGAATGTCATGGGCTTTTGAGAGAGTCAAGCTTTTCATCAATGTTGATGAATAGTTTTCTGGGCAAACTGGCCCAAGTTGGTAATATTGGTGGTTAAAATATTTACTCACAGATGGTTCCTCAGCCTTTTGAAACTGTTATGTCCATCTTTCTTTTTTAATGGCTTAATGTCTAGATGGCATCTGTTGACCTCCACAAAGCTGACTGAGCTGATTCCCATGACTCTCAAGCTCTTGGCAGAATTTCCAGTCTGGTAGGTCACAGTGGCTTCTTCCCATGCCCTGGAAAGGGCACGGAGATGAAGCCAACCCTGTCAACATTGAGGAAATTCCTCAGTTACTCTCTGGAATGACAAAATCCCATGTTCTGGAGCAGTCACAGCGAAGGGTATCATTTCAAGTAAGTTTAAATGCTGTTTACTTTTAAACTAGAGTTTGTGGAAGCAACCAAGGTTCAATTTTGGCAGAGTGCTGTTTTTGCTGCCTTGCTGTAATTCTCTGCTGGCTATAGGGTGACATATGCACATTTTCAAAGTTCCAATCTTTTCATATGTGCCCACACAGGCCACTGATTGACAGGAAAGAAAGTTCTGTCACTGTTTAATGAGGGGAGTTGTTACTGTCTTTCCTCCTTCTATCCATCTCTTCCCTCCCTCTCTTCTTACTTCTCCAGCAAAGGGTTTCTGGCACTCATCTGTAATGTTTGAAATAAGGATACTGATTCTGAATTCCATGTACTTTCCTTTCAGGTCTTAATGTCTGGCTTTGGTTTTTATTATTGTATTTTTCTATCCCATTCTCCTGAGAAGCAGTATGTTGGTAGGGTGGGGGTTAAGAACAAAAGAATTGGGGTCCATTTCTGTGACTGAAGTTCCCATAAGCTGCACTACCCATGAGCACTACAACTTTGCTCAAGTTACTTAGCTTCTCTTAACCTCTAAAACTGAAACAAATATTGTCAACTTATGTAGAATTGTTGAAAGGATTGAATATTTGAAGCTACATAAGATTCTTAGAGCAGTGGGATTTGGTCATTATTATTCCATTCTTGTTCTGAGAATAATTTGAGCTTCAGTAGCTGGGAGGCTGATTTTTTGCTCTAGAAGAGCAACAATATCAAGGAAAGTATATAAATAGTCATGGGCTAGCATCAGCATTTGGAACAAAGCCAACTACAGTTCCACTGGATAAATACCCTCATATAGGTATCTAATTTTTAATAATTCAATTTATTAATAATTAAAATACACTCAAGTTCAGTATTATTACAGGTTCCAGATCTGTAGGAGCAGAGCATTTCTTAACAAATGAGGCATAAAACCTTTCTGATAGTAGAATGAGCATACTTTTCTGTATCTCAAACAGCTGTCACAGTTTTGAGTACACAGTAGATATTTGATAACACTTGTGAACTCATAACTTGGGCATAGTATTATTTCTCCAAAGTCCTCCAGAAGAAGGTTTGAGGAAAAAAAGAAAGGAAGGGGAAAGGTTTTCTTTGTGTATCTTCTTATGCCAGTTCCTAGAACATTCACAGGTAGGAAACACCCTATTACTCTGCTTAGAGATACAGAATGAAATACATCTCTGTCCCTCAAATAAATATCAGTCCATTAACTTTTCTGAACATCAATCCTTCATGAGCTTTAGCATTATTGCATGTTGGAGGAAGGATCATTTATTATTATATTCTGGGCTCAACAGAGTCAATACTGTGGGTGGAGTGGGCTTGTGGATTCTTCTCTTTATTGAAAGGAGGCATTTCAGTGCATGGGGGACTTTATGAACATGAAGTGCTACTGGAAATGTGCACATCTTTACCGTCAGTGTAGTAGCCAGGGAGATAACAGAGTAGAGTGAATTCTGGTGATTCCTCCATCATGTTAGGGTATTCTGTCCTTAGGCTAGAAATTTTTTATTCTCAAGCTTATGCTAATGAAATTTTCAAAGGGAAAGAAAGACACATACACCCAAGGTCAAATCAAGTACTCATAGTTTACGGGATTAAAATTGATTGTGGAAAATACTCTCATGACCAGAAGAAATGTATTGTCTTTTTCTGCGTCTCTTATATCCTAAGTAACAAACAAAGAATAAATTATAATCATCTTTTGTTGAGGTATATTACATGGAATAAAATATAGTGATCTAAAGTTCACAGTTTGATCATACAAATTTTTAAAAATTTGTAACAGAATCACATTAGTAGCATTACCTGGTGCCTTTTGGGGTGTGGGCATTTTTGAGCATGGAGTCTCTCAGTTAACTGCACCAGAGTGCTGGAGTGCACCCATTATTCTCTCCAAGCAGCTGCTATAATTGTCACTGTCATTTTGAAATAAACAGCACATTTAAATCCTTGGGTTGTATGATACAGTCATTGTCTGCAGCAGTAACAGTGCTAATAGGAAGAAAGGTAGTTAAGGGCAAATGTCATGAAATATGTTGCTCTGATCCCCTTTGAGCGGTAATTATAGTGACTACATCTGCATGAAAACAAGTTTCAAGAACATGACCTTTGCAGTCTGTGATTCAGGCATAACTGCCCATGTAATACACATTTTAAGATACATTGGAAATGGTAATAATTAGCAGCACACCCCATACACATGTACACCTGCTACAATAAAGCATATATTTTTGTGACAGCAATTCAGACTGCCGAAGTAGGTTAAAGGAGTAGCAGAAATAAGGGAGTGTTAACTAATCTTGCAAATTATACATGCGAAAGGGCATTTAATGATGACACTATTTTTGTTTGCAATTTTTTTTTTTTTTTTTTGCAAATGTCACAAACTGTACTCTGTTCAGCTGCATAATTGCTGGCTTGATTCCACTTGTTTCTTTGTCAGATACTAAAGATATTGTGGTGGCCTTTTGGCTGGAAATTGTTTTTCTTGTGAGTTAGGGGTTTTTCTTCTTGGTTGCTGTATTTCTGAGCCTCCGGGGTACTAGTGCAACCATTTCTTCTTCCTTTGTGGCCTATTTTCTTTTCAGATTTTCCAGAATCTTACATAATCAAGAATGGGCTGTAGTTATTTAAGTATAGGCACGCATACACACAAAAACACACAGAAATTTAATTTTATATAATATGTTCGAGGGGACAAGCCTTTACAGAGATATTCTGTCTTGTTTTCCTACCGAGTATGCTAGATGTGAAAAGGAGCAGAAAAAGTTAAAAGATGAATCAATATGAAGAATGCAGAAGACTTTATGTAAATTGGATCTCAATACTGCCTTGCAATTCTTTTGATAGAAGTGGAGTAGTCAGAATACTTAATTTACCCCAATTAAGAATGATCACTCTGGTTATTGTTGCTCAAAATGGGACCAAGTTACTCTACAAATGAGCTAATTGCCACCTCTGATTTAGCAGCTTTGCTCTGTCTTTTTCCTTTTGTTTACATAAATGATCTGTACTGTTCAGGCAAAAGCAATCCCTCCTCTCTCTTCCTATGTTTATTGTTTTTCTTTATTATTTTAATCCTACACTTTGATGATTGCTATAATCTTCTAAATCATTGCTCAAACCAACCAGGAAATAAGACAGCTGTGTAACAGTGACATCAGAGACTCTTGGTTAAGGGGCTGGTGGATGCACTGTGTGGTTCAGAATCTGTTGCAGATAGCACCTGCACTATGAGTTCTTCTGCAGGCTCGGGCAACACATGGAGTCAACAAGACTTTGTGTTTTCAGGAGAGGGCTGTTTTTCCTTTTATAAAAGGTCCTAGAGAAGACCTCCTTGGTCATTTTTAACATTTTTAGCTCTTAATACTGTGGTTTTATGATGTGCTATGATGGAAAACAGTGATGGTGGTAACAGTAACATTAGTAATTCATTTAACATCATGTATTTTTAAGAAGCTAACTATGTTTAAGTACCAGTTCACATTAGTGCATGAGATGGATAAAAATTATTTCTGCCATCTTGGAATTTATTCTAATGGTTGGAAAAACAATATATAATACAAAAGAGATTAACTGAATATAATGTTTTAGAATGTGAAGTGGAAAAATAGGAAGGGTAGAGGTTCTTGAGGGGGCGATTTCTTGCAATTTTAAACAGAGTAGTCGTGCAGAAGATGTCATTTGGTGAAAGAGGGGAAGAGGGAACGAGTTAGATTTTGGGGAGAAGAGCGTTCTATAAACAAAGGGAATGGTCAGTGTAAAACCCTAAGACATCAATGTGCCTGGAGCATGTGTAGAAGACTACAGAGGGCAATGCTCGGGCTGGATGGGAAAAATAAATACTAACCTTTATGGACTGTTAGATAAATGTAACATGTATTGAAGTTTTATTATGTGCCAGTGACTGTAAAAAACCCTTTATAGTGTTCAGTACATTTCATCCTCACAATAGACTTGTGAAGTACAGTTATCATCACCATTTCTAGATGATGAAATGGAAGCACAGAAAGGTTAATTAACTTGTCCAAGGTCACCCCATAGTAAGACTGCAGGCTGCCCAGGTTCAAATCTGGGATGTCTGACTCCAGAGCTCAAGTGATTTCCCTCACCAGTGATAAAAAATCCAAGTGGGCTCTAAAGTATTTTCACTTATGGTTAATATCATTCAAGGTTATTGTGAGAGTTCTTCATTATTTATTGAACCAACTCATTAATGGATATCAATTATATTAATATCAATTATTAATTCCTTAGCAAATATGTATTATATAACAGAAATTTGAACTCTGTTGTGTGACTATCAATGACACAAACCAATTCAAAGTGATTTAAGAAAAATGACATACATAACTGAAAACCTGCCAGAAATAGTGGACTTCAGCCATGACTGGATCCAGATTCTGAAGTGATGCCATTAGGAATTTTTTTCTCATTCTCTTCTTCCCTTGGTTATGCTTTCATCAATTTTGATTTTATTCTCTAACAGAATCTTTCCATGAAGTTGCAAAATGACCAGGTTTGGAAAAAGACCTTATATTTATTTATGATTCAAAGAATAATCTCCAAATCGACCCTTATTGTCCTAGCTTATTGTCCGACCCTTATTGTCACATAACCATTTATGAATATATCTCAATTTCTGAAGAGTTGGGTATATTGACTAACAGGCCTGGGTTGTATACCCAGTTCTGAGTTGAAATTTTGATTAGGGCTGCCCAAACCTCTGGTCCAAGAGTAGGAAGTAATTATTTCCCAAAGAAAGGTGAAGGAAGACGGATGGATGCTAAGGTGGCAGAGCAGTGGCTGTCCAGTGTTTCTACTGCATCTTGTCATTCCTGGTTCTTTCCTGTTTTTCCTCTCATATCCTTCAGCTCCGAAACCTTCTATTTTCTCTCACATTCTTTTTTTTTTCTTATTTTGCTTTGTGAAGCAAGAATTCACATGTATGAAAAAAATCGCGGGGGATATTGGGAATGAGAAAACAATTGGGAAAGTAGAAAACAATTCTTGAAGAAAAGTTACAGCATTTTATAGAGCTCTATGTGTGCCACTTGAGAGCATTATCTTTCCAATATCATATACAAAGTGACCTTTATGGAAAATCAAGTATTTAACATATATTGTGTCTTGTAAACTGTGGGCCTTAAAATATGATAATAAATTGGGCAATGGGCAATTGACAAATTTTGGGGGAATATGGGATTGATGTAATGCATACAGAAAATAAGCCAAAGTAGATTAATTTAGTGATGTTTTAGAAGTGTTATCTGATTCCAGTGAAATGCATGGTATAATTATACTCTGAGCTGCACATGAGCCTTTTCCTGCATGGACTATGTTTTGCATTGTCTTCTCTTAATCCTGTCAGTAGCAATAGTAACAATGTCAAAAAAAGTAGAGGATTCAGGGAGTCACAAAGACATTGCCAATTTAACTATTTCATGATAAAAGTCTAGCTGGGTAGAGATAGGTTTTGTGAAATTTCGTGGAAGTTTGACTCCTCCAGGGGCATTACAGTTCTGCATTCCCTCTGGACAAGGAATAGCTCTGAATCTATTACCAAATTTCCATGCAACCTGTTTTTGATGGTTTAAATTTTATGTTTCTACTCTGCTCGAGCAGAGATAAGTGTCAGATTAGGCAAATTTAGTTTGATACCTGAAACTGAATTATATTTATGGAGATTATAGCTGCTTGAATACATTTATTTGGAGGATTAGCAGAATAATTTAGTTTTTTAGCATTTCACTATTACTATGGATTTGACCACAAAAGTTCATTGTGTTGGAGGAAGAGCCTATTTTTGGCTTTTAGAATAGATATGTCCTAGCATCAGTATTTTTGCAACTATAATTTCCAGCCTGTGGAATTCAATAGCTTTGCATAAATCTTTTTCTTTCTTCCTCTTTTTGCCCCATTTCTCTAGTTAGCTTTTTCTGCTCCTTCCCTCCCCTGTCTTCCTCTCCCTTGCTCACTCTTCCCCTTTCTTCCTTCCTTCCTTTTCACAGTATATCAGATAGCAAGGTATAAGTTATAAATTGTTTTCATCTTTCCACCCTATCCATCATAGACACACCAAATTTGTTCAAATCCTCTTTAGTACCTGGCTGAAAGGATGGTTTGGATTCACCTAGACCAAATTAATTTATTATTTAATACGTATTGATGGTCTTCCAGGATTATTTGGAGGATACAAGACATGGATTCATGTTATAAATGAACTCATGATTTAGTGGGGAAGGGAGAATAAAACCGTATTTGGATAAATAAATCACAAAAGGGTAAGCTCTATAATAAACATAAACTAACTGTTTCAATAGTAGAGAAGAGGTTGTATGCAGCTCTCCCTGGGAGAGCCACTAATGAACATTCTCCTCTCCCATTCTAAGTTCTTACCAGGGCAATGTCTATATGTATCTCTGAGTTACTGAATAGGTTCTGTCTCTTTGGTGGCCAAACATTTGTGTTCTGAGTCAGGGACTGGATGATGGTCTTCCCACAAACCTGCTAACCCCATGAAAATGAGTGAGATAATTCACCAATGTTGCTAACACTTTCATTATTGTCACAGAAGATCATGAGCTCTGTCCTGCTCTGTTGGAGTTGGGCCTTTAATAATCTTCTTTAAAACCACAAACCAGGCAGCCTTGTTAAACTGTCTCCATGTATATGTTGGAAAAAAAAAAATGATCCTTCTGGTGTGGAATTGCAAGATAAGCAGAGAGCTCAGTAAACGACTCAGTGGGAGTTGTCCCCCAGGGAGGGATAGAGAAAAGAGTGCACTGTTTTCTTGGCAAAGAAAACTGGTGCTTACTATGATTATTGCAACTCTGGGCACTTGGCTTTTCCCACTGGAGAGATCAATGTGATAAAGTCAGAGCTGTTCTTCCAAAGCGGAACCTCCATGGAGCTCAGGTATCCAACCGAGGTGTCAAAATGGCCAATATCCTTGGCAAAGAAAGCCCTTTAATTAATTAGTGCCTTGAGCTGGCAGCTTGCCAGAAAATCACCTGAACATGGTGACTTATGGAAAGAACTGCAGAAGGCCCTTGCCAGGGGCCCGCTGCTCTCGTGAAAGCATGCCGTGAGTGTCCACCTGTCTCCATTGGAAAGACAGGTGCCATGTTCTCCTGATGAAGGATCTTTTTCCATGTGGCATTCTCTGGAGAGAGGTTCTTGGCAAACTCTTTTTTTTTTTTTTTAAATTCAGTCCTAAAGATGAAAAGGAAAGTGCTGCTTTCTGTTGCTGTTTAGAGAGCCACCAAAGTCAGCGCCTGGAGTAAGCAGAAGGTGTCTAACGAAAGGCTGCCCAGAATCCAAGCTTGTCATCTCGTATCGCTCAAGTAGGAAGAGACCTTGAGACTCCCTAGTGTCATCAAGGTGATCTGGCATTTTGAGGGGCAGCCTCTCTGTTACTGCTTAGGGTGATTAGGGATTCAGTTGTCCGAAGCAGTGTGGCCAGGTGTCTCGGAACCCTGCAGCATTGGAAGTGTTCTGCCTGCCCTTGTTGGGCCTCTGTGCAGCACCTTCTGCTCCTGTCGCTATAGGGGAAGCCCATTGAAAGGTTTACTTCGACTCATGTGGAAAGGATGGAGACATGCTCACCTTCTCTTACAGAGAAGTACTGGGGCAGAAGTCATGACTGTAATGTGGGTGAGTCACTGGGCAGCTTTGGGTCCTGATTCCTCCCAGAGCACCTGTATCCTCTCTGGTTTTAGCCTTTGATCACTCTTTCTCTTGGTGGGGGAAATTCTTTGTTATGACTATTTCTTCAATGCTCCTCCTAGCTTCCCAAAATATTTCTAAAAATCTTTTAGCTTCTAAAGTACATGAAAATGTACTTTCACATCTCAAATGGGGTTTATTAGTTATGGATTTGCTAGAGAACAATAGGCTATGTAATATTTGTAATATTTAAGCATCAGGTAATGCAATTTCCAGTTCACATGTAACCACTAGATAACTTGGGAGCTGAATTGCCCATAGAAAATACTGACCTCCAGCACTCATTAGTGATGCTGGGTCAAGTTACTAAACCTCTCAGCCTCCACTTCTTCATTTTAAAATGAAGAAGAGATTATGCTGTCTATATCATGGAGTTACTGTCCAGTCATGTAGGACCTCATGAGATCCTTCGCTTTGATTCTGAATGTTGCTTCCCTGGAGTTGGAGACAGATCCACCCATTGACTCTGTGGCAAATTACCTCCCCTGCACACATGCCACACCCCGTGGTCGGACATAAAAAGATGACCACTTTAATTACTCCTGCTGGAAAGCGGAATTTGGACGCTTACAGCAATTGCTGTTATGAGGTGCTGACATCTGAGCAGCTCTCTACTCTGAAGTGGGCCTGGTTTCTGTCTCTGGGGGTAACTTCCCAGGCTACTGCCCTCTCTGGAAGAGGGGTTGTTTCTCCTCAGCCACATGTGAAGGTGACTTTAGAGGATATGATACTGTCTAGCCTCCTATCTACTCATTTTAATCCCAAGCTCTACAACTCTCTCAAAAATATAGTTGACTTTTTCCTACTTGATTTCCAGTCAGTTCCATGTGCTATTAGGCAAACTCATAATTCTTCCTTTTTTTTTTTTTTTTTTTTAATTTACAGTCCCTCGTTCTTCCCTCTTTTTATTCATTTACAATTTACATGTAGAAAATGTATAAATTTAAAGTGTACCAGCTGGGCATGGTGGCACATGCCTGTAATTTCAGTGGTTTGGGAGATGGAGGCGGGAGGATCACAAGTTTGAAGTCGGCATACAACACAGGGAGACCTTGTGGAAAGAAGAAAAAGGGTCGGGGACAGTGAAGAGAAAGGAAAAAGGGCTATGAATATAGTTCAGTGGTAGAGTGCCCCTGCATTTGCTCCCCAATACTGCAAATAAGTAAGTAAATTTAAAAGAGTTAATTAATTAAAAATAAAGTATAACAACTCAAAGTATTTTGTATATTCCCATGTGCCCACCATCTGTGTTAATATATAAAACTTTGCCCTGGTTGAATCTTTTGTGCTACCAAGTAAGGCAGCCACTTTTTAGAATTTTATCACTATAGGTTAGTTTTTGAATAGCACATAAATGACATCATATCATATCTACATTTTTTGCTTCTAGATTCCTCTCTCTAATGTTATGTCTAACATCTCTACTAAAGAGTCACCTGTGGAATTATATAGCAGGAATTATTTTTCTTCCCAATGCTGTTGAATGTTCTCTTACAATAACATAGCATTCAACTGTTCGTGTACTTTTTAGTTGCTTCCAGTTTTCAGCTATTTATGAACAACACTTCTGTGATTATTATCTCTTTTTTTGGTGGCCATGGATACTCTTTCACCTGGACATATACACAGGAGTAGGATTTCTGGGTCATTGGGCACATATATTTAAGTTTTGCTTTAGTGCACATCTAATCTTTTTCAAAGTGGTATAATGTTTCTTTTGAAGGTCCATAATGGACAAATTACTATAATCTAAAACTACATACTAGGGAGGGGGGCAAGTATGGAGGAAGGAACTACT
Source organism: Sciurus vulgaris (assembly GCF_902686455.1). Classification (NCBI taxonomy): domain Eukaryota; kingdom Metazoa; phylum Chordata; class Mammalia; order Rodentia; family Sciuridae; genus Sciurus; species Sciurus vulgaris. Next base: position 78,635,187 of record NC_136469.1, read on the forward strand.
GTATAGAGGGTAAAGAGGGGTGGGAGGGGTGGGGGGAAGGGAAAAAATAACAGAATGAATCAAACAACATTGCTCTATGTAAATTTATGATTACACAAATGGTATGCCTTTACGCCATGTACAAACAGAGAAACAACATGTATCCCATTTGTTTACAATAAAAAAAAAAAAAAAAAAAAAAAGGTAGGGCCTAAACCCCCCCCCCAAAAAAAATAAAAAAAATAAAACTACATACTAAATCTAAAACTACATGAGGTTGCAAGTTTTGCAGAATAATAATATTTTCCCCCTTTCTCCCATACTGTTGGAGTCAGATGAGGTATGCTTTTCTATTCCTTCCCTGCCGCTCTTAGCCCCTTCTCTTGAACACCCTTACACCAAAAATTTTACCCTCACTCTAATCTAAAAATAGCTCTCAAATACTTTAGTTCTGAAATATATGTGCTCAGGTGGCCACTGGCCCAGCTTCATGCACAGGAAATTTTAGAATCCCACTCCTGACTTGAGCATATCATGATAATCTTTGTCTCCCAAATGGTGAGTAGACCAAAGTTTGAACTCACAAGACTGTGCCTTCTTTGTCTGACCTGCATATAAAAAATCCTATGGCAATGGCTCAGGAGGAGAAATGGAACTGGCTGGGGACTGGAGCTGGAGGATGGGGGGCTGCTTCTTCCTCGGAATAAAGAATGTCTACTACCTCTCCTCCTACAAAGATTTCTAGTTTTAGAAATATGATGGTAAATCAAGTAAAATGTTGGCCTTTTTGTTCCTCCAGACATCAGTCAATTGCTAAAAGAATTCCAGGTCTGTGTTACTTATATACTTTATTTCTGTAATTTTGTTCCTTCCAATGGTCCCTTGATTTGAAAGATTGAGAGGGCCAGAGTGTGTCGAGATTCTTATCTTGACCTCCATTCATAAAAAAGGAAGCTAGGTCACTTATTGAACAATTTATTCGATATCCTTAGACCCAAGATTGCTACCTCAGCATTTTAAAAGTTGCTTTTTTTGTCACCTAACTCCAGTGGGATCTGTGAGTACCAGGTAAACTCATGACCTGGTCAGGGAAACCTGCCAGTTTGGCTTCAACTTATTGTCATTTTTGTTTTGCTATTTCTAACTAATTTAAGAGAAAAAAGATGTTACATAAGAGGCACAACTCTAGGAATAAGTGAAAATTGAAATTAGAATTATTCTATGAAAATTAGTTACCTATAACTGCTCTCAGAAGATATTATGAATTGATTCAGGGATATTATGTTTGTTACCTTGATGGAGTAAAAAGACAGGCCTTGGATCTGATTTCTTCATGGATTTATGTGGTTTGGAGAAAGTTACCTTAATATCAGGGTTTATAGTCAACCCTCTGTAGTAGTTGGTTTCATATCCATGGAGTCAACCAATTGCAGTTGGAAAATATTAGGAAAAAATGATTGCATCTGTACTGAGTGTGCACAGACCTTTTCCTTGTGATGATTCTCTAAAGAATACAGTACAACTATTTACATAGCATTTACATTGTATTAGGTATTACAAGTAATTTTTTAGAGATGATTTAAAGTATATGGGAATGTGTTGTTTTATTTAAGGAATTTGAGTATACTTGGATCTTGGTATCCAAGGGGGGATCTTGAAACCAATCCCCTATGAATCCTGAGGAAGAGCTATATTTCCTTGTTAGACCAATGGTTATGATGACATTTAGGCTCAATATATAGAATGTTGGTGAGGACAGCCTGTGCTCCTGCTGGGAGGGCTCGAGTATGTTCCCTATCTGAGGGTAGAGAAGAGGAGAAAAAGGAGGGGAGCAAAAGAAAGACCTTTCTATAGGGTCCACAGGACTGAAGAGGAAGATGTCAAAAGTTGAACAGTTTTTGTGAAGGGAAGAGAACAGAAAGTTACAATGAGGGGAAACTTTTCATGAATAGCACTGTCAAAACCCCTATGCACCATCAGCTCCTCAAGAACAGGAATGGCAATGTCACTTCTGTCATCTCAGCACATGCAGTCTAGACCCTGGGATGGAGCAAGTTGCCAGTGAATGCCTGTTGAATGATGAATAGATGAATGAATGGATCCACATGAGGATACAAAGCAATCGTAGATGGATGTTTGCTAACATCTCAGCGAATGAATAAATGAATGCACAACTCATATCTGATGATTGTACAATTCGGCTAATAGGCAGATGATAAAACACACAAGAGATGGGTGCTAAAACAGTTCAAGTGCAAAACACCATGAAACAGTAGGAAGATGGTTTTTAACCCCTGTTGCTGCTGCTTCTATTGTAAGGGATGGTTAGGAATTGTTCATGTAATAGAGGAAGAGACTGTGTAAACAGTTTGGAAACTTCAGAGCAATAAAGGAATCTTTATTTCAGTGATTTGACTTACAAAAATGAAGACAATTTGTAAAACCCCTATTTATACAATAATACAGGCAATGTTATGCAAAATGTGTTTTGGGAAAGAGCAGTTAGCCCTTGTAAGATTAGGGAAGTTTATAGAAATAGAGTAGTGCTAAGTTATTTAAGCCAGATCTTAAAAGATTTGTTCAAAATTTAACTTTAAAGAAGTATAAACTAACCAGGGTCTCCTTCATACCATGTTGGTGCTCTGTTTACATTTGTCCATGAATGAATGGATCAATGGAAATTGGATCAGAACTTCTAGAACCTTCTACCCTTCTATTCTTTTTTGCTTAGCAAAACACTAGCTCCTGGGAGAAATACTGGGTCAACTAGATGGGAGAAAACTGTGATATTTAAACAGAGGCTAGAGAGGTAAACTGGAGTGTGTGAATAAGAAATCAGTCACATGTCTTTTTCCAAAGGTTAGGAGCTGAGACAGAGGTTATAAGTTCTTACTGTGGCTTAGAAATTTGTGAAGAGGAGTAACAAACCTGGAGATTCCTGAGCCCACTCTTTCTCCCTGAGGTTCTGATTTATTTCTTTTGGCATAAGCCTGGACACAAATCTGAGAACTCTTTTCAGGAATCTGATATAAAATAGCTAGAGTTGAGACGCACTGAATTAAGGGAGCAAGTACATTCCCATCTCTAAGTCCACTTTCAGATGCACTGACCCTGGTTAAGTGGACTCAGCTTGCTTCCCAAGCTGATCTTCCTCATATCAGTGATACTGTCCTAGGTCCCACTGCTGGGGGAACTGGAGACTTGTGGACTGCCCTCATTGATCTTTGTTGGAAAACACCTCTAATGTGTTCTCAGTACTGTCACTGCCAAGAGATGGTTGAACTAACTCCGCTCTCTCTGATCTTCTCTATATGAAGCTCAAGTCATGAAGCTGTCTACAACTTCACCTGGGTTCAGAGATGGACAATAGGAAGTCACCTATCTAGCTGCTTGGTAATTTCCAAGTAGGTGCTGTTTTTCTCTTTGTGCAGTATCTGTCTTCATGCCGTGATTCTCAACAGAGATGTATGTCAGAGTCACTCAAGGCCAGTTTGCCTAAACATACATACCCATCCTGACATTTACTCCTAAACAAAATATTGAGTCTATCCGTAGATCCAGGTAGAACTTGTATATATATGATTAGAAAAATATCTTCCCAGATCAAGCTTTGATAGAAATCCTCTGCAAAAGGTAAATGAACTGAAACCAACGTGATCTGAATTTCTCCTGGAAAGCACTACTATGTGTTTGTACTTCCTACATGTATCTGTTTATGATGTAAACTGCTAGGCTAGCTGCCCATCAAATTTATCATCTCTTCTTCCATAATAATAGGGTCGTGGTGAGCACATGGCTACCAAAATAAAATTAATTTTCCATTTCCTATTTATTTATTTATTTTTTACAGACTGCATTTTGATTCATTGTACACAAGTGGGGTACATAATTTCATTTCTATGGTTGTACACAATGTAGATTCATACCATTCATGTAATCATACATGTACATAGGGTAATGATGCCTATTCCTCTTATAGTTGTCCATGAGACTAAGTCATCACCAGTAGAAAGTAAGTAGAAGTGATATTTACTGCTTTTGGGCTGGGGCTCTTAAGCTAGTAAGTAGCCTTCTCTATCTCCATACATCTTTCCTGCTGGCTGAGAAAGATAGCAGATATGTTGTTAGCCCAGGACTCTGAATAACAGCATGAAGTAGAGTTGCCAGTCAACCTGAAACACTTATTTCAGCTGTTATGTAAGAGTAAAATGAGCTTTCTCTTCCTAAATAATATATAATTTCTGCCTCATTTTGGCTTACCTTGTTTTTTTCCATGGAGTCATGCTGCCAGCAATATGGTGGCAAATCTTTGTCACAAAAGAAAAGCTAAATCTAGTTCCAAGGTGAGTTAACTTCTGCAAAGTTGGAAGCTTTACCAAGGAGAAGTCTGTCACCTTTGACAATCCAGGGATGCCTATGGAACATGGAGCAGCTGGGCAAAGAGGTACTATGCCTAAGCTGGGCTAGGGGACCTCATCTTCCAGTATTGAACTTTACATCAGTCAACACCTGAGTGGTCACCTACTGTGTCTCATAAACCAGAATATTAAGGAGTAACAGAAGCTTTTTACTGTTAAGGATGAACCAAAGAGCAAATATGCAACTAATGTCTTTGAATCCATGAAGCAGGTGCCAGATCTTCCATTTCACAGATTTTTGTTTGTTTATTTTGGAGAAAATTAGGTAGGGCAGCTAGCACATGATCGTCACTTGCTAAAATTCAGACTTACCTTTGAATGAGATCCAAAAGGTATTATATATAGAAGTGGGAGAGTTTTGTCTAATGAATTATTTTTCTGTTAGTTATTTGTATAAGCAGACAACTTAACTACTATGGCTCTGCCTTATTGCCATTTTACTAAACTGGCTGATCTTCAATAGCCATTCAAGACCCTGAGCATGACTGCAGGAACTTCTGGAAGCTCTATTTATGATAAAACTCATTCCTGCACACCAACCATTGAGACACATGACCTTGGGCCAGACATGCCCCCAAATCCCCAGAGAGGAGATCTGCTTTTAATTCACAGGGTTTCATATGCTGCCATTATGATGGATTTTGTCATGGACCTCCTCACTGCAGTGGTCACAGTGAAAGTTAATACCTTCACCGGGATGGCAGAACAAGAGTACCTAACATTATGTTACCCCTACCTTGTAGTCATTTGGGAGAGTCCTGCCTGAATAATTAATGTAAAATCTGAGCTCTGATTCCAGGTATCAATTTATATCATGTATTTAGGAAGTGCTTTTCAAAATTTTGCTTGTCCAGAACCATCTTCCCTCTGTTCCTTATCCTCTGACTGATGATTTGTGACCCCTTCTACATATAACCTGCTATACTATATATCTCAACACCGCTAAAACTAAGTATAATGATTTTAAACACTCCTCCACATAGAAACCTAGAGCTTCTCCCCACTCCCTTTCATTCCCAAACACTACTTCAACTTCAACATCTGGAAGGTACTTGGAAAAACTATCACTTACTTAAGAAGATCTGTGATTCTTTTTTTTTATATCAAGAGGCAATTCAGTACTAACTCTTTTAGGTCCTTGACATTAGGGAAACAATTTGAGTGGAAGAAACTTGATTTTCTCAATACAGAATCAAAACCTGTCCCAGACAAAATCCGTTGGACCACTTTGGGAAACTATTTAAAAAGAAGAACAATAATGACTTTCCATTTCCACTGTCCCTGCTCCCCAATGCACCTGCTCTTTAGGAGCTTTGCCAGCCCCTATTTTCCATGTAGTTCTCAGAGCCGAGGGCAGAGACAACAGTGTATAGGAGCATATTTCATCACCCCAGAGGCTAACGATACCTTCCGACACCTGAGTCATGGAAAGGGAGGGGCCTCAGCCCAGTGTTCTCCTCAACTATTCAGACATAACAGGTATACCAGCTGGCAAATCTAAGATGACCTTGAGACCCATTGCCCAGAGAAGGATCACAGAAGAAGTGCATGTACCAAACTTTACCCCAGCCATACCTTTTAAATGGAGCCAACCATGAGCACTGATATGCTTCTACTAGCACTATGCTATTTAATTTTGGCCTTGTGGCCTTCAGTCTTACTCCAAAATTTGGCTCAGACCTGATTTCAAAAGTTATCTGTGTTCATTTCCAGATTTGTCATGCTTTTTGCCTACACCTTTGGACTTCTATTTCTCTTTAAGTTTTCTATCTTACCTCACTCCCTTCCCACCTACACCTGCACATTCATGGACAGATATGCACACACATGCACATGTACTTACACACACTGAGATACAGGTCAGTGAAAGTGTGATGCAAGATGATGCATGATAAGTAGTCAGAGGTCAGATGATGACTGACCTCCAAAGTAGTTTGGATTTCATCCTACAGTCTGGGGACTCACTGAAGAATTTTAAGCAATACAGTGACATTTTAGAAAGATCTTCCTTTCTAAACTCAGTATAGGTAATTTTATACTACCTATAAAATTACTGGTTATGGTATAAGCAGGATGCTAGTGGTTTAGCCCACACCATCAAGGCATGTATTGTGACTTAGTTGTTTCCGGGCCTCTCCTCATTACTTGGATCTTAGCTCCTTAATTCGCAAGACACAATCTCCCTTTGTGTTCTGCCTCCATGTACTGGTTACTTGATGATCCTCTCTAAAACTAAGCCAAGCAGGCAAGCTGGATCTGCACCATAGATGCAAATCTTCTGGAACCATTAGGGAAGGAAACAGGAAACGGGGATCATGGACATGAGAGGGGAGATCCTAGGAAGGCAGGCTTTTACTTGGGAGAAGGGGAGAGTTGGAAGAGGATAAAACCAAATTGTTAGGGAAAAATATATGCAAGTTAGAATAAACATGAATAACACAGAAAGAGTAAAGAAGACTTGCAATCAGCTTATGTGACAGAGAAGAGAAACTTGATGTAATTTTAGTTCCAAAAATCAAGCTGAATACAAAGGGGAAGCCATTGTTCATGAAGGAGGAAAGGAAAGCTGCATGTAGGTGGGATTTCTCTTCTTGGAATCTGAGTTGGAAGATGTGGTTTATGAAAACTGAAAGATTTGTCAATGCATATCCTCTTCAAAAGATATGTAAGTTGGAAAAGCTATTGAAGTATATATACCTTTTTGTGTTGTAAGAATGACAATTTAGGAGAGGGATTTAGTTTATACCTTGAGAAAAAATGGTGGTGCCTGTAGCAATAAATACCTGAGAGGTGAAGCCAGTTACTTAGAGTGAAGAGGCCTGAGTTGGGATTGAAACCCAACATTCACATGGAGCTTACAATATGGATATAAAACCAGGATGCCTGTTAATGGCACAATAATAGTTATGTCCCACAACACACAGCAGTTGATGTGATACTTAAAGTGAATAAGAAACCTTTTGAAACTCCACCTGCAACAACCACTGAACCTCTTTTCTTATAAAAGTCTGAGGAAGCTTGGTGGGTAAAAATTTGAAAAACATGAGAATCTTATTAGAACAATGAAAAGAAGGTTTTTCAGCTTATGAATTAAAAGGGGTGAAGTCAGGTGACACTAAAGGAAAAGTGATGCAGAAAAATTCCATTGTAGGGTATAACTGACTTATAGGCAAAAAAAAAAAAAAAAAAGTGATTAAAAATGGGAAAAGGATAAATGAACCTAAACTGCCAAAAAAAAATGAGGGAACAAAATACTTAATGGCAGGTAGTATGGCTCAGGAAATTTGAGAAGTGAATAGCACAGTCACATTGTCACATTTTTGAAGAGGGTCACGATTCAGAGCTTATGGATTCACTATTGTGCTGGAAAAGTCTTTATTATTATTATTATTATTATTATTATTATTATTATTATTATTTTGGTGCTAGGGATTATACTCAGGGACTTGCTTTATTTCCCGTGTCCCAAAACTTTCGAGGACTTTATGGGTAACCTTGGGCCAATAGAATGAAGAAGAAATGAAAAATGAATGTCAAAGACTAAGAAAGATACTAGAAATTGAAGGCTACCATCTTTACTAAAAACTTAAACAATAGAATTTACCTCCAAGACTGAATGAAGTCAGCCAGGGAATATCACAACATTTTTAATATAGTGTGCATAATGGAAAAAACATGGATTGAAGAGAAATTCCAAACCATTTAAAGGAAGAGGTGAATAGATGTGTCATGTTTGACTTAAGAATATACCTTTGTTTCACTAACAAACTGATTATCTTTCCTGCAGATCATGCAAAAATTTTATTGCAGTGCTGATAGGACATGCTAAAAGATCTTGAAGTTACCCTTAGCTGATGGGATGTGGCCATTTGTAAAACTGTTGAATAGGAAGAATAGGAAATGGAAGTCTGAGACCAGTGAATCACAGCAGCTGACACAAGGCTTATTAATCTCTATTAGGATTGATCCAAGGAGGTGGAAGCAGGAGAAGACCTACAAGACACAATTGGGCACACAATTGTGGGACAGGCGGTCAGGAAAAGAAGGCAGGAACTCAGACAAGGGCTGAACCTGCTGCCCACAGTTAGAATTATTTCTTCTTCAGGATGACCTCAGTTCTGCTCTTAAGATGTTTCAACCGATTGAATCAGGCCCACCAGATTATCTAGGTCAGTCTCCCTTATTTAAAATCAACTGATTATGTGAGCTTTAATTACAGCCACTAAATACCTTCACAACAACAGCTAGATAAATGTTTGATTGAGTCACCTGACCAAGCAGACACAGCAAAAGACTGTCACACTCTTTAAAAGACAGTAATAGGTTGTTAAGTCAGAACAGCTAAACTTACAGGAGCTCAGTCAGAGAGCAATCTGGTCGACTATTCTGACAAAAGAAGAAAAGGAGAGTGCATTTAAAATATATGACCAGAATATCAGAAATGCTGGATGGAGCAAAGTCATTCATTCACTCACTCACTCATATATGTTCTCATTGATCCAACATTGTTTCTTGTCAATGTATGGGACACTGGAATTATGGTGATAAGGCACAACCTCTTCCAATACACAGATAGATAAAAATATGCTCAAAGTGGTGTTTTAGAAGGCAATATTATAGAAGTATGTCTGAGCTATGGGAACAGCAAGGAAGAGGCATGGGGAGGTGGACAAATGGAAATGAACTTCTATCAAAGACATAGAAATGGATGATGAACCAGTGAGAATTCTAAGCATGCATGAAAAACTTAGTAAAGAAAATGGAAATAAAAATAATGTTAAAAGTCAGCAAGCATGGGAGGGAAATGTTTCCTAGGGTAGTTTCCCTTTTACATATTCATGATGTATGGCTCTCCCCAAGAGTATACATGATCCCACCAACGGTAATGAATATCCTTTTATGGTCTATGAAAAACTAGCACAGTCTCAGAGCGCAGCTGTGCATCTGCTAGGCTAGAGGAAAAAGAGCATGCCATATAGAATTTTGCACTTCAGGGTTACTGTATTTCAGCTTTAAGGAGTGAGACAAGACAATGATGGTTGAATATATGGGTAACTGAAATACCAAATGCCTGAGTCAGCTCAGAAGACTCCACTGGAAAGAAATTATTTTTATCATGAATATATCTGTCCAGAAAGGCACCAGATTATGTTTCCTTCTCCTTTTCTCCACTGTCTTCCCAAATAGATCCCCACTGTATTAACTTGGACTTGTGGTCTCAAATAACAGAAATCAATTCAAATAGACTAAACAAAAACTGACTATTTATAAGAATGTTGAAAGGACACTAGAACTAGGAAGGTCAACCAACCTGAGAAAGGGCCTGGCACAGGTGCAGGAATCTTCTCTCTTTTCTCCTTAGTGGCTTCATTCTTTCTGGGACCAGCTTCCTTTGTTCATCAATAAACCTGGTGGCATATCTGCTTTATTGTGGAATGTTGGTCTCAAAGTTAATTATAGCTGAGCCTTACAGAGAGTTGTCCTAGTTTCAAATATGATTGGTTTGGTTTGGATCAGGTGTCTGCCCTGTCAATCAGCTGTGGCCCAGGGCTAAGAGTAGAGAGACTTTGAGGTTGACAGTGGGAGAGATGTGTCAGGTACTAGTTAGATCTTTCCAGGGAATCACATAGAAAGAGAAAGGAGAGGCAAGCACATCATACACCTTTCATCTCACCTGTGGGATTCTCGATTGCCATCTTCATTTTTTGTAATCCTGGCCTCTAGTGTGGGCCTTATTTTCACACCTCTGGAATATTATGATGCTTGAGATCCACAGTAAAATCTTCAGGAAATAACAAGCAAGGTGTTCCATTTGCTTTTCCACTTAAATAAAATCATAATAACATACTGAATTAAATAGGTACCCTTTCCTCTTTCACTCCAATCTGCTTACCCAGAAATAGAAAGCCAAACAAAAATTCAGTAGATCATTACATATTCATTCAGTCCCTCCTACATGCTTAGCTTTGTGGAAATCATTATCAAGGATACAGAGAAAGCATAAGAAACGCATCTTGAGAAAAAAAAAAAAAACTCTTATCTGTTAGAAGAATAAAATGAAAAACTGAAGACAAGACTGTATTATGTCAGGTTAATATTGTAATTCAATATATTACTATGATATATTTAATACCACAAAGTTCTGAAGAGTGAAATAAGTGAAATAATTGGGGACTGTTCTCCCCTAGTCCTCATGTGCACCTGCTGGGTCAGTCTTCTAGATACAAACAGGGGGAAAAGGCTTGCCCTGTGTGCCCAACTTCCTTTCTCAGGGAGAGAGGAGAAGCACCCATAACATTTAGATAGAGACCACAGGAAATGTCTGACTGGAAAGAAGGTGGACATAATACTGAAATAGTTCTGAACCCACCTAGTGGTTTCTGAAATAAAATTTATGAGACTTCTTTCTACATTATGCCACATTGCTTCTCCATGGATCTATAAGTGATGATAATTGCTCTATTTTTCTGAGCTTTAGCCCTTGTAATAGTCTTATAATGATAATATATTTTACACAGTAATACCCTAATAAGAATACTACATGTAAGATTAGGTGAATTGTATTTGACAAATTTAATTTTTAAAAGCCAACAGGAAATACCACATCCCAATGAGATTAAATGCTGACTTAAGTCCTCAAAGGGGAAATTGCTAGAAGGTTAATTTTGTCTTTATCACTGCCCTGCTCCTTCTTCCCAGGGGGCTGTGCAGCTGCTCCAAGAGCCTGCCCACTGGAGCCTCTGAAGCCCTTCTGAGCTCCTGGGTGAATGGCAGGTGAACGTCAAAGTGGATTTTCTTAGATTCTGTTATTACTTACCTCTCAATGGGCTCTATAAAGATCAGTTAAGCAGATGAAGTCTTAAGTGAATGAGTTTAGAGGTTTGTGGGGAAAGATGATCGATAGATTTAAAAATAATTCAGTGTTTCCTGACCCTAGATCATTTTTCTCTTCCTTCCTAGGTAGTTTAACAGAGCAGAATCGTTATAGTTTTTGAAATGAAGAGACTGTGTGACTTTTCAGTGTGTGAATGGTTGCTAAGTTTGGTTATGTAAGAAAAATTTATCTCAAGATGTTTGATAAAATTCTCAAAACCGAATTTGAATTTTGAAAGTAAACATGTCACATTCTGCTTTTAGGGAGGCAAAATGGGGCTCCCTCAGAAATAGTACCAGAAAGGGACACCGGTTTGACTATGGTCTGTCTGTCATCTAGAAGCAAGTTCTCTTGTAAGGACACATTGGAAAAATAGTCACCATATTATTATGGTAAAGTAAAATAAAATACAAATTTATTGGTAATGAGACATACAACTTTTTCCCTCTTCTTTATAATTGTACTCAGTGTAGTACATAGAATACTCTGTGCGAGGTTGTGATGATTAATTTTATGCGTCAATTTGGCTGGACCGTGGTATATATTTGGTCAAACAATATTCTAGACGTTTCTATGAGGAATATGAAATTAACATCTGGATGCAATTAACATTGAAATTGATGGACTTGAAATAAAGCAGGCCACCCTCCATAGTATGTGGGGACCTCTTGCAATAAGTTGAAGACCTTAATAGAACAAGACTGATTTTTGGAAGCAGGAAGGAATTCTGCTAGCAGCCTTTGGACTTGGACTGAAGCATCAGCTCCTCCCTGGGTCCCTGGTTCAATGTCTACCCCCACTTGTGGATTTTGGATTTACTAACCTGTATCATAGCATGAGCCAATTCCTTAAACAAACCTTTCTCTTACAGTTCCTGTCATTTGTTTCTTTAGATGCAAAGGCTGGGTTCCATTATTTAAGGCAGGGGGTTTAAATGAGACAGCTCTCTTTAAGAGTAGCTACCCTTAAAAATTGATTTAAATGGTAGAAACTCTATTTCTTCCTTTAAAATACTATGTCTTCAGTGTAAAAGTTTAAAAATAATTTAAAAGTTACTTTAAGTGAGCACTTAATGAATTGGGACAAAAATTGTGATAAGAAGTAGATTATGTGGGACACAATTTAACAAACATTAGACTGAATTCCTGGCATACAAAGTCATGCACGTTGCTTTTAGTTCAATCTCTGATCAGATTAAACCATATGAAATTGCTGGTATTTGATGTCTCTGATCTATTTTATTTATTTTATTTTTAAATTTTTATTTTTCAACATTTTTTAGTTGTAGGTGTACACATACCTTTATTTTATTTTTATGTGGCACTGAGGATCAAACCCAGGGCCCCATGCATGCCAGGCAAGTTCTGTACCACTGAGCCACAACCCCAGCCCTAATCTATTTTAAAAAGGCAATTTCATAAAGCCCATTACAAAAGAATATATTACTCTTTTAAGTATAATAATGGTCAGGAAAGAATATTTCTAGATGTTTTTCTCATAGAAAAGATCTCCTCGATTTAGAATCAATTGTCTTAGGACCAATACGACAGGTACAAAAGAAAGGTAATCAAATACTTTATATGAAGAATACACAGACTTGGGCAGGGTGATTTACTCTATTCATATTTTTCATCAAATTTAAAATTTTTAGCTTTCTTTTTCTGTTTTTTTCTTTCTTCTTTTTAGTACAAGGGAAAAGGCTTGCTCTGTGCATCCTATCTTCTTCCTCAGGGAGAGAGGAGAAAGACCTAGTGGGATCTAGACAGAAAACCTTGAAATCACAGACACAATCCCATTTCCCTCTTAATGAGTCTCCTCCCCTAAAGCACCTTTGCATGCAAGTAGATTGGTACTTTGCCAGGTATTCACACTGGAATGCTATAGAAGTGCCAGCTGATGTTCAGTACATCTTGAAGGTGGTATTGATAAACCTGCACAAGAATCATTTCTGACATCCCTAGTGATCCTTAGCAGGGCAAGATCTATAACTGTGTAATGGTTCCTGACATTTGGAATGCACCTGATGGTTTAGAAAACTCACTCTCCTTTCATCTGTGCACAAACATCATAGCCTTCATTGTCTTTCCCATATTGACAATGGGTAAGATGCAGTTCAGACAGCAGAAGTTGCTTGCTGAGCTTACATAACTTAATGGAAGGGGCTGGAACTGTAAACCCTCTGGGCACTACTACTTACCATCTTGAGAATGATTGACAGCTTTTCTGCAATTTGCCCTTCTTCTAAAAGGTTCTACTCATTTCATAGATTAGTTCATCACTGGATCACACAATGCTTAGGTAGCAGAATTCTGCAAACATTTTTAAGACTGTGTTTCCAAGGAAAATCTAAGCAGTTTCCTGCTGCATTCTAATGAAGGGTTCAGCTGTCTCTGGACTTGTTCTTTTTCCAAAATATAATGTTGACTCTACCCCTCAAAGGGCAGGTACTTTGAGAACTCAGCCAGCTGCATGGAGCAGGGCTGGCACCAAAGTAGCCTGCTACTAAGAATGCAACCTCACTTGCCTGCTGCATTCAGAGAAAAGATCAGGATACTGGAAACTGGAAAATATGGGAAGAAAAATTTGTGAGGGATTTCATAAAGCCCAACCTCAACTGATTAACAGTGGGAGTAAGTGGGAAATAACATGGCCCATAGACCAACCTGGCTCTTTAACAACAATGAACAGAAGAGTCCCTCACCAGCAAAGGTGTAGACTGACTGACTCAAAGCATCCCAGAACAGGTGCTGATGTACAAGAGGAGCTGTGCCCACTCCCCTTTGTGTCTGCCTAAGGGGTGTGCAGAGAGTCCAGGCATCTAGATTAGAAAAAAAAAAAGGTTAAGTTCAACAGACTGTTCTTTGTGGTCACAGAATAACAATGCCTCTGTAGTTAAGAAAAAATTAACAACTTCTTTCTTTCAGTATGTTTTAGCACCTTTCCTGGTATCTATCTTTGAAGGAAAAATCATGCAACTCTCCTATGCTATTTGGTTATCTGAATCTCTCTTTGCTACTGCAAAAACTGTCAGAGCTTGTGAATGTATCTTTGAATCTAGTTTGCTAGTTCCCTAATTGTATATTTTCTTTCTTGTGAATTTATTTTTCAGGCTTTTGCCTAGACATTTATAGCTGCTTCAGTCTTCCTGGCTCAGTGCCACAGGGATAATTCTGGCACAAAACAGACATTAGCAGACTAGAATACAAGATCATTCTCTTATCTTACTAATTACCACTCGTTCCTGCTGACAAAATCTTCAGGTCTTAAAGAGAAAACAAACAATTTACCTGAAAATCAGAGGCAAGATATGTAATCTTGCGGTGCTGGTTGTATTCTATCAGAGGAATTTCAGCAATGACTTTTCTGGTTTGTGCACAACCTACACAGCAATTGTGGTGACAAGGTTGCCTCTGGGCTCAAGTCTCACAGCTAATAAATTGAGCCTTGGTTTCCCCATCTGTGAAACTGGCATAATCAGTCACCTCACAGTATTTGAAGATTTAATGAGAAAACAAATGAGAAAATATTTTTTAAGCTGTAAGCTGCTGTGCAAGCTTTAGCTGTGATGATGGTGACTTTAATTTTTGGAAGTTAGAGAGTCTCTACATTGTCAATTTTAAAGTCCTTTCTTTTTTTGTTCTCTTAAGGTAAATGACATTGTGTAGAGGTATTACAATAAGAACATATACACACATTTATAAATATGTACAAATAGTATGTCAATAGAAAAAAACATACATGCAATTGTAGATTTCTAACAATTATAGTTTTTTTTAACCAAAAAAATCCAAATAATCCAATTAATAAATGGGCAAAAGCACTTAACAGGTATTTTTCAAAAGAAGAAGTACAAGTGCCAAAAAATAAATAAATGTAGAATGTGTACAACATCCTTAGCAATTAGGGAAATGTGAATGAAAACTACATTGAGATTTCATCTCAACTCCAGTCAGAATGGCAATCATTTAGAGTACAAATAATAAATGCTGACGAAGACGTGAGAGAAAAGGTACACTCATACATTGTTGGGACTGTAAATTAGTACAACCACTCTAGAAAGCAGCATGGAGATTTTCAAAAGTCTAGGCATGGAACCACCATATAACTCAGCTATCCCACTCCTTGGGGTTTATCCAAAAGAATTAAAATTAGCATACTATAGTGATACAGGCACATCAATATTTACAGCAACGTAATTTACAACAGCCAAGTTATGGCACCAGTCCAGATACCCATCAACAGATGAAAAGATAAAGAAAATGTGGTATATATACACAAGTTTTACTCAGCCATACCTAAGAATGAAATTATGGCATTTGCCAGTAAATAGTTGGAACTGGGAACATCATGCTAAGTGAAATAAGCCAGACTCAGAAAATCAAGGGTTGAATGTTTTCTCTCACATGCGGAAGCTAGAGCAAAATAAGGTAAAGGGGGATGGTCCCATGAAAGTAGAAGGGAGACCAGTGGAGTAAGTCCCAAAAGGACAATGTGCTACTAATATCAAAAGTTATTGTTATTATTGACTCTTCATTGTGGAATAATTCATTTCATATTGCAATTTGTTGGTCTGGGCACCTTGCTCTGTGGTAGAGTGCCCAGAATGTGCAAACCCCAGGGTTCCAGCACTGGAAAAAAGAAAGACCTTTGTTTAATAATCATTCTTTGTTAGACAGGAATTACATTGATGAGCTATGTTAAAGTGTCCATAAAAAATGTTTCTGGGAGAACAACTAAAGTTTCAGTAGCAAAACTTTGCCCTAGAAGAAAAAAGGAAAGAAAAAGAAGATGAAGAGATGCAAGATAAGTCAAGAGCCCTTGCTATGCCTTAAAAATTGTCTCTATACGGGAATCTATTTGCATTAATTATTCTTTTGTAGTCAGTGTACACAGAAACAACCTGGGCACTTCAGTCAGTGTAGTAGTTGGTGATAGACCCTTCATTGGTGTCTGCTGTCCTCCCTTCAGGGGTAAATGCAGTTGGGAAGGTGGTAACCATGGCAACCAGGCACTGCATGAGAGGGACAAACTACCTTGGAGGTGTGCTCAGTATTTTCTTGCCGAGGAAAACTTGTGTATTTTTCTTTTTTATTTTCATAATTCACCAGGAATGCACTGTGTCAAATGTCAGGATGAATGCACTGGGAAATAGCGACGCACAGATGGCACCTCCTTAACCACTTTTGAAGTTCATTTTCAGGGCTGCATAACTGGAAGACCTGGGGGCTTCTAAGTACATATGTGAAAGCAGAGTTAGTGCTATGTGAAAGCATGTGTTTTCTCACACTTAGAGGTGCAATTTTGGTGATTATAAAGAGGATTTTGCTTTGAAAAAGAGTCAAGAACTAGGCTTATGAAAAAAAAAAAGACTGTGTATTCTGTGTATATTGAGACAAATGTGCATGCATGTGCTTGATTTATAGATAAACACATCCCTAAGTAGAGATGGAGTGCTACTTTCTTGAAAGGACCAGGTACCTGATGAAAACTCTGAGAAAGATCTGATTTTCCCTCATACATAAACAAATACACCACAAGATGTTATTTGCTTCAGTATAGAAATGGAATGAATTTTTTGATTCTATTTTTGTTAAATTTTCCCTGAAAAATAGGAAAGCCTGCCAAACTGATGATTAAATCTAAGAATATAGAAAAAGCATGGAATCGTTAAGGTGTAGGGGAAAGGGCTCATTGTAATTCATCATCTAGAACAAAACTCAGCAGCAATTCTGCAAATAGAAAGAAAACATTACATTTATAAGAAAATGAAATTAATGGTGACTTTACATTTACAAAATGTACCACCCTCATTCCAAGGACCATTAGCATATAGTGGCTTTATTGTTAATTGTATTTTGCTTTGCGAATTAAGTATCCAAGAAAATTTTAGTAAAGAGAGAAATATCAATATAGTATCTTACAAGAGTTTTTGTGAGATTTGTCTATCTGTTTTGTTAATAGTTAAATTCGGAGTGTGGGGTTTGTCTTTCTAAACTTCATGGACTTTTTACTACACGTTTGTAATTATTTTAACATTTTAAAATGTTGAGGCTTAGTTAAAGGATAGGATTTTCATATGCTTGTTAGCATTTGAAAATATCTAATATATGTTATTAAAAGTGATATCTGTTAGATATACTGTGGGGGCCACTGACAGACTTTTCAACTACATGGCATCAGGGGAGTATTTTAGCTTTTGTCTATTTTTGTCCTGTAGGTGATAATGAAGTCAAGTGGAACCTGGTATCACCCCAAGCCCTCCGGTCATTCTCATTTCCCATGCTGCCTGCCTGTAGAGAGCAGTGTATTTAACCACCACAGTCACTGGGTGTTATTTCACATCCTGATATTGTACAGAGCTGAATAGATCCAATACCTAGTAGTCTGATCATTGACAACATTATATTTCATGGTCTAAATTTTCTAGTGACTTCAAGTTCCATAATCAAGAAAGCCCAAATTTCTGAGTTCAGACTTCTCACACAGAAAAAAAACAGAGTTAGACAACAATAGAAAACTAACATATTGGAGGGGAAGAGGAAGGTGAGGAGCAGGAGGAGGTGCAGAGGTGGGGGAGAAACCAGAGAACAGAGTTACATCCAGGCTCAAGTTGGGGCCATACAGCTCTGTTATCACTTGCAACATTTGATTTCTAAATTATATCTGGATATAATATCTTCAATAAGTATGTAAGTACAGCTTTAACCACTATATATCTCATATTGTGAGATAAATCAAGGAAAATATCATTAATCCCCCTAACTTAGGGGCTTGTGATTTAGATGACTTTGGAGTTAGCCTACTTTTAGTTCAAGTTGTGAGAAAGATTAACCCTAATTCCACTTACATTAAACCAAAGGGGAGAAATGACTGACACCCCACCCCATATGGAAATTCAGGAATTGACTATAGGTAGTTGCCACTATCTTCTGATTTCTGTTTCACTTTGCATATCATTATGATTCTCTCCTATAAGCCTTTTAGTGTGGGGGGGTTTGGATACCAGGAACTGAACTCAGGGACACTCAACCACTGAACCACCTCCCTAACCTCCTTTGTATTTTTCTTTGGAGACAGGGTCTCTAAAGTTGCTTAGCACCTTACTTTTGTTGAGGCTGGCTTTGAACTTGCAATTTTTCTGCCTCAGCTTCCTGAGCTGCTGGGATTACAAGTGTGCACTTTTTTTTGTTTTTTCCCTGTGTAACGAAAGAGATGATTCCTGGAAGGCTTGTTATAATTTTCAGTGCAATAGGATATGAGCACTTTTCCCCAGTGTTCATTATTAGAGTGGTCCAAGAAGGACTACTTTTTCTCTTTAGGGTCACGTTCCAGTTTCCCAGTTAGCCATTGGTTCTAGAGGCATGTGGTGCTGTGCTGTCCTGGTCTAGCTTTCCTGTCCACTTCCATGGTTGGAACTGGTTATCTAGGAAATACTGTGACATTACATCCAGTAACATTCTCCCAAGGAAGTCAGAATAAGCATGATAGGACAGCATTTAGGAAAAGAAAAAGCTACTGCATTTGTAGTCTGTAGGTGGCACATCAAAGCTATCTTTCCCTTTCATGCTTACCTAAATGTAATGCTCTTCAATCCTGCTTATATTCCCAAGTGAACTGAGGCAAAGGATCAAGAGAGAGTTTGGGAATGCCAGTCTTCAAGTATTTTTATTAATGAAGGACATTCTTAAATCTAATTGCCTCACCAGAGACATTTCTCTCGTATTTTGAAGTATTGAGAATCTATAAATCCATGACTATTTTGAATTAATTATGTTTTTTCAAGTTCTTAGTCCTCCTGACTCTGAAATCAATAAAGACTGAGAGACCAAACCAAAACAAAAGCAGTAATTTACTTGGGTGACAATCCCCCCCAAAGTCAGAAGTTAATCTTGAATATGGAGTTTATATCTTACTATGCCTGATTTTTACTTTAGGAAGGTGGGGTAAAGCCCAAATGTCCAAGTCCTGTAGGGGATTTGACTTTTAGGACCAATAGCCACATCATCCACACACCAACCTTCCTTTATGGCTTGGCATTGGTTGGGGATGAGCAGAGGACCACTGAGAAGCCTGTTTTTTAGCTGGTAAATTCTTAAATTTTACAGGCTTTGAGTCCTTTTCTGAATGAGACCTTATACTCAGTCTTTTGTAATGCAGTTTGACTAATAGCCTGTCTAGAGTTCTTGGCAAATATTTCTCATTTCCAAAATTATTTCAAGGCTGTCTATATAGGAAGCTCTTATCCAGGACAATTTGATTCTAGTAATTCTTTGGGTATGCTGTTATTTACATAGCTTCAAAATGCAATTTAGAAATAAATTATAGAATATCAAAGCTTGAGAATTCTCATTTTTCTAAATATACTATCAACACGTTGTTCCACCTCCTAAATAAAATGCATCTTTGAGTCTCCTGGTCTGAAATCTAACATGAAGAAACAAGTGGGTTTCAGACATAACTGTTGCTAAGGATGCAGGAGGATTCAGTGGCTAAGATGATGCTACTTTGAAGTTGGAAATACAAGGTTTAATTCTGATTTTGCTGTGTGACAAGTTTCTGGGACCAACTTTCTTTACCTTTCTGTTTTCTCCTTAGTAAACATCAGATAATACTACTATTGTTGCAAGTGCTAATGAGAAAATATTTGTAAAGGACTTACCCCAGAACCAGGAGCATAGTTAATGCTCATAAATGTGCGTGCATTTAAATTGTTATTTTGACCATTCTTATACATTTTTATAGCATATAGGGAAAAATTCATCAAAATCTATGCAAGATTATATGGTCTCCTTTACTGACCTCTGATTTTATAGGCTTTGTATGGACCAAGTTCTGTGAACCTAATTCTCTAAGATCACTGATTTTAGGAAGTTTTTCTTGGTAAGTAAGGTGATTACTTTGTTGCTGTAATCTCCTCATCTGCCTTCTTTATAGATATTCTGCATTTGCTCTGAAATTGTAAAGATATTGTTTACCATGTCACTGAGTGATCCCTGCTTCCCTCTCACATGGGAAATTTCTATCTGAGTTTTGTTCTAGGTTAACTTTATCGTCCTTGGGAAAGTAGTGGGTTTCCTCTTCTCATATCAAAATGACTTATGTGACTTAGCACATATCTTTATTCCTGTTTATTAGGATGATTATAGTTGGTCTTTTCACTCAATCCCAACCACTTGGTTTATTGTTGTATTTTAAATATTTACTTTTCTCCTTCTGTTTCCCATTAAAATTTTTAATTCTATTAATTTAATTTTTTAAATTTGCCATGCCTCATGTTATTTAGGGAAAGAGGTGAAGCATAAATATGTAGAAATATTTATCTTATTAATTTTTATAATAGTTAATATAGAAACCTTTTTTATATATAAATATTTTATTAATTATTATTTGACAGTTTCACACTCAAGTGTAAGTTTTGCATATCAGAAATTCCTTCGAACCAGTTAGTTCTCTTTTCTTTGTTTATTTCCTTCACACATTTTTGTTCAACAGATATTTCTTGGTGCCCGATTTGTTGAGGGAGATGTTATGAAAATGAATCGAATTATTAACAAAAAGCTTATGGCCTACTAGGGAATACTGACTCCTAAGAGGAAGCACAAACCTAATAATATTGAAGTAGTTTTCCATAAAAAAAGAATGAAATTTCAATACTGTGCTGGTAGTTTTGATGGGAAAACTAGCTTGGAGAAAGGCACAGCCATATTTTCCGACACTCCTGCTGAATCTAATGGGATTCCTCTAGCTTGCCCACAGCCTCGGGTGAAATTGGTTTTTCTGTTTGTTATCTTGGTGCCTTTTCTACAATAGCTACAAATAAGATGTCCTTTCATATCTGTGAGGGTAGGGAATGAATTTTGTTTTGTCACATCCCTGAATATGCTTTTAAGGACAGGGAGAAAATGTGACTTAAGAGCTCCTAGTTGAATTCCATTTTCTTGTCATTTTAAACTGTACATCCAGGATATTTCTCAGGACACTTACTGTCATTGCTTAATGTTATATTTTATTCCCTGTGATTGTTTAAGGCACCAAGAGGCCCTTTTTTATGTTACATGAGGAAACAATGTATTATATTAATCTTGATTATTATATGCATAGGCCAACACTGCCTCAGAAGAGTGTGGATCACACCAATGATGGTTCTTCCTGCTTTTCAGGTCATGAACCTCTATGGGGATATTTCTTTTCATCTTAGAGAATTTTTTTTTTTTCTTCTTTTCTTTAACATAGCACATTTTATTTAGGAAAGTTGATCCTTTGTGTTAGGGATGATGATACTCATTTTGGGTTTACTTAATCTCTGTTGAACCACTGTTATGAGTTTTATGACCCTGAACTGAGCATAGCTATTATATTCTGTACCTTAAAACCCAGCAAAGTCTAGAGACACATATAGAAGGTAACTGGTAGGTCTATCACTTTTTTGTCCTCTCAGATTTCGATTCTAGAACATGTGCAGTGTATGAGGGAGGGGCTTTGTGAATTTGAGATAGACTTCAGTTACTCAGGTTGGCGTAACCAGTGGTTCCAGTTTTAGTACTTCATTTAATCTTCAGTGCCAAACTAGGCATTTGATAACATCTATTCGTATAGCTGTCTAGGCTTAAAGTGTTGGGGCTAGGGTTCCATGTTTGTGTCCCTGAGATTCAGCTCTGGATGCCACCATCATTGAGTCACCTGTGAAGTAGACTGGGAGAATTTGGGACTTCACCGTGGGAGGAAGGCTGCTCCATGGGAAGGAGGGCCTTCTTTCCAGGCCGTCTAATAGTGTGTCTTAGAAAAATCTGACTGGCTGTTAGAGCGTATGGGCAGGGCTGGCTTCACAGATGTGATCTGTCACCCTCAGAGGGGCCTTGTTCTTGGTATAATGCTCTGTTGTCACCCTCTTGAGAAACTTTTTATTTAATTGATTTTATTTTGAGACGGGGTCATGCTAAGTTGAGCACACTGGCCTTGAACTTGTGATTCTCTTGCCTTCATCTCCTGAGCCGCTGGGATTACAGGCTAGCCTCACCATGCCCAACTTGAAATCCTTAATAATATCAAACAAAAGTTTCCACAGTTTCATTTTGCATGAGGTCCCACAAATTTTGCAGCTGGTTCTGTATCTGATTCTCTACTCATTTGGACCTAGTAGCATCTAAGAGTTTATCCCTATCAGGAAATAGGATTTTGAACCTGTACCCCTTAGTTTTTTTCAAAAGCTCATTTTCAAGAGCATTTGTAGAGATTGGCTGAAGGATTTGAGGCCTGTCCACTCCTCTAACATGCTAAAATTCATTTCTGGATTAGACCAGATGAGTCCTGGTAGTGTCTGGACTTTACCATGTGCTTCTTTCATTCATTTTATTGAATTACTCTTTGGTGACTCGTCCTCATATTGAAGGATGTCCTAGAAAAAGTTCTTATGCTAGTCATAATGGGTGAGATGCTGTTGAGGGTATTGTTTATAACATTATTCACTATCCTTCCTGTGAGGATCGAGGAAAGATTTTTCTCTTTCTTCTCAGTACCACGAAGGCTGTTTTCCTGACTGTTTAATTGGTTTATGACTTAGATGTAGCATAATGTGATGTGACTTTCTCTTTGTCTTGGTTGTCAGGAGGCTTGGAGACCCGCACCTGGTGTTTACCTCTATGATGTAACTTCACTGTTGCTTTCTTCTGATCTTTCATACCTCATTTTCTCCTGCCTTTGTTTTTTCATCAACATGTTATTTTTAGTAGCTTTCTATTTTTTTCCTAACATCTATGATTTTGTAATCAGCCTTGAGTTCTTTCCTGGAATATGGTGAATAATATCAATATATTCCCTATAAAAAGTTATTTCTTGATTACTTCATGTTCACACCTGGGAACATGCAAGGGAAATATTTTTAAAGGAGTGGTACTCTTTGGGTGTCAAAGAGCCATGATGGTGTCTTTACTAGGCAGAGATAAGATACAAAGGAGTCATTTTAGAATGTTACTACTGCAAGGAATGATAACAACAATGTTGGGTAAGAATAAGGTATGACTTGAAATGGATGAACTTTGATCCTGCAAATCAATATATTTGAGTTTTACTTCATGGTGACTAAAAAAATTCCTTTTACCTCTTTGTCCCTCATTCTCCTCCCCAAAGAGTGGACAGAATGTACATCTCCATATGCTTTGGAGAAGTATTTAATATGACTAGAGTGATAAGAGAATTGCTTTCAATATAGAGATTTTTATAAGCACAAATAACTTATTATTGTTGTTTAGTAAACCAATTTCAGTGCTCTCTTTTCCTATTTATCTATATTTGTTGAGGTGGAAGGTTACGAACATCATGGATATACAATAAATTTGGGAAGAAATTGAGATTGCAATACGGAGCTGTATTTTTTTTTTAACGTTGAAACTTGCATTGTTGCGTTCTTCTCATGACATTTTTATTCCAATAGTTCATTTAATATTCATTTACAAACATGTATTAAAGACCTACTAAGAAAAAAAAAATTAGAAATAAAGAAAAAAAAAAAAAAGACCTACTAAGAACCAGACATTATTCTGGGTGATGGGAAGACATGAATAAACTAAAAGCACTGCCTTTCTGGTGCTCACAATTTAGTGATTTCCCCTGGATTATCCTCCTGTTTTCTTGTAAAACTATATCCTGTTTCCAAGGCTGTATGTTTTCTTACAGGCATGTTGAAATCAGCTTCATCTAAGATAAAACTTTTACCTATATTTTAGGTTGTTTTCCTCTTTCTTTACTGATAAAATACCTGAAAATTTCACTTGATTTGCTAGTGAACTACATATTTTACTGATTATAGGGGTTATGTGGTTTATTTGATTTGAGCTAATTTACATAATTTTCTGATTAAGCTACATATTAGCCTTTTGACCTTTGCACTTCTTCAAAGGTAGGGGATAATTAGTCTGCACAATTTGATAGAATTCGCATCTGCTATTTTTTCTTTTGCCTCAATTAGTAGACACTTCTTGTAAGTCGATTTTCTTCTAGGCTGAATATGAATAAGCTATTTTCATTCTGACACACATTGCACCTTTGAACAGTGCCCCTATATATTTTTTTTTAAAAAACTATGTACCTTCCTGCTCAAAATAAGTAGAAAAAAAATTTCAAGGAATTTGTCAATGGAATTTCTTAGCCTCAAGAGCTTCCTTATTTTGCTAGTTAGAAGGAACAAAAAGTGCAATGCTGTTCACAGAAACATGGGAGTTTGTGGTTGGCACAGAAATGAATATGTATCACAATGCCTGCTTAGATAAATATTTAACTATGCAAGTCACTTCTCTTAAGGAGGTGGAGAAAAACCTCCTAGAAAAAGCTTTGCTCTTTTCTTCACAGCAAAGGGAACAATCAAGAACTTGGAGAGCCTGCAGAATGGGAGAAAATCCTTATCACCTGAACCTCAGACAAAGCATTTATCTCCAAGTTTTACAAAGAACTCAAAAAACTTAACACCAAAATCCTCCCAAATATCCCAATCAATAAATGGGCAAAGGAACTGAACAGATACTTCTCAGAAGAAAAAATACAATGGTTAACAAATACGTGAAAAATATTCAACATCTTTAGCAATTGGAGAAATGCAGATTAAAACTACACTGAGATTTCACCTCACCTGAGGGACAATTATCAAGAATACAAGTAACAATAAATGCTGGTTAGGATGTGAGGAAAAGGGTACACTCATATATTGTTGGTAGAACTGAAAATCAGTACAACCATTATGGAAAGCAGTATGGAGATTCCTCAAAAAACTAGGAATAGACCCACCATTTGATCCAGCTATCCCGCTCCTCAGTTTATACCCAAAGGACTTAAAATCAGCATACTACAGTGATACAGCCACATCAATGTTTACAGCAGCTTAATTCGCAATAGCTAAGCTATGGAATCAGCCTAGATGCCCATCAATAGATGAATGGATAAAGAAACTGTGGTAAATATACTCAATGAAATATTACTCAGCCATAAAGAAGAATAACTTTATGATATTTGCCAGTAATTGGATGGATCGGGAGACTATCATGCTAAGTGAAAAAAGCTAATCGCCAAAATTCCAAAGGTCAAATGTTCTTTCTGATATGTGGATGCTAACCCACAATAAAGTTGAAAGAGGGAAAGTATAGAAGTTCAGTGGATTAGACGAAGGAGAATGAAGGGAAGGGAGGGAGCATAGGCAAACAAAAGACAGTGGAATGAATTTGATTTAATTTTTCTATGTACACACATGAATACACTACAGTGACTCTCACCACAGACTGGGGTTCTAATTAGAATAAGATATAGTCCATGCTTATAAAAAATATATCAAATTCTACCATTATGTATAACTAAAAAGAACAAATAAAAAATTAAAATAAATTTTAAAAAAAGCTCTGTCCTGAGGACACTCATCCTGAGGAAAAAACTAAAATGATCTTTTTTGTTTTGTTTTGTGGTTCTGGGGATTGACCCCAGGTCCTCATGCATGCCAGGCAAGTGCTGTACCACTGAGCTTGAGAGAGACCAAGGAGGTTTTAAGAGTTGTGGTCTTGTACTTTCTTTTTATTTAATTTTTATTTTTACAGACTGTATTTTGAGTCATTGTACACAAATAGGGTGCAACTTTTCATTTCTATGGTTGTACACAATGTAGATTCACACCATTCGTGTAATCATACATGTATACAGGGTAATGATGTCTGTCTCAGTTCACTATCTTTCCTTCCCCCACCCCCTCCTGCCCCATTTCCCTCTACACAACCCAAAGTTCCTCCATTCTTCTCTTGCCCTCCACCACCCCCCATTATGTATCATCATTCACTTATCAGAGAAAACATTTGGCTTTTGGTTTTTGGGGCTTGGCTTATTTCACTTAGCATGTTATTCTCCAACTCCATCCATTTACCAGCAGCTGCCATAATTTTATTCTTCTTTATGGTTGAGTAATATTCCATAGTGTACATATACCATAGTTTCTTTATCCATTCATCAATTGTAGAGCATCTAGATTGGTTCCACAATCTAGCTATTGTGAATTGAGCAGCTATGAACATTGATGTGGTTATGTCACTGTAGTATGCTGACTTTAAGTCCTTTGGGTATAAACTGAGGTCTGGGATAGCTGGGTCAAATGGTGGGTCCATTCCAAGTTTTCTGAGGAATCCCCATACTACTTTCCCAAGTGGCTGCACCAATTTGCAACTCCACCAGCAATGTATGAGTGGGGACAATGTATGAGTGCGCCTTTTTCCCCACATCCATGCCAACACTTATTATTGCTTATGTTCTTGATAGTAGCCATTGTAATCGGAGTAAGATGAAATATTAGGGCGGTTTTAATTTGCATTTCTCTAATTACTAGAGATGATGAGCACTTTTTTCATATATTTGTTGATCACCTGTTTATCTTCTACTTTCTGAGGCTCTCTGTTATTAGAAATTTTCTGTTGAACACTAAGCTCTAGGATGCTGCTGTTCCTTCTCCTCTCAAAGGATACTCATTACGAAGAAGATACGTCTCTCCTGGCAATGTGGGTTCTGCATCGGGAGTTAGAGGTGTGGGTGGAGGCCTATAGGAACTAACAGATTCCCTCTACGTATTTCCTTGGCTTTGCCTTAGGAGCTGTGGCTGGCTGTGTTGCTGTAGCAAAAGATGTTGGCAGTCAAGGGGTTAAGCTGGAGGCAATAGGCTCTTTTTTCCTTGGAAAACCAGTCAGGCCTGTGTAGACCTGAGAGCCTTTAGAGTCATGGAACAATGGGTAGAGGCCTACGGGGCTGTGTGAATTCTTAGGTGTGAAGTTATGTGTCAGCCTCATGGGCAATGTCAACTGAGAATTTAAAGTCATGAAAGGCCTGAGCAGATTTTCTAGATGGAGAAAAGTCACCTAGAAAACATTCTGTTCTGATGATACTTATCCCGGAGGAGAGGAGTCACGTAACCTCTTTTGGATGGCTTGACGTAGGCCAAGGAGGTATTCAGAATAAGATTTTTTTTTTTTTTTTTTGTAAACTGCTAGAGTGGGTGTGCTAAAGATGAATACCTTTTAAACTTGAAAACTGAAAAGCGAAGTGAAATACAGAACAATATTGGCCTGTATCAAGATGTTTGCAAGGAGATTGGCTGCAATAGCTTTTTTTAAAGCCACAAGAGAGTAGTGGACCATTTCAGGTAAGCAGCATTTTCAGATCAGTTCTTTGTAGTACTTAATATTTCCAGTTAAACTGTTTGCCACTTGAATATATCTATGGATCTTCAAGTAAACCTTCTTACTATTGGGGAAACTCTACATAGAATCTTAAATACAAACTGTTATGCAATTTCCCAATTATTTATGAGCAGTGGAAAAAAGTGTTTAGTCTCTTTACAAAAACTGCCTCAAGCTGCTTCGGTCTATGAATCTTTTCTTCTCTGCTTGTAGATATAGTTTTCTTAGGATCCAAAAAGGCTCTATTTGGTTCTTTTAGCTAAAATAGTCTCATCATTCGGTTTTAATTGAAGTTCTCATTTTTTTCTCACCCCAGCATTCCAACAGACATTATCACCTTTTTCCCCCAGGTAAAAATTTGTTGTAACACCCAAGGATCCAAGAAGACTCCCAAGTGCATGTTATGCAATAATGGTTCTGTCAAGTTGAGGATGGCTTCTCATCCAGTTAAAGTGTGACCTAGAACGCTTTAAAAACCCAGTATTAAATGGTCATGAAAAGTTATTGCAGAAATGATAGGATCTGCTTA
Organism: Sciurus vulgaris; assembly: GCF_902686455.1. Lineage (NCBI taxonomy): Eukaryota > Metazoa > Chordata > Mammalia > Rodentia > Sciuridae > Sciurus > Sciurus vulgaris. The sequence continues at coordinate 78,663,180 of NC_136469.1, forward strand.
GGTGCCCATCAGCTGATGAACAGGTAAAGAAAATGTGTATATACACAAAAGAGTATTATTCAGCCATAAAAAAGAACAAAATCATGTCACTGTGATAGGAAAGTAGATGGATCTGGAGATCATAATGTTAAGCAAAGTAAGTCAGACACAGAGGAAAAGTATTTCTTGTTTCTCCTAGGAGAAAATGAGATGAAAGAAGTAGAAAGACTTAGAGAAGAGGAAGTGGATCAGGAAGAGGAAGTTGGTGAGGTTAAGGGACAGGAATGGGAGATGGGTATGATCAAATAATGTTATTTGCATGTATGAATATGACACAATGAAACTCATTATCTATGTAATTAAAATTCACTAATAAAATTTTAAAAAGTCATGGCAGGAGTCGTATGTCTGATATTGTTCAGTACATGGCCTAGTAAATAGCAGATGCTCAATAAATGCCTCTTGAAAGAACAAATGAATAGCCGCTTGTTAAGAAAATATGATCTACTTTGAAGGTACAAATAATATTAATAATATTTTCATAATTGCTAAGTTAGAGAAAGGCTGTGTGAAATCCCAAGGAACAACTATTTTTAAAGAATACTAGCTAGTGGTGCTTCAAGAACACACATCTTTTCCCAACCTTGCTGTTTACTTGATTGTCATCTTATGCATCCCAGGCCTATTACAGGAACTACTCAGGACACTGCTCAGGAAATAAGGATTTTGCTCCTTCAAATTTTTAGTAAACTTTCAATGTGCTAAAACTAGTCAGCAGGAAGCAGAAAACTGAAGCTTACATTGTGCAGTCTGCAAACCCTATGCAGGATTAATTTAAATTTGCACTATCTTAGTGGGCCCAAGTCCACCCCCCACTTCTAAATCATCCTGTAGAAATTGCTCATTTTATCACTTATGATGTATGAAAAGGTAGAAAGGAGATCTCTCGAGATACCAATTAATCATGAGTGCATCAACTTCAGAATAAAAGTAGTAATAATGTTGAGCTGGAAACACATAGATATTTAATACCTTCAAAGCAGGTTTCAACTCTATTGCATTTTATCTTCTCTGTATCAAACAGGCATAGCTAAACTTTCTCCTTACATCAGAAGGTTCACCATGAATAAAAGACATCCAACTCAGACAGACAGTGATTTCAATCAGTTGGTATATCAGCTGCATTAGAATCAGCTGGAGAACTTGCCAAACTATTGACTTTGGGGCTAGGTACTTGCAATTATGATCCAGTATATCTTAGTGAGGCTTTTGATGCATGCATTAAAGATTTTTAATTTCTGGTGATAGGGTTAATAAGATTATTGGAAATTCTTTCCAGATACACATCTAAAAATACCCAGCAAGATGCACATGTGCACACACACACACACACACACACAGTGTCATTGTAGCTGAGGAAGAATAATGGAATGGTTAAGGTGTGACAAAGAAGTTTAAGCAAAGTTCTAAAGCTGGCATTGATCCGGAGCATCTGTTGATTCCAGGTGATCCAATGCTTAGGTTTTAAAAGGTCATGTGAGCACTGAAGGAGAAAACAGGACCTAGGAAGGTTAGGAAGTCAGACAAGAATTTCCATGTAAATCCAGAACCTCCAAAAGGCAATATGGTATTGCCTTGGTATGCTAGAAAATGCCTATATTTGTTGAGACTGCTGTAACAAAGGACCAGAGAATGGGTAGCTTAAATGATATTTATTTTTCCATAGTTCTATGTTTTAAAAGCCTGAGATCAAGGTGTTGACAAGGTTGGTTTCTTCTGAGGCCTCTCTTCATGTGAGACAACTGTCTTCTCCCTATGTCTTCACATGGTCTTTCCTCTGTGCATCTGTGTCCAAGTTTCCTCTTCTTATAGGGACGCCACTTATATATAATCAAGGCCAAGCTTAACAACCTCACTTTAACTTAATTACCTCTGTAGAACCCCTATCTCCAGATACAGCCATATTCTGAGTTATAAAGGGTTAAGAGTTCAACGTAAGAGTTTTGGGTGGACACGATTCAGTCTATAACATTGTCCAACGTTGATAAGAGCTGTAAGGAAAAATAAAGGGGGAAAAGGAAATTGGAAACTTCCAGACACTGCCATTTGAAAATGGATCGTTGGGGAGGGTCTCTCTGAGAAAGTAACACAGGCAAAGACCTCAAGTGAAGAATCTGACCACAAAGGTGTCAGGGGATTTCTGGTATATTCCAGAATAAGCATCGAGTTGACATTTCACAGTTACAATATCAGTCATAATTAACAGGTCTAATGATACCAGTATTTCATAACAATATCGAGACAGTTTGGATCTTGAATGTTCTCCAAAGGCTCATGTGTCAAAGGCTTGGTCCCTAGCCAGTAGCAGTATTGGGAGGTAGTAGAACATTTGAGATGTAGGACCTAGTAGAAGGAAGTTAGATAATTGGGGCAATGCCCTTGAAGGGGATGTTGGGATCCCATACTCTCTCTTTTTACTTCTTGGCCTCCGTGAGGTTAGCAGCTTGCTCCACAAACTGCTTTTCTGCCACCCACTCCCACCACAATGTACTACCTCTTCAAAGGTCTAAAGCCAATGGGGCCACCTGATCACAGAATGAAATCTCCAAAACCGTGAGCCAATATAAACCTTTCCTCTTTTGAAGTTGATTTTCTCTGGCATTTTGTTATAATAACAAAAAGTTGACTAACACAGATGTGGAAAAATGGGAACTCACATACTGCTGGTAGGAGGTATATAAATTGCTATAAACACTTTGGAAAATATTTAGGTAGTTCCAAGTAAGATACAGACAATATTCTTAAAAATTCCATTCCTAGGTGTACCCTCAAAGAAACTTCTGGTGAGTATCAGAAGTATAAGAATATTCATGGCCTTGGGAACATTCATAGGATCAAAAAAATTGGAAACAACTCTATCCCTCAATAGAAGAATGAACAAATAAACTTGATGTATTGACATATGAAATGCTATATGCCAGTAGAAATGAATGAAATGTAATTATGTAGCAGCACGAATGATCATCAAAAACACAAATGGTATGCCTTTACTCCATATACAGAGAAACAACATGTATCCCATTTGTTTACAATAAAAAAAAACCCATAATGTTAAGCATATTTACAGGCTGCTTCTGCATAAGTAAAGTTAACAAACAAGCAAAATAAATTTCTTTTAGGAATACACACACACATCCACATTTTTCTTTGTGGAACCACAAAGAAGGAAGGGAATGGGTAATAGAAATTCAAGATGGAGTTTAGTGGGAAGGGAAGGAGATGGGTAGGGATAGAGTACACAGGGAAACTTAAAGGCGTTTTTATTATATTTCTTAAGCTGGCTTCTTACTCATGGCTATTTAGATATTCAACATTGAAAAACATTCCTGGTCTGTTAAAATTAGTGTGGATTATGTTAGTTAAATGGGTTAAGAACAGATTTTTTAGAAAACATCTGATGATCAATAATACATATTCCCACATAAATCAGTACTAGATAATGGTGCTTTCTTTCAATATAGCCTGAAGTCTTGCATATTTTTCTTTTTTTGGCCCAGTTAAGCAGATATTTTTCTTTGAGAGTCGGGGGAATGCTATATAATCCCATTATAGCAAGATTATTGCTATATTTTTTAATGCATTGTTTTTTCTTGTCACACATTAAAAAACCTAACATTTTTATCTCTAAAAATGGAGAAGCAGAATCAGGACCCCAAACTAATTCAAAACAGACAAACCTTTACTTCCAACACCAAGCAAGCACTATTAACCCTTATTTAACTACTGCTTTCCTTTCATCTAATGGGGCATTTAACTTTTTTGAGCAGCTACTCCTGTGGACGAACCAAATAAACTCAGAGAGAATATGACACAAATTAAACTCCTACTCCCCCGTAGGGAAGTTTTTAGTTTACTCTTTTCCCTCTTAAATTTTGATAATTTGAGTCTACAAAATGAACATCAGTTCATAGATTAATGGGAAGAAACATTATGGGAAGAAACATTCATTGCAAATTTCATTATGCAATGAAACACTGGATCCACATACACAGAATGAGACTCAGAGAAGGGCTGACCATTGAGTCTCACAGAGCAAACTAAGGGATAGGACTTGGTCTCCTGGAAGAGGAGAGGTGGCACCACTGTGGAGGGTTCAAGAGGAACTGCATGTTGAGCAGGGTCCTCTCCTTGTGCAGATGAAGTCTCGCAGGTAGCAGCCACCTGTGGTCATCTCTGCCAGGGCAAGTGTCAGACTCCCACACTCTTTTGACTGTGAAAAGATTCCTCCTGGTCGCCTGGGGGACATCAGATAGCAAAGCCTGTTTACATCCGCTGGCTGTTTACTTCACTCATGGAATTTTCTTTTTATATTTTACAAAAGTGCAGCCTCACAAGTCATTCCTGTGTCCACAGAGGTCTGCCATTTCTCTGAATAACCAATTCAAAATATGCCAAAGTAATTTATTTACTATGGTATATTTTACTCTCCCTTACTCTCATATTGGAGTACTGGCTATGTGTGATTACATTTTGAAATCACCTTCCTTGGTAGCAGATCTTTAACCATAGTGACGCATAAGCTTCATAGTTCATCTATAACTATGTTCACATGCATTTTTGGACCTGAGCTTTCAATAACCCTCAGAAATAGCTGAACAGTTGGAATTACAGAATAGGCAAGTGAACTTCATGCCTCTAAGTTCTCTCATTAATAAATGCTGATAAATGAAACTTCTAGTAACACATTTTTCTCTTACAATACATGGTTTGTATTAATTCCTCATGAAACTGTAATACCAATGTATTTGGGAAATACATTGTTTAGAAAGGAATTTTGTTAGTAATAACAGAAAACACAATAAGAGTGACTTGCATAGGGTGGTTTATTTTTGTCACACCAAATGCATAGGCACTGCTGATGTTGGTTTAGATTAAAGTCTGAAAATGATCAGACGTCTCTGTTCCCTCATGATCACAGTAATAGCATCTTCAATAACCATGGCTGTATTCAAGACAAAAATTGGAATTGCCCAAATATTTCCTGAATTTTTTTGGTGATACCGGAGCTTAAACCCAGGGCCTCGTGCATGATAGGAAAGAACTCTATCACTGAGCCACCTCCTGAGCCCTTTTTACATTTATATTGAAACGTGGTCTTGCTGAGTTGCCCAGGCTATGCTCAAATTTGTGATCTTCCTGCCCCAGCCTCCTGAGTTGCTGGGATTACAGATGTGTACCATAGTGTCTGACTCATTTACATCTCTTTGTCTAAAACTGTAACCTATCAGTGTTTCTCATTGAAACAAATGCTGGGAGATTATTTTGTTTTCTAATCTCTGCAGTAGGCAGGCAAAGGAGAAGAGGGTTGCACTGGAGGTGAGTTTGGTATGAGTCAGCCTGCAATGTGGTGCTACAAGAAATTGGAGGCATAGTCCAGTCGCTGACATTGACAGCTTTGATGAGTCAGTATCCGCACTGCCAGCTCACTTATAAGCTTAAGACGGTCTTTGAAAACCCTTTCTATGGGCTGTTCCATGAGTGGACCATATGTAATTGCTGAGATTCTGTCTATTAAAAAGGGGATTACTGGAAAAGTTGACAACAGCCATTAGCAGTGTCCCTTTGCTAAAGTGACGCCCTGATCAGTCTTTCACAGGTGTGGCAGCCTGTCTCGTCCTTGGGCACTCACTCACAGCTTTGCCTTTTGCGGGTTATTTGAGGGCCACAAGATCAAACCAGGGTCCAGATTTTAAGGTTGTATGTGGCATTTTTTATAAAAATTCAGCAAGACATGACTAAAAAGAATCATCATTGCTCTCTTAATGCTCATTTATATAAACTCCTGGGGTATGCCATAACACAGCGGATGGGAAACTTTTTCTGTACAGTTCCACATGGTACATGTTTTAAGTCTTGTGAACCTTTCATTACTGCTTTTCTTTTGCAACTCATCAACTCTGCTATTATGGAGAAAAAAAAAAACATGGACAATATACAAATGAATAGTATGACTATAATTCAATAAAACTTGTTTGCAAAAACAGGCAGAGTGTTGGATTTGACATGTGCACCATAGTTTGGCCACTCCTGCTCTAGAGAGATGCTATAATACCAAATAATAATCAAATGTGCACAGTGTTTATTATGGGTCGGACCTTATTATTATTCATTTAGTTATAATAATTCTATGAAATAGTTCTATCATTGATTTCAAGTATGAAAAAACAGTCACAGGAAGTTTATTTGTCTTGTCCAAGGTCCCCCCAACTAATATGACCACGGTGTGTCTTCAAACTTAGAGTCTGGCTTCGTGTTCTAGTAAAATGATGTTTGCAAAAGTCTTTTCAGGAGAGTTAGTTAATAAAGCAGTGGCGTGTTTCTCCATAATCCATTTTTCCCTCCTTGCATCCATCCATTCACTCAGTCGACCAAGTTGACATATACCTATTTATTGCCTCCCATGTGATAAGCACGGTCCTAGGACATGGGTGACATGCAGAGAACAAGACTGACAGGATTCCTGCCTTCACAGGGCTTGTCCTCTAGCAAGCAGCGCCAGACAGATGTACCAGGAACCAGTCAGTGAAGACGATCAAGCCAGCAAATGAGGTCAACACCACACACCTGGATGATGTGAGAATGACTGGGTTGGCCAGGGAAGGCCTCTCTGAGGGGATGCTCCTTGATTATAAACAAGGAGAGAAGCCAGCCGCATAAGGTTTGGGGAGAAAGGAAATTCCTGCTAGAGAAAATAAAGGTGTACATTCTGCAATGGGATGAGCTTGGTCCAAGGGTATACAGAAAAGTGCAGGAAGGGCTTTACAAACAAGCAGAGTGAGGTGAGACTGGTGAGCTAGTCAGGATGCCCAACGTATAGGGCCTTTTAGGCAAAGAGATTTATTTTTTCCTCCAGTGCTGGGGATTGAACCCAGGATCTCATGCAAGCAAGGCCAGTGCTCTACTACTGAGCCACATCCCCAACCCCAGCAAAGATAGATTTGATGAGAGGTTATTGGGGTTTATACACAGAAAAGTGAATGCTCTGATTTGCGGTTGGACTTAATTACTTGAGCTGCTCCAAAGAGCTCATGGGAGGAAGCAGGAGGCTGGTTTGCAGGCCAATTCATGAGTCCAAGTGAGAGAAGGCAATAGTTTGGTTCAGGAGATAGAGGAAGAGAGAAGAAAAGTGTGGAGTTTAGGGATTTTATTTTGTAGGTAGATGGAACTGCAGGAAGGATTGAATATAGGGTGAGAGGAAAGGAGTCAACCCAAGACAGATCCTGAGGTTTGACTCGAGCACACATGGGTAGGCCCAGAAGAGAAGCAGGTTTAGGAGAGAAAAGGACAATCAAGAGATCTTTCTTGGACAAATTAGTATTGGAAATGTCATGTAGACAAATATGTGAATCTAGATTCTAGGTCATGTTACAGCTGAGATAAAAAATTTCAGCATTATCTGCATATAGATGATTGTATCAATGACATGAATTCCTGCTACATGTAACAGGAAACTCAGTCAAACTAGGTTAATGGTAATGACCTTTATTATTACACATAAGAAGTAGCCTAGATTGATTCCCAAGTATTTTATTTTTTTCGAGGCTATTGGAATGGGGTAGTTTTCCTAACTTCTCTTTCTGAAGATTCATCACTTATGTATAAAAATGCATTAGATTTATGAGCATTGCTCTTATATTCTGCTACTTTACTGAATTCACTTATGAGTTCTAAAAGTTTTCTGGTGGAATTTCCCAGTTTCTCTAAATATACAATCATGTCATCGGCAAATAGGGATAGTTTGAGTTCTTTTCCTATTCATATCCCTTTAATTTCTTTGGTTTGTCTAATCGCTCTGGCTAGAATTTTGAGGACAATGTTGAATAGAAGAGGTGAAAGAAGGCATCCCTGCCTTGTTCCAGTTTTTAGGGGGAATGCTTTCAGTTTTTCACCATTTAGAATGACATTGGCCATGGGCTTAGCATAGATGGCCTTTACAATGTTAAGGAATGTTCCCACTATCCCTATTTTTTCGTGCGTTTTGAGCATGAAAGGGTGCTGTATTTTATCAAATGCTTTTTTTGCATCTATCAAAATAATCATGTGATTCTTGACTTTAAGTCTGTTGATACAGTGAATTACATTTATTGATTTCCTGATGTTGAACCAACCTTGCATCCCTGGGATAAAATCCACTTGATTGTGGTGCACTACTTTTTTAATATATTTTTGATGTGATTTGCTAAAATTTTGTTGAGAATTTTTGCGTCGATGTTCATTAAGGATATTGGTCTGAAATTTTCTTTCCTTGATGTGTCTTTGTCTGGTATAGGTATCAGGGTGATATTGGCTTCATAGAATGAGTTTGGGAAGGTTCCCTCCTCTTCTATTTCATGGAATACTTTGAGAAGTATTGGAATGAGCTCTTTTTAAAGGTTTTGTAGAACTTGGCTGAGAACCCATCTGGTCCCGGACTTTTCTTTGTTGGTAGGTTTTTGATGACCTCTTCTATTTCATTACTTGAAATTGATCTTTTTAAATTGTGTATGTCCGCCTGGTTCAGTTTAGGTAATTCATATGTCTCTAGAAACCTGTTGATGTCTTCAAGATTTTCTATTTTGTTGGAGTATAGATTTTGAAAATAGCTTCTAATTATGTTTTGTATTTCACTTGTGTCTGTTGTGATATTTCCTTGTTCATTCTGAATTTTAGTAATTTGAATTTTCTCTCTCCTTCTCTTTGTTAGTTTGTCAATTTTGTTTATTTTTTCAAAGAACCAACTTTTTATTTTGTCAATTTTTTGTATTGTTTCTTTTGTTTCAATTTCATTGATTTCAGTTCTGATTTTAACTATTTCCTGTCTTCTACTACTTTTGCTATTGCTCTGTTCTTCTTTTTCTAGGGTTTTGAGCTATAGTGTTAGGTTGTTTATTTGTTGATTTTTTTCTTCTTTTATTGAATGCGCTCCATGAAATAAATTTTCCTCTAAGAACTGCTTTCATAGTGAAAGACCTCTACAATGAGAACTACAGAGCACTAAGAAAGAAATTAATGAAAATCTTAGAAGATGGAAATGTCTCCCATCTTTATGGATAGGCAGAATTGATATTGTCAAAATGGCCATACTACCAAAAGTCCTATACAGATTCAATGCAATTCCAATTAAAATCCCAATGACATACCTTACAGAAACAGAGCAAGCAATCATGAAATTCATCTGGAAGAATAAGGAACCCAGAATAGCTAAAGCAATCCTTAGCAGGAAAAGTGAAGCAGGAGGTATTGCAATACCAGAACTTCAACTATACTCCAAAGCAATAGTAACAAAAACGGCATGGTATTGGCACAAAAATAGACAGGTAGATCAATGGTACAGAATAGAGGACATGGACACAAACCCAAATAAATACAATTTTCTCATACTAGACGAAGGTTCCAAAAATATTCAATGGAGAATATATAGCCTCTTCAACAAATGGTGCTGGGAGAATTGGAAATCCATATGCAACAAAACGAAACTAAACCCATATCTCTCACCGTGCACAAAAATCAACTCAAAATGGATCAAGGACCTTGGAATCAGACCAGAGACCCTGCATCTTATAGAAGAAAAAGTAGGTCCAAATCTTCAACTTGTTGGCTTAGGATCAGACTTCCTTAACAGGACTCCCATAGCACAAGAAATAAAAGCAAGAATCAATAACTGGGATAGATTCAAACTAAAAAGCTTTCTCTCAGCAAAGAAAACTATCAGTACTGTGAAGAGAGAGCCTACAGAGTGGGAGAATATCTTTGCCACTCATACTTCAGATAGAGCACTAATTTTCAGAATCTATAAGGAACTCAAAAAACTCTATACCAAGAATACAAATAATCCAATCAACAAATGGGCTCAGGAAATGAACAGACACTTCACAGAAGAAGATGTACAAGCAATCAACAGGTATATGAAAAAATGTTCAATGTCTCTAGTAATAAGAGAAATGCAAATCAAAACTACCCTAAGATTTCATCTCACCCCAATTAGAATGGCGATTATCAAGAACACAAGCAACAATAGGTGTTGGCGAGGATGTGGGGAAAAAGGTACACTCATACATTGCTGGTGGGGTTGCAAAGTAGTGCAGCCACTCTGGAAAGCAGTGTGGAGATTCCTTAGAAAACTTGTAATGGAACCACCATTTGACCCAGCTATCCCAATTCTTGGCCTATACCCAAAGACTTAAAATCAGCATACTACAGAGATACAGTCACATCAATATTCATAGCTGCTCAATTCACAATAGCCAGATTGTGGAACCAACCTAGATGTCCTTCAATTGATGAATGGATAAAGAAACTGTGGTATATATACAATGAAATATTACTCAGCCATAAAAATAATAAAATTATGGCATTTGCAGGCAAATGGATGAAACTGGAGAATATCATGCTGAGATAAGCCAATCTCAAAAAACCAAAGGAGGAATGATCTCTCTGTTGAGCAGATGATGACACATAATGGGGGTGGAAGGGAGGCAAGAATGGAGGAAGGAGGGACTGTATAGAGGGAAAAGAGTAGTAGGAGGGGTGGGGGGGGAGGAAAAATAATGGAATGAAAGAAACACCATTACCCTATGTAAAAGTATGATTACACAAATGGTATGCCTCTACTTCATGTACAAACAGAGAAACAAGATATATCCCATTTGTTTACAATAAAAATAAATTAAAAAAAAAAAAAAAAAAAAAGAAGTAGCCTACAAGTGAGCAGACTTCAGGATTGGTTCATCCAACAGTTCAATGAAATCTTCAAAGACTTGAGTTTTTCCTTCTCTTCATTACATTGAAACAGTGAATTCTGTATCCCAAAGTTGGTTTTGGCATGGTTGCAGTTAGAACTGTGAGCTTCCTCATTTATATCTGATGGGAATGAGAAGAGAAGAGATGGGGAGAGAGGGAAAGAAGAAATAGGAGAGGGAAAAGAAAAGGAAAAGAAAAAAGATGATTGTAGCTCCCACTTAAGTTCAAAAAAACCTTTCCTTTCCAGAAACCCCAGGCAACCCTTTGCCACAAGTTATTGATCCAAGATGGTTTAGGCCTGCCCATCCTTGAACCAGTAATTGTCAAATGATAATAGATTCCATTATTGACTTAAGAGTACCTTGAACCAATTTGGAAAGTCAGTGTCAGTGTTCATTATCTAAACCCATGAGATCACATAGAGTAGAGATATGGAATAGAAGAGACCCCAGCCCTGTGCCCTGCTGAATTCTCTTCTATTTCCCTGATTTTATTTATTTATTTTAATTTTTTATTGGTACATTATTATTATACATAATAATGGAATTTGTTGTTACCTATTTGTAACACAAGATAACAACCTAATTTGGTCAATGTCATTCTTAGACTGTCCATTTTCCCTTCCTGCCTGGTTCCTTCCTCTACTGCAGAATTCTAATATGCAAAGATTGACTTGAATTGTAAAATAGGAAGGCATGGCCAGTGAGGGAATAGGAAAACTGGACAGTGTCCTGTCACAGGGTCAAAAGAAGGAAGAGAGGGTATTGTACAAAAATGATGCTGAAGGTAAATAACATGAGGCAGAAAGGTGATTACTAGATTTTATTAGAGTAGGTTAAGGCCACTGTACTGTTCAGTGTTCATTAGGTTGTGGCTGGAAACAGGATAGGAACTCCAAAGGCACAGAGTCCCAGTATTGATGTGTCACTGTCTCTGGAAGAAGGGTAAGAAGTGGCAAGAGTTCAAGGTTCACTTTTCCGTTTACTAATTGTGAATTGGTAGGCATAAGGGATAACGGTTTTCCATAACTGGTCTTATTATGCAGGCATAAATGTCTTTTTCACACATCAACATCTAATTTATGATCATTTAGAATGCCATAGCTGGGCAAAACAAAATGAATATGAAAACATTAAAATAAGTTCTCTTTATCCTCCTCTTTGGATTTCTGCCTCCTGGATTCTTTTCTTTTCGTTTCTTTTCTTTTTTATATACCTACATGGCTGAGTAAAGCACAGCTGGGTAGATTCATGGGTCAAAATCTGCCAATGAGTGTGCTTGTGAAATTTGCCTGGATGTCAATGATGCTTCCGTATCCCATTGTGCTGAGAGATAAAATCATGGATGGATGGATAATGGATGGATAGCATGCTACAATGCTGCATCTTCCAAACCTCTTCATCGAGCCCAGGGAGAGATGAAATCAGAAGTCATGGAGCTGAGGTGGGGGGTGCTAAAAGGGAAGGTAATATGGAAGAATGACAAGATAACAAGTTTTTCCTGGAATTTGAACTTTCTTGAATCTATTTGTTTAAAAGGTCTGTCTCTCCCTTGAAATGCTGAACTCCTTCAGTGAAGAGACTCCATTTTTTTTTTTTTTTGCTTTTGTATTTTTCAGAACTTCAATGGAGTACTACATCTATAAAAATGTTAAGTAAATGTAAGAAGGGAAAGGAGGGAGAAAGGTAGGTGGAATGAGATAGGAGGATATAGGAATGTAGGGACATAAAGGAAACTCATAGTTTTGTATCTTTGTTTGGAGCTAGTATTATGTCATGAGACCTGGCAAGAGGACCCCTGTGTTGAAAAATAAAGTTTCCTAAAAGGTTCATGAGTCTCCTTAACCTAGTGGTTCAACGAGGGGGTCTTTCTGCTTCCTGGGGGGCATTTGGCAACATTTAGATATTTTGGGTTGCCGAGACATGGGTGTGTAGGGGAGTGCCATTGGCATCTGATTGGTAGAGGCCAGGGTTGCTACAAAAAACACCCTGAAAAAAAATAAGATGTTCCATTCAACAAAGCATTATCTGGCCCCCAAAATGACAGTAAGTGTCGAGGCTGAGAGGACCTCCCTTAATCACATATTGGTGCAGCTTTCTGTGTAATAACTATGCATTTACTTTCCATCTCCTTGTAATGGAGCCTGTAGTTACCCAGGTAATGATACCTAGAGAAGAGAAGAACCAATGGTAGGTTCCAGGAGAATGGAGAGCTTTAATAAAAAAAAAAAGTCCATGGGGTATGTTTATGTCCAGACACCTTGATTATAAATAAGTTGAGCTTTGCCTGCTTGTATCCATTTCTCTAGATAGAAATTTCATCATTCTTTACACAAGGACCTAATATAGCAGACCCAAAGTATACAACAAATAATGGATGATAAGAGATGTAATGAATTGTGCCCTGTTTTATATCTTACTTAACTGTACTTAAATGGCTCAGCACTAAAATATAAAATAGTGCTTCTGTGTCCTCTAAAATTTCTTGCTTGGAAGTGATGTAGTCTGAAAGCTGAAAGATGCTGAATAAAGACTCCACACAGCTGTGAATAGTAGGGAGACCCCAGGATAAGGCAGGGAGTGTTTGGATCATTCCAAATCTGGCAGACTTCTGTGCAATCACATCTGCGTGCAGAGTTGTGATATCTCTCATTACAATTTTAAATGATGAGCTTGTTTTTTAATATACATAAATTGCCTTCAATAGACTTGGTGATTGAACACAGTAAATATTTTTATGTGACACTAAAAATAGAACTCTGGAAGACATTTCTCTTCCCTGACCTGCAATGGCACATAAGCTCTTGAATGTGGTCACACACACATCCTTCTCACCACCTCTTATCCCATCTCTTGCACGGGCTAGAGCTTTGTCAGGATCTGCTCAAATGCCAGCGCCCTTAGTAAGGTTGAGCTAGCCTGGAGAATCTTCTGCCCTTGGTCTGTGTATGTGCACTGGGGGTTGAGGAGTGCCTTTGGAAGAAGCTGCTGGATTTGGGACAGAAAGGGCCCTCTTTCAGCAGGCTGCCTCATCACGTGCCCAAGGCTTCTGCACCTCTGTTCCTTCTGGCAAACAAACAGCTTGCTCTCTCTGCACATTTTCCAGTGCCTGCCATCCCCTGAGGAGCTATGCATGCAAATTATGTATAGCAAAGGTTGTCCTTCTCTGTCTTGTGTTTTCTGTAAACTCTCATCTTTATATTGCTGCGTTGGCAGGCTTGGTGTAAGACTGAAAGGTTCCCATCACCCCAGGCCCCAAGAATGTCTTCCTATGCCACACACCTGGAAGGAGAGGTGGTGACTTGTGTTAAAAAATTAGTATTCATTCTTGTGGTTCCAAATCTGGTTGTCTAAGGTAGCATTGAAAAGGTAGATTTTTTTTTTTTCAAAATTGTTTTAAGGACAAATAGACAAAAAATGAGAAATAAAAATTTAAACCTCAGGACAAAATTCACAGAAATTCAGAATGTCAGCCTTTAGGATTTCACTTTAAGGTTGCTCCACATTTCCAGAATGCTGGCATTCTTTTATCTTGCCTAATAATTTCATTAAAAAATAAGGTTTTTGCACAGGAAGTGGGTTTTTGTTGATCATGTCACTGTTTCCTTAGGTTATCCTCACTTTTGATAATCTTATAGGGAAAATGTATGAAGTATTGCCAACGTCTTTCCCTAACATTTGAGAAGGCTTTGATCACATGGAGAGATCTGCTTTTTGAGACTGGGACACAGGAGCTCAGAGGAGCAACCCAGAACAACACAATAATGCTGTTAAGCAAGGGAAGACCGGTTCTGCCTCTGAGTTACTCTTTTGACTCCTAATATTCTGCTGAGTTCTTCTAGTTATAAAACAATGAAACTGTGATCTGCTCTGCCACTTCTCACATTTTTACATCCAGAACTCCTAAACTGGTGGTTGGTGAAGATGTAGGAGACACAGCATTACTGGTAAAACTGTGATTATTGCCTCAGTTGACTCTGTCCACAAGTAAGCTAGGAACATTCTAAAATCCCAGAGAAATTTGAGCTTTTGTTCTTTGGGGGAAGACTGTGACTGAGTGTCCTCTATCCGAGGAGTACACATATAGATTTGTGTGTGCATGTATGTAGAGGTCACTGAAAACTTTGGAAAGGAGCAGGTCCTAGACCCAAGTGCCAAGTGCACCATAGAAGCAGGGAAAGTATAGCTCTCAGGTATGGTTCTCACCACTGTTATCACAGTGCCAGCAGGCAAGGAATTGCCCTCACATAGTCACCTCACAGAGCAAAGGGGCATCCTAGTCACAGAGGTTGCTGCTTGGCAAGGTGAGAAGATGACCTGTGACTCCATCACTCGGTTGGCGGCAGGCCTGGTGGTTACAGAGAGGCAGACTTGATGCACAAAGTGAAGAGGCTCTAGCCAAGATTTCTGAGAGGGCCTTTTTTTGGCAGCTCTTCCCTGGAGCTGAATCTGCAGGAATGAATAGATGACATAGACTCTAAAGTCTTTTGTGAAAACAGGCCTACTATCAATACATTCACAAATGAAATAAATTCATTATTCACATTGCTAAAAAAAATGACAACCACATAATTATCTCTTATTTGCTGGTGAATGTACAAAACATGCCATGGTATTTTTAAATTTTAGAACTTTGTATAATGTTAAATTAAGACTCCACACAAGTTGCTAGCTCACTGAAAATGTGTTCTTCAGGCATGATTGTGAGGAATGCAAATGAGGACACATCTCAAGAAAGAGAAGGGATGGAATTTGCCCAATCCTGTGTGCAGCTCTGCATATTCACTTACTAATTCAGTCAAGAGTGATACAAAATGAACTACAAGTCATAACTGAGAGTCTTCTCTCACCCCATATGTAAAATTCAGAATGATTAGAATGTGCTTTTTCAAACCCATCCAACCAGAGCAGTGAGAAGCAGGCCCAAGAATACTTATCCCCAAAAGAATACTTACCCTCAGTAAAGAAGAGCCGAATCCAAGGCAGAGTTCAAGAAGAAAGGAGATGCAAATTGTTGTGACACTGGGCACAGTGAGGCCCCCTGAGATTAGGACAGAGGAATGTCACTAGACTGATCAATGGAGAGGCCCTCAGTGGCCTGAGAAAGAATGCATCATCTCAGGAAAGCAGTTAAAGGTCTAGAGTGGTTTTAAGTGAATGGAGAGATAAGCCTGTGATTAGCACATGAGGAGAGTGGCTTATGCATTCATCTTTCTTGGGGTGGTTGGAATAAGAGGGGAGAGGTAGGTATCTGGTTAGGGAAGACACCAGATTTAGAGAAGATTTTTATTAATTAGAAAGCAAAGAGGAAATTTGTGGGTTGAGAGGAAGGAGCTATTGAAAACAAAGGTTAAAATACAGGAGGAAAAGGATGGAAAGCACCATAGGATATAGGAGAGGATAAAACTGATGCAGAGAAAGGAACTTCTAGTCCTCAATAATGATGAGGAATAAGGTTGGAAGAAGTGTGACTATAGAAAAATTAGCGGAGGTGATGGAGAGCAGGAGAAAGTTGAAGATATTGTGCCCTACTGCTTTATTCTTTTGTGGATAAGAGACAGATTCATTTCCTAAGAGTGGCAAATAGAGGGTGGGAAAAAGGGCCTCAAAGATAAGGATACAGCAGGGTGTGGTGGGGCACACATGTAATCCCAGCAACTTGGGAGGCTGAGGCAGGAGGATCATGAATTCAAAGCTAACCTCAGCAATGGTAAGACACTAAGCAACTCAATGAGACCCTGTCTCTAAGTAAAATACAAACAAACAAACAAAAGGGCTGGGGATGTGGCTCAGTGGTTGAGTGTCCCTGAGTTCAATCCCTGGTACCTGCCCACCTCCAAAAAAAAAAAAAAAAAAAAAAATATATAGGAATTCAATATTGAAATTGTCTTTGAACAATGCAGGAGAAGGTTCATCAGCTCAGGCCAAGGAATAGCTGGGTGGTCTTGCAGAGCTCAGAAGTCATATATATTTTTAGTGGTAACAGTTGACATGATGGTAGAATGTTTTTCAAAAGCGACCTGTCTCTGGGTAGAGGAACACAGAAGAAAAACAGTGCATGGATTAAGGAATGTGAAGGATAGGTACAAGAGAAAAGGTTATGTAAAGCGATAGTTAAAGATGCTAACCAGAGAGGAGTTGAAATAATGGTCTGTTGAATGAATCCTGGAAGAAAGAAATAAAGTTTGGGAGAGAGGTCAAATCATATGAAATCAGCATAAAATATAAAAGCAAAATATTCAGAGTTAGGGATTGGAGGGCTGGGGGATAATTTTTTGGTCAGAAAGCAAAATTTTGAAGTTTAAGATCTTGGAGAGAGAAAGATACCAGGTGGAGAAAAAAG
The DNA here is from genome assembly GCF_902686455.1 of Sciurus vulgaris. Classification (NCBI taxonomy): domain Eukaryota; kingdom Metazoa; phylum Chordata; class Mammalia; order Rodentia; family Sciuridae; genus Sciurus; species Sciurus vulgaris. Next base: position 78,680,280 of record NC_136469.1, read on the forward strand.
TGGTAGTCAAGAGAAGGGATGATAGAGTGTTAAAATCATTGAAGGTTAAAAACAGAGGCAAAAGTTCATTTTTATCATAATTTACTACGAAAAATAAAGTAAAATCTCTGTGAGGAGTGACCAGCCAGGACTGGGCTTGCTGATGGTATGCTTAATGATAATTAATTATGAAAAAGTACCCTGTAGGTAAGTGTCTTTGCTCATTTATTTATTTTTGTGCATGCTTATTTAAATAAAAGGACTGCATAGTCCAGGTTTTTCCATTTTTAATGGCAAATTAATCCCTAGGAGCTGAAGAAAAAAGCCACACAGATGTGATTACTGCTCTAAATAATGAATTCTCCCTCAATGCCACCAAATTGCAAATGACTCATGATGCACTCATGATTATTCCTGTAATGAAAATGTGACATTAAGATATTCCCAGCAACATAGTGAACTCTGTTTGCTGATACACTGGGCCTTTCATTAACTTTTGCACATGTGTCAGAGGATCCCCTTTCTGTTCATCAAAGCTTTTTGTTTTCCTTTCTAGAACATGGGGAAAGGGAGCAGGTGGTTCCACCTTCCAGTTCTACAAACACCAGAGCCACTAAAAGCAAGATCAAAGACTGTAAGAAGTTGATAGAATGGTCAGAGAAAGAGGAATTTCAAAGGACACTTAAAATTCATAATTGTCTAAGAAGGTGTAGTATGAAAAGCAGGTGTGCCGTGAAATAGTGGTGGCATGGAATAAAGTTTCCAGAAAGCAGTGATCAGTGGTGTCAAAAGTTTCCAAGCACCATGTAAGATGAAGTCTTAAAAAGTCCATAGGATTTGGTGATTAGGTCAGTGGTGCCCTTGCCAAGAGGGTTTCAGTGGAATGACTCTGGCAGTAGAAATCACGTTGTGGAGTTGAAGAACAGTAGGTGGATAAAAGAGCAGAACTTAAAACAATGAGCCAGTGGCTCATGACAAAGATAGAAAAAGGAGACATGGGTCAAGGGAGGCTCTTTGCAATGAAATGATTTAACATACACGTGCTTGTGAATAAGGCCTGGTCTAATCAGGACGAAAGAAGGAAGGACAAAAAGAAGGGGAACTGAACACATTTTCAGCTTAGAGGAAAGAGACCTAGCTTCATAAAGAAGCAGTAATCTTAAAATGGAGGACAGCTCAGAAGAGGGTGGAGGTGAGTTGGAAGCAGACAAGTATATTAGGGGGTCAGGGAAGGAAATTCAGAAGGTGGAGGATTAACAATTTAATTTCCAGTAAAATAGGGGCCAGGTTTAGTGTTAAACTGTGCAAGTGTGTGCATGTGAGCATGTGTGAGGGGGTGGTCTGAACAGACACGGGGCTGGAGAATGTTCTTGGGGAGAAGAATGAGGGTTCCAAGTGGTCCTATTAAGACTTGGCAGAGGGACTTGACCAGACACACATTATGTTTTTCTCAGAAGGAAGTCTTGTCAGTGTCCCCTAGGAATTGTGTCTATTGATTTTGATGAGGATTTTTATTAATTATATAAGGAGTACCATAAAGGCATTATTGACATATGATATGAAACTTCAGACATTGTGATTGAGGACAAATTATTTTAAAAGGTTTGTCCTTCCAAAATTTAAAAATGTTATTTGTCTCACCATCTATTTATGTGCTATGTAAACAACTTGCACATTTAATGATAATATGATCCACATGAGCTGCCCACGTTACAGAAAGAAGAAAGAAGAAACCAACCATATTATTTCTTTGGTTGAGTTTCTCTTATCCTTTATTTAAATGCATGAACAAGCCACACTGGACTGTCTTGAATTAACTACCACTCAATATAATGTATAAAGATATACACCTAAAAATTTATCATTTATGTCTTGAGTGGTACTGTAATATTAAATTTTACACTTTTTGTGTTCTCACCTAATGTCATTTATTATGCTATAACTTTTTCTAGTATAATCTCAACCATCAGAATAATTTCATGAGAAAGGGAACTTTTCAGTCTTATTTTATAGATGGAGAAAGTGTGGTTTAAAAATAGGTACCTTGTTTCTCTTTTATCTTCTCAAAGAAGAAAGTAGAGTTCAGAGAAACTGAACTAGTTAGTCAGTTTATAGTCCTGTATTTTAACTGAAATTTTGTAATGTTTCAAATTTAAAATGTTTACAATTTTACAACATCCCTGTTACCTAGATAGGAAAGTTTCAAAGTCTAGACTAGCATGGACTAGTCACTGTGCTCATGATGGTTAAATATGAGGCACATGCACTTTTCCATCCGCCCCCCCTGAGCCCATTGCAGACATTGATAATCAATCATACCACACTTTTCAGGGGCCTCAGACCTTTGTACTATGCTGCTCTGGGCAATCACTACTAATTGATTTGTCTTCCAGAGGCTAATATGCCAAAGTTTCATGAATCCCATCAAGTGACTGAGAGTTTCTCAGTACCTAGAAGATTGGTGCTACATTTCTTTTTCCTGGAGTAGTGGCACACCTGCCTGAATTTTAAGGAAGAAGTTCCTGTGTGTTTGTGGAACATTTGGTTCCCTCACCATCTGACCCTGAGGAAGAAGGGGAAGTGACAGACACTCTTTCTTAATCTGCCAGTTGATTCCTTCTCTTATCACATCGTGCAGCTGGGAATTATCTTTCACTTTCACTTAGCCAAAGCTATCCTTTTTGTTACAAGGATTATAAAATAATAAAATAAGATTTGAAAAATATCATGAGACATTGGTACCTACAAGGAATATGCTTAAAACCTTCAAATATTCCTTGATATTACAATTAAAGAAATGTGTACATGGTTGATTGACATTCTCTCAAATTATATTTTCACCGAAAGACATGCAATTATCTTGAGAAAGATAAATCTTGAGCAAGACATGAGATTGTGATGGATATTTTTTCTTTTAGCAAAGAAACAAAAATTTTGCTGCTTCAAGAGTTACTAAGTTGCAAGTCAGCAAAGCTGCTTTGGCTGGTAACTAAGTCTATTCATTGAATAACACTCTCAAAGCAAATATGATTCAAGGTGTACTTGAGTAAGTGTACATGTTATCACAATGTAATGATGACAACAGTCACAGCTATTGACTACCATTAATTGATTGCCCAGTAAGTGCCAGGGTATTGTATCTGAAATACATTAACATCAGATATTTATAACAATCCTAGTGGTATTGTATGGCATAGACACATGAAGGATTGCTGGCACATTTGAGTGCTGAGAAAATGTGATATTCATTTAATGGGAGCTTATAGGCAGGAAAAGAATATTGCAAGTTTGCTTAAATTAAGATGGAAAAAAAAATTTCCCATGCGGTGTGCCCTGAATCTGATCAGTAGTCAGCTCTTCTTTGAGGTCGAGAGTGGTTCTTTTTGGCTCTAATTTTCCTACAGGACACAAAAAAAGGCAATTGGCTTAGCTACTAAGAAGAGAAAATGAAAAGGAACATTTGACCACTAATTATTTTTAAAGCCTTATTACAAGTCCTGGAAAAATGTGTGTGGCAGATCAAAACAACCAGGTGTTTGGATAACAGCCCTCTGAGGCCAGCTGGCAGAGGGCAGCTGGTCATCAGAATAGATGGGAAAAGCATCTTCTAAAAAACTGAAGAGTTAGCCCAAGGGAGGTCATAGGAAAGCACCCAGTGTGTGGGAGGCTGTGGGCAGATCATAAATTACGTGCATGAAGAAAGAACGAAAGGAGCATGTTTTAGAAAGTGCCAGGGTTTAATCAAAGGTCTCCTAATCCACAAAGGCAGACATCCAGCAAGGGGACCAGTTGACCCTTCACAGGCTGGTGGGTCAGAAGACACGCTCAGCATCAAAGGTACAGAGAAACTTCCTGCAGTGCATGGTCTGATATTGCTGAGCACCTCCAACAAAGGAAACTTTCAGCTCAGTGTCTATTACAGGGCAAGTTTCTCCATGTTGAAGGCAGGGGATGAGAAACTGGGGACAAACAGAGTGTAATGAATGGACTAACAAGGACATAATCCAAAATGAGTCTTAGATTTTGAAATTCCCGTCCAGTAAAATTATGTAAGAATCACCATGGATGATATTTAGAGGGGAGACCTTCACTGTATTATTGCTTTCTCCTTATTATTCATGCCTTCCAATCCCCCAAGGCCCCACTTATATTTCCAAGTCAGCAACATATCATAAATAACTCCACCACCAGCAAACATTGTCTAATACTTAGTACATAGGCATTGTTCTGAGGGTTTTCCTTTTTCATTCTCCACAATGGCTGTCTAAGGGGACACTGTTATCCTCATTTCAGAGTTGAGGACACTATTATTCCTATTTTAGAGATGAGAAAGCTGAGCCACAGGAAACTGACAAAAGCAAAAACAGTGTCTAACACCTTAGGGGGTGTTAGACAAATAGTCCCACATTGCCAAAATAAAGCCGCTGGTTCCAATAACTATGAGTTGGAAATGAAAGGTAGAAAGTGCAGTCGGGAAAATCGGTGAAAAGCTGGAGAAATAACTATTTTCAGGTGAAAAAGATTAATCTTAAAGAAGAAAGGTGAGAAATGGACTCAAAGACACCTATTAAAGGGACTTTTGAGCTGAGGACACTGTCTAAATCTTGAAATATAACACGCTTGTCCTGCATCCTCAAGTCAGCTTCATGATCATAAATCTTGAAAAAGCCCTGGAAATAAAGTGAATGAACAGGAGATGACTTGGCAGGGGAGGTGGTGCATAGGATAGAAGATGGTGCTGTGGACACATGGTGGTGGCCATCTGTCATGGTCCAGAAACCCTCAGGGCTTTGGCTCCCAAACCTGAAAACTCTCACTTCCTTTGTGGGGTCCTTGGAGAGAAATTAACCAGACTCCCCCTCCCCTGGCACAGCAGTCTGTTGGTACACATATGTTCAAATTGAGATTCTGTCTCCTGTGAGAAGCTGTTTTTCCCTAATGCATATACAAGCTGAATCAGCGAACAGAGAGGTCCCAGGTCACTCCTAGGCCAGCTCTTTCCCTGTCTGTCTCCTGGCTCCCATTGCTGCCTTTGAAGCAAGTGGCCCCTACCCTTAGTTTGAGCTCCAGGTAAGGAGAAAATAAACACAAAGATATTTTTTCAAGAGGCAAACATATGCAAGCAAACTGTTTTGAAAGGAGATAAGAGGCAAATTCAGAGTCAGCTTCTGAGTGAGATCAGAGGGAGAGAAGTCAGGGATTATCCATGATTGCTGGTGCCTAGGAAGTAGACACAAGATGGGATTCGTGGCTTTGTTTCTTTGTTTAGACTGAAAGCTGGAAATGAAACACAGATATTCCATACTTCATCCGGGTAGAGTTCTCAAGATTTAAGTTTGGATTAAAATCTCATTTCATAAAATGCCTGATGCTATTTATGATTGGTGTGCTGTATGGAGCAAAGGCAGAGAAAGGGTTACCTCTCCTACTGATATCCTGTCTGCTCTGGGGTGACCTTGAGACTGCCTAGTTCCTGCCCATTCTGCCTCTTGCGTGCTATAGGGAAGGAGCATTCCTGTCTACTTTTTTTTTTTTTTTTACCTGGATGGTTACCATCTCTTTCATGAGGAGCCATCATGTTTGAGGGTACGAGATAGGTGCAGTCTGTCAACTTCCTGAGAAGGGAGAGGGGCAGAAATTCCTTCCCCAGCTAAAAATCATAGCAAACTTGGGCAGGCAGAAGGGTGTGTGGGTGTGTATTGCTACCAGCATCTATTTTCTTATCTATGGAATAAAACTTTAGGGTGAACTGAATACCTCTAGTTAGACTGACTTCTTTGCTTTTTCAATGCATTGTAAGACATGATGATAGCTGTATTGCTTGTGTTTCCGACATTGGTTCCCCATTGTTATTTTGGAGCTGTGTATGTGGATTCCTTCCTGAGTCAGGTTCAGTTGGTCTGGGTATGGCCTGCTCATGGGACTTCAAAAACTCCTTAGGTGACCCCAATTTGCAGATGAGGCTAGAAATCAGAAGTTTAGAGTTACTTCCTAATGAGAAATTTAGGAGGATTCCTCAGTCTATTGGACCAGATAAAAGAACATGTTATAGTGATACCATTGTTAAAAGGAGAAGAAGGCACTGAAAGTAAACATCTAAAGCTGGTCTTTCTGTTTACAAAATGGTAGTAGCAATGGCTATGGGTCAGAGAAAGTCACAGAAAACATTTGATCTCTTCCAAATTTTATTCTTATCACTTATCTGTATTAGAAAATATTAGGGTCCCTGTCTCTCAAACTCAGGTACCTGTTGGTGCTCAGGAAATTGCAGACAGAAGACACAACTTTATTAGCAATGTGACCACTGGTTCTCCCTGGAGATCAAGCAACAAAAGAATCTCTACAAACAAAACCCCATTTCTTTCAGTGCACATCAAGATAGACACCAAAGCCATGTGTTTAGTTCTGTCGCCTCCGATCTCTGAGTGAGTGGGCTGTGAAGCCAGAGAGTTATGCCGCAGGGGGTTAGGAAAAGAGAATGTCAATCAGATTCACATCGTCTCTCAGCATCTTGGGATGTGCAGGCAACTGTTAAGATATGACTTGTTGTTAGTTAAGGAATTCCCTTCCTTTTAAAGCTATTAAATACTATCAATGGTAACGCGTAACATTTGCTGAGCTCTTGTGCCCTAGATATTCTGCTAAGGGCTTTACATGGATTACCTCATTTAAACCTCACGTCAACTACAGAAAATAGGAGCTATTTTCCTTGTTTTACAGGCAGAGAAATGGGGAATTTACATGGTTGTAGAGTGTGGTTATTATCTTGGTGGTGGCAGAGAGAAGCACAGGAATTTAAAATGTAGATCACTGAGTTAGTGCCCTTGATTTGTAGATCTCCAGGATAAAATCATTCAATTTTGTTTGATCTTTAGTCCCTTGGTTTATCCCTCCTTAGAATCTGAACCTAGTCATTGTAATCATGAGTAAATTTTTGTTATTGATTTATTTAAATATGAACCTCTGAGTCTGTCAATGTATATGTGAAGCTCAAACAGTAACTGAATTTATAACTGGGGACTGAGATGTTTCTTTATGCAATCTAATTAATCCCAAGACGGAAGTAACAACAATAAAAATAGTAATTAAGAATGACTGAATATGCTCATGTGTTTACTGAGACCACTAGTGTTGCTATTTTGTCAGCACCAAACACTAGATTTTATATTTTATAATATTCCATTTCTGTTTTAGCTAATGGTTTTTGCAACATTTTGCTCAATCTGCTAGAGAGTCTCAAAAATCTTCCCAAAGCAATCATTAGCAAGTACAAGGATCAGGTTTTCTGTGCCTATTAATACTTTCTGCAGTGCTAGAATTTGAACCCAAGGCCTCATGCATGCCAGGCAAGTGCTCTACTACCACTGAGCCATGTCCCCAACCCTTTTTTACTAATACCTGGATATGTAGAATTGAAGACATAAGGTGTGATGGAAAATAAAAATTTTGTCACTCTGCCTTTGAATATGTGTGTATGTAGGGATCCCTTGCTACATATCTTCCAGATCTTTTTGTTCTATGCATTTAGTGTAATCCCCTGGCCTCTGCGAAGCCCTGCCTGAGTGTGGGCTTTATCACTCTCTCTACTTGCTCTGCTCTTCTGAGGACTTAGATGGGAAGGCTTCAGCCTGACAGGGATGTTTATCTGGCCATTGTAGAAGGGTCAGGGATGCTTGCTTAAGGCTCCACACTTGCACTTACAATGTCAATGAGTAAAGGCCATGCGTGTAAATTTATGTAATCTCCAACACCTCTAAGACCTGTTGCAACACTTCTTAGTCTTCTGAGGCCAGAAAACCTAGAATAAATGTCTCCAAAATAGGTTTATTTTCTTTTAAAGCTTCTTCTCCTCTGAGGCCAAGACTACATTTTTATTCCCCCAGTAAAATATGGAACAACATGTCTTTTATGCTTGGGGCTCCTTCGATTCTAGGTTGAAGGACAGAAAAGAATCAAGGAGGAGATGCAGGAAGAGAGGCTCCTCCCTGACGGGCAGAGCAGCCCACGCTTTTGCTGGCAAAATGCTGGAAATGTCCTTGGGTGGTGGGACCAGATTTCTTTTCCCTGTAACTATAGCATATATTATAGTTTATATCATGATATGTGTATATGTATATAAAAACTATACTATTATATAAATGATAACTAAAATGAATCTTGGAAATACAAAGATATGTGCAAAACCTCAGGAGGCCAGAAAGACATTATAGAGCCCTCCACAGCTCACTCTTCTTCCTAGTGTGCAGTGTAGTAGGATTATAGTTCCCCACTGTCCCCCTGAATTTCACGTGGCCTTGTGACTGCTTTGGCCCATGAAATACACATTGTGTGGGGTACACATCTCTCCTGGGAAGAAGCTTAGGAAGCAGCCTGTGCTTTGCTTTGCCATGCTCTCCTTTGCTGCCTGCATGGTGAATGGTTGTGCCATCAGCCCAAGTCCCTGGTGGATCTCCTAGTGACCTGCTGTGGGCATGCAGAGATAGCAAGAAATGATCTTTTGTTATTTGAAGTTATTGGATCTGGGAGTTATTTGGATTAGCAATGTGGTCTGATTGATAAGGAAATCATCATGTCTCAAGCTCCTATAATAGGATGTATTAGAAATGGGAAAAAGGAAGTTGCTCAAGAAGAAAGGACTCAATTTATTTGTCTTAACCTTAAGATCAGTGGGGATCAGTAAATGTAGGGAAGGCCAAGTTCCATAAAGACCATCTTATAAATATATGTAACTTACCATTCAACATTTCGACTCTATAGCATCGCCCTATTCCTCCTTCCCACCCCTCACTCTGTAGGCCACCTCTCTACCTTCTCTCTCTCTCTGAGTGTGACTGCTCTAGGCACCTCACATAAGTGGGTTCATGCCGTCCTCATCTCTTTTCTGATGTTAAAAACACAATACTGCAGGCTGGGTAAGTTTTGAATTTAAGAGGTTTATTTTGGCTCACAGTTGTCATCCAAGGTCGAGGGGTGCATCCATGGGGGCCTTCTTGCTGGCAGAGTCCTCAGGTGGCACCCGGTATTGCATGGCAAGAGACAGGAGAACAGGAATGAGAGAACTAGCCAAACTGGTTTTGGTAGCAGACCCACTGCCAAGATAAGCCGTCAATCCATTAGTTGCCCGAGTGAATTAATCTATGCATGGGAGCAGAGTGCTAATCACCTTTAAAGGTCCCATCTGGTCCCACTGCTTAAGATCTCAGAAGGGGGATTAAATTTCAACATAAATTTTGGAGGGGACAAACCATATACAAACTATAGCATATACTCTATTTGTCATTTTGTGCTTGGCCTCCTGAAAGCCTCTTTTTTTTTGGTTAAAAGAAAAAAAAAGATTGGCTTCTTGTTTTTGCCAGCAACTCCTGTGTCTGTCCATCTATTTCTTAGTCTTTGCTTAAAGAAGAAAGAAAAGACAAGAATCTACCTAAAGGATGTCTCTGGTGGTGGGTCGAGAGGACTGCTTTCCAGGGCAGAGGTCAGCAACCTTTCCAGATGGAAATGCCAGAGCTCTGGGTCCTATGCCTTCCTTGGGTCAGTGGTTAGGGATACTTCAACATAGAATGACCAAGGTCAGCCTCCTGCTGGTGTGGGAAATGCAAATATCCTACAAATTGATAAGGAGAGAGGTTCTGATTTTTTTCAGTAGCAGAGTTGTCACAGTTGGGCCAGCGTCAGCAGGTGGTTATAGCTTTCAAAAGGACCCTGACAATGGCGACAGGCCCAAAACCATGGAGAATCATCAAATACACTTATCTTTCTTTTCAGGTAAAGGAAAGGAATGTGGCAGAAGTTTTTTGGGGATATTATTACCCTTTCTGATGACTGCTTTTCTTTTTTCCAGAATCTTACTTGTTAGAAACACATATGTAGTTGAAGGTGGACATCAGAGCTGAGGGATGGTGTCAGTTGGAGGATGTGAACTTGACCACAATGATTGGTCCCTGAGAATTTATTCAGGGAGGCAGGCAGCTTGTGGAGGAGGCAGTAAGCCTGGGAAGCCACTGCTGAAATGTCACTTCCATCTGCTTTGTCAGATTCCAGAGTCACAGAGGTGGCGGGGGTTGGGGTGGGAAGTTGGGATAGTGGTGAAATCCCCGTCTTCTTATCTTGTTGGAGTTCTTATTTGGAAAGAAGAATTGGAGTTGATTATTTTGAAAGAGTCATGGGATCCAAGAATTCAAATAATCCAGTCGACAAATGGGCTAAGGAAATGAATAGACACTTCACAGAAGAAGATCTACAAGCTATCAACAAACATATGGAAAAATGTTCAACATCTCTAGTAATAAGAGAAATGCAAATCAAAACCACCCTAAGATTCCATCTCACCCCAATTAGAATGGCGATTATCAAGAATACGAGCAACAACAGGTGTTGGCGAGGATGTGGGGAGAAAGGTACACTCATACATTGCTGGTGGGGCTGCAAATTAGTGCAGCCACTCTGGAAAGCAGTGTGGAGATTCCTTAGAAAACTTGGAATGGACCCTCCATTTGACCCAGCTATCCCACTCCTTGGCCTATACCCAAAGGACTTAAAATCAGCATACTACAGAGATACAGCCACATCAATGTTCATAGCTGCTCAATTCACCATAGCCAGACTGTGGAACCAACCTAGATGCCCTTCAATTGATGAATGGATAAAGAAACTGTGGTATATATATACTATGGAATATTACTCAGCCATAAAGAATGATAAAATGATGGCATTTGCAGGCAAATGGATGAAATTGGAGAATATCATGCTAAGTGAGATAAGCCAATCTCAAAAAGCCAAAGGACGAATGATATCGCTAATAAGTAGATGATGACACATAATGGGGGGAGGGAAGGGTTAGTGTTAGGGTTAGAGTTAGGGTTAGGGAGGGGGGCAAGTATGGAGGAAGGAAGTACTGTATAGAGGGAAAAGAGGGGTGGGAGGGGTGGGGGGAAGGGAAAAAATAACAGAATGAATCAAACAACATTGTTCTATGTAAATTTATGATTACACAAATGGTATGCCTTTACGCCATGTACAAACAGAGAACCAACATGTATCCCAATTGTTTACAATTAAAAAAATAAAAAATTAATTAAAAAAAAAAGTCATGGGAAATGTCATAATTGTTTGTCACAGGAATAACAAAACTGAGCTGAGGTTTACACATATACTCAATAGATTTTTATCTGTGTATCAGGAATTTAACTGGGTCTGGGTGTACAATGGGAGATAAAAATGCCTGACTTTCTCCAGTCCAGCAAGGAGATAGATATTATTTCAATCAATAAGACAGTTGATAACTATTAATCAAACACAAATTATATTCCGGACACAGGATATTACGGGAAGTGAATGAGACTCAAGTCATGTAAACAAATGTCAACTTGTAATTCTAATGAGGGCTAGAAAAGAGGGGCACTCTGTCTCATCAGAGTCTATAACCAAGGAGAACTTGTTCTGAGGGACAGAAGAGCTCAGCCAGGTGAAGGGGGATGAGAAGTGCATTAAAGGCAGAGGGAACAGCATCTGCCCTGTGGAGACAGGGATCTTGGTGAGAATGAAGGATGAATGGAAGATGGAAGTCATTTGTGAATGGAGTGGGCAGGATTGGTAGACAAGTTATTGTTGGAGGGGTAGGTGGGAGCCAGTCATGAAAGGAATTCTCATAACAAGGGAGGATATGGGCTCATCATTTTCCTTTTTAGAATGTGCATATTCCCTTCTTTCCCTCCTGAGTATAGTACCACAGTAAGAAGCTTGGATTCTTGAGTCAGACTGCTAGGGTTATATGCCAGATCTCCTAATTATAAGTTCATGACCATAAGCAATTGTATTAACCTGTCTGCCTCAATTGCCTTATCTGTAAAATGGAAAATGTAATAGTACCTACTTCATACACTTGTTACGAAAATTAAGTGAATTAACTATGTGTGTATGTGAACATGTGTTTATGTATGTGTGTGTATAAAGTATATGTGTGAGATAATGCAGGGAAGCTTAGAGGTGAAATGATTGTGTTTTAGAATCTTAACCTAATCAATGCATTAATCCTCTGATAGGGATTAACTAGCTGGTAACTGGAGGTCCATACGGTAGAGCTGGAGAAGGTGGGTCATTGGGGCCGTGCCTTTGGGGTATATACTTTGCCATTGTTGAGCCAAGCTCTCTTTCTCTGTTTCTTGGTGCCATTTCCTGACCTATTTTCCTCCACCACGCTCTTCCACCATGATATTCTTCCTCACCTTGAGCCCAGAGCAATTAACTACCTCTGAAAACACGAGCCCGAATAAACTTTTCTCCTTTAAAATTTTTCTTGTCTCATCCTTTTTGGTCACAGCAGTGAAAAAGCTGACTAAAATAATGTGTGTGTGTGTGTGTGTGTGTGTGTGTATCTTCTGAAAAAGTGCCAGGCCCTAATTATAAGTACCATATAAATATGACCTGTTGTTATTATTATTGCATTTTATATGTTTATATGTTAGAGAGCATCACTGTTCAGATGAAATCCCCTAATCAGTTTATGAATAAGAAATTCACCCTAAATTATATCCAGAACATATAAATGTTTGCACCACGAACAAAGAAAACCTAAGACAAACTATTGGTCTCTTCAGTGTCATTAACAGATTGGAAAATGCCTTTCTCAAGTAAATTATCTTGAAAAAAGTCTTTCTCTTTGAGTACAGAGAATGAAAATGCCTTTAACTCTACCCATTATGTATATGAGATTTTTGGAAGAGAGTGCATTTTTGATGTTTCAGGTGATACTCGGGACTGACAAAGAGAAGAACTTACTTCAGATCCTTTTATAAGTTTATCATTGGTACCACTTAGAATGCGGTCTTAGAATGTAGAGCCAGGAGCAATTTTAGAGATTAGCTAGTCATTTGTTCTCATTTAATTGGTTGTTAGTTTCTGCATAAAGTGATCATGTTAGAAAAAAAGGAGCTGCCAGCTTAAAAATTTAATAGACAAGCAATTAATTTAACTGAGACGCTTCTGTGAAAATCACAAATGCCATCTGCAGCTTCTTCTTTGGAAGGTGGTAATGCATTTTTGCTGAAGGTTTTATTTTGTTAACTCTTTGCAATAAATAAAAATAATAAGCAGCTTTGCTTCATACAAATAGATTTGGTAATATGTGAGTCATCATGCCTTCCATGTGGGCAGGGCTATATTTCAAACAAACAAAACTTTTATTGAAAGCTCATTATGCGTGAGGCCTAGTGATAGATGCCTTCACGTGATGCCTCATTTAATTCTCACAGTAACCATGGAGTCTTGGGCAGGTCTTAAGTTGCAGGTCTTTGGATCCCATCTCATCCCTCCTTTGCTCTGGCAGGGGACTGCAGCCTCTCCTGTCCACTGGACTGGGCATTGGGAGGCAACCGTGGAGACATAGTGAGAGGGAGGCATTTCTCTCTCCCTCTCTGCCTTGGGCTGTGTCTTCTCTATGGCTCCAGCTCCCATGAGACTGGAAGACCATGGTTCTAGTTTCTGCTTGGTGGCTTCACATGAAGCTTTTGATAACATTTTCACCTCCTTGGTCTTCCCAGTTAAGGGATGATGGAACTTCCTGCTCTGGCTCATGTCTGGATGACCCCATCATCTGGTTCCACTGACAGATTCTGTCTCCTATAGAACCAGTTCCCTGCATTATACTCTGTCTATGAACAATATTTGAAGTAATTTCTGTGTTCCTGTTTAGACCCTAGCCAATATAGAACTTTGTATAATTATACCTGCTTTTTAATTGATGAGGAAACTGAGGTCCTACAGGCTAAATATTATAATATTAAGCCAAATATCACAAATTGCCAATTAAAGCAAATGTCTCAGACTTTGAAACTCATATATACTTTTTTCTACTATTTTATGGTGGTGCCTGTATAACTCTCTAGAAAGGAGAAATCTTATTTACAGGGAAAATCCCTCTTGGATCATCAGTGTTCTGATGGGTTTTGCCATAGTCCTGTGTTAGTTCAACTGGATTGAGGACCTACAGCCGGATGAATCTGATGAATCTAGGGGTCAATATCTAATAATTCTCCAGAAACAGAATTATGAGGTCTTCAGACAGCAGACAGATCAAGAAGATATTTTTGTATTACTGTTTATATTACTACCATATCAGTCAGTTTTCCACTGATAGAATAAAATGTCCAAGGCTGGGTAATGTATAAAGAAAAGAGGTTTATTTAGCCTACAGTTTTAGAGGCTGAACTCCGAGATTGGGTGACCCCATCTGTTCAGTGTCTGGTGAGGCCTCAAGGCAGATGGCATCATGGTGCGAGCATGTATGAGCGGGAAAGATCACACGGAGAGACGGGAAGCCAGAGAGCAAGGGAGGGGCCAGTCTTGCTCTTTTATATTTCACTCTAAAGGGGTTAATTAACTGGGGTACTATGAGACCTACCAATCCCATCCAAAGGTCACAGTCCCAATGACCTAATCACTTACCATTGGACTCCACTTCTTAAAGGTTTCGCTACCTATTAAGGTGGTCACACTGAGGACCAAGGCTTCATTCAGTACATGAACACTTGGGGGACAAACCACATCCAAACCATACCAACTACTGAAGCTAGATTCTTCAGGAAATCTGCCAGACCACAAAGCTACCCAGTTCTGCCACTCGTCCAGGATGATTTCCTTTTGTTTCATTTTGAATAGAAAATCAAGATTTTTTTTTATTTCTCACATTGATTTTACTCAGAATTTAGGACAGGGACTCCCTTAAATTATCTTTAAGTTTCTTTGGACTTATACCATAATTTTAGGCTTAATCTTGAGACTGTTAGAGGAATAAATCATAGGCTAAAATGTTTTGGGTCTGAAAATAACTGAAGGAATCTTAAGGTATCATTAAGGGATTTTCTTATAAAGCAGTTGGCATTCTAAAAAAAAAAATTGAAACTAGCAGAAGAAAAACAGTCTCTGAATTCACTCCTATTAAATAGATAAATGGGACCAAGCAGCAGATAGTGCCGAACTCTAGGCTAGTGGGGGGGGGGGGGGCAGGCCGGGGCAGGGAGAATATATATAATGTACAGCCATCGAAGCAGTGAGTGGGAACCATGTATTTAGAAAACTACGTTAAAAATTGTGTTGGAAGAGAATCTGGATGAATGCTGTGGTGCAATTATGATCCTATTACATATTTGGGGAGCTCAGAAAACAATACTCCCCAAATACTGAAATTTCACAAACAGGAGGATTAAACTCATCACAGAGGAGAACACTGAAAAGTAAGCACTCTGTCTAGAACCCAGAGATATTTGTCCCAGGCTATTCTCCAAGTTCATTCTTTCCTCTAAAATTCATTTATACCCCCTCTAAAGTTGCCTGTAACTCCTTCTTCCCTCTCTCCCAGGAAGAGGGTTTTAAGCCCCAATCACCTGGCACTTTTTGAGTTTCATATTTGTGTGGCTCCCACGTACTTGTGCATGTCAATAAACTTGTATCAATATGGGTGCTGTTGGTTTGTTTCTGCAGACTTGATGCTGAACCTGCAGAGAGAGTTTGGACTTCCCTATAATAGCATACAAAACATATTATGGTGCTATTATGGTAGTGAAGAAAACAGGTAATAAAGGCTTGAATGTAGTGTCTTTGGAATGGAAGCTACTGGTGGAAAACTGAGATGATACAGAGGTAGGATTGAGAAGATTTCATTGATTGGAATAGGAAATGAAGGAAGAGAGAGAACATGAGGATAATTCTGAGATCTGAAGGCTTTATGACTTTTATCTACTTCCTAAACCAAGAGACTTTGGGTCCTACTGTGGATTTTTCATGTTACTACGGAGGTCTGTTTGACACCCAGTCTTCCTCTGCTGAGGGAAGAGTACAGCACTTGTTTCCACCAGAGGCGGAAAGGGAGCACCTGGCAGTCTCAAGCCATCAGTGCTGCTGAGCGCACCGAGTCTGTGGCATCTGACGTCCACGGGGATCTTATTACTCCTTGCACAGGAGGTGGCCACAAACCATGGGACTGACTTCACAGGTATCTTTCAGTCTCTAGAACGTCCTTCCAGGGTCTGGCAAGGGATGAGGTAATCGCCTGCCTCAGTTCGCCTTGGGTCACAGGTCAGCCCTGAAGGGTTCTCATACCTAGCATACCCCTGCACTCTGGCAGGGTGGCCGTGTGCTGCCCTGAGGTAGATCCCACTCTTTCCTCCCTTTGTCATTTGCCTCTGTTTCCCTCCTGACACCAGTTCAGTCTCCCCAGGCTTTGGAGCCTTAGTGCCTCTTATTGCCTGATCCTTTCCTGAATAATCTATTTCCTGTGTGGGTTTGTATCATTTTTTATTTCATTCTATTTTGCATTTTGTGACCCTGTTTATCTCTGCAATTGAGTTATTCTCGTCTTTCCAACAGAATCTCAAAGCCCTTGAGAGCCGAAGTATTCCCTGCTCATTGTTATCCTCCGCCACACTTGTGCAGAATGCATACCTGTGAATTATTGATTTAACGTGGAAAACATGCCTCCGTCTTCTCCTAGCCATCTTATCTACTTAGTTACCTTTTTGCTTCCTTCTTAAGCGAGTAGATTGCCACCATGTATGTGAGCATGCAGTACAGGTTCTGAATACTAAAACTTTTCTTAGCAAAAGAAAACTGTGGCCATGGAGAGCTCCACACACAGTGCTGAGGAGGGAGGGGAAGGAAAGAAAAATACATTTAGAAACAGTTGTTCTTCAACCTGGATGAACTTGTTTGCTGGAAGTTACCAAAAAGCAATGCTGTTCAGAACAATTATCAGTCCGTCTTCAGATATGGCAGGCATATCTTAGAACAGCAAAGCAATAGGAAGTGACAAAGGCCAAGAAATTCTTGGTGAGCCATTTGCGCTAAAAGTGTTTTCTGCTTTAAGAACCTTGGCTTCGCCATCAGTACTGAGACAGCAGGTAATGATTGAGTAACTACAACTTATTGAGCCAGAAATATAATGGCAACTTATACCTCCATGTGGAATTTTCCACCACAAATGCGGATGTAGGCGTTTTAATTCCAGTACAAACACAATGAAATGGATATCTAGAGAATTAAGTAATTTAATATCTCTAAGTCACTTCCTCCAAGAAACCTTCCCTGACTTCATGATGTGTTGAGATATTCTATCTCTCATAGTAACCTGTGGGTATTTTTAGCATAACCCTTATAAATTAGTTTATATCAGAAACATAATAGCAAGGCAATCTGGTTCATATATCTGCCTCTATGACTAGCAGTAGGGAAAGTTCACATTCTAAGTCTAGTGCTTTTTTTCTTCATATTACATTGACAATGCCATTTTCATACATGTCCTAGACCTTGGGATTTTAAAACACAGGATCCCCTTTGGTCAGTGAGAATATTTAAATGGTCAAAGTTACTTGGTATATCCTCATCTCTATGGAGGAGAGTATGTCCATCTTTGTTCCCTTCCCTCCAAATGAACTAAAGGCCTTGTGTATGTTGCATGAGCTCTACCACTAAGCTACATCCCCAGCCCTTAGAAAGTTTTCTTACAAAACATCCACCCCATGGCATTTTGATTGCAGGGGAGCCTGTTTCCAGAAACTAACATCAAAAAAGGAGAGTTTACAGTATAATTGCTCCCCAGCAGAAAGGTTACCATGGATGCTGAGAACTTTAATGGTTAATTTTATAGAGCTGTGCCAACAGCTTGTGATGGGAACAATCACTCTGCCATGGAGATTCCTCAAGCTGATTGAATGTCAAGAAGGGAAGTGGGTATGGGCCGTGAAGCCTGGATGCTGAGGAGTTCATGGCAAAGAGAAACCAGTCAAATGTAACTCAGTCAGTTATGGATGGAGTTGGCCTCAGCTGTCACAGCTGAGCTGACATTAACAGCATTTGACTGACAGCAATGCCAACAGCCACCCACCAGCCAAGGACAACCAGGATTTGTGTCATGTAAGAAGATAAATCTGTTAGAGGGCACCAAATAGTAACAACGAGCCCTCTTTTGTCATGCCTAGACTCACTACGAACTAACTTGGAGACTTTTATCTAAGAAGTGCTGTGACTTGTCCTGGACTGTGCAGAGCATCTGAGACCAGACTGGGCCTGCCACATGAGTTCTCTCTCCTTAGACCAGACAGAAAAGGGAGATTCTCCCTAAGTTGTAAAGTCAGGTTAGGATCAAGCTGACACTTGGACAGCTGGCTTCTTCAAAGCACACAAGTTCTTTCAGGTATTCAGGAACAGCAGTGATTTGACATAGCAGCCTGTCATTCTTTCCTAGATGTGATTCTTGTAGATTAGGCCAGAGAAATATTTCAGCACTGCAGTCATCATACATGTGCTGATCTTCATTGATGCATAAGAAACAATGGTGCAAGAGGGGTTTCACTGGGGTTCCCCTTCCCACGTAAGCGATGCTATGCCTTTCAAATGAGAAGCAGCTGTGCATAATTAGAACTATAACCATCTTCAAAATAACTTTTAAAAGATAACTGACAGCTAAGATTTGCTAAACACTTCATTTATTGAAAACACAATGGTAAATCCTATCTCATTTGATCTTCACAGCTATTTCTGCAAAACTTAAGAGGTAGGAGTAGTCACCCATTTTATATATGAAGAAACTGAAATCAGAGAAGTTTGGAGGTTTTCCTAAGATCACACAGTAGTTACTATCAGAACCAGGACTAGAATCTTAACTCTGTATTTAATGTTTTTAGATGATAAAGTTCATGATGCCTGTCTGAAATTTTGAATTCCAAACAACAATGTAAGTTTCTTTTGTTTTTCGCTTCTTTTCCTAACTTATTTGGAGGCAAAACGATCTGTACTCAGTGGCTTTTGGCAACAATCTGTTTTGGGATGATCTAGATTTCCTCTGTAGGGAGAATATCCATTTGTTTCATTGCAGATATTTTTAATGTGTTCAGTTACAGAATGCAGTCTTAGACTGGTACATGATATATATTTTTTGAGCCAGATTGTCTTTCTAAAGTCCAAAAGTTTCTATATTCAAAAGCACATTTGAACAAAAGCTTTTAGGCAGTAATTCTAAGCCTGAAGTAGACTGCCTATGTCTCCAGTAGTGAGGAGGGGAGGTGTTTATGTCAATCAGATATTCTGGTTAAGAGTCACTGTAGGTGCCATGCATGTATTGCTAATGCTGAACAAATTAAACTGTAATGAAATATATTTCATATCAATCCAGCAGTTGTTGAGAGGGTTAAATAGGATAATTCAGGTAAATCATTTGGCACAGTGTTTGGTTCATAGGGCACATTCCATAACTAGCATATTATTTTCTTCGTTAATAACCTTCATATCCCCATCTTACAAATGTAGTAGTCAGAGAGGTTAAGTAACTTTCCCAAGGTCACACAGCTAGTGTGTGTCACTGCCAGGACTGGACACTCAGACTGTCTCTCACACACAAAGCATATGCATAACCACTAGGATAGAGGTAATTCTTGGATCTTCCAGGGGGCTCTAGAAATCCTTCCAGATCGTCATTATGAAAATTAATTACTGAATCATTGGACTGTAGCATGTGGAAATGCTGTTTAATAGCCTGCTGGTTAAGCCAGGTTTTGTTGGCTACAGAATGAGAGAAAGGGAGAGGGAGGAATGGGAGAAGAATGAGAGAGGGATTAAATTACTAGAAAAATGTCTTACCAATTAAAAACTTGGAATGACTTTATGGAGCAAGTGAGGAACCTCTTTTCCCAGGAAATAGGATAAATAAAGTCACTCCCTTGGACAAAGTCTTTCCAGAAATCATAGCAAAGAAAAGTCACTCCCAGGGCTTTTTCCAAGATTCTGTGGGTCAGGCAAAAGAAACGTATGGTCGGGGGATGGTAGATCATTTTGTGTCCAGATAATGAGAATTCCCTCCACTCCTGCCCGCTCCTAGCTCCCCTCACACCTCTTCTTCATTTCCTTGCTTTGAACCTAGCTGCTTTGCAGGTGAGCGCCTGCCTGCGTTTGATGGTGGGGAAGGTGGATGAGCTGCCAGAGGAAAGGGCTGGGGGTGGGGGCGCCTGAGACGCGAGCTGAGCTAAGAGGAGAGCATCCCGGGCCTCCCAGATTGCCCCTCATCCCGCAGCTCCCTTCCTGTCCCAGCTCCCTTCCCATATGGCTCCTGGAGCGCCCCAGTGCCCGGTCAGGACAAGCTGGCGAGAAAGGGAGCCCCTCTGAGCTAAGCCGGAGATTAAGAGCGCCTGGCGCGCTTGCGTCCTCTGCAGCTGCTCCCGCCCCGGTGCGGTGGGGCCTCCGCGTGCGTCTGGCTTTATTTGCTCTTTGGGGCGCGGCACTTGAAAAGTGCCCCCTCCCCCAGACTCCTTGACATTTGTCCAGAGATTAATTGGGCTAATCCCCTTCTTGGAAGAATAGGCTGGAGAGGATGTGTTTGGGGAGGGCGAGGAGGCAGGCGGGGATTGAAGAGGCGAGCATTAATGAAGGCGCTGGGGCTCGCTGGACCCTTTGAAGGAAGAAAAGAGCAAATTTCTCTGCTGCTCTGAACAAGGCTGACAGGTGGGCAGGGAGACTGCGGCTTCTCTGTTCCGCCCGGCTTTGCCAGAAGGTCCGTGTGCACCAGCAGTAACGACTCTTGACAGCACCAGCTGTCACTCAGGGAGGGAGCACTCCCAGGACACCTTGGCCTGCCATTCTGTCTCTGGCACTGAGGGCAGAAGGTGAGAGCCCCAAGACAGGCTGTCCTGGCATTGGAAAGCACACATTGCTCCAATACTTGTCTGGGATACTTAAAAACAAAACAAACAAAAACCACACACACATATTCTATTTTGTTCTGAATCAGACATTAAAAATAGACAGTTTGTCGTTTTAGATTTTTGATTAAGAGAAAGTACAGAACCACTGGTAGTGTTTTCTTACGCTATTCAGCCATTCATATTTCGGAAGGGGACACAAAGCTCTTCACTTATTGTCTAGTAAGAATAGCATTTATTGGGCTGGGGATGGAGCTCAGCTGTAGAGTTTTTGCCTAGCATGGGTCTTGTAACCCTGGGTTTGAACCCCAGTATATCTCTCTCTCTCTCTCTCTCTCTCTCTCTCTCTCTCTCTCTCTCTCTCTCTCACACGCACACACACACACACACACACACAAAAGGCATTTATTTATAATAGCTTATTAGGTGCCAAGATCTAAACATTTCACATGTATTGATTTCTTCTTCCTAACAACCCATATGAGGTAGGTGCTAATATAGTATCCATTTAGTAACTTGACTAAGGTCATCTCTAAATGGTAGCACCAGATTCACACTCAGACATTCAGTTTGTACCCCTACCCTAACTATGCCACTGGGCTGTGTCACTAGCAGGAAATGGAATAAGCACTTTGCCTGGGCTAGTCCCAGGTTTGAATATGACTGATGTGAGAATGAAAAGTTAATTGAAGATCCTGCATCCCAGGGGAACTGAGTATAAAGAGCCACAGTAATACTTTGAGGTCCCTGGGAACTTCTAAAGATATATGCCTAATTTTACTATAGGTGGGAAATTTCCTCCAGCTAACAAGATTCCATTCCGTGCTGTTTCTGTATAAATTACAGCAGGCACTGGCATAAGAAAGATGAAAGACTGGTAGTTAATCAAATGAATTTATAAAGGAGTGAATGGGATTTATATTGATGCCCATTATAAAAACTATAATGATGAGGAGTTTGTAAAATATCATCACAAGGTGAAAAGAAACCTGCAAAGGTATGAATATCTGTTTATCCTCCATCAGAGGTGAGATAAGTAGGTCATTGAAATTGCTTTGGAAAGAAACAGAATTAGTAGATCAATGATTAGAGAGTTTGGGACACATCTTTGTGTTTTATAAGCATAATGAACAATCTTTGACTTGGGAGCATCTGACTTAATTCTACTTACTCCTTCTGTGTAACCACTGTCCATCAGCATTTCATCTTCCTGACATTTACCCGCTTCACCCACATGAGTGGCAACACTGGATTTGTGCACCGGCTGCAGTGTCCAGAGTGGTGCTTTCCTCACTGCATCCTGTTACTCTTCATGTCTCCAGCATCGGGTGCTAAAGACAGTGAAAGAAAAGAAGGGAAGCTTCATTCCTCTGCCCTGGTCCTAGCCCCCTTCCATGCTTTGCTTTGCTGCAAGATTATTTTGTCATACCTGGCACCAGTCTTTTTGTTTCCCAATTCCTCATTCTGGATGTTTCTCCCAGTTCAGCCACAGTCCCTCTTTCTCACCTTCTACCTCGTTTCTCATCCCATGCAGATCTGCACTGCTCACTTGGACCTGAGAGCAGCTATACCACTGTTGAATCCTTACGACCAAAGATAACTTTGCATTAAACTCCACAGCTTGACAAATCTCAGGGGCAGTTCTTCCTGTGTATTCAAAGAGGGTATCTTCCATGTTTGTCACCAGTACAGGGTTACAGTTGAGAGTTTGCTACAGAACTCTCCAGAAAAAAAAGTGATGGTACAGTTTGTCAGGAGACACCTATTCCAAAATAAAGAATTCCAAATAAACTTAAAAAAGACTCTTTATAATCTGGTGTTCACTAGTGAAATCTTTGTTTTTCCACATATGAAGTTTTCAGTTTCTGATAAAATGCTCAGTGGTTTTCAAGTTGTATCACTTTTGCATGAAGATCAACATCTTATACTAAATAATAATGTCAGCCATATCCATCTGACTTTCTTTTAACATGGCTGAATTTGATGGAAGACAGAAAGTCAGACCTTATTGCCCCTTCTTCATACTGCCCTGGTGCCTTGGGCACTTACCCACTGCATGTACCACCAAAGCTATCCTGCATTCACCTGCCTTTGTTTCTCACCAGACTGTGAACTTTTTGTTACATGTACCATGTTTTAACTAAGTTTGAATCTTAGCGTAGCATTCTTCTACTCTTACCCTGTCCAATTCATTTTATACAGAGCAGCTAAAGAGGGTTTTTGAAATCATAGATCAGATTGTGTCATTTTTTCCCCCCTCAAAACCATTGAGTCTTTCTGTTGCCTTAAAATCAACTATGCATGCCTGACCAGGGCTTGCCACCCCTGCAGGTTCTGGCTCCTGTCTGCTTTCAACCTCACTCCAGGTCCACTGGCTTCTGCTCAGTGCCCAGGACTCTGTTGCCTCAGGTCTTTGCAGCTTGCTCTTCTCTCTGTCTTGAATGTTCTTCCCCTGGCTTTTGCATGGTCAGCTCTTTGTCATGCCTCAAGTGTTAAATGCTTAAATGTCACCTTTAATATCAGAAAGACCTTTCCCTGAACACAACAGCTGAAGTGAATCTGTTCTCTTGCTTTCTATCTCTGTAACCTGTTAAATCTCCTTATAGGACATATCGCCACCAGTAATTTCTTTCTTTATTGACTTTTGGGGGCTCTCAATTAGGCATCATGAGGACAGAGTCCTCATCTGTTTATTCACAGCTGTATCTTTAGCACAAAATGTGGAATTTGGCATGGATCTGTACCCCTTATATTATGTTTGGATAAATGAGTACAGGAATGAACCATGAACAACACAGAGGTGTCTTTACAGTCATTATCCAATAGGAATTTTGTATAAAGATTCTATCCATGGCTTATAGCTTTTGTGTCTACCCAGGTGGATAGTCTGACACCCACACTTGTGAGCACACCAACCACAAAGTATTAAAAGTAAGGCAGGCCTTATTTATCAGAGAGTTGTACATGAGAGCACAGGTGATGTCCAAGGGTCCTATGTGACTCCACATGCCCTACTGCTCAGGCCCAGTCTGCTCACTTCCTCACACTGAACCCTGGATCTTCTCCAAACCAGAGATGCCTTTTATTACTCCCAAGTACCAAAATGAATTTGGGAGGTTGTCATTCACAACTCTTTAAACTGCTTATCTGCCCCCATAGGAAGCTTTAAAATGGGCGCGGATAATTGGGATGTAGCTCTTCTTAAGACTCTTACTCATGACAGCATCATGACAGCCTCCAGGAGCTGGCCACCTTCAGAAACAGATTATTTCCTCTGTCATATCTAAAGTCCTATGTTTCTCTTTTAATCTCAGCATCAAGAAGCAAGTGAGTCTTCACCAACTCTACAAGCATTTAGGGTGACTTATTTTTTGGTTCAATCCTGACAATTCCTAAATTCATTTTACAGGAAAGATGACCAAGGTCCAAACAGACGAGTATGCGTCTGCCTCTGTTGTCCTTCAGCTTGTGCAATAGGGCTGTGGGAGCATGTGGGAAACAACTCCTCTAACACATGATGTTAAATCAATCATTGGAAATGTATTATTTGGACCAAGAGGCTATTTCATTTTAAATTTTACATTTGTTTCTATTTACAATGCATACTAGAATTTCCAGTGTGGTATTTTGGTTATGTTCCTTTGGTACTATATTAATGATAACCAACATGAACTCAAAATGGAAAAGGACAGGGATTTTTCTAATAATATTCAGGGATATTTTATTTTATCAGTTCTTCTGAGACTGAAAAGTAATTTCCTAAATTATGGCCTAAGGTGCTAATCTCCTAAATACAGCCTCCTCTCTTGGTGAAAAGATTGGAATCCTTGCTTTGTTTATTCTCTTTGAATTATTTATAGATTTAAAGCCACCCCACCGAGCATTGACTCATCTGCCAGGTGCATTGGGCCTCAATGGGTTGGAAATGAAATGTGGGGTCCCAAGCAGGGGAAGGGATGGAAACGGCATTCACTGTTTATTTGCTCACAGATGTTCACATAATAGAAGCCGAAATTTAAGAAGTAGCTTCTCTCGCTTTGTATTTGACAAGAGACAAAGAAAGACAGTTGTGTGCAAATCCAGAAGGCAAGGGGTAATGAACCTCTGAGAAGAGCTGGGGATGCCCATGTTCACCAATCCTGGAGGGAGAAACCCCTTGACAAGGGTATTGATTTTCATTCCCAGAAACGCAGACTAGGGCATCTGGTTCTTGATGAATCTTCAGCAAGTGATTTTTACATGAAGAGAGTACTAGGACTGGATCCTGGATGGTTACTCAGAGACCTGGCCATCGATTTCTCCCCTCTCCCAGTAACCTGAGGAGCTGTAAGGAAATCATCATGCCGTGCCAGGGTCATGACAACTCCCAACGTCAGCCACACACCCGCTGCCTGCCTGTGTAGGTGCAATCAGTTCTGGTCTGTATGTACCAGAATGACCCATCACCTGGCCGTCTTGAGTTCTCAGTTTTGTCATGCAAGCAAAGGTGGGACAATGTGAATGAAAGAGACATTTACTGTGATGTTAAAGGTCTGACTTTCTAGGCTAGAAGTTCAAAAGTGTTTAATTTCTTCCTGCATATGGTGTTCCTGAAATTATTGTCAATGGCCAAATGACAAGTGGCATCTGAATTATGATTTTCAAGGTCTGAACAGCTAGATTTCTTCCAGGGTTGGCTATCTGAGTTGAAGGTTAAGATGCTTTTCTGTATATTATGATTTTTCTAAAAATTAGAATTAATGACATTTTAAATTACTGTTACCCTGAGTTCTGATACTGGAAAAATCTCTCCTTTCTCCCTTGCCCTAGCAGTCAGTGTTCATGTCTGCTGAAGCTTTTGTGCATTCAGGACCATGCCAGGTTTTTCAGATCAATAGATGGTATTCTTCTATTCTCCTGATATCTTTAAGTCTCTTTTATTCACCTATATGAAACTTAAAACACACACATGTATATATATGTGTGTGTGTGTGTATATATATATATATGTATATATATATATATATTTAGAGAGAGAGAGAAAAATACACACACATACGTAACTTAAATCTTATTCCTCACATTCTCTAAAATTTTTAATCTATGAATAGTAATAACAAGGTATGCTAACTGCTGTGTGAAACAATCCCCACAATTCGGTGGTTTAATGCAATAAAATTTATTTCTTATTCAGATGGGAGGGGTGAGATGTTCCATTTAGCCAGACAGAGACCCAGGTTCCTTCCATCTTCTCCATATAACCTTTTGTAGATCCTTGAAGTCTTGTTCACACAGCTGGAAAATGGGAAAAGGAGTGACTTTTAAGAATTGAGGGGTATGTGTCAGGCCTGGAGGAATCCACACAATTTTCTTGCCTAGAATTTGGTCCTCTAACCATGCCCGGTGGGAGAAAGGCTAAAAATAGTTTAGGCATCATAGCCAGGGGGAAAAAGAGAACACATGTACCGATAAATAATATTAACAGTATTTGCCAGATGGAAAAACTGAAAAAAGAATAGGAAGGAGACTTCAAACTGTTAGATGTCTTGTAAACTCAAAACTAGCCAGGTGCATGTGCTCTTGGAAACATTGGCTGCAAGATCAGAGTGCACAGTGAGTACTCAGTGGAGAGGCTGAGCACCTGTGTGCACATGATCAGCGTCATCGTCCACAGTGTCTTCATCCAGGGTGACGCCTGCCTGGGGAGTGTCTGGTGCTGATCTGTGCAGGAGCCCACGCAGATGTGGGCGACCATGTTATGCCCTCCTGATCATGTTTCTGATGGAAATCATTCAGTTTAGTGTGTAGATATTTTATTTCTGGTGTGTATAATGACGAGCTCATAACATTGAACAACTTTATTATGTAATCAATAGTTGATGATAGAGTAATTTGGGATTTTGTTTTCATTTTTTGTTTCTTCAGAGATTTCTGAGTTAATGATAGATTCACTCATAGAGTGAATCTCTGAAACTGATCCTGACAATCTGCCTTAATCATGTTTAATCAAGATTGTAAGACATAGGGATGCTCTGTATTACTCTACCTTTGAGTAAACTTGAACATATGGAGCATCTGGATTACAGAATTCTAGATTGCCTGCCATTTACTGTATATTAAAATGATCTGTATTACAGATCTTTTTTTTTCCTCAAGCGCTGGTACTTTCTTTGTGCATATTGTACCCCTGAACTACTGTTTCTGACCTAGAAGCCTCAATAGATGGTCACTGCATACTGCAGTGATTCTCATAGTGGGTCCTTAGGAACAGGTACATTAGCATTCCACAAGAATCTGTTAAAATGCATACTACCACACACCTACTGAATCAAGAACTCTGTGGTCAACACTTAACATTTGTATATACCTGAGCAATATTCTACATGATGTTATTCATTGTTCTCATTCGTGTTTAATCTGTCTTTGGTTTTAACTCAAGTGTAAGTGAAACATATCGAGAACTTTTTATAGAATCAATATTTCTGCGATTTATTTATAATAATGGTACTATCTTGACTTTCACCAGATGTCCCATAAAAATCCCACTCAATATCAAAACTTAGC